>NC_071657.1:119711365-120344827 GCF_014839835.1 Dryobates pubescens | reverse complement strand
AGCTTGAGACTGTGTCCACTTGTTCTGGTGCTGGTTGCCTGGGAGAAGAGACCAACCCCCACCTGGCTACAACCTAATGTTGATGTCCCTGCTGCCTGCAGGGGGGGTGGCCTGGGTGATCTTGGCAGATCCTTTGGACCCAAAGCATGCTGTGATTCCAAGATGCTAAATCCCCGTCAGAAAGGATTCTGCAGCAGGAGGACCTGTCTGCACCTTCTGGCTGCGCTTTGCAGGAGCGGCAGCTTGGAAAGCCCATCCCACCTGCAGATGTGGAAGCCTTGACAAAAAAATGGGAAACCACCCCCAAAACAATCCCTTCTCACTTCTCCCCACAACAGATTGACTCCAGAAACCCTCCCAGTGAGCCGGGGCACATGGTCCTTCACCGGCTGCATTGCTGCATCCCCTCTCTGTTCAGATCAACATCCAAGAGTGTTGTGATGGGGTTTTCATGTGTGTCTGCTTTGGACCTGCTTTTGCTGCTTCTCAGACTACTTTCTGCCTTCCTCTCCTCTTAGCATGGATGGATTCCGGCTTGTGAAGCTCAACGAAGTCATCAGACAAGTTGACATCGTCATCACCTGCACAGGTCAGCAGGAGAGGTCATCCTGGATGCACACCCCCATGGACATGTCCCTCTTGTTCCTAAGGCAAAGGCCAGGAGGTGGGGCTGGGGAACGTGGGATTGATTTGGGATCTTGGTGTCTGGCAGGCAACAAGAACGTGGTGACCAGAGAACATCTGGATCGGATGAAGAACAGCTGCATTGTCTGCAACATGGGGCACTCCAACACCGAGATTGATGTGGTGAGCACAGGGGCAGGTGGTGGGCATGGTGGGGGGATGGTGGCTTTGGGACCCTTTGGTGCTCATGGCTGACCCCTGACACCTCTGTGAGAAAATGCCTGGACAAGCTGGAGAAGTGAGCCCATGGGAGCCTCATGAGGTTCAACAGGGCCAAGAGCAAGGTCATGCACATGGGTTGGGGCAGCCTCCAGAATCACTCCAGGCTGGGTGGAAAGCAGCCCTGTGGAGAAGGACTTGGGGGTGCTGGTGGGTGAAAAACTGGACATGAGCCAGCACTGTGTGCTCCCAGGCCAGAGCAAACCTGTCCTGGGCTGATCCCCAGCAGTGTGGGCAGCTGGTGGAGGGAGGGGATTCTGCTCCTCTGCTGTGCTCTGCTGAGACCCCACCTGCAGTGCTGGGGCCAGCTCTGGAGCCCTCAGTACAAGAGAGACAGGGACCTCTTTAGAGCAGGGCCAAAGGAGGCCACAGCAATGATGGGAGGGATGGAAGCCCTCTGCTGAGAGGCCAGGCTGAGAGAGTTGGGATTGTTCAGCCTGGAGAGGAGAAGGCTCCAGGGACACCTTCTGGTGGCCTTTCAGGACGTAAAGGGGCTGAGAGAAATCTGGGGACAGACTTTTTTATCAGGGTCTATTGTGACAGGGTAAGGGGTTATGGTTGGAAACTAAAAGAGGGAGATTGAGACTGGAGAGAAAGAAGATGTTGTTCATGATGAGGGTGGTGAGAGCCGGTCCCAGGTTGCCCAGAGAGGTGGGAGATGTCCCATTGCAGGTCAGGCTGTCTGGAGCTCTGAACAGTCTGCTCTAGTTGCAGATGTCCCTGCTGACAGCAAGGGGATTGGACTATATGACCTTGGAAGGTCCCACCCAAACCATTCTATGGTTCCATGAAAATCATCAATTAGATAATCTTTAAGGTACCTTCCAAACTAACCCATTCTATGAATCGATGAATCCATCCCTCCCCATGTCCCAGCAGACACTGGCAGGTGTGTCACTGTCCTCCCTGCTATCCCAAAGGATGCCAGCAAGCAAAATTACCCCAGCTTCTAGCACAGGGTTTGGTCATCACTGGCCTCATGCCTTCCCCAAGAGGGTCAGAGAGTCACCCTCTCCAGCCCAGCCCCACCATCTGCACCTTGTGATACCATTAAGGCCCAACCAAGAGTTCATCTTGGTCCAGTCAGAGCTGAACATGCTCAACCTCGCCACACCTGACCAAAAGGCACCAAAATTTGCTCCTCTGTGCCTTGAGAAGAGCAGAAAACCAAGAGAGTCTTGCCTGAAGGTCAGACTCATGGCTGTGAAGAGCTTTTTTGTGCTTGAAAGCAGTGACAGCAGCAGCCCTGCAGGCTGCAGTTGGTGACTGCGAGTCCTCCTCAGGCAGAGCGTTGTGAACAAGAGTTGTGCTGGAGCTTTGATCTACTGTCACTGTAAAAATAGCTCCAGCTTGTGATCCATGATGGTTTCACTGCTCTGGGACCACCGCTGGACCCACAGGAGACTGTAAAGCCAGGACAGTGTCAGCAAGCTGCTGCCTCTTTTCATTCCTGTGATGTAGCTGCTGGGGCTTGGATCTTCTGGCAGGGCTTTAACTGAGTTTATTCTAACCCCGTGTTCCAGGCAAGCCTGCGTACACCCGAGCTGACCTGGGAGAGGGTGAGGTCCCAGGTGGACCATGTCATCTGGCCTGATGGGAAGAGAATAGTCCTTCTGGCAGAGGTGAGTTGTAGGCAGAGGAGCAGGAACTGTGACCTGTTTGCTGCTTGAGGAGGAAGAAAACAAGGGCTGGAGGAGTGGTGCAGCTGAAGGTGCTCAAGGCCAGGTTGGGTGAGGCCTTGAGCAACCTGGGCTAGTGGGAACTGTCCCTGCCCATGGCAGGAGGTTGGAACTGGATGATCTTTAAGGTCCCTTCCAGCTCAAATCGTTCTATGAATCTGTGAAGTATGTCCAGAAACCACCTCCTGGGTCTCAGCAGCTTGATGGTCCCTCTGGTCATAGCTTGGTGTAACCCTGGTTTGGTCCATGAGGTACTGGGTCACAGTGAGGCTCCTGGGTTCTCCTTTATCCCACTCCAAGGCATCTCCCACGGGAGACCTTTTACTGAGTTATTTGAGCAACCAACATCTTGGGATTCAAGGTGTGATAGTGAATAAATGATGTCAAGGTGCTAAGTGATGTCTTCCCCAAGAAGGGACACGTTCCACCAGTGGTTCTTGTCCCTCCTGTAAGGTCTTGGTGCCCTGTTGAGATAACAGCAGGTTTTTGACTTCCCAGGGTCGTCTGCTCAACCTGAGCTGCTCCACTGTCCCCACCTTCGTCCTGTCCATCACTGCCACCACACAGGCAAGTAGGGCTTGGGCTGAGCCAAAGCCACAATCTCACTTCAAAGCTGGCAGCTTTCTGTCTTCTCCTTAAGTGCCTTCTTACCCTAAGTGTCTTCTGCACCCAGGCTTTGGCATTGATAGAACTGTACAACGCCCCTGAAGGCCGCTACAAGCAAGATGTCTACTTGCTGCCGAAGAAAATGGGTAAAGCTCAGCTTGTTGCCTGCTCCTTTGCTTCTGAGCTGGAGCAGATGGGAGGCTGTGCTAGGCCAGGCTGAGGACAGCAGGACAGCCCAGCCTTCCAGGTTCTCCTTATCAAGTTCAGGGGCTTCTGGAAGGTTCTACCCACTGGGTTTGGGCTCTTTGCTGTGTTGGAGGTGTTGTATCCACCCCACCTGGGGACAAGAGGCTGAGCACTTGGCCAAAGGAGTCCATCCGTGCTGATGCCAAGGATGTTCTTCTGCCAGCAGAGCTGCTGTCCTTGGCTGTGGACACACAGTCCCTGACCAACAGCACTGCCAGCAGAACTCCCTCCTGAGGACACCAGCTCTGCTCACCAGGCTTCTGCTGCAGAAGGGCATTTTTATCTGCTCAGTTTGGGTTTTGAGACAAGCTGCAGCTCCTCCCTAGCTTGGGTGTTGGGAGTGACTTGCCAGAGATGTCCAGTGGCTCCTGTAGAGCATCCAAGCTTGCCATGGGTATGGTATAACCCAGAAGCAGGTCCAGGAGTTCTGCTGGAAGAGTGTTTGGGTGAAAGCTTTCCCTCAGGAGAGATGAGGGGATTTAGGGATCTGGTGGATGGCAGGAGGGGACTGATAAGTTTGCAGATGACACCAGGTTGGGTGGGAGTGTTGACCTGCTGCAGGTTCAGGAGGCTCTGCCAAGGAATCTGTCCAGGTTGGATTGAGCAGCTGAGGATGATGGGATGAGGCTCAACAAGGCCAAGTGCTGGCTCCTGCACCTGGGTCACAACCACCCCAAGAGTGCTCCAGGCTGGGGACAGAGTGGCTGGAAACTGCCTGGTGCAAAAGGACCTAGGGGGAGTTGGTTGACAGAGGCTGAAAATGAGCCAGTGTGTGCCCAGGTGGCCAAGAAGGCCACCAGCATCCTGGCTTGGAGCAGCAAGACTCTGGCCAGCAGGAGCAGGGCAGGGATTGTCCCCCTGGACTGGGCACTGGTGAGGCCATACCCTGCATACTGGGTTCAGTTTTGTGCCCCTCCTCCAGGAAGGACATTGAGGGTCTGGAGTAGGTCCAGCGAAGGGCAGTGAAGTTTGTGAAGGGTCTGGAGAACAGATCTTGTGAGGATCAGCTGAGGGAACAGGGATTGTTCTACCTGGAGGAGGCTGAGGGGAGACTTTCTGGCTCTCTACAACTCCCTGAAAGCAGGTTGGAGCCAGGTGGGGGTTGGTTGCTTCTCCCAAGGGAGAAGTGAGAGGACAAGAGGAAATGGCCTCAAGTTGCCCCAGGGGAGGTTTAGGTTGGACATGAGGAACAATTTCTTCCTCTTGAGAGTTGTCAAGGCCTGGCCCAGGCTGCCCAGGGCAGTGGTGGAGTCCCCATCCCTGGAAGGGTTTCAGAGTCATGTAGGTGTGGTGCTGAGGGGTGTGGTTCAGTGGTGACCTGGGTTAGTGCTTGGACTTGATGATTCTGAAGGTCTTTTCCAGCCAGAAGGGTTCTGTGGTTCCCTGATTCTACTCCCCCACTGACAAGCTCTGGTCCCCTTTCAGATGAGTATGTGGCCAGCCTTCACCTCCCAACCTTTGATGCCCACCTGACAGAGCTAACGGATGAGCAAGCAAAGTACCTGGGACTGAACAAGAATGGACCTTTCAAACCAAACTACTACAGGTGCTGCTTCTCAACCTCCCTCTTTCTTCTGCCACCTTGGTGGGGTACAGGTATAGGGAGGGCAGAGGGGATGGGGTTAAATCCCACTGCTCCCTTGAGAAGACATCAGCAGCTCTCTGATCATGCCCATCTCCGTGCAGATAGTGGGATGGGGATGGCATGGTTGGAGCTGTGACACTTGGCAGGACATCAGCCCTTTGTATCTGGCAGCAGCTGTCAGCCAGACGTGGCACGTGGCAGGGTGGTGCCATCATCAGATGCCAGCTCAGATGACAGCTTTATTTTTAACCTTTGATGAAGGGTGAGGTGGTGGCCAGCGCTGCAGCCATGGAGATGAAAAGGTTCCACACAAACACAGATCACCTTGGGGAGGTCTCCACCTCCTGTTCCTCCTCAGATCCTCTTTCCTGCAGAAGGACTTTCCTTGGTGTTCAGTTCTTCAGGCTGTCACACACCACACCAATTTTGTTCCAGTTTGTGGGGGTTTAGTGGGTTCCAGACAGGCTGAGCCAGGCTTTGGGGTTTAAGTTGTTGGGTCAAGTCTTGTTCAGCATCTTCATCCATGACCTGGATGAAGGAGCACAGTGGACCCTCAGCCAGCTTGCTGATGGTACCAAGCTGGGAGGACATTGTGATGCTGGGCAAGCTGCTGTGGGTGCCCCTGCTTTATCAGGGGGGTTGGACTGGCTGATCTCCAGAGGCCCCTTCCAGCCCCCACCACGCTGGGATTTGCTTTTGCACCTTCCATGCACCCTCCTGATTTCTCCACTGATGTCCCCGAACCAGGTGGGTGCTGTTGACTCTTCCCCTTCCCACACTTCAAGTGAGGTTTGATGTTCACACCACGTGGGTGGGTGGCTCAGTATAACCTGGGATTTATGGGGGAGGAGATGAGGGCCAAATCCTTTCCTCAACCATTTCTTCTCCTCAACCTCAAGAAAAACTTCCCTGCTGCAAGGGTGATGGAGCCCTGGAGCAGGCTGCCCAGAGAGGCTGTGGAGTCTTCTCTGGAGACTTCCAAGACCTATCCGGATGCCTTCCTGTGTGACCTGCTCTGGGTGATACTGGCCTGGACCCCTACCATTCTGTGATTTCCGTGGTGTCTTCCCATCCCCAAACCCGCCAGAGTGACACAGGGGGAAGCCTCCTCTGTCTACCACTTTTCACCAAATGGATTTTTTTTCCCCTCTTTTTTTCCCCCCCTCAGATATTAAAAAAGTTCCTTCAGCTGCAGTCCTGGAAGATCCTGAGGAACAAGAACCCAAATCTCTTCTCAACTCGTGTACAGGATGCAACCTTGCAAGCTTGCTAAGCTGCAGCCCAGGCTTGCTCTCGTAGTCAACAGTGTGGTTAGGTTATTTATTTATTAAACTAGAGTTACCCGACACGCCGCCTCTGCCACCGGTGTCCCCGCTGCCACGGGGCCGGCACCTGGGGCGTTCCTCGCTCCTGACCCATTTCCTTTCGGTTTTGCTCTCTGGGTTTGGGTTTTCTCTTTATTTTTGGGAGGGGGAAAAAGGGGACTTGAGAGGATGGGAGAAGGTGTGGAGAAGAACCTCGTGGAATGGGATGGCTGCCGCAGTGGCGGCAGCTCCACGTTGGCACCACCAAGGCGTCACGCGTGGTGGGAGCCCACCTTCTTCACAGCCCAGTGGGATCTCAACAGCTTGAGTCTGGCCAGGTTTGAGCTTCTCCCACCATCTCACAATGTTGGTTCAAAAGCTGCTTTGCTCCAGGTGCTCCTAACCCACCAGGAAAATCCTGGTGGAGAGACCTCTGGGAATTCTGCTTGAAATGCCCATGGGATGGTTCCACCAGCAAGTTGGTGAACTTGGCCTTAGCACCACTGAAAGCTGTAATAAAGGGGCTGGTTGCTTAGTGGGAGCTTGGAGGAGAAGAGAGTGTCCCCTCAGAGACAAGACATGGTGGTGGTGATGGTGGGGTAGTACCCACTGCTGCTCCCTTCATCACAGCTTGGTGGTGTTCTCCTGCTGCTTACATTACGAGTGCCAACCTCCTATGGTTCAACCAAAGTCATGGTGGGGCTCTGGGGCAGTCTTGGTGGGAGAGCCTTGAAACCTCACCAAGAAATACTGATGATGTGTTGGGGAGCTCTTCCCAACCCAAGTAGAGCTCATTGGCCAGCCCAGCTGGGAGGACCATGTGAGCTCTTTCTCCAGCCTCATTAGAAATCTTTGGAGCTTTATTTTCTGGGTGATAAAATTGGAAATCTCCTTGGAGTGGGTGAGGTGGACACTGGAGTCATCCCCACCCTGATCCTCCAGGTGGGGAGGAGTTCAGCAGCACTGAACCCCTTCTGCCACCTCAAAGCTTGACGCACCAGAGCTGATGGAGAACAAATTGGCCACAATTCCTCCTTTTTAACCCAGAATGTCCCACCTGAATGCTGCAGACAGCAGCAGGTCTCCAAGTCTCCATGTGCTGTCACTTAGATGGCTCATATGGAGAACGTGGTCCTTCTAAAACAAAACTGTCCGACCCCCGCGCGCACAAAACCCTTGTCCTGTGGTTGCTGCTTTGGTGCTTGAGTCCCTCATCAGCTACAGGTTCTTCTTTGGTCCTCATGGACATCTTTGCCATCATGGAAAAACGCACAAGAAAGGAGAAACTCTGGAATTATGGTCTTGGTGGTCAAGTCCTTCTCATGGCTCTTGATGCTGAGGTCTGAAGTCTGTTTGACCACAGGTCTCACAGGTTTGCTTATTCCAAGGTTCACTTTGAAATGTCTCAAAGCCTAGAAGTAAGATCTTGACAAGATCTTTGAGGAGACCTTAGAGCTCTGAGGAGACTGAGACCTTAGGGCTGTGAGAAGGCTTTGTGGAGACTTGGAGGAGACTTTAAGGATGGGTAAGTCTCTTGAGGAGACTGTAGAACTTTGCAAAGGCTTCGAGAAAACGTTGAGGAGACTGTAGGGCTTTGAGAAGGCTTTTGGAAGACTTTAATGCTTTGAGAAGACATTGAGAAGACTTCAAGAAGACATTAGGGCTTTGAGAAGGCTTTGAAGAGACTTTAAAGCTTTGAGAGATCTGAGACCATAAGGCTTTGGGGAGACCTTAGGGCTTTGAGAAGACCTCAAGACTTTGAGAAGGCTTTACTCTAGACTGATCTCTTAACTATGAACTTGACATAATCTCTCCTCACTCATGAATTTATCCAAGTCCTGAAGATTTTTGGGTGGAATCCCCCAACCTATTTGAAACATCCCATTGGGGTCTTTCCCCACCCTAGATCCCCTTGGTCTACATCAGGCCATGGACCCTAGAGTTCCCACTCTTCTCTACAGAGGCACAGCCCCAAATCCTGCTTAAGGGGAAACATGGTTGTGGGGGTCACCTGAAGATCCCTCCATTGCTTGACCCTTTGGTAGAGCTCACACAGCTGCTTCCTTGCCCCGTGTCCATCACCGGTGCTCTCCTCAGCCCTGGAATTCCTTCTCCTCACTCCTGGAATTTCTTCTCCTCACTCCTGGAATTCCTTCATGCCTATTTGGAAGCTCATTTTATCAAGAAGATGAGAGGAAAAGGAGAGCATTGATGACAACCCCCCCACCTGCCTTGTCCCACCTCCACCTTCAAAGCTCTTCTCCATCTCGTTCCACTTCTCCTCCAAGCTTCTTTTGGCTCGCTTGGCTTCGTTTCATAATCAATCCAGATTCATCATCTGCAATCATCTCATGTAGCTGGGGAGGGGTTGGGTTGGGTTTGCTTTGGTTGATTCCTTTTTTTTTTTAATTATTTTTACATAATTAATTTTTAACCAATTAGGGGAAAAACCAACACCAAAACCAGGTGATTTTTAGATACCACCAGCAAAATTGCACGAGGCAGCAGATTCTCTTCTCAACTCCAACCGCGTCATCAGCCTGCAGTGAGGAAAAAGAGTTCCCCAAACAAGGCTTTTTTTAACTCTTAATGTCTGAGTGGTTGTATTAGAGCAGCAATAAAGACTCTGTAATCTCCAAACACAAATAAAAGGTGGAAAAACTCAACTTCTCCAGAGCTTCTCTAGAACCTGGAAGGAGCAGAGGGAGGGGTTGGAGGGTTAAGGGTGGGAGTAATGGAGGGAGAAATGGTGCTGGTGATAGCTTGGGGTGCCATGTCTTTGGAGATGTTGCCCCCTCCCTGGAGGTGTTCAAGGACGATTGGATGAGGCCTTGAGCAACCTGGGCTAGTGGAAGGTGTCCCTGCCCATGGCAGGGGGTTGGAATTAGATGATCTTTAAGGTCTCTTCCAACCCAAACCATTCTGTGGTTCTTATGTCGCCTCCCTATCTCATTATGGTTTGGGTGGTGGATGTTTTAATGGCTTAAAAACTTTCTGGATGGCTACGCCCAAAGAGTGGTGGTGGATGGACTTAAGTCCAGTTGGTGGCCAGTCACCTCTCTATGGCCCCTCCAGGGGCACATCAGTGCAGTCCTGCCCAGCCGCTGCCACCCCCAGGTCCCACCTCCCCACACGCCCCCGCTGCCCCCCATGGATACCTCAGAGTCACCCTCAGCACCTGTCACTCCCAGCCCCCACCATATCCCTCCAGTTCCACCCTTCCTCCCCATCCCCACTCCTCAGGGTCCCTCTCCACCACAGGAACCTCCCAGGGACGCCCCTCCCCACCCTGCGGCTCCACCGACAGAAACTGGGCGGTGTCCTCTGAGCCTGCCCCGTGGCTCAGCGAGCCAATGGGCGCTTAGGGGCCGTGTCCGGGGCGTGGCCTGGGGGCCGGCCCCCACGTGTTCGCCGGCGCTGCAGAAGCGCGGAGCGGATGGAGGCGGCGGGGGCAGCGGCTCCGGCCTCGGCCCCGGCTCTGGCACAGGTGTCGGCTCCGGGAAGGGCTCGATCGGTTCAACCCCAGCCCTCAGCGCAACCTCCAGCCCAGCCCAAGAACCGGGAGCTCTTCAGGAGCCAGCGGAAAGAGTCTGAGGTAAGGTCAGGGGGGTGGAAATGGTCACCCTGCCCTCTCCGCTCGTCAATTGGGACACCTCAATGCGCTTTGGGGAGTCATGACCCCGAGGTTTGGGGGTTTGGCCCCGGGGTTTTGGATTTTCTGTGTCCCTACCGTGGAGTTTGGGATTCCTGCCCTGGAGGTTCAGATTCCTGCAGGAGCCCTTGGAGTTTGTGGGGTTCTGTGGGGATGGGAGGTGCCCATCTTGGAGTTGGGGTCAGCAGGGAGGCTGCTCCCAGCACTGGCACCTCCCTGCCTCACTCCCAGAGCAGGCAGACGGGTTTTGGGGTTCCACAGCCTCCAGGCACCCATTTAACACACACACCCACCTCACTAGGGTCTGGGGGCTGCAGTCCTCTTCTTCACCCCCCTTCTCTTCCACAGCCCCCTCAAATAATGTAACCACTAAATCCCTCCTGGGCTTTGTCACCCCAGCTGCACCCATGGGTGCCAGGTCTGGACTCAGGTCACCAAGATCCATCCCAGGACTGATTTCCCCAGACACTATAAAGCCACTGGAGAACCCCTGTGAGCAAAGGATGGGGCTGGGAAGACCTCCCTGCTTCCCTGCCAAGGAGCTGTGGCTTGAAGATGTCCCTGGGGTTGTCTAGCCCAAAACCTGTCCCTCCACCCTGGAGGCTGGTGTGCAAGTTGTGGTCTCCTCAGCTTTGCCCATGAATGTGGGAGTCTGCATTTTCCTTCTGGCTCTCCCAGAGCAGCAGCTTGACCTCACCAAGCAGATTAGCGTGGCACGTGCTTCACCAGATTCCTCATGGGCTTTCACTCCACAAAACCACCCTGCTGGCTTGGCTGCAAAAATTGGGTGAGAAACCAGTGGTTTGGAGCAAATCTGGTACCTGAAGGTTGCTACAGGAAAGCTGAAAAGGGCCTGTGGTGACAGGACAAAGGGCAATAGTTTGAAACTGGAGCAGGACAGATTTAGGTTAGACATTAGGAAGATGTTCTTCACCATAAGGGTAGTGAGACGCTGGATTGGGTTGCCCAGGGAGGTTGTGGACAGTTCCTCCCTCCAATACCAGGCTGAAGGAAGCTTTGAGCAACTTGATGTAGTGGGAGGGGTCCCTGCCCACGGCAGGGGGGGCTAGAACTGGATGATCTTTTAGGTCCCTTCCAACCAAACCATTCTATGAAATCAGCCTCATCCTGGAGCCATGCATCCTCCAGGGTCATCAATATTGATGATGATGTGCATCAGTTTCAGCCTGGCTGCTGAGAAGGGATGCTGGGATTCCAGCATCAGGAATTATGTTAATTAGGTTGATTATCCATTCATGTGTTTCCTTCCTGATGGGTGGGCACGATGCCAACATTGAGTCGGCTGTCTGCAGTAGCACGGAATCCTCTGGCGGAGTTTCATGCTCCAGTTCCTCATCCACAGGGAAGGAGAAGGAGGAGGGGGGAAGATCCACAACCCTTCAAAAAGGGCAAATCCCAGCCCTGAACACTGTGGGATTTGGGATGCTGAGGACAGAAGATGGTGGGGGTTGCACCTTCTTGAGCACCTTTGCTTCCAACCAGCATCAGCTGGAAGAGGGGGGATTTAGACTGGATATTAGGAAGGCATTCTTTACAGTGAGGGTGGTAAGACACTGGAACAGGTTGCCTGAGGAAGTTCTAAATGTCTCCTCCGTGGAGGTATGCAAGGGTGGGACATACAGCAACCTGGTCTAGAGGAAAGTCCCTGCCCATGGCAGGGGGGTGGAACTAGATGCTCCTTAAAGTCCCTTCCAACCCAAACCATTCTAGGATTTTGGTTTCAAGCAGCCACTGTGTTGGCTGGAGAAGCTTGAACACAAAGGCTGTGAGGGCTGGCAGCCATCCTACTTCCCAAAATATCCATCGGGATGTGCCAGCACCCCCCCAACACTAACCCCTAACTCCACAGGGCTCGGTGGATTGTCCCAACCTGGAGTTTGAATACGGGGACACTGATGGGCATGGAGCTGAGCTAGCAGGTGAGGTGGTGTGTGGGGGCTGTTGTGCTATGAATAGGTTAAGGAGAACCTTAAATCCCCTGTGAAATTGGGGTGGGGGAAGGACCTCGTGTGGTGTCATTCATCCCTATTTATTGGGTGGTGTTATCCATCCCTGTTTATTAATAGAAAGCCACTTCTCACTCCCTGGGGACACCACAGGGGACACATCAGGGCATGGGGATTGCCCCACACAAGGGTGTGCAGTGGGTGGGAGAACTGGTGGCACTTCCAGGCTGGGAATTGTCACCTTCACCATGGTTGTCACACCATGGGTTGAGTCCTTAGCCCATATTTTCGGGCTCTGCAGTGATTCTGGCTGCTGCTGTTCTGCAAGCCTCAGGGTTCCCAGCAACATCTCCACCAGCAAAGGGACTATTTTTAGCTGCCTGTGTCTGGCTCGAGGAGCAAGCACAACAGCCCAGAGTCCCAGTGTGGTGGGGGCTGGGACCATCCAGTCTAACCCCCTGCCAAAGCAGGGTCACTCACAGAAGCCTGCCCAGGATCAGAATGACCAGGTGGGGTTGGAATCTCCCCAGACAAGGAGACTCCACAACCTCTCGGGGCAGCCTCCTCCAGGGCTCCACCGCTCTCAAAGTCAAAAACTTTCTCCTCATGGAACCTTCTGGGTTCCAGTTTGTGCCTGTTACTCCTTGTCCTGTCACTGGGCACCACTGACAAGAGTCTGGCCCCATCCTCTTGCACCCACAGGTCCTTAAGCTCTTGCTGAGCATTGATCAGATCCCCTCTCAGGCTGCTCTTCTTCAGGCCCAACAGTACCAGGTCTCTCATCCTTTGCTCCTCACAGAGATGCTTCAGGCCTCTCAGCATCTTCAGAGCCTCCACTGGACTCCTCCAGTAGTTTCTGTTCTCTCCAGTTCCCAGTCTCTCTTGAACTGGGGAGCCCAGAACCGGACCCAGGACTCCAGCTGTGGCCTCCCTAGGATAGAGTGGAGGGGGAGGAGAACCTCCCTCTACCTGCTGTCCACACTCTTCTTCACGCACCTTAGGAGACCATTTGCCTTCTTGGCCATGAGGCCACATCACTGGCTCTGGGCATCATCTTGTCCACCAGCACTCCCAGGTCCTTTACAAAGCTACCTTCCACCAGATCACCTGTTTTGGTGCACCATGTCTCTCCATGTCCAGCTCCTATTTGCTGGTCCCAAAATGTCCACAGTGTGGCATCAGGGGCAGGCTTCACCCAGGTGCTCCTATGATCCCTCCCTTTGCAAACTGGTTTAACTGGGACAGAAAATTAGCCCCCAAGAAAGGCCCTGTGAAACTGCAAATGCAGGTGGAGCACCGTTGCTGTGGGCACCAGCCTGGGCATCAGGATCAAAATGATGACTTTGGTAGCACTGGGTGGCTCCATGATGACCCTTGGAGCTACAGAAAGGCTGACAGGTTCAGGTCTCTGCCCCATGTCTCCATGGGTGCCTAGGGATATTTCAGAGCCCTACAAGGTTTTTGGTGGTGATGAGGAGGGTGAAGCCCCTCCAGGTCCCCACTGACCCCTCTCTCCATCAGAGCTCTACAGCTACACTGAGGAGCCCGAACTCAACACTAACAGGAGATGCTTTGAGGAGGATTTTCACACTCAAGGTACCTCAAGCTTTGGGCTCATCACCCTGGGGCTCAGGGAGGGAGCTGAGATCACCAGAGAGGCACCCAGCTGGTTGTCCTGTCCCCTCTCCAGTGCAAGGCAAGAGGTGGCTGGAGCTGGATGTGGGTCAGCAGAAGGCTTATGTCATGCGCCTGCTGGATGGGCTAGAGGTGGTCAACAGGGACAAGCGGCTCAAAGTGGCACGAGCCATCCTCTACCTGGCACAAGGTAAGGACCATGTCCCCATATATCTGCTGCCTGGCTTCAGCATGGGGGACTTGGGCAAACCCTTCTTTCGGGGTTGTGCCAGGTTGGTGCAGTGAAGCTCCTTCCTGGGATGGTCCCATGTGCTCCAGGGGTTCAAAGGCAGCTCCTACCTAGCCAGCAGCTCCCTTTGGGTCTCTCCAGGTGTCTTTGGAGACTGTGATAATGAAGGTGATGTCCTGTACTGGTCTCGGCACAACAGCTTCCTCCTGTATCAGCTGGGAACCTTTACTGCCTTCCTGGAGCTGCTCAACATGGAGATTGAGTGAGAAGACCCACACTACCCTTGCCTTCCTCACCACTGTGTCCTCTTCTTCATCTTATTCTTTTTCCTTATTCTTCTCACCCTTGTCGTCTTCATCCTTCTTACCCTCTTCTTTCTCACCCCTCCTCCTCCTCACAGAGGACCACAGAGGTGCCCCAGCCATGGCATGTTCCTCTACCATGGCATTTCTACCACTCAGACATAGGCTGGGGGTCAGGATGAGGTGCTTGGTGGCTGATGCTGAGCTTGTCCCCTTGCCCACAGCAACAGCCAGGCCTGCAGCAGTGCCCTGCGGAAGCCAGCCATCTCGCTGGCTGACAGCACGGAGCTCAGGTACCTCCTCAGACCCCACTAGAATGTGGCTGTGGGACATCCTTTGGGAACAACGTGGCCTCTGGCTGGCAGTGCCACCTACCTGCTGTGCTGTCCTGGCAGGGTGCTGCTTGGTGTCATGTACCTGATGGTAGAAAACATCCGTGTGGAGCAGGAGGAGGACCCCCCTGAGTGGAAAACCTGCCGGGAGACCTTCAGGATGGAGCTGGGTGAGACACAAAGCTCATCATGCCCTAATGAGGTCTCTTGGTTGAGCTCAACCAGTGGAGAGATCTCAGGGATGAAAAGGATCTGTTCTGAACGTGCTCCTGATCCCTCTCTACCCCAGGTTTCCCTGTGCACAGTGATGAGCCATTTGCTCTTCTGCTCTTCATGATGGTGACCAAGTTCTGCAGTGGCCATGCTCCACACTTCCCCATGAAGAAGGTCTTGCTCTTGCTCTGGAAGGTGCTTCTGGTGGGTGCCAACCCTTCTCTTATTCCTAAAATGACCAGTTTCTGGAAAGGTGGTGGGCTGAGCCATGCAGAGGATGTGGGGTGGGTGAGAAGTTTGGAGAACATACCAGTGCTGTGGTGTCCTCATCCTCAGGTCTCTAGTTGGAAGCCCAGAAGAGGCATGCAATCTAGGTGGGATGCCTTCTCCCTACATTCTCACCTCTCTTGTTGGTTCCTAGTTCACATTGGGTGGATTTGAAGCCCTGCAAGCAATGAAGGTGAGGAAGAGGGAGGAGCTGGGGCTGCCACCCTTGCCAGAGGACAGCATCCAGGTGATGCGCAGCATGCGGGCAGCTTCACCTCCCACCTACTCCATCGAGCTCATGGAGCAGCAGCAGCAGAAGCGTGGTCACCGTAGCCGAAGGGTAAGATTGGGCTCATCTTCTTGCAGGACAGTCCAAGAGCCTTTTCTAATGAGGACCATCACCTGCTTAAAGAATTAGCCTGAGCTCCCTTTCCCCTCAAGTGCTTCTGACTTTCCAGTTCCATGGAATCACAGAAAGGTTTGGGTTGGAAGGGATCTTTCAGAGTCACCTAATTCAAACGCCCGCAGTCAGCAGGGACATCTGCAACTAAAGCAGGTTGCTCAGAGACCAAAACAACCTGACCTGGAATGGTTCTAGAGATGGGGCTTCTACCATCTCTGTGGACAACCTGTGACAGGGTCTCACCACTCTCACTGGGAAAAAAAATTCCTCCTTGGATCTCATCTAAATCCCCCTCTTTTAGTTTCAAACCACCACCCCCTTGTCCTATCACAACAGGCCTTACTCAAGTGTCTGGCCCCAGCTTTCTTCTCACCCCCTCTAAGTCCTGAAAGGCCACCATAAGGCATGCCTGGAGTCTTCTTTTCTCTAAGCTGAACAATCCCAGCTCTCTCAGCCTGGCCTCACAGCAGAGAACTTCCAGTCCTTCCATCATTCCATTCCTTCTCTGTCCCTGCTCCAATAGGTCCATGTCTCTCCTGTGCTGAGGACTCCAGAACTGGCCCCAGCACTGCAGGTGGGGTCTCAACAGAGTGCAGCAGAGGGGCAGAATCCCCTCCCTCCACCAGCTGTCTACACTGCTGGGGATCAGCCCAGGACAGGTTGGCTGTGGGCTGGGAGTGCATAGTGGTGGCTCATGTCCAGCTTTTCACCCACCAGTTTCAGCTGTGGCAGATCAGCCCCATGCTGCACTTGATCCAGTGGAAGTGAGAGCAGGGAAGTCATTGCGCCCCTGTACCTGGCACTGGTTAGGCCACACCTTGAGTACTGTGTCCAGTTCTGGGCCCCTCAGTTTAAGAAGGACATTGAGACACTTGAACGTGTCCAGAGAAGGGCAACGAGGCTGGGGAGAGGCCTTGAGCACAGCCCTGTGAGGAGAGGCTGAGGGAGCTGGGATTGTTTAGCCTGGAGAAGAGGAGGCTCAGGGCAGACCTTATTGCTGTCTACAACTACCTGAAGGGTGGTTGTAGCCAGGAGGGAGTTGGTCTCTTCTCCCAGGCAACCAGCACCAGAACAACAGGACACAGTCTCAAACTTTGCCAGGGGAAGTTTAGGCTGGAGGTGAGGAGAAAGTTCTTCACTGAGAAAGTTGTTAGCCATTAGAATGGGCTGCCCAGGGAGGTGGTGGAGTCACCATCCCTGGAGGTGTTCAAGAGGGGATTGGATGTGGCACTTGGTGCCATGGTCTAGTCATGAGGTCTGTGGTGAGAGGTTGGACTTGATGATCTTTGAGGTCTCTTTCAACCTTGGTGATTCTGTGACATCCTGATTCTGTGGCAAAGGGCTGATAAGCACTGAGGAGCAAACTGCTCACAGCAAGCTTCTCTTTTTTTAAGCTCCACTCTTGAAGTTGCTGTGTCCTGTCCTCTTTTGCTAGGGGAGAGATGTTGGATGTTAAGATGGAAAATGGGGTCACATCTCCTAGAGTAGCAAGCTTAGAGGTACTGAAGAGGTTATTCTTGTCCACACTTTGGTGGCACCAGCCACCTGAAAAACATCGGGGGCTTGGTTCTTCCAGGAAGGAGAGATGTGGTGCCAGCAGCTGGGAGGGAAGTGAACTCCATGGAGTGACTAGCATCACAGAATGGTAGGAATTGGAAGGTACCTCTGAAGACCATCAAGTCCAACACTCCTGCCAAGGCAGATCACCTAAAGTAGATAACATAGGAACGTGTCCAGGTGGGCCTTGAAAGTCTCCAGAGATGGAGACTTCACCACCTCCCTGGTCATCCTGTTCCAGTGCTCTGCCACCCTTAGAGAAGTTCCTTCTCATGTTTAGATGGAACTTCCTATGTTCAAGTTTGTGACCATTACCATTTGTGATGTCACTGGGGCCCACTGAGAAGAGTCTGGCTCCATCTTCCTGACAGCCACCCCTTTCTCCTTCCTCTTCTGCTGCAGCCCCTGGTGAAGCAAGACAGTTTGGACATCTACAACGAGAGAGACCCCTTCAAGAATGATGAAGCAGGAGTTGATGAAGAGGAGAATGATGACGTGGACAGTGGGATTGAGGGGGAACTGGACCTGATGGAGCGGGACACAATTATTCCTGCAATGCCTGCTCATCACCCATCCATTGAGAGGGTGTCATTCCCCAAAGGGCTCCCCTGGGCCCCCAAAGTCAGGTAAAACCATCTGGTGTCATGACCACCCTCCCTAGTCCCACCTCTCCTGGAGTTCATTACAGGTTGAATGTGTCTGGGACATGTTTGGAGTGACTCTGCTTCTTTGTTTTGGTTGATCCTTTCTGGGCTAGATTCAGCTGAGCTCTTTCTCAGGTGTTCCAAACCAAGCTTGGTCAGTAAGTGGCAATCCCATTTTGGACATCTCAGCTTGTAATGGAAAGGAGCCTTCTGCTGGAAGGCTGTGGGAACAGGGTCACCTTCCCCAACCAGCACCAATTGATTTTGGTAGGGCAAGGTCCTACACTAATCATCTTGGGAGCTGGTCAATGACATTACCTCTTGGTGAGTAGGACTCTTATGCTGCAAGATGAAGCCTTCTGGAATAGCCTTGCTCTAAGGTGATAAATTGGAGACAAACATCTGAGGATGAAGAAACTGGGACTTTCCCTTCCTCAGGACAGGCATTGAAACAGGTTGATCAGGGAGGTGGTGGAGTCATCATCTGTGAAGGTGTTCAAGAAATGTGTGGACATGGCACTTGGAGTCATGGTGGTCTTAGGTTGACAATTGAACTCAATGACCTTAGAGTTTTTTTCCAACCAAAACAATCTTATGGCTCTACAACAGTTCTCCTACAAGTGATGAAGGAGAAGGATTAGGAAAAGAAGGTGAAAGCCTCTGATCCCTTCCCTCTAATCCATGTGAGATGTTTTGCTGTTGATTCAAAGTCTCTGTTTCATCCAGAAGCAAGTACATGTGTGTGGTGTGGGAGCAAGGACAGGGTTAAGTGTCTCTATCCAGAGCTCTCCTCACAGGCACATGGCAAGAGCTGGTTTCCCATGTCGGTCTCCACACACATGGTGCCATGGTTCTACACCTAACATGTTCTCAGCTTTGGAATCAAATGAGCTTTGTTTTTCTTGGCTGATGCCTGGAAAATACAGTTGGAAGAGCTTTGACTCATGGCTCATGTCCTATTTGTAGCTCTGAGACCCTGACCAGCTTCTCAAGAAAGCTGCCCAAGGTGAACAAGATTCATAGTTTCATAGAATGGTTTGGGTTAGAAGGGACCTTGAAGATCATCTAGTTTCAGCCCCCCTGCCGCGGGCCAGAATGCCTCCCACTAGACCAGGCTGCTCAAGGCCTCATCCAACCTGGCCTTGAACACCTCCAGGGAGAGGGCATTCACAGCCTCCCTGGGCAAGCTGGTCCAGTCCCTCACCACTCTCACTATGCAGATTCATAGAATGGTTTGGGTTGGAAGGGACCTTGAAGTTCATCTTGCTGTCATGATGTCAGTTTGCTCTCTTGGAACAGCACATGCTCTGCTAGACTGTGAAGACAACATTTGTTTGCTCAGAGCAAGCAGATGCTACTTGAAGATGCATGTGGTAGGAGGACAGAAGGTGGATAAAAGGTGGTGATTGTAGAGAACTCTTCTCTGTTTTTGCACAGCAAATCCACATTAATTTGGTTCATGTTGCTCCACCCAAGAAGAGCCATAATGCCTCTATCAAGACCTCTAGAAATCAATCCTAGAAAGCTCAGAGGTTCTTGGTGGTCTTATGACCTTTCTGAGCAGTGTAGGCTGGGATCTGGTCTATGAGTATGTTCCAATGTTCTTGGTTTTGTGTCTCCATCAGACAGAAAGACATCGAGCATTTCCTGGAAGCCAGCAGGAACAAATTCATTGGATTCACGTTGGGACAGTGAGTGTTGTGTGTGTAGATCCAACAAAGTCTGTCCCCTCGTTCTCCAGTCAGTGGAGTTTAACTGGTGGGAGGTGTCCACAGAGCTGAGGCTTTCTCAGCTCAACCAGGCTGACATGTTTGGGACTATGTGGCACAATGATGGGTTTCACTGGGGCTGCAGCAGTGCATCTTCTGTTATTAAAACATCTTCTTGGAGATGATGGTCTCCAAGGACCTCTATTAGAAAACATACCTAGCCCAGAATAAGTGACCTCTGACCCAAGCCTGAGACCAGTTTGATGGTAGAGGGGGTTGGAACAACCTGGCATCCACAGCAAACCAACCACTTTGTGAAGAAATCAAGCTGTGGGACAAGAGTCATCTTGTAATGGTTCCAGCAGGGTACATCTATTTTGAGGTGCAGTGCTGGGTTCAAGCTGGCTCCATGCAGAGACCTGACTTCACCCCAATCCTTCACTCTGGTGTCACCCCTCTTTTTTGCAGGCTTTGCTGGGGAGCAAGTGCATGGGTGGGCAGATCACACCAACACTCTTCCCAGTTCCTGACCCATGTGAGATGAGTTCAGTACACTCAGTAGACTACAGGCTCCCTTTTTTATCTTATATGAAATGGAAGTGTGGGGATGTTAAAAAAAGATCTTATGACCTTAATGATTCTACACACAGATCTTCTTCCCACCCTCATACTTACCTTCTTTCATTCTCCACAGAGACACTGAGACCCTGATAGGGCTACCACGACCCATTCATGAGAGCGTGAAGACACTGAAGCAGGTGAGATGGTGGGTCCATGCACAGTGCTTGGGTGAAGCAGCCCAGGAAGCCTTGATGAGCAGCACTCAGCTTGTCTAACCTCATCCCTTGCTATTTTTGCTCCCTTGGCATTCAACAGATGTTCTGAGGTGCGATTGGACCCATGGGGATCTCATTGGCAGGGGGAAATCATTGGTCAAGATCCCCAAGGCCATGGGAGGGTTGCAGAACATGAAGTCTCCCACACAAACTTTGTGGCACAGCACTTACAATGAGTCTCAGGTTCCTCAGATGTATGTTCTCAGCCCACAGTAAATGTTTAATTTAATTTAGTCTTCTGCTCCTCTTCCACTGATGTTCAGCAACACCTTTGGTCTGAGCTCTTGCTCCTCTCTGCCTTGAGATGTTAACTTGATGAATCCAGTCAAGGTCCAAACGGCTCAAGAGAGGCCAACTGGAGGTGTCTGGATTGCCTTTTGGAGGCCACTGTCCCTCTTCTCCATTTTCATAGATCCTAGAAGGAGTAGGTGGAAGCAAGCAAAGGCAGGATGTGTGAGGGCCTTCAGGGACAGAGGGATGTCCCCCACAAAGATGATTTCTCCATATATCTGCTGTGACCTACACATCTAACTGGGACATTCTTGCAATGACCAACTGTTGCCATCACTGTGTTTCACCCTTCAGTTGTGATGTTGCTCTGCTTCTCTCTCTCTCTGTTCTACCAGCACAAGTATGTTTCCATCTCAGATGTCCAGATCAAGAATGAAGAGGAGCTGGAGAAGTGCCCCATGTCTCTGGTAAGAAGTTGTTGCACCCCATCACCCAAGGTGCTGCAGAAATTCAGATGTTCTCCATGATTTCTAAGACACACACTGGATGCTCCCTTTTCTAGAAGTCCATGTCTTGATCAAATGTATCAATAAAGAAAGGCCTGAGGCTTCCTGCAGTCAGAACAAAATCATAAAAGTTGGAAAAAACCTCTAAGATCATCATAAGTCGTGAGGTCTACTGAGACAGGTTGGACTCGATGATCCTTGGGGTCTCTTCCAACTTTAGTTATACTGTGATACTGCGATACTAAACCATGTCCCAAAGTGCCATGTCTACACTTTTTTTCTGAACACATCCAGGGATGGTGATTCCACCACCTCCCTAGGCTGCTTGTTTCAACCCCTGACCAGCTAGAATGCATGCAGCTAGGCCCATCGTTAAGACCTCAAGCTGGGTTTTACAGAGATGACTGATGAACCTCACTTGTATGGACTGGCAATCCCTAATTTTTCCTTTGTTTCTTTATGCTAGGGGGAAGAGGAAGTCCAAGAAACCCCTTGTGAGATCTTGTATCGAGCAATGTTGTACAATCTCCCCCAGTACATGGTGAGCTCAGATTTCTTAGAAATGAAGAAGGGGTTCTGAGTGGGGAATGGAACCAGTCTGTGAAGGGTAGAGCTCAGCATGGGGCTGCTGGGGTGTGTTCAGGACCTTACTGGTAAGATTTTGTTGGAAATCCAGAGTAGAGTTGGATGGAAAGTACAGTTCAAGAGAAGGGGTTCAGAGAGGAGTGTATAGCCAGGGACACAGTCAAATGGTTGGAGACAGGTCAGTGGTTGGACAATAAGATGGCAGGGGGGAACTGGAAACAGGGAGCAAAGTCCTCCATGTTGGTGGGAACTCAAAACTGGCTTCTGTCCTCTGGATACCAAGAGGGACCTTTTGGGTTGGCTTGATGTCATCTTTTGAGCTATGTGAGTTGTAGGGTTAACCAACAAGTCCTTACCTTACACAATGAGGCAGGCATCTTCACTTCTGACCTCAAGAAGCAACCTACAGACTTCACTGCTCCCTTGAGCATCTCCTTCTCTTGAGGACTCTTGAGAATCTCCTTCTTGCTGAAATTAGCTTTCCATTATGATACTGCACTGATCTCCATGCTTGGGGCCAGGATCTCCACGGCTTGCTGGGCCAGGAACCAAACTAAACCATCATTGTGGTTTATGTGGCTCAGCAGACAAATGGACACCACCTTCAGATCTCTGCCAACCTTGCTATGCTCTCAAGAACTATTCAAACTGTGGAGACGCTAACTTAAGACATTCTTTTGAGGGACATCCCTTGAAGACTTTCCATGGCCCCAAGAGATTCCCGGAGTGTCCTGAAATTCAGCTCTGTTGCCAGGTTGGGTGAGGCTATGTACAATCTGATCTAGTGGTAGGTGTCTGTGTCCCTGGCAGTGGGAGTGGAACTAAATCATAGAGTCACAGAATTGTTTGGGTTGGAAAAGACCTCTAAGATCATAGAGTCCACCCCTTAATCCAACACTGCCAGGTCACCACTAAACTGTGTCCCTCAGCATCACATCTATAAGGCTTTTAAACACCTCCAGGCATGGAGACTCCACCACTGCCCTGGGCAGCCTGGGTCAGGCCTTGACAACCCTCAAGGGGAAGAAATTGTTCCTCATGTCCAACCTAAACCTCCTGTGGGGCAACTTGAGGCCCTTTTCTCTTGTCCTCTCCCAAGGAAGAAGTGACCAACCCCCATCTGGCTCCAACCTCCATTCAGGGAGTTGTACAGAGGCAGAAGGTCTCCCCTCAGCCTTCTTTTCTCCAGACAGAGCCCATCTCAGGTCCCTCGGTTGCTCTGCAGAAGCTCTCCACACCCTTTTTTTTCCCCCCAGACTTTACCAACTTCATTGCCCCTCTCTGGATATGCTCCAGCCCCTCAATGTCCATTTTGGAATGAAGGGCCCAAAACTGAGCCCAGGATTTGAGGTGTGGCCTCACCAGTGCCCAGTCCAGGGGGATAAGCCCTGCCCTGGTCCTGCTGGCCACGCTATTGCTGATCCAAGCCAGGATTCTGGTGGCATTCTTGTCCACCTGGGCACAGAATTGCCATGGTCACCACATTTGGCCTGTTTGCTCAGGGTATAAAAGGAGAGGTTGAGCCTAGGCACCATGTGGTGGTTTGCCCCTTCCTTAAAGGCACAGCGTCAAACGGCCACACACCATCAAAGTGAGGGGAGCTTGGGCTGGTGAAACACTGTAGAGTTGACTTGAGCAGTTTCATCAAGTGAGGGAGAAAGAAGGAATGACCCTTCTGGAAGCATCCCTCTACACCTGTTCTCTCCTGCAGATAGCTTTGCTGAAGATCCTCCTTGCTGCAGCACCAACCTCCAAAGCCAAGACCGACTCCATCAACATCCTGGCAGATGTGTTGCCTGAAGAGATGCCGTAAGTTCTTGAAGAGGTGGCCACCAGCCATCTCAGCTTTGCAGTGAAGTCTTGGACCATGCAGGAGAGTTGGGAGTTGCCAATAGGTTCATGGGGCTCCAGATTTGGGGACAACTCTTGGATAGGTGCAAGCTACTGTTGCCAGCAGGGCAGAGGGCTGAAAGCCAAGAGGTGATGCTGGTTTCTCAGGAGTGTAACGAATCAAGCACAGTTGGCAGCCACCAATCATAAAGTCCTGCTGATTGACATAGATCATCAAAATAAGTGAACATCTGGTAGATGTCCTTCATCCTGCTCCTCCAAGATTGCTGATGGAGGGCAATCAACTTTTTTCACCCACCCTTTATTGGGGTCACCAAAGAGAAGGGGATGGGAATGGGAGTCTCAAAGGGAAGTGAAGGTCTCTCTTTCTGCAGAGCCATTCCAGATAGTATAAGAACTCAACAGTCCCTTAATCCTCCTTGCTCTCATACCCATGGTGCTGTTGCTGCTTTCTTCTCCAATCCAGCATCACTGTTCTTCAGAGTATGAAATTGGGGATTGATGTGAACAGGCACAAAGAGATCATCGTGAAGAGCATCTCAGCAGTCCTGCTGCTGCTCCTCAAGCACTTCAAGCTGAACCACATCTACCAGGTGAGTGAAGGAGTTGGCAGTCACCAAGATGGTCTTGAAGCTGGTGTGTTCTATTGGACTCTGTTCTAAAAGGCCTCTCCAGGAAGGGTTTCCATAAGAAGTTGCAGATAGCTTTTCATAGAACCATTTGGGTTGGAAGGATTCTTGACAATTATCTAGTTCCAACCCCACCACCACCCCCTGGCATTGGCAGGGACACCTTCCACTACAGCAGATTATTCAAGGCCTCATCTAACCTGGCTCAATGCCTCATTCAACCTTTCCATAATGGGAAACCCTACCCTTAGGCCAGGATTTGAACAGGGATAACCTGCTCCAAATATATCTCAGAGGGGTTTGACAGGAATGTTTCCACTCATGTGGAAGGAGCTTCCAGGCTTCTGGAAAACTTCATGCTGTGGTTGATCAGGTTAAAATTTAGGAGGTAGCATGAGCTTCCCCTGGCAGAAAGGGGAAGGTTATAGGGTTAAACAAACCCCTCTTTAGCACTGACTCCTCTCCAGTGACCAGAAATAGTGCTGGGTAAGATCTCATGAGGTCAACTAATCTTCTGTCCCTCAGCAGGATCATGTTCTCGGAGCTCCAGTTTCAACAGAGGCTGGAGGTTGGGTCCAAGATGAAATCTGATTTTTGTGTCATCTGCATGACACCAATTGAACTGGACTCACAGGAGGGCTTCACTTGATCAAAAATCCACCAAGGTCTGATTGGGGTTGTGGCCTGAGCACAATTCTTCACCCAAGTCAATCAAGTTCTCCAAGACATACAATTTAGGGCTTTTTCTTGTAAAGGTTTCATCATGGTACAAATCCAGCTGTGTTATGAAGCCCACTGAGGAGAAATAGAAATCCATGGATTGGATCAGATAAAATGAAACAAATCTCCACATTCTGACAAATCTTTTGTTTGTGGTGGGTCCAACCATGTCCCTTAATTTTTTCTCTTCACCCCACAAAATGATTTGACTCATTTCTTCCTCCATGGCAGAAGGAGCTTTGCATTCTGATACTAGGCCTGGAGAAAGCTGCAAAGTTTCTCCCCCTGCTTCTACTTTTGTGTCTGATTTTTGGTGAGCCATCATAATTTCTTTTGGTGCCAAAACTGGTCTCAGAGAGCACCCCCAAAATCACTCTTGGGGCTGAGATGATGTTTCCAGAATGCAGCAGAAGGTAAAGCAGAACATGGTTGGTTCAGGCTCTGCTGGTGCTCACTGGTTGCCATGTGAGTGTGGCAGTAACTGCACAAGCCCTCACACCAACAGAAATTATGAGGTTTTGTCTTGGTTCTGTCAAGACTTCTGCAGAGAAGGATCTGGAGAACAGGTCCTCTGAGGAGCAGCTGAGGGACCCGAGGTTGTTGAGCCTGGAGAAAAGGAAGCTGAGGGGAGACCTTCTGCCTCTCTACAACTCCCTGAAAGGAGGCTGGAGCTAGGTGGGGGTTGGTTTCTTCTCCTAAGAAGTGATAGGACAAGAGCAAATGGCCTCAAGTTGCCCCAGGGTAGGTTTAGATTAGATATGAGGAACAATTTCTTCCCCTTGAAGGTTATCAAGGCCTGGCCCAGGCTGGCAGGGCAGTGGTGGAGTTCCCATCCCTGGAAGGGTTTCAAAGCCCCAGAAATAATGGTGCTGAGGGACATGGTTTAGTGGTGACCTGACAATGCTGAGTTAAAACAGTTGGACTTGATGATCTTAAAGGTCTCTTCCAACCAACATGGTTCTATGATTCTCAGATCCTACTGCAGTTCAGCACTATCTTTGGTCAGAACAGATACAACAGACCAGTCACTGAAAGCTGCATTTCAAAGCAATGAGACCATCTCCAATTCTGGCTAGCAGGGACTGCCCATTACTCACACTCAAAGAATGATGGTGGGTGTCATTGGTGATGTGCCAAGTGTCAACAGCTTATACCAAGCTGAAATGAGATGTTGAATACCAATCCCTGGAGGTGTTTGAAAGTCACAAAGATGTGGTGCTGAGGGACGTGGTTTAACAACAGTCTTGGTAGAGTTAGAGAATGGTTGGACTGGATGATCTTCAAGGTCTTTTTCAACCAAAATGATTCTATGGGGAAGAAAAAACTGTTTCCTCACTCTCAAACTTGGGATGTTGATTGCAGGGTAGTGAGAGGCATGGGCAGGATGGAATGGGATGGGCTGGGATGTTACTCCTATTTGTGTCTTGTCTCTTTAGATGACAGTAGAGGTTGGTTGTATCATGCAGCTTTACACACCCAGAGCATTTAGTATTTAGAGAAGGAGAGAAATTAAAAGCATGCATGAAAGTACATCTCTCTATAGAGAGAGTTCAGTGGAGGCTCCAAAGATACTGAGAGGCCTGCAGCATCTTGGTGAAGAGGAAAGGCTGAGAGACCTGGGGGTGTTGAGCCAGGAGAAGAGCAGCCTGAGAGGGGATCTTCTCAGTGCTCAGCAAGAGCTAAATGACCTGTGGGGCACAAGAGGATGGGGCCAGACTCTTTCCATTGGTGCCCAGTGACAGAACAAAGAGTAATGGTCACAAACTGGAACACAGTAGGTTCTATGAGGAGAAAGTTCTTGACTTTGAGGGTGGTGGAGCCCTGGAGCAGGCTGCCCAGAGAGGTTGTGGAGTCTCCTTGTCTGGAGAGATTCCAAACCCCCCTGGACATTGTGATCCTGGGCAAGCTGCTATGGGTGACCCTGCTTTAGCAGTGGGGTTAGACTGGATGATCTCCAGAGGTCACTTCCAATCCCCATCATGCTAGGATTCTGGGATTCTCTAGGAGTGGGTTTTTCTCAGTTAAAGCTGATAAGAATCACAGAATGGTAGGAGTTGGAAGGGACCTCCAGAGATCATTGTGTCCAGCCTCCCTGCCAAGATAGGTTCACCAGAAGAAGGACACAGAGGAACACAATCAGGTGGGTTTGGAATGTCTTCAGAGATGGAGCCTCCAACACCTGTCTGGGCAGTGTGTTCCAGAGCTCTATCACCCTTAAATTAAAGAATTTCTTCCTCATGTTTAGGTGGAACTTCTCCCAGGGTCTAAGGTTATTGTGCGGTAGAATAGGAGCTGGATTTTCTCATCTCATATCTACACGTCCCTCCCTCTTCCCCATCTACTGGTTTGCCACAGATTTTTACCTTGAGAAGCCATCATTAGGTGTAACTATTCCCAAACTACTTCCATAATTGGTGGGAGATGCTGTGTGCTGCTTTGCTTTCAGCTGGAGATGGGGGTTCCATTCCCAGTTGATGCTCTCAGCTAATGCTGACCCATTTCATGTCTCTTTCTCAGTTTGAGTACGTGTCCCAACATTTGGTGTTTGCCAACTGCATCCCACTGATTCTGAAGTTCTTCAACCAGAACATCATGTCTTACATCACTGCTAAAAACAGGTACAGCCACTTCTGGGGAAGAGAGAGGTGATGTAGGAGGGAGGCTTTGTGCATGAAGAACCCTGACACATGAGTATGTGGTGGGACCAGGTCATTTCTGGACCCTAGTGTGGTCTTGGGGCAGTATCTTCTCCATCACAGGAATATGTTGGAAGAGAGCAAATCCCTTCTGCTTAATGAGGACAGGATGTAAGGATTCCAAATTTCTCACTGGAGTACTAAAAGTCTTGTAGTCCCATTTCATCTCAGGGCATCAGATTGCCTTGAGCAGCCTGGTCTAGTGGAAGATGTCCCTGCTCATGGCAGGGGGTTGTAACTAGATGATCTTTAAGGTTCTTTCCAACTCAAACCATTCTATGAATCTCCCTGACCAACAGAAGACTTGTTTTCATCTTTATATGGACACCTGGAAAGTATCTGTGGGCCACAGCTTCAAGGTGACTAGGTGGGGGTAGAGTCTCCTAAGTCTTTTCCAGTTTTAATAGCTATAATTCAGCTTTTCTGACTTCTTCAAGTTCTGCAGAGTTGTCATTGCCTTTTTCTTCTGATCTGAGAAGGACACTAGTCCCATTTGGAGTCCATGTAGGGATTGGTTGGACAACTACAAATCAAAGTGGAAAATGAAAGAGCGTAAGTCCTTCACCTCTCAGAAGGACTGAGTTGCATTTCCCCATTTGGAGGAGAGTGCCACAGGAGATGTTGCTGTTGGAACAAAGAAAAGATCCTTTTTCTTGCTTTTTGATAGGCATTTTTAGTTGTTCTTCAGCTGTATGTGTAGGCTGGTGTGTCTCCAGCATGGGGTGGGCATGTCTGTGTGAGAAGGCCCATGTGGAAAAATAGAAAGTAATTCTCTTCCAGATAAACATTTCCACTGTTGGTCCTTAGATGGCTCTGTGGAGAAGGACCTGGGAATGCTGGTGGACAACAAGTTCACCATGAGCCAACAATATGCCCTTGGTTTCCTGGGATGCAAGAAGAGTATGGCCAGCAGGTCAAGGGAGGTTCCCCTCCCTCTCTACTCTGCCCTAGAGAGGCCACATCTGGAGTCCTGGGTCCAGTTCTGGGCTCTCCAGTTCAAGAGAGACAGGGAACTACTGGAGAGTATTTCCCCAGAGGGTTATTGAGGCCTGGCTCAGGCCAGTGGGGGAGTCCCCATTCCTGGAGGGCTTTGAAAACCATGGAGATGTGGTGCTGAGGAACATGCTTAGTGGTAACCTGGCAGTGCTGGGTTAAGGGTTGAACTTGATGATCTTGGAAGTCTTTTCCAACCAAAACAATTCTGTGATTTTTATGATTCTAAGATTTGCTTGGTTGGGTTTGGTTTTGTTTTCTGCTTTTTTAGTATCATAGAATCAGAATCATAGACTGGTTTGGGTTGGAAGGGACCTTTATCAATTATAATCCCCTGCCACAGGCAGGGACACCTTCCACTAGACCAGGTTATTCAAGGCCCCATCCAACCTTGTCTTCAACACTTCCAGGGATGGGACATCCACAACCTTTCTGGGCAACTCCCTCCATGTCTTAATGGACCCAAATCCTTGGAGTCCTTGTTAAAGCACCCAGGATCTGCTTCAGGACCAAGAGGACTGACATGCTTTATTAGGCTGAGTTGTGAGGCTATGAAGAAGCTGGGAGCCCATTTGGAACCTATCTGTGCAGCTGGAAATGCAGGAAGGATCCACATCCACGTGGCACCAGCTGCCACCTATTTCACAGATGCATCAAATGGTTTGGGCTGGAAGAGACCTTGACCATCATCTAGTTCCAAATCCCTAGGACTGGCAGGGACAGCTTCCACTAGACCAGGTTTATGTACCCAGCGTGCAGATGGGATTGTTCCCACCCAAAAGCAGCTCTACCGCTGTGATTCAACCCCAGGAGCAGGGAAGGTGTAACAGCTTGTTTGGCATCATCACTTAGATCATCCTAAAATTTGCTTTTATGTTCCCTGGTTCTTAACAAAACCATCCCTTCCTATCTTCCACAGCATCTCTGTCCTGGATTATCCACACTGCACAGTCTGTGATTTGCCTGAGCTCACAGCAGAAAGCCTGGTAAGCAACCAAAAGGGGTCCTTCAAACCAGTACTTCTGCAGGTGAGAAGATGAGGAAGGACTTTTGATCAAGACAAACTGGACAGATGGGCTGCGAACTTAGCTGGAGAAAGTTCAAAGTCATTAAACCAAATATTTTTACCTGGTTTCTATCAGCCAAAGTCCCTCCAAGGCTGTGGTCACCCAGGGAAGCCAAACTGGTTCTGAAGCATGGTGTGGGATCATCATATGTGGCCAGTAAGCTGGCTTGGTCCTCCACCACTGTCCCATGTGAGAGTGCCTTAATCCCTTCATGTAGGGAATGGATTGAAATGGGAAGAGGGGAGAGTTAGACTGTACATTAGGAAGAAATTCTTTACAGTAAGGGTGGCGAGACACTGGAACAGGTTGCCCAGGAAGGCTGCAGATGCCCCCTCCCTGGAAGTGTTCAAGGGCAGGTTGGATGGGGCCTTGAGCAACCTGGTCTATTTGGGGGTGTTTCTGCCCATGGCAGAGGGTTGGAACTAGATGATCTTTGAGGTTCCTCCCAAGCCAAACCATTCTGTGAATCTATGAATGTGCCTTTCCACCAAGCTTCTTGTCTCTTCTTGAGTGCTTGCTTGGAGTGAGAGCTCCTGGGCATCATGTCCCTCCTTATTAGTGGGATCATTGCCTCTTTTGTGCTGGATCATGGGTTACTGGAGGTAACTAGGTGTCCTGGCCAGCCTCCCATTGACTGTATCCTGGCCCAATGGGGACATCTAGTGACACATCTCTGAAAGCAGTCTGACAGCTCCTGCTAATCCTCATGGCTCAGTCTTTATGGCTGTAGAAGACTTGAGTTTTTGAGGAAAAACATTCCCAGTTTCCCTTTCCTAGTAGGGTCTAGTCCCCATTTTGGGACCTGTCACATTAAATGACAATGTCAATCGTTCTGCTCCATCACAGAACTGCTACATCACAGAATCACGGAATATATCAGGTTGGAGGGGACCCTTGAAGGTCATCTTGTCCAGCCCCCCTGCAGTAAGCAGGGACATCTCCAACTAGATCAGATTGCTGAGGGCTCCACTAAGTTTGACCTTGAATGTCTCCAGGGATGGGGCCTCAACCACATCTCTGGGCAACCTGTTCCAGTGTTGCACCACCCTCATTGTGAAGAACATTGTTGGTGGTTAGCCTCAGAGGACACAAATTTAATCAGAAAATATAAAGAAAACATCTTGAATTTCACCAAGTGTGGTGGTTTTGGGGAGGACACCCATGAAAGTGAGGATTTAATAGGAATTAAACATGCCCTGGTAATTGAGACACATTTGCCTCTTCAGCTGGCATGGAGTCGCCATCCCTGGCATGTGTTTGCTCAGGAAGAAGTTCTTTACCATGAGGGTGATGAGACACTGGAACAGGTTGCACAGAGAAGTTATGGATGCCTCATCCCTGGAAGTGTTTAAGACTAGGTTGGATGAGGCCTTGAGCAACTTGGTCTAGTAGGAGGCATCCCTGCCCATAGCAGAAGGGGGTGGAAGTAGATGATCTTTAAAGTCCCTTCCAACTCAACCCATTCTACAAACCCAAGTGGGGTGGTAGCTCCACTGCTCTCTCTCCATCACAAATAAGACTTGGGCAGAGAGTAAAAGCAAAGCAGGATATCCTTGAGCAGAATGATATCTTTGTGGTGGTGCTGGTGAACAGCTTCTCCTTCTCTGCATTGTAGGAAGCTGGAGACAACAACCAGTTCTGCTGGAGAAATTTGTTCTCCTGCATTAACTTGCTGAGGATCCTCAACAAGCTGACCAAGTGGAAACACTCAAGGACGATGGTAAGGTGATGTCCCATCTCCCTGACACTTGTCATCAGCAGCCAGGGTTGCACTTCAAGTGTGTCCCTGTACCTGCACTGCAGGCTTCATCCCTGCAGAGAGTTTCTTCAGGTGGTGCTGGGGCACTAGGGGAGGTTTAGGTAGTTGAGGAACAATTTCTTCCCCAAAAGGGTTGTCAAGCTGTAGCACAGGCTGCCCAGGGCAGTGGTGGAGTCCCCATCCCTGGAGGGCTTTTAAACCTGTGGAGATGTGTTGGTGAGGGACATGGTTTGGTGGTGATCTGGCAGTACTAGGTTAATGGTGGGACTTAATGATCTTAAAGGTATCTTCCAAAAAAAATGGTTCTGATTCTATGGGGCAATGGTTTGAAACCAGAGCAGGGTAGATTTAGATTGGACATTAGGAAGTTCTTTACAATGAGGGTGGTGAAACACTGGAATGGGTTACCCAGAGAAGTTGTGGATGCCTCATCCCTGGACATGTTTAAGACCAGGCTGGATGACACTTTGAGCAACCTGGTCTAGAGGGAGGTGTCCTTGCCCACAGCAGGGGTGTTGGAATGGAACTAGGTGATCTTTGAGGTCCCTTCCAACTCAAGCCATTCTATGATTCGATGTTCTACCCACATGGGATACACCACACACCCAGGTGCTGGTGTCCAAAGACAGACTTTCTTGAACATGTTGCATCAATTTGTGTTGATTTCTTGGCAGATGCTGGTAGTCTTTAAGTCAGCCCCAATACTGAAGCGAGCTCTGAAGGTGAAGCAGGCCATGATGCAGCTCTACGTCCTCAAACTATTGAAGATCCAGACCAAATACCTGGGGCGCCAGTGGAGGAAGAGCAACATGAAAACCATGTCTGCCATTTACCAGAAGGTGCGGCACCGCATGAACGACGACTGGGCCTATGGCAATGGTGAGTGGTGCCAGGGAAGCAGCTTCTCCATGTCTGGAGCTGAAATCATCTCATGGTGGGGTTGGTATCATTTGTCCTATGACATGTGAGGAACCAATCTTGTTTGGGTCAGGAGTGGGGATATTTAATTTCACCTGTAAAACCTCAAATCTATTTCTTGAAGACTTGTATAGTTTTGGTAGTCATGGTACCACCATGGCACTAATTCAGAAGACTCAAATGTAATTTAAATTAAAATAATTCCAGTCTTGGACTGGTGGAGTTCCCCAGATGATCAAAGTGTGGGAAGACCAGGGACCTTCCTTCTGTTATGGGACTTTATAGCCTGCCACTGCCTTTGTGTGTGACTGGACCCTATGGGAATGAATGTGGCAGCAGGGCTTCTTGATGTCACTAAAAGGATACAGCTCTGGGACACTTGTCTGCCTTGGGTAGCTTAAATAGCTTAAACACTACATGCAGAAGAAGGCTCCCTTGCTCTGGAGCAAGGGTTTGCTGTAACAAGTGAATTTATGTGGCAATAGTGACAATAAAGCAATTTTAGAATCATGGTATCACAGACTGGTTTGGGCTGAAGGAACATTTCAAAGTCATCTAGTCAAACCCCCCTGCAGTCATCAGGGACACCTGCAAATAGAGCAGGTTTCTCAGAGCCCCAAATGACCTGATCTGGAATGGTTTCAGGGATGGGGCATCTACCAGCTCTCTGGGCAGCCTGGAAGAGGGTCTCCCCACCCTCACAGTGAAGAACATCTTCCTTCTCTCCAGTCTAAGTCTCCTTCTTTCAGTTTGAAACTATCAGCCCTTGTCCTGTCATGACAGACCCTGCTAAAATTGTCCCCAGCTTTCCCTTTCAAGTCTTGAAACTCTACCAGGTCTCCAAGGAGCCTTCTCTTTTCCAGGCTGAACAACCTCAACTCTCTCAGCCTGGCCTCACAGCAGAGGGATTCCAGCCTTCCCATCATTGCTGTGCCCTCCTCTGGTCTTGCTCCAACAGGTCCATGTCTCTCTGGGCTGAGATTTATTTTTATCAATATCTAAAGGGCAGGGGGCAATAGGATGGGGCCAGACTCTTACTAGTGGTGCCCAGTGACAGGAAAAGAGGAAATGGCCACAAACTGGAACGCAGAAGGTTCCATCAGAAGCGGTGTGTGGACTCGGAGGGTGCAGGAGCCCTGGAGCAGGCTGCTCAGAGAGGCTGTGGAATGTCCTTCTTTGGAGAGATTTCAAACCCAACTGGCCATTGTGATCCTGGTCAACCTGCTGTGGGCGACCCTGCTTTAGCAGGGGTTTGGACTGGATGATCTCCAGAGGTCTCTTCCAAACCCCACCATGCTGGGATTGTGAGATTTTAAGGCAGATGCAAAGAAGAAATTGTGTGTGTCCCACTTCCCCTGAAGAGTTAACCAGCACTCAATTGTGCAAGTCACCATTAGCAGAGGCTGCATCTTGACCTGGCCAATTTGCCAGGGCAGCTCTTGGCTTTCACAAGCATGATCTGGAAGGGTTTTTCCTGGAGTGTTTATTTTTATCTTTGTCTATCTGGATGGATTCTCAGCTCAGACCTTACCCTCCCTTGAGTTCGAGTGAGATTTGATGGTTAATTAACTGACCCTTGATGGAGCAAATGATGATTTTATAGAGATGGCTCATCAAAGCCAACTTTCAGGAGATCATTCTGGGTTTTATGGTTAAGTGTTTACAAGGTGGCTGTATAATCTTCATACTTTCCTTTGCTCAAACCTTCTCAGAGTTATTTGTGACATAATTATAGAATCATAGAATGGTTTGGGTTGGAAGGGACCTTAAATATCATCTAGTTTCAACCCCTCTGCCATGGACAGGGAGGGACACCTTCCACTAGGCCAGGTTGCTCAAGGCCTCGTCCAACCTGGCCTTGAAGACCTCCAGTGATTTGGTCTCTTCTTCACTGTAGATATTGATGCCAGACCATGGGATTTCCAGGCTGAAGAATGCACCCTGAGAGCCAACATTGAAGCCTTCAACAGCCGGAGATATGACAAACCTCAAGATTCAGAGTTTGCACCAGTGGACAACTGCCTGCAGAGTGTGTTGGGACAGCGGCTGGAGCTCCCTGAGGACTTTCACTACTCCTATGAGCTCTGGCTGGAGCGGGAGGTGTTTTCCCAACCCATTCGCTGGGAAGAGCTGCTGCACTACCAGTGAGAGCAATACATTTGCCTGCTCTCCATCCCACCTCAATATGGATTCAAGGTGCTACAGGCTGATGAAAGGAAGACTATGTTGTACCTAGGTGTTCTACAGCCTTTCCAAAGAGACCAAGCCTCTTGTATCTACCAAGACACCCTCAAGTATGCAGCTGCCATCTTCTTGGAGGCCATCCCTTTCCTGTGACTCCTTGGACATACAGAGGCCACGGAGCAGCTTCCAGTGTCAAAAGGGAGCTTGTCTGGTCTTTACTGCAGAGTGACACCAGTGTCTGAGAGCTCTGAGACCAGGTCTGTCTCCTAGCTTGGTTCCACATGTATGTTCTCAGAGTCTCTCAGCTGTGGAGGGTTTTCATCTCTCCCAATGCCTCACACCATACCTGATGTGTTGTTTATTCAGTGATGGCTCCTGGTGTGCTTCAAACACACCTTTGCCATGATCAAGCTGCCCTGATGCTTCCCTCACAAAGCTGCAAACAATGTTGGCACTACCTGTGATAGTCTCAATAAGAGGTGACTGGTTGATATGGCCAAAGGAGATGTCATCACCTCTTGTCCCCGAGGCGATTAGACAATCTGATTTACCAAGGCTTGCATCTTCACCAGGAGCAGTAATCCCAATGGAGTTTCCCTGCTCCACTTCCCTCTGCCCCTCTGTTTCCTGACATGTTAGAGTAAAAAGATTGTGAGCCATGCAGTGTTGAGAATTGGAGAGGTGGTTGCTCTCCATATGATTATTTCTGAAGGATAATTACTGCAATATTAAGTTTCCTGGTAGTTTCTTCATTACTCTTTAGCTCTTCTAACCCTGGAGAAGACACTAAATACCACATTAAATAACCTCATTGTCAGGAATGCTTGTGCCAGCTCTTGAAGCAGGGAGTTAAAATGCTTTGGTTAACGTTTTGTTGTCATCATGTGAGGAAAAGCAGACACTGTGGTCCATAACTTTTAAAACAAAGACCATATCAAGCTGTAAACATTCTATAAGATCCATACAGATACTGCTCTTGAGGACAGGATGGCAGCTGAAGGCAGGCTGGAAACCTTCACCAGCTTGAGCTGCTGGATGAATCCCAGCCATTGGGACCATGCAGGGTGATGGTCTCTTCTGCTTGGCCAGGCATAGGCAAGTTGGGCTTCACAGAAGTTTCATAGAATCATAGGATGGTTTGCCCCTCGCCTAGAAGTGTTCAGAGAGAGGTTGAATGGAGCCTTGGTCAGCTTGATCTAATGGGAGCTAACCCTGCCCATGGCAGGGGGCTCAGATGATCTTTAAGGTCCTTTCCAAATGAAACCATTCTATGATTTGGGTTTGAAGGGACCTTAAAAATTACCTAATTCCAACCCCCCCGCCACAGGCAGGGACACATCCCACTAGACCAAGTTGCTCAAAGCCCCATTAACCTGTCTTTGAAAACCTCCAGGGAGGGGGCATCTACAACCTCCCAGGCCAACCTGTTCAAGTGTCTCACCATGCTCACTGTAAATAACTTCTTTCCAATATTTAGTCTAAATCCCCCCTCTTCCAGCTTAAAGCCATGATTTCTTCTACCTTAAAGCCAGATTTCTTCAGCATTATCTCACAGCCTGCAAGCTACCATCTTTCTCTCCAAAATTTTATCAGGGAATCCTGGATTTTACCTCCCTCTAGCAATAAACCCAAGAGCTGGCTTAATCTAGTGCAGGCGAACACCTTGGCTATGCTGTTATCAATATACTGAGTGCACAAGTGATAAACCCACAAGTAGTTGTGACAGGATTTGTGTTGGTTGCTGTGGAATTAAAATCAGAGTGTTTCCTTGGTGGGGTCTCTAGACAGAGATCAGTGACCCCCCTCACCTTTGATATGATTTTGTTCCAAATAAATCAGAGCCACTTTTAAAGCACAAACATTGAGTTTCTCCTTCCTGCACCTTAATTTAACACTTTCCTTGTTGCCTGTTTTAGTTTCTAAAGGACAAAAACATGCCCCACAAAACAGCCCATAAACTTACCTCTGGTTCCTGCCCACATCCACTCTATGTCTGCTGAGGAAAAGTCTTCTGCCTGGTGGACTTAAGATGTTCTGTTCTGATGTATCCACTGACTTCTAAAAAACAAAACCAAAATTCCATCATGGTGAGATTTGGAAGAGACCTCTGGAGATCATCCTGTCCAACCTCCTGCTAAAGCCTGGTCACCCACAGCAGGTTCTCCAGGATCACAGTGTCCAGGCATCTCTGTGAAGAGGAAAGGCTGAAAGAACTGGGGCTGTTTAACCTGAGAAGAGCAGCCTGAGATGGAATCTTCTTGAGTATCAGCAAGAGCTAAGGGACTTGTGGGGGGCAAGAGGATGGGGTCAGACTTGTCAGTAGTGCCCAGTGACAGGACAATGGCACAATCTGGAACCCAGAAGGTTCCATCAGGAGAAACTTGTTAGTGTTGAGGGTGGTGGAGCCCTGGAGCAGTCTGCCCAGAGAAGTTGTGGAGTCTTCTTGTCTGGAGAGCTTCCAACCCCACCTGGCCATTGTGATGCTGAGCAAGCTGCTCTGGGTGCCCCTGCTTTAGCAGGGAGGTTGGAGTGGATGATCTCCAGAGGTCCCTTCCAACCTCTATCATGCTGGGATTCTGTGAAGTGTTCAAAAGCATTGTATTAACTGAGTCTCCTCTAGATCCCTTCAGGCAGTTCCAGGTGCTGCTTCTCTTGCACTGCTGAAAAAGACTCCATAATACTATCACACCTCTCAAACATCAAGCAGGTAGCAGTTCAAAACCACTCTGCTTCATGGTGAGGAATTTCTTCTCCTCAAAACCATCTCAAAAGAGGCAGGAGACAGCAATTATGGAACAGTTGTTTTGATGCATAAGCAAGTTTCAGAAGGAGCTTAGAATCATGGAATGGTAGGGACTGGAAGGGACCTCCAGAAATCATCAAGTCTAAAACCCCTGCCAGAGAAGGATCACCTAGAGCAGATCACACAGAAAGGCATCCAGATGGGTCTGGAAAGTCTCTAGAGAAGCAGACTCCACAGCCTCTCAGGGCAGCCTGCTCCAGGGCTCCAGCACCCCTATAGCAAAAACGTTTCTCCTCATGTTGAGGTGGAACTTCTTGTGTTCCAATTTGTGTCCTATCACAGGGCAACTTTCAGAAGTGCAGTCACCTGAAGGAACATGTTATCTTACACAACCATGACTGTTAATTCCAGGAATGCTCAAGCATTCTCACTTTCTAGGGTAAGTGGTCTATGAAGAGCTATTTTTGTTTCAGCCCCCAGGTGGCTGCAGAATGTTTTGCTGTCAGTAAGTCCTTTTCTTCAGGACTTCAGGACAGATTCTTCTATTTTTAGCCTTGCTTTCTAGGGATATAAAACACATGTTAATTTCTCAGTCCGCTGTAAGCAACCTTTGAACTGGTTGGTTAATTTCATGCAGCTTTCTTCCTTCCTCCTTTCAGTGATATACAAAGCTCATTTTAGAGGGACTCTTCTCCAGGACATGGGAACAGAGGTGGAAAAGGACAAGAAGGAGAGGGCTGAGATGGAGTACTGCAAGGAAAGGACACAAATCTCTGTGACAGTGGGGTTTATTAATTCCACAATTAAGGATGAACTTGTTAAAAAATAGATATCAACTTGTTGGAGTATGGGAACATAAGATACTGTTTCTCACACACGCTTTTCAGCAGCCATTTCATTCTCTGTTTAGATGCCTGTGCATCCCCTATTTACTGTCTCTGTGAAAATGACCACAACCAAAGACCCCTCATTATTCTTTTACCTGGCACTGGTGAGGCCACACTTCAAATCCTGGGGTCAGTTTTGGGCCCCTCACTCCAAGAAGGCCATTGAGGGGCTGGAGCATGTCCACAGAGGGCAATGAAGCTCTTACAGGGTCTGGAGAACAGGTCTCATGAGGAGCAGCTGAGGTGCCTGGGGTTGTTGAGCCTGGAGAGAAGGAGGCTGAGGGGAGACCTTCTGGCTCTCTACAAATTACTGAAAGGTTAAAGCCAGTTGGCCTCTTCTCCTGAGGAACAAGTGACAGGACAAAATGAAACTACCTTGAGTTGTGTCAGGAGGGGTTTAGCTTGGACGTGAGGAACAGCTTCTTCCCCCTGAGGGTTGTCAAGGCCTGGCCCAGGCTGCCCAGGGCAGTGGTGGAGTCCCCATCCCAGGAAGGGTTTCAAAGCTGTGTATATGTGGTGTTGAGGGACGTGGTTTAGCAATGACTCCATTAAAATGTGCCTTTGGTGCTTTGCTCTGTTGAGTTTTCCCACTGGGCAGCTTTCCACAGGAAGCTTTTACCCCACAAACAGAATCATAGAAGGTTTGGGATTGTAAGGGAGCTTAAAGATCATTTAGTTCCAATCCCCCTGCCATGGACAGGGACACCTCCCCCACTAGACCAGGTTGATTTCAGGCCTGCCTGACCTGGCCTAAAACACCTCCAGGGAGGGGGCATCCACAGCCTCCCCGAGCAACCCGTTCCAGGGTCTCACCACCCTCACTGCAAAGATTTTCTTCCTAATATCCAGGCTAAATCCACCCTAATTAACATTAATACTCCTTTCATATAAGTCTAAATAACACCCATGCTCCTTTAACACCCTCCCAAATGCTAATCTTGCCCACAAGTTTGAGCAGCACAGTTCCATTCCCTCCCTTCAGCCGGAGGTCATTTTGGTGTTCATGATTGCCCTCCCTTTGACCTTCAGCTGGTACTGAGGCGAGACCTCATCGCTCTTCACAACTACCTGAGAGGACACTGGAGTGAGGTGGGTGTTGGTCTCTTCTCTCAGGTGACAGAATGTGAAGAAATTGCCTGAAATTGCACCAGGAGGCTGAGGGAAGACCTTCTGGCTCTTTACAACTTTGTGGAAGGAGGCTGGAGCCCCGTGGGGTAGGTCTCTTCTCCCAGGTGATTGAACAAGAGGAAATGGCCCCAAGTTGCACCAGGGGAGGTTTAGGTTGGCTATCAGGAAAAACTTCTTTGCTGCAAGAGTGGTCAGGCATTGGGACAGGCTGCCCAGGGAGGTGATGGAGTCACCATCGCTGAAGGTGCTCAAGAAACATGTGGACACGGCACTCTGGGACATGGCTTAACAGCCGTGGTGGCGTTAGGCTCCTGGATGAATTCGATGATCTTAGGAGGTCTCCTCCATCCGGAGCAACTCTGTGATTTAGGCGGTGGGTGGGGTTAGGGCCTCATTGGGCTTGGTTTATTCCCCGCCTTGCTGAAGGGAGGGGAAAGGAAAGGGGAGGGGGGAGGAGGAGAGGGGAAGGGGCTGGCCGGCGGCAGCATCTTCAGCCCCGCAAAGCCTTTTCCCGCCCTTTTCCTGAGGCGACCGCTGCGGTTTCTAACGGTCGCGGCGCGAGCCGCCCGTTGCCGGCAGCCGATTGGCCGAGGGGGCGGGGGAAGGGGGAGGCGGTGTTTGCGTCATAAAAAGGCCAAGGCCCAAACCGTTGCTTATCGTCCTCTGCGCGTGCGTCAGGCGCGTAGCGACGGCGGTTGCCATGGCAACGGGCCGTGAGAGGCGGCCTCGGCCCTGAGGGAAGGCCCTGAGGGAAGGCCTCGGCCGGCATCGCGACCGGTACCAGTGTCCAGGTTCGAGCCCGCCACAGGCAGCGCCGAGGTTCTGGTGGGCTCCGCTTAAGGGTTGTGCTTGTATTACTCTGTGGGCTGGGTGCCTCCCAACCGGCTGAGTGTCAGGGCGAAAGGCTGTGGAGAGCTCTGTTGTTTTTTTTTCAGGTGAGGGGTGTGAGGGAAGTTCCCCTCAGCTTCGGTTCTTATGCCTGTGGGGAGCAGGACGTAAGGTTCTGCTTATGCTTTACACAGTTAGGATGAGATGGGCTGGGAGCAGCCCAGCAGTGCTGCTGTGCGTTCAGAGCTCTGTGGGTGCCTTTTGCTGGTTGCTGAAACCAAGCTATGTTCAGGTTTTCCCTTTTGCCTTGTCTAGTCTTGTTAGACAAACCCACACAAGGGCAAGAGCTGGGCCCTGCCCTTCACAGAATGTTAGGGGTTGGAAGGGACCTTGAAAGACCATCTGGTCCAACCCTCCTGTCCATGCAGGATTACCTAGAGCAGGTCACACAGGAGCCCATCCAGGCAGGTTTTGAATGTCTCCAGAGAAGGAAAATGCAGAGGAGACTTTCTGGGCAGCCTGTTCCAGTGTTTTGTCATTCTCACAGTGAAAAAGTTCTTCGTTATGTTTGCATGGAACCGTCTGTTCTCCAGCTTGTAGCCTTTGCCCCTTGTCCTATCATTACACATCACTGAGAAGAGCCTGGCACTCACCCTTCATGTATTTATAAACATTAATGAGGTCACCCTTCAGTATCCTCGGAGCAGGAGACCCCACTCCCTCAGCCTTTATTCACAAGGGAGATATTCCACTCCCTTCATCATCTTTGTGGCTCTGCATTGGGCTCTCTCAAGCAGTTCCCTGTCTTTGAACTGAGAGGTCCAGAACTGTACACAATATTCCAGATGTGGCCTCACCAGGGCAGAGTGGAGGGGGAATAGAACCTCTCTCAACCTACTAACCACATGCCTAATACACTGCAGGATGCCATTGGCCTTCTTGGTCACAAAGGCACATTGCTGGCTTGTGGTCATCCCTCTGTCCACCAGGACCCCCATGTCCCTGTTCTCTGCACTGCTCTACAACCAGTCAGTTCCCAATCTATATTGATATGTGGGGTTGTTCTTTCCCAGATACAGGGCTCTGTACTTGCCCTTGTATTTCATTAAATTTCTCCCTTCGCAGCTCTCCAGCCTGTCCAGGTCTCCCTGAATGGCAGCATAGTCTGAAGGGGTGTCATCAGTAAAATTACAGTGCACTCTGTTCCCTCAGCCAGGTGGTTGATGAGTATATTGAACAGTACTGATCCCAGTACCAACACATGGGGGACTCCACTAGATCCAGGCCTCCAACTAGACTCTGTCCCATTGATCACAACTCAGGTCACAACAACCCTGGGAATGCTCCAGGCTTTGGGGCAGCGTAGGTTTTCCACCATTGCCTGGTGGAAAAGCACATGGGGGAGGTTGGTCAACAGCCAGCTGAATATGAGCCAGTATGTGCTCAACCCACCACAGGTGTCCAAGAAGGTCACCAGTATCCTGGCTTGGATCAACAATAGTGTGGCCAACAGGAACAGGACAGGGAGTGTCCCCCCTGGACTGGACCACACCTTGAATCCTGGGTTCAGTTTTGGGCCCCTCACTCCAAGAAGGACATTAAGGTGCTGGGACATGTCCAGAGAAAGGCAATAAAGATGGTGAAGGGTCTGGAGAACAGGTCTTGTGAGCAGCAGCTGAGGGACCTGGGGTTGTTTAGCCTGGAGAAAAGGAGGCTGAGAGGAGACCTGGCTTTTTATAGCTCCCTGAAAGGAGGCTGGAGCCAGGTGAGGGTTGGTCTCTTCTTCCAAGGAACAAGGGTAGGTTTAGGTTGGATATGAGGAACAATTTCTTCCCCTTTAGGGTTGTCAAGGCCTGGAAGGGGCTGCCCAGCATAGCGGTGGAGTCCCTATCCCTGGAGATGTTTCAAAGCCACGTAGATGTGGTGTTGAGGGACATGGGTTAGTGGTGACCTGGCAGTGCTGGGTTAAGGTTTGGACTCCATGATATTAAAAGTTTCTTCCAAACAAAACAATTCTGTATTTGTATGAATTAGCAATGTGTTGCTGTAGCAAAGAAAGCCAACAGGATGCTTGGGTGCATCAATAAAGGCATCACCAGCAGAGATAAAGAAGTCATTATCCCACTCTACCCAGTGCTGGTCAGGTCACACCTGGAATACTGAGTTCAGTTTTGGTCCCTGCTGTGCAGAAAAATATGTGCAGAGGCTGGAAAGGGTTTGGAGAAGGGCCACAAAGATGATCCAAGGACTGGGAAGCTGGCAGATGAGGACAGGCTGACAGAACTGTGTTTGTTCAGCCTGGAGAAAAGAAGGCTTAGGGGAGACCTTCTCATCTTGCTCCAGTATTTAAAGGGTGGCTACAGAGAAGATGAAGACTCCCTCTTTAAAAGGAGTCACATGATAAAGATGTGAAGTGATGGGTACAGGTTGCTTCTGGGTAGTAATAAGAACCAAAAATTTACAATGAGATCAATCAGCCATTGGACTGATCTCCCCAGAGAAGTGTTGGATTGCCCAACACTGGAGAATTTGAAGATTCAGCTGGACAGGATGCTGGGCCATCTTGTCTAGAGCAAGATTTTTGCCAAGAAAGGCTAGACCAGATGATCTTCTCCCTTCCAACCTTGTATACTATAATTAAACCTCAAGGGCTTGGCTGAAAACCCCAGGCCTTAAATCTGGCAGATAGTTGATGACCTCACAGGTGATTCTGATTGTGACACAACTCAACCTGGTTTTGTAAGAGAACTTAACTTTTTCTCCTTTAAATTTTAGAGGGGAATGATGGCAGTGCTTTGCCCAGTACATAACCTGCTGCATGATTGTGTTGCAGGGTCCATCTTCAAGGCGGATGTGGAGTCCCACCACTGAGTGAAAAGATTCAGCCATGGTAATACAGGTTTAGTTCTTCTCAAGAGTAGTGTTGCCTCTTTTAAAAGAAAAAGAGTTAATATCCAAAAGCTTCCTTTCCAGGGCTGCAGGACATTATGGGCTGGATTTGATGATCATAGAATCAATAAGGTTGGAAAAGACCTCGAAGATCATCAAGTCCAACCTGTCACCCAAGACCTCATGACTACTAAACCATGGCACCATGTGCCATGTCCAGTCCCCTCTTGAACACCTGTAGGGATGGCGACTCCACCACCTCCCTGGGCAGCACATTCCAATGGCTAACAACTCTCTCTGTGAAGAACTTTCTTCTCACCTCAAGCCTAAACTCCCCCTGGCGCAGCATGATCTTCAAGGTCTTTTCCAAACTAAATGATTCTATCAACTGACCTGCCCAAGTTCACTTTGTGGGAAACTCAGCACCTGATTCTCATTTTCACCTTTTATCGTTCTTTGCTATAGGCTGTGAAATTTTGCACACATCCCAGGAAGGCTCAAATCTCATTATTTGTCAGTGAATTGAAATACTGCTTGTGAAGAGTGGTCAGATGTTATAGAATCCCAGCATGGTAGGGGTTGGAGGGCACCTCTTGAGATCATCCAGTCCACCCTCCCTGCTAAAGCAGGGGCACCCACAACCAGTTAACCAGGATCACAATGTCCAAGTGGGTTTGGAATCTCTCCAGAGAAGGAGACTCTACAACCTCTCTGGACAGCCTGCTCCAGGGCTCGACCACTCTCAAAGCCAAGTTCCTCCTGATGTAACCTCCTGAGTTCCAGTTTGTGCCCACTGCCCCTTGTCCTGTGGCTGGCACCACTGAGAAGAGTCCAGCCCCATCCTCTTGCCTCCCACCCTTTAGCACTTGCTGGGCATGTGTGACCAGGGAGCTTAGCTCAGGTGACTGTAGGAAAAACCTGACCTAAGCATCTCCTCCATGAAGATTCCAGCATGTGAAGTAGCCAATTAATTCCATCCAAGTTGGCTTGTCACCAGCTCTAATCTATGTCTGACTTCACGTGCACAACCTGCCATCAACTGCAGCTTGCACTCTCTATTTTCTATTTTCCTTCTCTGGGTGGTGGTTCTGAGTGAGTTATACCCAGATTTAAGTTTTTTGTCCTTTATCTGTATGTTTGGCCATCAGATGGAGAGAGGTGATTCTGTCCCTCTACTTTGGTGAGGCCTCACCTGGAGCACTGTGTCCAGCTCTGGGGGTCTCAAAACAGGACATGGATCTGCTGGAGGAGGTCCAGAGGAGGGTCATGAAAATGATCCAAGGGCTGGAGCACCTCTCATTTCTTCTTCACTTAAAGGGTTCTCAAACGTTGGAACAGGCTGCCCAGGGAGGTGGTTGAATCCCCTTCCCTGGAGATGTTTCAGAGCTGTGTAGATGTGGTGCTGAGGGACATGGTTTAGCACCAGACTTGGCAGAGTCAGAGAATGGTTGGATCTGATGATCTTGAAAGTCTTTTCCAACTAGAGCAATTCCATGATTCTATGTGATACACTAATTAATGATGATTAGCTATGATTTCCATTGTGCACAGACCCTTAACAACCAGAGAGAAGCACAGGGGAATGCTAATTGGCTATGGCTGATGACTTTAATGATTGTTACAACCTAGAGAGCAAACATGGATTTGGTGGAAGCCTCTTAATGCTTGTGAACCACCACAGAGTACAGGAATTTGTGGTGAGGAGCTCTGAGCCAGGACTAAGATGCTGTTCTGGGATGTCTTGGGATCTTCTACCCAGAAGCAGGATGACTGAGTGGGTTTTGTGATCATTTGATTCTACAGGCAGGTAAAAGTGGCCAACCCAAGGGTGGCAAAGGCAAAAAGGCCAAGAAGAAAGGAAAGAAGGTGCTGAAGGAGGTAAAGGAGGTGAAGAAAGTGGATATCCTCGGCCCAGATGCCATGCTCAATGTCTACTACGTCTGTCACAACGCTCCTGCCTGCCTGGAGCTCCGGGGCTTTTCCTGGCCTGGCTCCCCCAAAAAGAAGGGGAAGAAAAAAAAATCAGGGGCCAGAAAATGAAGGACTTGGTGAAAATCAAGCTCTCTGGGAAAGAAAAGACTTTTCTGTGGCTTAGACTCATGGTGACCTCTCCAATTTTTCTCTGACTGTTGTGCCCCTACAAAGCCTCTCCTGTTAGAGCTCAAGCACAGAGTGACAAATGGTAAGTGACGCTATGCCATTGTCATTTCAGCTGTGGCCTCTCATCCTCCAGTTGTGTGTGGAATAAAACACTGCAGACTGAAGGGCTTCCTCTGGCCTTTGCTTTACCCATACCACTGTCATTCTTTTACTGGTGGTATCTGCTTCCTAGCAGCAATAATCTCCAGAGGTCCTTCCCAACCCCTACCATTCTATGACTCTAAGTAGTGGCTCCTTGCATTACTAGAATATCTGGACTTGTGACAAGTGCCATTTTCTAGGACAACCTGTGTGTCACTTCCAGATTTCACATCTCATCCTGTCTGCAAGTCACCCAAAGCTCCCTCTGTGGGTCATCAGTGAGCCATGCGATGCCACCAGGGTGATCCATCTTGTTCTAAAGGAAATGGTGAAGTACACCTGTGTTGGGTCAGATAAGTGGTACTTGAATGGTGGTGAGTTACCACCAGCTCTCCCGTGGTTGTTAAAATCTGGAGGTCTAGCTTAGATGTTGTCAGTGATGGTGTTATATTTAGAGGTGATGATGAACCTCCTTAGTTTTGGTCTTAGTCCAGACACCCTGGCTGGAGGCCACAAGCTTTGTGTTGTGGTTCAGACATGTTTTGCTTCATTTCCTCCACATGTCTTAAGGCAGCTCTTGGTAGATTGTGAAGCAGATCATCAAGAGAAGCTGCACCTCACTCCCAGATTCATACAACAACTGAAGTGGTGGAACTGGGAGGGTTGAGGATGTGTCCTGAACTGACACTGGCTATGGAGAGAGGGGCGGGAAGACAAAAGGGATGGAATTTTGGACAAAGAGCTCATCAAAAAGACTGCAGTGGGCTAGAGGTACTGAAAGGGCGAGATGTCCCTGTTCTCCAGGTTACCCAAGGGACTGTGACAAGAGTGCTCTCTGTGCCAGCAGCACTGTGACTGCACAGGAAGTAGCTGTGATATCCCAGTTCTGTCTTGTCTCAAAACAGTACACTGGCAGGGCTGACAGCCCATAATGACTCTATTGTCTCAAACAAGGTGTGACATTACCTGGTCTGAACAGATAGGGTGGTGGTTTGATGGCCTTTAACAGCCCCCACAGAATGCTGCTAGCCTGGTACAAGGTTTAACAAGGAAGAGCGAGATTTTCTGCAGCAAAACCACTGCAACAGTGCTGGGGATAGGCCAATGGCAGACACTGCATCTGAATGCTCACTCCTCTGTGCACACCTCACTCATGCATCCTTTGTAATTTGGAGAGACCACCCCCCATCTGCCAAAAAGGGTATAAAAGGACCACCCTTCTGGGGTTCACCGTTCGGCATTGGTTCACTTGGTGTCAGTAGCCTTGGCCACCTGGGCAAACAGGTGTCAATCAACACTCCTCATATAATGGGATTGACAGGGAACTGCTTGGAGGAATCCAGCACAGAGTGACAAAAATGCTGAAGGGAGTGGAACATCTCCCTTCTGAGGAGCTGGGTCTCTTTGGCTTGGAGAAGAGGAGACTGAGGGGTGACCTCATTAATGTTTATAAATACGTGAAGAGTGAGTGTTCTCAGTGATGTCTAATGATAGGCCAAGGGACAATGGGTGCAAGCTGGAGCATAGGAGGTTCCACATGAACATAAGGAAAAACCTTTTCACTGTGAGGGTGACAAAACACTAGAACAGGTTGCCCAGGGAGGTTGTGGAGTCTCCTTCTCTGGAGAGATTCCAAACCTGCCTGGATGCATTCCTTTGTGACCTACTCTAGGTGATCCTGCTCTGATAGGGGGGTTGGACTGGATGGTCTTTTGAGGTCCCTTCCAACCCCTAACATTCTTTGATTTTGTGATTATGTGACCCAAGCTGGTAAAGGCTTGCAAAAGTTTATGCAGTTTCTCTAGCTTAAAATACACCCACCAGGTAAAATCATAGAATCATAGAATGGCGTGGGTTGGAAGTGACCTCTGGGAATCATCTAGTCCTACCTCCTTGCCAAAGCGGGATCACCTAGGGCAGGTCATACAGGAACACATCAAATTTTGGGGCATTACTAGGAAGTCAACTCCTGTCCTTATGCAGGATGCTGCATTGCTCCTCTGAGTTTGTGGAGTAATTTCATCTCCGTGTCAAGAAAATCATGGTGGGCATCCCATTTCATTGATAATAAGTCTACAGTTGGCATGTTCTGCTGAATCTGAGGTAGGGTTTGAACACCCGTTTGGTTTATGTTGTGCATTGATGTGTCTTCCTCAGCATCTACTCATGTTCTTCCTTCCCCATCACCCACCAGGAAGTCTCTGTTTACAGCAAATATTTTGCAACTGCTTCCTCCAAGTGTCAGAGTTCTAAAGTAAGAGGTATCTTGTGACCTCTGCATGTAGCATCTCAAGCGAAGTGTTTTTAAAAAAATAATTAAAAAAGAAATAATTCTCTTTTTTTCTGACCATATTTATCACACAGGGTTCTAAGAAAAATCACACAGGGTTCTATCAGACAGGGTTCTAAGAAAAAGATGGTACCAGGCACTGAGGTAGGAACTGCCCAACATCATGGGCTGGTTGCATCTTGGGGGTCATTCCCAGCAGTATGGGCTGCAGATGGAGAGAGGGAATTCTGCCCCTCTGATCTGCTCTGCTGAGACCCCACCTGCAGTGCTGGGGCCAGCTCTAGAGTCCTCAGCACAGGACAGGCATGGACCTGTTGGAGGAGGGTAAGAGGAGGCCAAAGCAATGATGGGAGGGCTGGAAGCCTTCTGCTGTGAGAGAGTTGGGTTTGTTCAGACTGGAGAAGAGCAGGGAGACCTTCTGGTGGCCTTTCAGGACTTAGAAGAAGGATGGGAACAGACTTTTGAGCAGTGCCTGATGTGACAGGAAAGGGGTGATGGTTGGAAACTCTAAGAGGGAGATTCACATTACAGAGGAGAAAGACATTCTTTACACTGTGGTGGTGAGACCTTGTCCCAGGTTGCCCAGAGAGGTCGTAGATACCCCATCTCTGAAACCATTCCAGGTTGTCTGGGGCTCTGAGCAACCTGCTCTAGTTGCAGATGTCCCTGCTGACTGTAGGGAAGTTGGACTGGATGGCCTTGAAAGGCCCCTTCCAACCCAAACCATTCCATGATTCTATGAAAGCCTTCTATATAAGAATTTTTGAGAGCACACCACAAGCTGGAGCGGTCCTTTGCTGTCTGGACTTGCTACAAGGGACCTTCTCAGCTTTATGTGTGTCAGCTCTTGCAGGCAGTTCCATTTCTCTGGTCTTGGGGCTTCCTTTGTTTTGCTGTCTGCGAGCAGCCGCAGGGTGTCCTGCTTTTGGTACATGAGGTTCATGTTTCCTGCAGGAAGTTGGACACCAAAGCCCTGCTGCTAAAAATACTCTGGCTGTTGATGTGTGTGTTTGTGGGTGGGACATAGTGGTGAGGAGAGTCACAGGACTGTTCTGTGATGTGAGGGATGGCTAAATATATATTAAAAGTTTAAAAATATACATTATTCACCACATTTGGCATTAGAATACATTAAGCTGTCACCGAGAAGCTTCCCTTCTTTAGCTGTTCCTTCAGCCAGCGTTTCTGTGTTGCTCAGTGTCTCCTAGAACATATCTTCTGGTCCTATCGCTTGGTAGGTGATTTTCAAAGCTTGATGCTCTTTGTCTTACTCTGACGGTAACCGCTGCGTTTGCCACGGTGTGTAACTCAACTCAAATGATATGGCCTGGAATGGTGTCCTTGAAAGCAAGAGTCCTCCTTCAGTCACCTGTTGTTTTGGATCCTGAGATACTTTACCCAGGAAGACTGGCACCTTCTGAAAATAGAGACAGTATTTTTTGAGTACCTGATAATTATAGTTTGCCCCTTGAGACCTGTCTGAGGAGTAGCTTAGAAATGTCCAGGCTGTTATTGGTTCCTCACCCTTTTTCCATTGTCTTACAACACTTGGCTGCTTAATTTCCATTGTCGTCACCACAAAGCAGAAGAGGAAGTGTATCAAGCTCTTACACTGGCAGTTGGTACTTTGCTTTTCTCACCTAGAACCACAGTTAGGGTCTATCACAATGCTTTGGCAGGTCTTGGAAGAGAAGCTCAAAGTAGTTTTGATAGTTTGCATGACTTCAGAGTAGTGTCCTCCTGGGGGTGTCTCTGGTGAGCTTCTTGGTGTCTCTTGAAACATTCCAGAGTTGTTGCAGAATCATAGAATTGTTTTGGTTGGAAAAGACCTCTAAGATCATCAGGTAGTTCCATGACTGTTCCAATGCCTACATGTGTCAAAGCTTGGCTAGCCTTATGCTTACCAGAAGTTAGAACCTGCAGCAGCAATGATCTTCCATGAAATGAGGGGTTTTATGTCTGCTTTCTCTACAAATTCATAGAATAATAGAATTGTTTTGGTTGGAAAAGACCTCCAAGATCTTCAAGTCCATCCATTGACCAAACACCACTATGGCCATTCATTGCTTCCTTTCAGGTCATTAGGGTAAGGAAATGCTCTACTTTCAGCCCATCACTCGTATTAAACTTGTTACTCTTCTTGCTTTCCACCATGTTCTATGATGTTCCTGCTTCATGAGCCCAAGCTGACAATTAACACCTCCAACATCTAGTTTTCTTCTCAGAGTCAAAAAAACCCAAAAGAGACTCATGAAATTAACCTTCCCTAAACCACAGAATCCTAGAATGCACTGGGTTTGAATGGATTTCTAGAGGTCATCCAGTTCAACACCCCTGCAGTGAGCAGGGACATCTGCAACTAGAGCAGGTTGCTCAGAGCCCCATCACATCTGATCTGGAGTGGTTTCAGAGATGGGGTATCTACGACCTCTCTGGGCAACCTGGGACAGGGTCTCACCACCCTCACAGAGAAGAATTTTTTTCCTTCTCTCTAGTTTAAATCTCCCCTTTTTAGTTTCAAACCATCACCCCTGCCACAACAAGTCCTGCTCAAAAGTCTGTTCCCAGCTTTCTTCTTTGCCCCTTTAAGGCCTGAAAGGCCTCCAGAACATCTCCCTGGAACTTTCTCTTCTCCAGGCCTCACAGCAGATGGCTTCCAGACCTCCCATCATTGCTATGGCCTCCTCTGACCCTGCTCCAACAGGTCCATGTCTTTCCTGTGCTGAGGACTCCAGAGCTGGCCCTAGCCCTGCAGGTGGGGTCTCAGCAGAGCAGATCAGAGGGGCAGAATCCCCTTCATCCACCTGCTGCCCAGACTGCTGGGGATTAGCCCAGGACAGGTTGGCTCTGGGCTGTGAGCACACATTTCTGGCTCATGTGCAGCATTTCACCCACTAGCACCCCCAAGTCCTTCTCCACAGGGCTGCTCTCCAGCCTTTCCCTCTGCAAGCCTGGACTGATACTAGGGGTTGCCCTGACCCAGATGTAGGCTGTTGCATTTGGCCTTGTTGAACCTCATGGTGAGAAAACTTGAAAACTTCTGGAACTTCAGTGTCCTGGGTGATGAGGGTAAACCCATGTGAGATATTCTTTCTGTTTAGTCTTCTGTTAAAAGGAAACCACCTGGCCTGTGCCTTTTGGGCATCCCTGAGACAAAAATACTTCCTGACTTCATCACAATGTTGTCTCAGATGTGGAGGAGTGACACAGAGCCAGACAGTTCCTTGGAAAGGAAGCATGGTTGCCTTGAGCTTATCAGCTGTGCACAGATGTCAGCTCAGCCCTGCTCCTGCTCACTAAGAACAGCTGAGGGTAGCTGTGCTCAGCCCAGCAAAGGTGAAACCTCCTTGCCTCTGGGGTGGGTTAGAGTTGGCCTCGAATAATGAAGAAAAGCAGATCATAAATGTCCAACTTTAGAAGAGCAACCAAGAAGGTGAAGGGTCTGCAACACAGGTTTTATGAGAAGCAGCTGAGGAACCTTGGTTGTACAGTCTGGCTCTCTACAACTTCCTGGCTCTACTAAACTTCTTTGTCTCTACAACTAGTCAGAGCCAGATGGGGGTTGGTCCTTTTTCCCAAGGAACAAATGACAGGACAAGAGAATTGCACCAGGGGAGGTTCAGGTTGGACATTAGGAAAAATTTCTTCACAGAAGGGGTTATCAGGCATTGGAAGAGGTGGTTGGACTTGATTAACCTCTTTGACCTCTAAGATCAACCTAACACCACCATGTCCCAAAGTGCCATGTCCACACACTTATTGAACACCTCCAGGGATGGTGACTCCACCACCTCCTGGGCAGCCTGTTCCAATGCCTGACCACTCTTTTAGGAAAGGAAGTTTTCCTAATACCCAACCTAAACTTCTCCTGGTGCAACTTCAGGCCATTTCCTCTTGTCCTATCACTTGTTGCTCAGGAGAAGAGAACAACCCCCATCTGACTCCAATCTCCTTCCAGGGCACTGGGAAGAGCCAGAAGGTCTCCCCTCAGCCTCCTTTCCTCCAGGCTCAACAACCCCAGTTCCCTCAGATGCTCCTCACAAGTCCTGTGCTCCAGACCCTTCACCAGCTTTGTTGCCCTTCTTTTGGTAACTACAGAGACTTTGATGTTGGTGTATACAGAGCTTTTCATCACAGGGATGATGAAACTCAGACTCAGTTTTGGTCTAACCTGGCTCCAGAGAAGCTGTGGCAGCCTGAGGCCAACCAAAGCTGCTTAGAACAAACTCACTGCAGTATCAAAGTTCTCCCTGGAGGAATGAAATCCAGCCTGGCTCTTTCTAAGCCATGTAAATCTGGCTTATTGCACATTACTGAACAATCCTGGTTGCAGAAGCTCACGTGAAAGGAAAGCAATAGATGGGATTTATTTAATCTGAAAAAGAAGGAGAGAAGAAAAAGGCCAAGGAGCTGTGGCTGTGTTCTTCTCCCCTTCAAACTACACCATTAAGGTTTGAAACTGCTTAGTGAGTTGTGCTAAATCATTGGTGTTTTGTTCACAGCATAGTTAGTGATCAGTTGCTTGTCTCTTCTGTAGGCTTAAGATGAACTTGAAAGCTCCATGTGAAGGAAAAAAGACCTATCCACTTTTCCTCCAATTGTACAAGATCACTGATAAGGTTAGGTGAGAGTGTTGATCTGTATGAGGGTCTACAGAGAGATGTGGCCACACTGGATTGATGGGCTGAGGCCAATAGGATGAGGTTCAACAAGGCCAAGTGCTGGGTCCTGCACTTGGGTCACAACCCCCACAAGGAATCTCCAGGTTCATGGGGTGGAGTGGCTGGAAACTTCCCAGCAGAAAAGGAACTGGTGGGGTTGGTCAACAGCAGCTGAATCCAGAGTGTGCCCAGGTGGCCAAAAAGGCCACCAGCATCCTGGCTTGGAGCAGCAAGAGTATGGCCAGCAGGAGCAGGGCAGGGATTGTCTCCATGGACTGGGTACTTCTGAGGCTGCACTTTCAATCCTCGGTTCAGTTTTGGGCCCCTCCTCTAAGGAGGGCATTGAGGGGCTGGAGTGTGTCCAGAGAAGGGCAACAAAGCTGGGTGGAGAGTCTGGAGCACAGGACTTGTGAGAAGCAGCTGAGGGACCTGGGGTTGTTCTGCCTGGAGAACAGGAGGCTGAGAGGAGACTTTCTGGCTCTCTACAACTCCCTGAAAGGAGGCTGGAGCCAGGTAGGGGTTGGCCTCTTCTCCCATGTAACAAGTGACAGAAGAGGAAATGGGCTCAAGTTGCACCAGGGGAGGTTTAGGCTGGACATGAGGAACAATTTTGTCACCTTCAGGGTTTTCAAGCTCTTGCCCATCCTGCCCAAGGAAGTGGTGGAGTCCCCATCCCTGGAGGGGTTTCAACACTGTGTAGATGTGGCACTGAGGGATGTGGTTTAGTGGTGACCTGGCAGTGCTGGGTTAAGGGTTGGACTGGATGGTGTTGGAGGTCTTTTCTAGCCTAAGCAGTTCTGTGGTTCTGAGCTGCCAGTTGGCTGAGACTCCACCTCTTCCATCACTTGCAAATAAAGACAGCCAAGAAGTGCCAATAGGCGACAGATGTTTTATCTCTGAGCCAGCAAAGACATTTCATGGCAAGCAGACCCTGAAAAGAATTGCTGCCAGGAACATGTCTTCTGCTGTATGACCACGTGCAGATCCTTCATCTCCAGCATGTCCCACATAGGCCCAGAAGGCAACAGATCCTTCTCTGTTGCAATGTCTGTTGTCAAAAAAATAAGCAAGAGCTGGTATGTTCAGGAAGTTCTGAAGCCACACTGATGTCTACAAAACACTTTTTCAAGAACCATCCCTGCTGGATTAGCTGAGAGGAGCAGTCTGTTGGATTGACCTGGTCTGTGAGATGTCCAACAAGGGCAAGTGTCTCATCCCCTTACAAAATGTTCTCTCTTTTTGTGGTCTTTAAAAGTCAATGATACCTTTTCACACTTCTAAACCTTCTGGTTTAATGGCCATGGTGGTGTTAGGTTGATGAACTTAAAGGTGTCTTCCAACCAAAACAATTCTATGATTCTAATACAGCCATGCTCCCACAGAAAAGTTTTTGCTGGAGCTACAGCTCTTCACCTAGGGATCTTTGTGCCTGGGTTCTACAAGTGGCACCTAAAACCACACAAAATCTGTGACCCAAGGCTGGTGGCACTTTCAGGCCAGACCTGTCTGAGGCTATTGGCCAAAGGTCAAAGGCTGCTGGTAATACTCAAAGCAGCAGCAGCTAATTGACCCAAGCATTCCCATTCCGCTTTGGTGTCCATCTTTGTCTCAGCAATCCTTCCTTGTTGCTCATCTGTTTTCTTCTTTTCCAGAACTTACCAACCAAAGACAAGATGATCTGTTAAACCCATCCGTACATAGTCACAGAATCATGGAATCACAGAATTGTTTTGCTTGAAAAAGACTTTCAGGATCAAGTCCAACTATCAACCTAATACCACCATGGCCATTACACCATGTGCCAGAATGCCATGTCCACACATTTCTTGAACACCTCCAGGGGTGGTGACTCCACCACCTCCCTGGGCAGCCTGTTCCAATGCCTGGCCACTCTTGCTGCAAAGAATTTTTCCCTAAAATCCAACCTAAACTTCTCCTGGCACAACTTTGGGCCATTTCCTCTTGTTCAATCACCTGATACTGGAAGAAGAGACCAAACCCACCTGGCTCCAACCTCCTTTCAGGGAGTTGTAGAGAGCCAGAAGGTCTTCCCTCAGCCTCTTCTCCAGGGTGAACAATCCTGGTTTCCTTTGCTGCTCCTTACAAGACTTATGCTCCAGACTCTTCACCAGGTTTCTTGTCCTTTTCTGGACAGGTCTCCTGACCTCTCTCCCATGGCCTCAGCACCTGAGCTGACCCATCATCATGATAACACTGTCCTCATATTATCTCTTCCAGATTTCTCTTCCCAGAGCTAGGATGTGGACAGGCAAAACTTTCTTAGCCTGCTCTGTTACCAGATCTTCCTCTTCCTACCATGCATCACTGTTTCTCTCTAACCAGTCCCTGGCATTCCCATGGGAACATAAGCCAAGTTCCTGATGCTTCTGCTGGCCAAATTTGTACTCACATTGAGTCTTTTCTGAATCTTTTTCACCTAAAACTATGTGTGTATGACACAGTACAGTCTGGATCTCCATGAGAGCATGGGGAGACAACGTGCTGATGCTCAGTCTATGAAAGAGAAAGACTTAGTTTCTTCATATTGGGAGATGGTGCCTCTCCAGAGGACCTTTCTGGTACTTCCCAAATGAACGTCCACGCTGTAGCCCATCAAGAGCTTGTGGTCCTGTGTGTGCATACTTTTCTTCATACAGAATGGTTTGGGTTGGAAGGGACCTTTCAAGGTCATCAAGTCCAATCTTTCTGCAGGGACATCTGCAACTACAGCAGGCTGCTCAGAGCTCCAAACAACCTGACCTGGAATGGTTCCAGGAATGGGGCATCTACCACCTCTCTGGGCAACCTGGGACGAGGGTTTCACCACCCTTACCATAAACAATTTATTCCTTAGATCTTCTATGAATGTCTCCTCTTTAGTTTCATCACCCCTTGTCCTGTCACAACAGGTCCCACTAAAAAGACTGTCTCCATCTTTCTTACAGACCCCAACTGTAACTAAGAGCACCTTGAGATGGTTGGAAGAAAATGAGCATGTGCCAGCCACAGTCCCAGCAGCCAGTGACTCATCAGTGTGCACTTTCACAAGCCCATAGTTTGATCTGTTCATTCCAAACCTATTAGCAATATGTGGCCTTCAAAATATGCACCTGGATGGGGTCATGTCATTCATCCTTCTCCTTGAGGCAGGAGAAACTCTACCTACAGCATTCCTCAGCAGTATTTTGTCTAACCTGTTCTTAACACCTCCAACAGGGAGACTCCAGAGTGTCCCAAAGCTCTTCACATCCTACCATTAGGACTTTTTCTTGGTGGCTCACCTAAATCCACACTTTTGTGATGCACCAGGAAGGAACTTTCCTCCTGTGGAGATTCTAGGTAACTGTGGGTTACACCAGGGTTGTTGTGAGGCACAGTCCCAGATCCTGGTGCTTATGGCCCTGCTCCAAACCCACTGATTAGCAGAAGAGAATTCCTCAGTTACTAGAGTCCACATCAGCTGCCTCCACAAGTCTGTCTATCCCTTGTCTTCAAGGAACAACAGCCAAAATACCTACAAGGCTCTTCAGAGGAAAATGTTCATCTCAGCAACTGGTGTAAGTCATGATTTGACCTAGATCCATATTTCATACCTAGGGGAAGCCTGTGACAGAACTTCAGAGCATTCAGAACTGCATGATGAAGTCTACGGGCTAAGATGACACTCGTGTGAGAAGCAGGGCTGTTCTCTTCCCCACAATGCACTGTGAGAACATACACATGGCTCCAAAGATCCCCCAAAAACCCACTGTAGAAATGACAACTGGAGTGTGACTCTGCAGAGTGGACAGTTGATCCCTGCTCCAGCCCCTGAATAGAATAGAATAGACTAGAATAGAACAGAAGTCTACTGAATTTTCAGTTCACCAGATCTTTAACACAGAAGTAATGGAGGAATGTCACTGAAAGTATTTTGTTTTCCAGTCTGCCTGTCTCCTATGATCCATTCATGTCCTATTTTCCACATCATTCTTTAGGTGTGGAGAAAACATCTTAAGTCACATAGCTTCAGACATCAAGTCCCATCTTAAGACTCCCTCCTACAAAACACAGCTTTACATCCATTTTTATGATTTCCCTCATTTTTTCCCCCTCTGTGTTTTAAATCCTTCTGATCTTTATTTCTGATTCCTAATAAAGCCCCAGGTTGCTTGGGGACCGTGACAGCCTTCAAACATGAACACTTGCTCCCAGAACAAGGCTGGGATTCTAAAGGATGTCTTTACTCCCTGACACAAGAAATCATTTAGATTGGCTATTAGGAAATTTTTCTTTCCTGAAAGAGTGCCCAGGCATTGGAAGAGGCTGCCCAGGGAGGTGGCAGAGGCACCATCTCTGGAGGGGTTCAAAAAAATATTTGTAGACATAACTCCTGGGGACATGGTTTAGTGGCCATGCTGGTGTTAGGTTGGTGGTTGGACTTGATGATCTTAGAGGTCTTTTTCAAAGAAAATGATTCTGTGCTCATTTGGAGAAGGTTGAAGGGAGACTGTATTGCTCTGTGTGAACGGAGGTGGGTGTTGGACTCAAGAAACTCTAGTGATAATGCAAGAGGAAATGGCCTCAAGTTGCTACAAGGTTTAGTCTGAATATCAGGAAAGATTTCTTTCCTACAAGAGTGGTCAGGCATTGGAGCAGGGTGTGCAGGGAGGTGGTGGGCTTGCAGGCACTGGAGGTGTTCAAAAGCATGTAGATATGGCACTTGGAGACATAGTTTAGTGTTGGGCTGATGGCTGGATTCAATGATCTTAGAGGTCTTTTCCAACTGTAATGATTCTGTGGTATAATAGCCATGGTGGTGTTAGGCTGATAGTTGGACTCAATGATCTTAAAGGTGCTTTCCAACCAAAATGATTCTATGAATAGTCTGCATATAACAAGAAGGGCAATTAGTGAAGCTAGAGCTAAGTTCAGTTCAATACCCACTGGGCAGCAGCAGAAACAAGAGGCTTTGTGGAGCCCATCTGTGTTCAGGGCAGAAACAGTCACATCTCCATTTCCTTATGTGCAGACATAAGGACACCCCATCCCCTTGGCTTGAGCCCAAGGTGCCTTTCAGAGTTGCTCCAGCCCAGGAGCCACAGCTGCTTGAAGCTGCTGGCCCTCACTGCGAGAGGGCAAAGATTTACAGTCGCAAACAGATGGCCTCTCACACGCCCTGACAGGCTCCAGATGTGTTATTTTGATCTCTCTTTATTTATTTAAACCCCGATTAGCTCAGCAATAGTTTCTCCCACCCTAAAACCACCAGAGCGATGTGCAGGTAGGAAAAGCCAAAGCCCAGCAGCAGGCTGTGATGGTTGCTAACGGGATTTTTCCACAAACAAACAAGAAACAAACGGGGGAAATTAAAAATAAAAAAAGGATTGGGATCGCAGCCCGCTCAGCGGAGGCCCCGGGTCCAGCAGTTCCCGACCCAGCGTTTCCTCTAGGGCTGCCCCCCAAGCCCCTGCGCACTTCCTCGCTGAGGGGGGCAAATGGGCGCGACCTCCCCAAGATGGCGCCGGCACCCCCACGCTTCCTCCGTACCCCTCGCTCCCCCAGGGATCTGTAGGGTGGCATGGGCAGAGATGCCCCGACCTCCTCAACATGGCGCCGCTGGCTGGCTAGCCGCCCGGTCGCCCATGCTGCTGCTGCTGCTGCTGTCGCCTCCTCATCCTTTTTCACCCCCTTCCACCCCTACCCCGACCTCCTGCAAATGGCGTCGTTCTCTCGCCCGGCGCGACCCTTGCCCTCCTCATGATGGCGGCGTCGCCGGGCTATGACGCCATACGTCCTCCTCCTCCTCCTCCTCCTCCTCCTCCTCCCCCCTCTTCTCTCCCTCTCCCCCCCCGGCCTCCTCCCGCCGCCGCCGCTGCCGGTCCCCGCCTCTCCCGCTTGCCATTGCGGCGGCTCAGGGCGAGCCGCTCCTCGTCCCCTCTCGGCTCCCTCCCCGGCCGCCGCCCGGCAAGAGGCTCCACGGCGCAGGCCCGCCGCAGCGCAGCCGCTCTGAGGTGAGTGTCCTACCGCGCAATCTCCCAGCTCCTCCAGCCCGGCGCAGCCGCAGCAACGCGGGGGCCCCCGCCGGCCGCCCAGGCACCCCCGGCTCACGGCTCCCGCGCCTCCCCTCAGCGCCGCCGCGGGGCCGTTTAGGCCGCGCTAGGCCCCGCTGCCGAGGCGGGGGAGCGAGGCCCCGTGGCGGGCGGTTGGGCCGCTCCCGCCCTGCTGCCGGTGTGGGGGGGTGGTGGTGGTGGTTGGCGGCGGGGCGGCGGCCACGGGGCCTGCGGGGCGCTGGGGCGTGGGGGGGCCTCTCCCGGTCGTGCCCGGGAGAGGTCCTGGGGCACCGAGTGCGTTTCTCCCAGGCGGGGAGCAGTGGGAAGGGGGGCAGTGCCGGGAGGGAAGGATAGAGGGAGGGATGGGGAAGGCAAGGCGGGTGCGGGCCGGGCCCACGCGTCTGGCCGAGGCGGGTGTTGCAGGCTGCGGGAGCAGGTTGCTCCGGCCCCGCTTTCAGCCCGTCCTGCTCCGGGGAGAGAAGTTGGGTCGCGGCTGCAGCCGTTTGTGGGGCATTTATTCTCCTCCCCTTTTCTCTTTTCTTTTTTCCTTTCCTTTTCCTGACTGCAAATGGATGCCTTCTGGCAGCATCCTGGGCCGGCGGTGCCCTTTTGCACATGAGTTGTGGAGCCGAGTTGAAATACTGCTAATCACACAACCATATTTTCTTTTTCTCCGCGCCCCCCCCGTAATATAACCAAAAGGCTGCAAAAGCCGTTTCTCTTTGTTCTTGGGTTATACAACATTTGGTTTAGGAGAGACCTGGTCCATGGCTGAGCTGCTCGGGACCTTGTTAGTGTAAATAATAATTACAGGACAGAAGTATTCACCTCAGAAGTCTTCATGTTTATGTAGGGTTAGTAGGTCTCAGCTTTCTGGCAGCTACAGATAATTTTCATAGCTGGGGAGATGCTTTCACTGCCCTTCTTCAATATTTGGATCTCTGCTTTGTGTTCTTTTCCATCTTCATTATTTTCAGAATTGAGCATTTTTACCTCAGAAAGGCATTGTTGGTTTGGTGTTCCCCCTCCCCCCACCACCTTCATCTCTAATGCTGCTGTCCAGACAGGGTTTTAGCCCCTTTTCCTATGTCCTGGAAGGTGGTAAGAGTATTTTCAGCTCTGTGGTTATGTGTGTGGTGGTTGTTTTTCATAGTTTTGTTGGTGACATAATGGCAGTTTGTGCTCATCCTTTCTTTAGCAGTAGCCTTACCTTCTCTTCTGGTTGATCTCCCATCATTTTAAAAACCTGTTACATTGAACCTTTACTGCCCTGATGTTGGGGGAATATGTGATAAATTGTTCATCTTCTTCTAATTTAGATTTTCATGTCTATGGTAAAACCAGGAGCAACAGTTTGTTTTCACTGAGGTCGAAAGAGGAAATATATAATGAAGGCAACTCTGGAAAGATCAGGATGATACTAACTTTCTTCAGAGTTTTAATCTTCTCCATCTTGGAGAAGTGTTACAGTTAGTGTTTCCTTAAGTCATCTCATCTGCTCATGTAACTGCCTATGTGTGTTCACTATTTTATAGACTGTTGGGTTTTTTTATTGTATTTTCCTGGTGGAAACGGGCACAGGGGTGTTGAGTGACAGAGATGAGCTAGTGTGTACCCAGGTGACCAAGAAGGCCACCAACATCCTGACTTCTGTCAGCAAGAGTGTGGCCAGCAGGACCAGGGCAGGGATTGTCCCCCTGGACTGGGCCCTGATGAGGCCACACCTGGAATCCGGGGTTCAGTTTTGGGCCCCTTCCTGCAAGAAAGACATTGAGGGGCTGGAATGGGTCCAGAAAAGGGCAACAAAGCTGGGGAAGAATCTGGTGAGGAGCAGCTGAGGGACCTGGAGAAAAGGAGGCTGAGGTGAGATCTTTGTGCTCTCTTCAGTTCCTGAAAGGAGGTTGGAGCCAGGTGGGGATTATTCTCTTCTCCCAAGGAACAAGTGACAGGACAAGAGGAAATGGCCTCAAGCTGCACCAGGGGAGGGTTAGGTTGGGCATGAGGAACAATGTTTTCACTGAAAAAGTGGTAAAACCCTGGGCCAGGCTACCCATGGCAGGGGCAGATCCCCATCTGTGGAGGGGTTTCAAACCTGTGGAGATGTGGTGCCTTTCAGTGGTGATCTGGCAGTGTTGGTTTATTGCTTGGACTCCATGATCTTGGAGGTATTTTCCAACCTTTATGATTCTGTTATTGTATCAACTTGTTTCTCAGCAGCCTTGCATCATTTAGGAACAGACTTTACAACCAACAAGGCATGGGCCATAAATACAGCAAGCTGGGAAACTCTCTGCCTCCTACATGGTGGGGTTTTTTTTGGTGCAGTTTACATATCTCAACAGCATCTGCTCTTCACAAAGTGTGTGGCCTGATGGATGTTCACATGATATAGGTGGTATGAAGCATGGGTCTGGTAATGAGTCTGTCCTTGGCAGCCTGTGTTGGTGTCTGGGTAGGCAATAGGATTTTTGGTGTGGAGCAATGAAAGCCTTTGTGTCAAATCAAGATCAGTTAACTTGTGACATTTGACATCATACCTGCTGTGCTTCAAAGATGTTCCTATGGAGGTAATGTGGCCTGGCTGTGTGTAATGAGTGTGTAAGTTGTCCCAATGCAGGTTTGTGGCACGGATGTGGAATGTGCCATCCAAACCCTGCTGCCCGATGTGCCGCAAGAACAAATACCTTGACCTTAGAAGTAAATAAACCAACAGAATGAGGTGATTCTTCTCCTCTGCTCTTATGAGACCCCACCTGGAGTACTGCATCCAGTTCTGCACCCCCAGACACAGGAAGAACCTGGAACTGTTGAAGTGAGTCCAGAGGAGGGCCACAAAGATGATTGAAGGGCTGGAGAACCTCCTCTGTGGAGACAGGCTGAGGGAGTTGGGGCTGTTCAGTATGGAGAAGAGAAGGTTCTAGTGAGACTTCATTGTAGCCTTCCAGTACCTGGAGGGGGCTACAGGAAAGTTGGGGAGGGACTTTTTACAAGGGCTTGTTGTAATGGAATGAGGGGCAATGGATTGAAGCTTGAAGAGGGGAGATTTAGGCTGGAGATTAGGAAGAAATTCTTTGTAGTGAGAATGGTGAGATGCTGGAACAGGTTGCCCAGGGCCGTTGTTGATGCCCCCTCCATGAAGGTGTTCAAGGGCAGGGTGGATGGGACCTTGAGCAACCTGGTCTAGGGGGAGCTGTCCCTTCCTGTGGCAGGGGAGTTGGAACAAGATGCTATTTAAGCTCCCTTCCAATTCAAACCGTTCTAGTGATTCTGTGAAACCACCCTTGATGAAAACGAGCTCTATCAGTGAGAGTCCTTAGTGCATGCCATGTTTGGAGGTTGCCCTTCTCTGTAGCTCCGTCAGGAACATCTGTGGTACAATCTCGTTCACAGAGTGAACCACAGTGAGCAAAGTCCACCTTGCTTCTGGATAAGGTTGGTCAAGCAGGGGCTTTACACACTGTAATTTTGCACCTCAGTGAATTGTTTCAACTTCCCTTGACAAAAGCCTCTGTTACTGGTGAGCTGCACAGATGTCACCTTCCAGATTGCAGGTATTTTGGTGTGAGGACTACTTCCAGTGTTGGGATTTCGTCATTTTTCTGTCACTCAGCAGCCGGAATTATCTTTTCTTAGACTTTAACCAGCCAGTTTCACTTCTGGCAAGCTCAAGGCTGGAAGATTTGAGCTGTAAGTAAAAATAAAGAACCACAAATGACTGGTTGAGAGCAGGAACCCAGACTGGGATCACTGGGGCCACCTTCGTTGTAAATCTTGCTTGTAGGCTACATCATGTCAAACATCTGTTGCCATGTTCATGCTCTGGGAATATTTCCATTGCTGCTTCTGCTTGATTTTTGTCTGCTGAGGGAGATTTTCATGGCAGCTTCTCAATCTTTTTGAAGGCTTTGGAGTTGTTATTTTGTTGTCACCCTTCTCTGATCTGGAAGAAGGAAAGAAGTGTTCTGCTGTGCCCCTGAATTCCTTTTCCCACAGAAATTGAGCATAGATTTTTATACATAAAAAGGTTGCACGGTGTCAGGAGAAATCCTCTTGCAGTGATGATTTTTTTTTTTTCAGTGCAAGAGGTGCTATAAAATTTAGCCTTGGACTTTATCTTTCTTCTGCTGCTTCTCAACTAGATCCATTGGAAAACAATGTGGTTAAGATTCTGTGTGTTACTGATTGCCCAGTGCTTGAGTTGTGAAATAAAAGAACTTTCAAACTCACTTCTTGGTCTTTTTAAATAACTTTAACTGCATAACAGGCTGCACTTATTTTGGAGAGAATGAAGAAGAGTGTGGCCAGCAGGTAAAAGAGAGGTTCTCCTCCCCTTCTACTCTGCCCTAGTGAGACCACATCTGGAGTCCTGGGTCCAGTTAAGGTCTCCCCAGTTCCAGAGAGACTGGAAACTACTGGAGAGAGTCCAGAGGAGGCTCCAGAGATGCTAAGGAGCATCTCTGTGAGGGGGAGAGAGACCTGGGGCTGTTGAGTCTGGAGAAGAGCAGACTGAAAGGGGATCTGGTCAATGCTCAGCAAGAGCTAAAGGACCTGTGGGGGGCAAGAGGATGGGGCCAGACACCTGTCAATGGTGCCCAGTGACAGAACAAGGGGCAATGGGCACAAACTGGAACCCAGGAGGTCCCATCAGGAGCAACTTGTTGGATTTGAGGGTGCTGGGGCCCTGGAGCAGGCTGCTCAGAGAGGAAGTGGAGTCTTTCTGTGGAGGGATTGAAACCCACCTTGGTGTTGCAGTCCTAGACAACCTGCTGTGGGTGACCCTGCTTTAGCAGTGGGGTGGACTGAATGATCTAGAAAGCAGGCCCATGGAGAAAGACTTCGTGGACAGCAAGTTATCCATAGGGCAGCAATGTGCCCTTTTGGCTAACAGGGCATGTGGCATACTGGGGTGCATCAAGACAAATGCCTGTGTCAGGTCTTGGGAGGTTCTTCTACCCCTCTACGCTGGTGAAACCACACCCGGAGTACTGTGTCCAGCTTTGGGCTCCCCAGATTGAGAGAGACAGGGATCTACTGGAAAGAGTCCAACAGAGAGCTACAAGGATGATTGGAGGACTTGAACATCTCTTTTATGAAATAACACTGTGAGCTGGGGCTTTTTAGTGCTGAAAGGGGACTTTACTAACATCTGTAATGTCTGAGGGGTGGCTTTCAGGATGAAGATGATGGTCTCGTTTCGGTGGTGCCCAGTGATAGGACAAGGAACAATGTGTACAAGCTGGAACATGGGAGGTTCCACCTCAACATGAGGAGAAACTACTGTGAGGGTGACAGAGCACTGGAACAGGCTGAGCAGAGAGGTTGTGGAGTCTCCTCTGGAGACTCAAAACCTGTCCAGATGTGTTCCTGGGTGACCTGGCCAGGTCAGGTGGGGTTGGACTTGATGATCTCTGGAGGTCCCTTCCAAACCCTAACATTCTGTTATTCTGTGATTATCTTTCTACTACTCCATTGGAAAAGTTAACAAATGGTGCTGAGGTGGCCCTTGAAGCAGATATTTGTGACTCATGCAGCTGTAATGAACGTCATTAGCTCTTTGGTACCAAGCCATCTGTTAAGTGTGCTTGTCTAAAACTAGGGCTGGCTACAGCCAATTTAAATCAAAGTGGAGGAGAAAAGTTTCCACTTCAGTTTAGTTTTCACACCCAATTCAGAGCTCCATTGGTTGTCATCATGCTTGGAAGGCTCTTTCACAAACTACTGAAGGTCCTGCATAAGAACAGAGTCAAGTTGCAGCAAGTCTCTAGGATGGTCTCAGCTCTGGGACAGTATTTATATGGGGCAATGTTTATTTGGCGAGTCCATCCTCTTACGGGTTTGTGTGCAGTTGGTTGGTAGATCAGTTTAATGGTTTCTTTCATCCCCACTCTTGAATGCAGATAAATACCCATGCCCCAGTCTGTCACTTACTTCAGTGAGTGAATTCTTTTGTCAGCTATTGCAGATCTCTTCTTCAATTCATTTTGTGTGTGAATCTAAGCCAGGTAGATACATCCTAGCAAACCTCTGTTCTTAAAGTACTTCAGACCATAAAGTGCTGACCATCTCTAGCATCTTCTCTTTTCCTCCACCTGGAACTTGAGCTTCCACCAGAAATTCACCTCTTTCCAATGTCAAAGCTACCATTAGCAGTGGAGTGTGGGGGAAGGTTGGAAGGTTAAGAGTCATGCAGTGCTTTCTGTGATGGGTGGCATAAACCTGTCAGCTGTCTGGGCTCAACCTGGACCATCCAGGCACCATCCTACTTTGGGGACAATTCAGGTCTATGCATTGAATCAGAATGTCATCCAGTACCAACCCACCTGCTGTGGGCAGGGACACCTTCCACAAGACCAGGTTGCTCAAGGCCTCATCCAACCTGGCCTTGAACACCTCCAAGGAGGAGGCATCCACGACCTCCCTGGGCAACCTGTTCCAGTGTCTCACTGCCACTCACTCTAAAGAATTTCTTCACATACTTGGTCCACTGCAGCAACTGCAACAGAGTTCAATAGTTGTGTGGGTTTGCTGCTTCCATCCCTCTTGCCACCAAAAACTGGTGGGATAGAACCAGTCTCTTCCATTGACAGCTAGAAAATGGGGAGGTGGAAGCTATATTTGGTGGAGCATGTAGGAGAGTGACAGGCGTCCTGCTGCACACTGATATTTTGATGTCAATGAAATACCATGGGTGGGGTTTTTTCCTCCTGGAAGAAAGCTGTGGCTGCACAAAGACTCTTGGGATGCTTGTGATGTCTTAAAGGTGTCTTCCATTCACGTGCTGACTCTGTAGTATTGAGAAGTCCAGCATCTCCTTTTCTTCCCATTTTTCCTCCTTTCTTGGAGACTTTACTGCTTTCAGTGGGCACTAGAGCCTGGTTTTGTGCTGGAGGATGAAAGGTGTCCTCTGTACAGAGCATGATGAGGTGTCTTTTGCTCTTGGTGCTGGGCTCTGAGCCTCTGCTTCCACATTCTCATTATTTTGTAGGGTATTGACTACTTTATGCTTCCATTAGGCTGTGTGTAAGGCAGATTCTGGCCTGGTAGAGGTTGAAGGGAACCACTGGAGAGCATCACTTCGAATCCTGGATTCAGTTTTGGGCCCAACACTACAAAGAGGACATTGAGGTGCTGAAGCATGTCCAGAGAAGGGCAAAGAAGCTGGGCAAGGGCCTGGAGAACTTCTGAAGAGTGCCTGAGGGAACTGGGGTTGTTGAGGCTGCAGCAAAAGAGGCTGAGGGGAGACCTTGTGGCTCTCTACAGCTCCTTGAAAGGAGATTGGAGCCAGGTGGGGATTGGTCTCTTCTTGCAAGGACAAGAGGAAATGGCCTGAACTTGCACCAAGGGCAGTTGAGGTTGGATATTAGGAAAAATTTCTTTCCAGCAACAGTGGTCAGGTGTTGGAAGAGACTGCCCAAGGAGGTGGTGGAGTCACTATCCCTGGAGGTGCTCAAGAAATGTGTGGACACAGCACTTTAGGACATGGTTTAATGGCTTTGGTGGTAGTAGGTTGATGGTTGGACTCAAGGGTCTTAGAGGTCTTTTCCAACCAAAACAATTCTATGATGCTGTGATCTAGTCCAGACTCCCTGCTAAAGCAAGGTCACCCACAGCAGGTTGCCCAGGCTCACAATGGCCAGGTGGATTTGGAATCTCCTCAGACAAGGAAATTCCACAACATGTCTGGGCAGCCTGCTCCAGGACTCCACCACACTAACAGCAAAAAGGTTTCCCTGTGTGTTCAGGTGGAACCTCCTGTGTTTCTGGTTTGTGCCCATTGCCTCTCAGGCTGTCACTGGGCACCACTGACAGGAGTCTGGCCTCATCCCCTCATACTCCACCCTTTAGTTCTTGCTGAGCATTGATCAGATCCCCTCTCAGGCTGCTCTTCTCCAGGCTCAACAGCCCCAGGGCTCTCAGCCTTTCCTCCTCACTGAGATACTCCAGGCCCCTCAGCATCTTTGGAGCCTCCTCTGGACTCTCCCGTAGTTCTCTGTCTCTTGAACTGGACAAAACACTGTGTATCAGTTTCTTCCTTCTCTCTAGTCTAAATCTTGTCTTGTCACACCAGGCCCTGCTCAAAAGTCTGTCCCCAGATTTCTTCTCAGCCTCCTTAAGCAGTGAAAGACCACCAGAAGGTCTCCATGGAACCTTGCCTTCTCCAGGCTGAACAATCCCAGCTCTCTCAGCCTGGCCTCACAGCAGAAAGCTTCCAGACCTCCCATCATTGCTGTGGCCTGCTCTGACCCTGCTCCAACAGGTCCATGTCTCTCTTGTACTGAGGACTCCAGAGCTGGCCCCAGCACTGCAGGTGGGGTCTCAGCAGAGGGGCAGAATCCCCTCCATCCACCTGCTGCCCAAACTGCTGGGGTCAGCCCAGGGCAGGTTGGCTCTGGGCTGTGAGTGCATGGTTCTGGCTTGTGTACAGCTTTTGACCCACCAGCACCCCCAAGTCCTTCTCCACAGGGCTGCTCTTCAGCTCTTCATCCACCAGTCAGCCTGGCCCATGTATGCGACCTTGCTCCTGTTCGTGCACTTGGGTCTTGGTCCTGAGGTTCACATGGACCCACTTCTCTAGCTTGTCCAGGTCCTTTTGGATAGATCCCATCCCATTGGTGTGTCATCTTCAGCTCTACTTGGTGTCATCTGCAAACTTGCTGAAGGTGCACTCGATCTCACTGTCTGTGTTGCTGCTGATGTTAAACAGCATTATTAACCTCTTAGCTTCATTTTGCAAAGAGTTTTGGAAAGAGACTTCAGATAGCTGTCTTCTCTAGACAACTTCCTGATTTAAAGTTCTTCTCATGGTTGCTTTGTGTTTTTTTTTTCCCCAGACTTATTCTTTCTGTATCATGAGTTTTCATGACAGTGAGAAGGTAAATCCATAAATGATCCTTCTCGAGGAAGAGGCCCGTGGTGGTCTCTGTTCCTATGACAACTGTAATACTGAGACCCTGATAATATGAAGCATATGTAGATGGAGGTGATGGTGAAGAGATATGAAAGACATCTAAATGTAGCAGCAAATAAAAATTCCTCGTCCATTTTCAGTGCAGCAGACACATGGTTGTGTGTTGCAGCAGCTCTAAAAACTGAATTCCCCCAGGGTTTGTGTACCATGCTGCATGGTCAAAGCAGGAAAAGCCACAGCTCAGCCCTCTCCTGAGGTGGGTGAGGGCTGACAAACCATGGTGGACAGTAAGTTGGTGGACACTAAGTTATCCACAGGACAGCAACATGCTGTTGGGGCCAAGAAGGTCAGTGGTACAGGGAGGGTGTGGCCAGCAGGTTGAGGGAGGTTCTCCTCCCTTTCTACTCTTCCCTGGTGAGGCCACAACTGGAGCATTGTGTGTAGTTCTGGGCTCCACAGTTCAAGAGGAATAGGGATATACTGCAGAGTGTCTGACAGAGGCTGTGAGGATGATGAAGGGACTGGAACATCTGTCTGATGAGGAAAGGCTGAGAGACCTGGGGCTGTTTAGCCTGGAGAAGAGAAGCTTGAGGGGTGATCTTGTTAATGTTCATAAATATCTGAAGGGTGGGTGTCAGGAAGAAGGGGCCAGCTCTTTTCAGTGGTGTCCTGTGATAGGGCAAGGGGCAATGGACACAAACTGGAATACAGAAGTTCCTCCTGAACATGAGGAGAAAATTCTTTGCTGTAAGGGTGCTGGAGCCCTGAAGCAGGCTGCCCAGGAAAGGTTGTGGAATCTCCTCTGGATGTCTTCCTGTGTGACCTGCCTTAGGTGATCTTGCTTTGGCAGGGGGAAGTTGGGCTTGTTGATCTCCAGAGGCCACTTCCAACCTCTACCATTCTTTGATTCCATAATCTTAGATGTTCCCCATGAGTATGGGAAATAGGAGATTGTGGTGAGGTAGTGTTCCTGTGAGCCATGCTCTGACCCATGCCTCTTCCCAGACCAAGACACTTAGAAAGAAGGTGAACATGAACAAGAAACTGCTTAGAAAGAACACGAACCATGTGCTGCTGTGTGTGGATCATGTTGCTTCCTTTAGCAAATGGCTTGGGTTTTGCATGGTCAATTTTGCTGATGTGGGGGACAGCAGTAGGTCATGAGAAGAGCACAGCGGCTGCTTAACAGGCCCTTGGTCAACAGCAGAGAGAAAAACATTTGAACTGTCATTTAAATCCAGTGTGCAGATCCTAAAGACTTGCAGACAAATCCCTATGATCTAGCTGTGCTGTAGATGCACTTGTTTTTTCCCCAGAAAACACAGAATCCTGGAATGGTGGAGGTTGGAAGGGACCTCTGAAGACCATCCAGTCCAACCTCCCTGATAAAGCAGGGTCACCCACAGCACCTGGCCCAGGATCACTGTGGTCAGGTGGGTTTGGAATCTCTCCAGACAAGAGACTCCCCAACCTCTCTGGGCAGCCTGTTCCAGCACTCCACCACCCTCTCAGCAAAGAAGTTTCTCTTTATTGTTTAGATGGAACCTCCTGGGTTCCAGTTTGTGCCCATTGCCTTTTGTCCTGTCACTGGGCACCACTGGCAAGAGTCTGGCCGCATCCTCTTGCCCCACTTGGGTCCATTTTATCTTGCTGAAAATTGAGAAGATCCCCACTCAGGCTGCTCTTCTTCAACAGCCCCAGGTCTCTCAGCCTTTCTTCCTCACAGAGATGCTTCATGCCCCTCAGCATCTCTTAGTCCTGCACAACACAGAGCTGTAATTGTCACCTGTTGGGCTTTCCCTATACCTGGTGCTTCATTTACAGTGGTGACACTTTCTCTTTTCAGGGTCTCATTAGTTACCAGAGGGGTTCCTCCTCATTCTCAGTATTTTCTGGGGCCACAAAGCAGACATGTTCTTGAAATGCAGGAAGGCATGTGGAGGGAGCCTGTCCTTTCCCTTTTCCCTAGGTGCTAGAAGAAGGAGCTGTCCCATTTTATACTGGCACTGAACCAAGCCTTGGTGTCCTCTGTCACCTCAGATGCCCTGAAGGGCACTGCAGGGTAACTGGAGATGCCTGTTTTCCTCAGTCTGCAGGAGAATCCCTAAGTTCTTCCCCATGTGAATGTAGATTCATAGAATGGTTTGGTTTGGAAAGGACCTTAAAGGTCTCGCCACTGCAGATATGGAGGTTGATGTCAAAGGATGTCTGCAGACCTGGACATGCACAACCCCTCCAATTGAACAGCAAAAGGGAAATAAATTCTTAAACTTAGGTAAATAAAACCATGAAAATAAACCATAGAACCACAGAATGGTTTGGTTTGGAAGGGACCCTAAAGGTCATCTAGACACAACTGCCCTGCAACAAGCATGGACATCAACTAGATCAGAAACACTGAATTGTTGTGGTTAGAAAAGATCTCTAAGATCATCAAGTCCCATCATCAGGTTACTCAGAGTCCCAAACAACCTGGCCTTGAATGCTTCCAGGGATGGAGGATCTACCAGCTTCTGGGCAACCTGTTCAGTGCCTCACCACTCACCAAGCAAGTTGGGGTTGTTCAACCTGGAGAAGAGAAGCCTTCTGATGACCTTTTAGGACCTAAAGGGGCTGAAAAGAAAGCTTAGGACAGACTTCTGTACAGGGTCTGATGTGACAGGACAAGAGGTGAAGTTTGAAACTAACAAGAGGGAGATTTAGAATAGAGAGAAGGAAGATGTCCTTCACTGTGAGGGTGGTGAGATCCTGTCCCAGGTTGCCCAGAGAAGAACCAGGGAATGCCCCATCCCTGAAACCATTCTAGGCTAGGTTGTTTGGTGTTCTGTTGCAGATATCCCTGCTGATGGCAGGGAAGTTGGACTAGGTCCCTTCCCACCCAACCCAGTCTCTGATTCTGCATGCAGAGATTAAATACCTGTACATTATCTCATCCACCTAAGGTGGCACCACCCCTTCTAAAAACAGCTACAGTCATACTGAGAGAACTCTTTCTGGGTTTAGGATCAACCAGACCATGTTAAGTAGCTCAGTGAAGACTCTATCATTAACAGAGCCATCAGCAAGGACTGGGCTGGACTCACCATTTTAGACTGGAAGTTGGGTAATTGTCAGTGGTTAGGGCTGGAGGTGTTCAAGGCTGGGCTGGACACAGCCTTGAGCAACCTGGTCTAGTGGGAGGTGACCCCTGCCCATGGCAGGGGGATTGGAACTAGATGATCTTTAAGGTTTCTTCCAACCCAAACCATTCTGTGAATCTATGATTCTATAAGGACTAGCATATGGTAATATGGTGCTTCAAGCCAAGGTCAGTAACAGCAAACCTCCACATCTCAGTCTAGACAAGGCTGTGGCCACATTGCAGCCATCTCACTGGAATCCCTTGGAGAAACTTGCTCCCGTTCTGTTTTCTGTGGTAGTCCAGCAGAACCACTAATCCTCTCTCTCCATAAAAGAGGATTAAAACTGGGAACATTTGCACCTTAATGCAGCCAGCTCAGGCTGCACTCTGGCTTTTGGCTGTGATCCTGTTGGGGTGAGGGCCAGGGACGCTGGTGGTGGTCAGCAGATCACAGCTCTGTCAGCAGGGGTAGCTGTTCTTAAAAGACTGTTCTTAGCTAATACTTTGTATGTTAGTTAAAAAAGTTATATCCACATTTGGATCCCTGGGGCCAGTTCTGAGTTCCCCAGTCCAAGAGAGATAGGGAATCCACTGGAGAGAGTCCAGTGGAGCTTGGGAAGCTGCTGAGAATCTCTGTGAGGAGGAAAAGCTGAGAGAACTGAGGCCGACCTGGGATGGTTCCAGACCTACTAATTGGTGTTTATACTTCTTTAACACATGAACTGATGTAAAATAAGTTGAAGTGGCAGGTAGGACACTCAGGACCCAGTTCCTTGTAGGCCCAACATGATCTGTAGGGTTTCTCTTTAGAGAGACCATGAACTACTGGAAGGAGTCCAGCAGAGACTATGAAGATGCAGAAGGGCCTGGAGCATCTCTATGAGGAGGAAAGGCTGAGAGCCTGAGGAGCAGCAGCCTGAGAGGGGCTCTGATCAATGCCCTGCAAGAGCTAAAGGGTGGGGGCCCAGAGGATATGGCCAGACTCCTGTCAGTGGTGCGCAGGGACAGCACAAGAGGCAATGGGCACAAAACGGGGCCCAGGAGCTTCCCCCAAACATAAAGAGAAACTTCTCTGCTTTGTGAAGTCTTTGTTCTGCAGTGTGATGTTTATGTTCTTAAGGACATGGTGCTTAGGGACATGGTTCAGTGGTGACCTTGCAGTGCTGGGTTGAAGGTTGGACTAGATGGTTTTGAAGGTCTCTTACAATCAAAGATATTCTGTGATTCTGTTTGCTCTTTTCTGTGAGATGCTGATTAAAAGTGCACCTTAGTAAGAAAGAGTTTTGCTTTCTAGAGTGATAGAATTGTTTTGGTTGGATGAGACCTTTAAGATCATTGAGTCCAACATTCAACCTGAGACCAGCGTGGCTGTTAAAGCAGCTTACATCAAGCTTCTTCCCATCTTTCTCCTTTCAGGAGAAGGTTTAGGTATTGATCAGGTGGATCAATATCTAAACCTGCAGAGGTGTCCACAGAGGTTTAGGCTGGTGTCCACGTAGGCCCAGCTCTCTACAGCACAGACAGGTTGTTTAAAAAGCCATGAACCAGCCTGTTACTTGTGATGGACCCATTGAAACACAAGCAGCAGTCAAAGCAGTTGGACTTGATGATCATAGAATCATAGAATTGTTTCAGTTGGAAGAGACTTCCAAGGTCATTGAGTCCAACCATCAATCTAACACTATATCATGTCCGTCAAATCATGTCCCAAAGTGCCATGTCCACATGGATTTTGAACATCTCCAGGGGCGGTGACTCCACCACCTCCCTGGGCTGCTTGTTCCAATGCCTGAATCAATTTTACTTTAGATTTTTCCATGCTGAGACTGGTAGCATGGGGTTTATATTTCTCCCCTCATTAAAAGCTTCATTATACTAATGCTATGCCACAGGAGGACGCTGTGGAACCAGAGCTGGTTTCTACAGTTCCTCTTGGTGCTTAGGTTACCACATCTCTGCTGACCTGCAGCGGCTGTCTCTGAAAATAAGATGTTCCCCTCAGGCTCCATAGCAGAAGTGCAAACCAGCTCAGCTTATCTGGCCTTTGTGCAGGGTATCAGTTGTTACTGCTGACAGGAGGCCATGGAAACTTAGTCCTGTGTAAAGCCTTGCACTGCTTCCACACCAGGCTGGAAGAAAGCTGGGTTTTTTTGGACTGAGTTGTGGGCGTGTGAATTCTCTTCATGAGTAAGGGAAGACTCTTCCCACAGCTATGTCCTTCTCCACGGGGCTGCTCTCCAGCAGATCACCTCCTAACCTGCACTGGTGCAGTTTGTTATTCCTTCCCAGATGCAGGACTCTACACTTACCCGTTTTGAACCTCATTAGGTTCTTTGCCCAGCTCTCCAGTCTGTCCAAGTCCCGCTGAATGGCCACACAGCCTTCAGGTGTATCAGCCAAGCCTCCCAGTTTGATGATATCCCCATCCCTGGAGTGGTTTCAAAGCCTTGTAGATGTAGTGCTGAAGAACATGGTTTAGTGGTGACCTGGCAGTGTTGGGTTAATAGTTGGGCTTGCTGATCTTCAAGGTCTCTTCCAGCCAAAATGATTTGGTGCTGAGGGATGTGGTTAAGTAGCTGACTTGATAGTGTTGGGTTTGATGATCTTAAAGGTCTTTTCTAACCTAAGGAGTTGTGTGATTCTGTTGTCAATTTGAACAGGGTTTCAAGCATTGTGTTGGATGAGATGTTGGTGAAAATGGCCTCATGATTTAAAATACCAGCAAATAAATCACAGAATCATAGAACTGTTTTGGTTGGAAAAGACCTCCAAGTTCATCAAGTGCAACCATCCGCCTAAGACCGCTGTGACCATTAAACCACGTCTAACTTAAGACTCTCATGAGACAGTGTCTTGGGCTTCTACAACATTTGAGGTAAAACCACTTCGGTATTCTACAGGATGAAAATAAGTCCAGGCCCTCTCTGTGGACAGGTTTTTCCAGTCATGCTGGTGTAACTCATCATGCTTTTTTGGTGTGTACAGTTTATTTTTGGCTCTGTTTAAAGCACCCATGAGGCAACATTAAACTAGGCAGTGACAGAGGACAGTTTCTGCAGTGGGTTTTGCGTAGGTCAAGTTCTACCTCTTTCCATTGACACCACAGAGTACACTGAGCAGACCAGACCTTTACTTTCACCCATGTGCATTTGGATTTAATCATAGAATTGTCTTGGCTGGGAAAGACCTCTAAGATCACTGAGTCCAACTGCCAACCCAACACCACCATGGCCATTAAACCATGTTACAAAGTGTTATGACCACACATTTCTTGAAGTCCTCCACGGGTGGTGATTCCACCACCTCCCTGGGCAGTCTGTTCCAATGCCTGACCACTCGTGCAGCAAAGATGTTTTTCCTTATATCAAACCTAAGTCTCCCCTGGCACAACTTCAGGCCATTTCACCTTGTTCTGTCACCTAATTCTAAGGAGAAAAGACCAACCCCACCTCAATGCAACCTTCTTTCAGGGAGTTTTAGAGATCAGCAAGGTCTCCTCTTGGCCTCTTCTTCTTCAGGCTAAAAAATCCTGAGCCCTTCAGCTGATTCTCATCAGACTTGTTCTCCAGACCCTTCACCAGCTTTATTGCCCTTCTCTGGACACACTCCAGCACCTCAGTGTCCTTCTTGGAGTGAGGGCCCCAAAGCTGAACCCCAGTGTGGCCTCACCAGTGCCTATTACAGGGTCACAATCACACTATTGCTGATCCAAGCTAGGGCTCTGGTGGCCTTCTTGGCCACCTGGGCACACACTGGCTCATCTTTAGCCACCGTTGACCAATTCTCCCTGGGTCCTTTTCCACCAGGCAGTTTCTAGCCACTGTGCCCCAAGCCTGGACCATTCATTGGGTTGTCCTGACCCAGCACTTGGCTGTGTTAAACCTCATTCAATTGACCTCAGCCCTGGCCAGGTCCCTCTGCAGCACCTTCCTACCCTCCAGCAGATCAACACTCCCAGCCAATTTAGTGTCATCTGCAAACTTACTGAAGGCACCTCAATCCCCTCATCCAGATCATTGATGAAGACATTAAAGAGAACTTGCCCCAGCACTGAGCCCCGTAGAACACCTCTAGTGACTGGTCACCAACTCCATTTAACTCCATTCCCCACCACTCTGAGCCTGGTCATCCAACCAGTTCCAATGTGGAATTTATGTGGTGTATGTGCAGTTTCTCTTGTTTTCTACTGGGTTTAATGGTCTGGCTTATGCTATTTTAACTTACTCCACCTCTTCTGCATCTGATTCTTCCAGTGATGGTGTTAACAGCCATTGGTCATAGTTGACAGGACGTCAAAGGAACCTTTGGCCCAACCATGAAGAAACTGCAGTGTGTGATGAGAGGGGTTTTATCCTCATATTATTTTAAAGCAATTTAAATGGCTTTAAAAGTATTTTGGGCTCTCATCCAAAGCTTCTGGACTAAGCTCCAGCTGCCAGGAAATGTCTTTGTAGGCATCATCATATCATTAGAGCTTCCAACCTACTGGCTTTCTATGATGATGTAAGTGAAGATCAACAGATGTCATCTGTCAGGACTTTTGTAAAGCCTTTGACACAGTCCCCCTCTACATGCTTATTTGTAAGCTGGAGAAATAGGGATTTGATGTGTGGAGTGTCCAGTGGAGAAGGAATTGGTTGGATACCTTGAGGATGAGCTGTTCCTTTCCTCAAGTGTAGAGACAGACTGAACATATCTTGGTACCTCCTATCTTGTTCCTTCTCCATAGATATATGGTCCAGTACCCTGTTGACTATGTAAGCTGCTGCTTTGCTCCATGGTCTACCCCTAGATGCAATCAATAAATATGTATTAGGTAATATTTGTGGTTTCTTGTAGTGATTTTGTCTGCTTCTGGGCTCCAAACAGGGAATGCAACAGAAATGGCCTGTGGAACACAACTTGCTGCCAGCAACCTTCTGTACTGGCCTCCTAGTTTATGTCTTAAGATGTTAAGGTTGGAGGAGAGAGACTGGGTCTTATCCTTCAGCACCTGCCCTGAAAGCTGGGTCTTGATATGGCTAAAATAAGTGCCAGGTTTGATCAAACCTCTTAAGGGGGACATGGTTTAGTGTTAACCTTGCAGTGCTGAGTCAAAGGTTGGACTGGGTGATTTTGAAGGTCTCTTCCACCAAAGCTATTCGGCGAGTCTGAGCATGGGGTGCATAATCTCAGGGCTACAAGATCCTTAAAGCCCTTTCCTCCAACAAAGGTGGCTGTCTCTGGGTGCTGTGGTTGAAGGTATGGATTCTTGAGAACTCTTAAACTTCAAGTTCCTCTTCTGCTTCCTGGTATTATTTCCCTTTTGCAGAAGACCACTGCCTCTGGAGGTGGTAATTTTCCTTCTGGCGGAGGTAATCTCTTGTTCCCTCCTGGTCATGACCCGCTACCTTGTTGGCTCAGAAGCTCTCCCTCATGGTACATCAGTGTCAGCTAACCCCATCCTGTGGTTTTTGTCTCCTCTGACAGTAGTTATTAATGGAAGAACACGGGGTGACCCAGTCCGAGCACATGGCCACCATCGAGGCCCACGCAGTGGCCCAGCAGGTGCAGCAGGTCCACGTGGCCACCTACACAGAGCACGGCATTCTGAGTGCGGATGAAGACTCGCCATCCTCACCGGAAGACACCTCCTACGATGACTCTGACATCCTCAACTCCACAGCTGCCGATGAGGTCACTGCCCACCTGGCTGCTGCAGGTAAAGTCAAGATGCTTGGTGGTGTTCATCTAAGTTCTCTTTGTGACCTCTTCACAAATGCTGGCTTGAGGGTGGTGGGTGATCTTGTTGTCCTGTGGGATGCTCAGAGTGCTTCCTTATCACCACAGCTTTAATAGTGCTTCTTCACTAAGGGGAGTTGGAGTGAGGTGGGGGCTGGTCTTTTCTCCCAAGGAGCAAGTGACAGGACAAGAGGAAACAGCCTCAGATTGCATCAGGGGAGGTTTAGGTTGGACATGAGGAACAATTTTTGCCCCAGAAGGGTTTGTCAAAGCCTGGAACAAGCTGCCCAGGGATTAAGTTGCAGTTCTACTCATCTTCAGTATGATGTTGATTCATGTGATGGAGCACATTCAGAGAAGGGCCACAAAGCTAGGGAAGGGTCCAGAGCATAAGTCTCATGAGGAGCAGCTGAGGGACCTGAGGTTGTTTAGCCTGGAGAAAAGGAGAATGAGGGGATACCTTCTGTCTCTCTACAACTTCCTGAAAGGAGGCTGGAGCCAGGTAGGGGGTTGGTCTCTTCTTCCAAGGAACACAAGACAGGACAAGAGGAAATGGCCTTGTACCAGGAGAGGTTTAGGTTAGACAACAAAATCTGAAGATGAGCCAGTGTGTGCCCAGGTGGCCAAGAAGGCCACCAGCATCCTGGCTCAGATCAGCAAGAGTGTGGCCAGCAGGAATAAGGCAAGGATTGTCCCCCTGGACTGGGCACTGGCGAGGCTGCACCTTGAATCCTAGGTTCAGTTTTGGCCCCCTTACTGCAAGAAGACATTGAGGTGCTGAAGCATGTCCAGAGAAGGGCAACAAAGCTGGTGAAAGGTCTGGAAAACAAGTCTGGTGAGGAGCAGCTGGGAGATTGATGGTTGTTTAGTCTGGAGAAGTGGGGGCTGAGGGGAGACATTGATGCTCTCCATAGCTCCCTAAAAGGAGGTTGCAGTGAGGTGGGGTTGATCTCTCCTCCCTAGTATCAGGTGATAGAATGAGAGGAAGTGGCCTGAAATAGTGCCAAGGGAGGTTTAGGTTGGGTATTAGGAAAAATTTCTTCACTGTGAGAGTGGTCAGGCATTGGAACAGGCTGCCCAGGGAGGCGATGGCATTCAAGAAACATGTGGCCATGGCACTTTGGGACATGGTTTAATAGCCGCAGTGGCGGTTACATTGATGGTTGGACTCGGTGACCTTAGAGATCTTCTCCAACCCAAACAATTCCATGATTCTATGGTCTGCCTCCCTAGCAGAAAAAATGCAGGAAAAAAAAACACTCCCAGACTTGTCTGACCCCTTATCAGACCTTATCTGAGGAGTAAAGCTCTTGATGTTCTTGAGTAAACCTCTGAAGTTCCACCACCACCCCACTGAGCATCCCACACCCTTTGCTTATTGATTTTTCTCTTCTCAGCTCCTGCAGGATTTTTTTCGTCCCCCTTTCTCTTCTTGTACATAAAGTTTTAAATCCATAGTGGTGGTTGCAGGAGGAGATCTGATGGCTCTCACCTGCAGGTCCTCTTAGTGCAGTGGATTCCCAAGTGGGCACCTCAAACCAGAAGCTTCTCTTGGGCAGGCAGTTGCAGTTGATTCATAGAATCCTTGAATGGATTGGTTTGGAAGGGACCTTGAAGATCATCTGCTTCCAACTCCCCTGCCCTTGTCAGTATCGCCTTCCACTAGACCAGGTTGCTCAAGGCTCATCCAACCTGTCCTTGAACACTTTCAGGGAGGGGGCATCTACAACTTTCCTGGGCAACCCATTCCAGTGTCTCACCACCCTTACTATAAAGAATTTACAGTTTGGGCACGTCCAGTGCAAATCTTGCCCAAGTATCTGACATGGTTCATCCTTTGCTTCTCCAGAGCAAATATTCTTGCAGTACTCCACAGGTATCATTCTTATTCTTCTTTTCATGAGCACCTGGTCATTGGAGCACTGCTGCTGTGCCTGCTGTGGTGGGGTGACACTTCAGGAGTTTGTTACTGATTAACAAATCCTGGCTCCGTAGTGTCACCCCTAGCTCTGTCCATTGCCATGCCCCATCTGCCAGAGCAGCTGCCTGGAGAAAAGAGGTCATCAAATGCTACGTCCATTATTATCAACCAGCTTCCACTGGTCAGTAGCACAGAATGGTAGGAGTTGGAAGGGACCTCTGAAAATTGAGCCCAGCCCCTGGACTTCTGGTCCAGAACCTAAATCTTTGTTAAAGACAAAAACATGGTGGTTTTAGGACCCCTGATATCATAGAATCAATAAGGTTGGAAAAGACCTCAAAGATCATCAAGTCCAACCTGTCACCCAACACCTCATGACTACTAAACCATGGCACCAAGTGCCACGTCCAATCCCCTCTTGAACACCTCCAGGGACAGCAACTCCACCACCTCCCTGGGCAGTCCATTCCAATGGCTAACAACTCTCTCTGTGAAGAACTTTCACCTCTTAACGTACAGAGAGACTACACACACAGCAACTGAGATGTGCTCAGGACTTAGAGACAAGTTGTTGAGCCTGTGTTAGACCCCCAGGGCTCTTTGACCATGCACTTGCATCCAGAGATCAGATAGAAGCACGATCCATGATGTGCTGTTTGGTTTACTTCCAGTTATGGAATCCTAGAATGGCTTGGGTTAGAAGAGACCCTTAAGATCATCTAGTTGCTACTAGACCAGATTGTTCAAGGCCCTTTCCTACCTGCCTTTCAATACTTCCAGGCACAGGTTACTTTGTGCAACCTGTTCCAGTGCCTCTCCACCCTCCTGGGGAAGAATTTCTTCTCAGTATTTCACCTAATTAGTTTAACAAAACTTCTCCTTATCTAGAGTTTGGTCATGAGAGCAGTAGGTGCTTCCCTGCCATGATTCTTGCTGTAGGAGCTCTGGATTTTCAATTTCTTTTCTACTAGAGGTGATCTTTAATCCCTGGGGAAAGCCTTGGACTCCTGGTGCTCTAGCTGAAGTGTCCAAGCAGGTTTCATGACGTTCTACCTAGTCTTCTCTCCTGCCACCAGGATCTCCTCAGCTGCAGTCAGTTTTTGAAAGTCCTGTCATACTTGAGGGTTTTTCAGCATGTTTGGAAGATAAAATACATCATGATGTGATTGTGAGGAAAAGTCTGTACTGAACTCCAGTTTGGGTTGGAGGGGACCTCCAAAGGTCATCTCCAACCACCTCTGCAGTAAGCAGGGACATCGTCAACTAGATCAGGCTGCCCGGAGCCCTGTTGAGCCTCACTGTTAATATCTTCAGGGATGAGGCCCCAACCACCTACCCAGACAACCTGCTCCAGTGTTCCACCACCCTTATGGTAAAGAATTTGTTCCTAACATCCACACTAAATCTGCTTGTCTCTAGTTTGAAGCCATTACCCCTCATCCTGCCACTACAGGCCTTTGTAAACAGTCTCTCATACGTGACTTCCATCTGAGACTGAGCTGGGATTTGCCAGACTGGGCTGTGGAGTCTTTGGATATCCCTCTGTGATGCTGGAGAGGAGGAATCCCAATTGCGGAGGAGCTCAGCAGGGAATTTAGGTCACTTTGGTCTGCTGAGGAGGAGGCCCTTGGGACCCAGCCCTGAGTGGGGGGGGCAATGACAATGTCCTCTTTGGCCAGCTCCTGAGCTCCATGTGGTGATTCCACCTTTTGTGGTTTGATTTGCAGGTCCTGTGGGGATGGCAGCAGCTGCTGCGGTGGCGACAGGTAAAAAGCGGAAGCGGCCACACGTCTTTGAGTCCAACCCATCCATCCGCAAGAGGCAGCAGACGCGCTTGCTACGGTAAGGAGTCCCGCCAGCACCCTGACACCTCCATCTGCAGCCTCCAAATGTCTGCAGTGCCCTGTGTGGTGGGGCTGCCCACAAGTTGCCCAGCTTGGGGATATTTTTTTTTTGGAACCCAAAAGTTGTGGTTTTAGTTTGAAGGAACGAGTTAACCTGCAGCTCGATTCATCTTCAGCGGGGTGGTGTTTTGTTTGGTGGAGCATGTCCAGAGAAGGGCAGCAAAGCTGGTGAAGGGTCTGGAGAAGTGAGGAGCCGACGAGGGACCTCGCGTTGTTTAGCCTGGAGAAAAGGAGGCTGAGAGGAGACCACCTGGCTCTCTACAACTCCCTGAAAGGAGGTCCGAGCCCAGTGGGGGTTGGTCGCTTCTCCCAAGAAACAAGTGAGAGGACAAGAGGAAATGGCCTCAAGTTGCCCCAGGGGAGGTTTAAATTGGACATAAGGAACAATTTCTTCCTGTTGAGGGTTGTCAAGGCCTAGAACAGGGTGCCTAGTGCAGTGGTTGAGTCCCCATCCTGCAGGGGTTTCCAAGCCATGAAGATGTGGTGCTGAGTGACATGGTTTAGTGGTGACCTGGCAGTGCTGGGTTAAGGGATGGACTCCATGATTTTAAATGTCTTTTCCAATCAAAACAATGCTTTGATCACCAGGACTGATATGGTGGAATCCACCCCAGCTGTTGACCAGTTCAGTCTCCCATGGCAGCATTGCTTTGTAAGAGATTCCTATTGACTTTAAATAGGAATTGACTTGAGAATATGGGGCTGTAGCCCCATCCCAGATCCTCAGTGGCACAAAAAACTTTTCTACATCACACACACACAATCTGTAAATTTCTGCTTTATGAAGTGATCCTCTGTGTGTGCACCTGAATTTCCTTTGCCACTAAGAGCCCCTTATGTCAGCTCCTCACTAAAGACTGACCCAGCCTGGAGAGCACAGGGGGAGAAGACTCAAGAGCAGGTTGCTGAAACATCATCTTTGGATTTAGAAACTTGCCCTGCAGCCACTAAACATTCCCAGCCCTTCAGGTGTAGCGTTACAGGTGCTTTGAGGCTGTCTGCCCACCTGGTGGCCACCGAGGAGCACTGGTGCTGCACAGGCTTTGCACAGACCTGCAGAGATCACCCACACCTCCATCTGCAGGAAACATTTGTCAGTGCTGGGTGATTTTTATTTTCAAGGTTTTGGAACAAAGAGATTTTTTTGCTTTTTAAACTGGTTTAGATTTGATTTGAACGTTGAGGGCACTAAACCATGTCTCTTCTAGAGAAAGACTGAGAAAATTGGGGCTTTTTTAGTCTGGAGATGAGAACACTAGGGGGATGGGGGGGGCAGATCTCATTGGTGCTGATCAGTGCTTAAAGGGTGGGTGTCAGCATAGTCTTTGTTCAGTGGTGCCTGGTGACAGAACAAGGGGCAAACTTGAAGAAGTTCCATCTAACCATGAGGAGGAACTTCTTTTGTTTAGATGTGACAGAGCACTGGAACAGCCTGCCCAGAGTGGTGGTAGGTTCCAAACCCACCTGGACGTGTTCCTAGTGACCCTCTCTAGGTGACTTCATCTTGGCAGGGGGGTTGGACTGGATGATCTCTGGAGGTCCCTTCCAGCCCCTACCATTCTGTGACTCTGCAACTGGGGTATGTCAGAGGAGCTGGGGTATTTGTCACCTCATTTCTTGTTGGCTGCCTCCTGCATGCACATTTGATGTGCTGGAACAGCAGTGGCCAGAGTTTCACCTTTTTCTCCTTCCCTGCTGTTCAAAGTCTTCTAAATTGATGAGAAATACAGTTGGTTTCCTTTTGTTCTGCTGAGTCCCACAGCACCCTTTGACCATCATCAAACTGGAACTAACAGGAGCAGGAGCAGTGTTATAAGTAATTCCTGAGGAGTGAACTCCATCCTGTTTTCACAGCTCCATCCCTTTTTTCCCCTCTCTTTCCCCCAACTCTGCTGACCCAGCTGTGCTTATTGCAGTGACTTTGAGGAGCCAATTCTTTTCTCTCTTGAAATGTGAGCAGTATTTTAAGAAACACCCATTTCAACACCTATTTTCAAGGCCAGGTTGGATGGGGGGGCCTTGAGCAACCTGGGCTAGTGGAAGGTGTCCCTGCCCATGGAGGGGGGGTTGGAACTAGATGATCTTTAAGGTCCCTTCTAACGCAAACCATTCTAGAATTCTATGGTAAGAATTGTTTCTTCTCCCTTCATGTAACTACTTCATTTTACTCCATGTAAGATACTGATGAAATACATCTTTTTTTTTTTTCTTTTTTTTTTTCACTTTGATCAGTTTGACCTCTTTTCCCTTCATTTTTACACCACCGTGATTCTGGGATCTCTGCATAAATGGTTTTGGTGTTGGTGCTTTTTGGCTACACGTCTGCTGCTACAGCAGGGTCAGAAGTTATACAATGCTAGAATGGTTGTTGCTAGAATGTTGTGTTGAGGGACACGTTTTGGCACGTTTGGTATGGTTGGACTGGATGGTCTCAAAGGTCTTTTACACCCAGAATGATTCTCTGCTTTCCGATACATCCTTTCATCCCTGGAGACATTCAAGGTCTGGCTTGATGGGGCTGTAAGCAACCTGATTCAGTTGCTGACTGCACGGATGGGTTAGACAAGAAGACCTTTAGAGGTTTCTTCTAACCCAGTGCATTCTATGATTCTGTGATGGAACATTTTCTGCCTGCAGAGAGATCACTCCAAAGGGCCTTGCTGATGTGGCAGTTGTCCGGATACCTGAGTTTTCTTTGCTGAGCTGTTGCAATATTTCTCCTTCTTGCCTGTCCTGCAGTTGTAGGTTGAATTCTTCCAGTTTTGGGTTGAGCAGGACTTTGATCCTAGAGAGCTGGATTGCAGCATTGTGAGACTGGATGTAATCCAACCCGTGTGTGATGAATTATTCAAGTTCTTTGAAGGTTTTGTGTTGCTAATAGAAGACAGAGTGGACGTACAGACTCTTGCTGTCTGGTGATTTCTCTCTTTTCATCAATGGAATAAAAGAAAAGGAGAGAAGGGAGAAGAATGGACATTTGAGCTGCTGGGTGACTCAGGGAGCACAGCAGGCTTGCAGGAGCAGAGGAAGAAGTGATAGATGTGCCTAATCTGAGCAGCTGGTCTCCATTTCTCACCTGGCTTGTGAGTGGGTCACGATAAGAAAGGGAATTGACAATGCAAAGGGTTGTGTTTCTCCAGGGCTTTCAGTGAGACCTATTCACTGTGTCATGCCTCTGTTGCAGGAAGCTCCGAGCCACACTGGATGAGTACACCACCAGAGTGGGCCAGCAGGCCATCGTCCTCTGCATCTCCCCCTCCAAACCCAATCCTGTCTTCAAAGTGTTCGGTGCTGCCCCCTTGGAGAACGTGGTAGGTGTCACTAAGAAAAGCTGTCCGGAATTGTTCACCAGTCCTGCAGCTTCTCTCTGCTCAAGACAGCCTTGAAAGCTTGGTAATGATCTGAAGGTCATGTTTAAAACCCTAGAGAAAGGAGTTTGACCTGGACAGGCTGGACAACTTGGGGAGAGGAACCTCACAATGTTAAACGAGGACAAGGCTAGGGTCCTACACCTGGGGAGGAGCAACCACCTGCACCAGTTCAGGTGGAAATTAAGCCTATGGAGAAGGAACTGGGGGTGCTGGTGGATAACAAGTTGCCGTGAGCCAGCACTGTGCCCTAGTGGCCAAGAAGGCAAATGATCTCCTGGGGTGCATGGAGAAGCGTGTGGCCAGCAGATTGAGAGAGGTTCTCCTCACCCTCTCCGCTGCCCTAGTGAGGTCACATGCAGAGTCCTGACTCCAGATCTGGGCTCCCCAGTTCAAGGGAGACAGTGGAGGCTGGGAAGCTGCTGCGGGGCCTGAGGCCTCTCTGTGAGGAGGAAAGGCTGAGAGCCCTGGGGCTGTTGAGCCTGGAGAAGAGCAGCCTGAGAGGGGATCTGGTCAACACTCAGCAACAGCTAAAGGGTGGGGAGCAAGAGAATGGGGCCAGACTCTCATAAGTGGTGCCCACTGATAAAACAAGGGGCAATGGGCACAAACTGGAACCTGGGAGGTTCCATCAGGAGGAACTTGTTGGCTGTGAGGGTTGGTGGAGCCCTGGAGCAGGCTGCCCAGAGAGGTTGTGGAGTCTCCTTGTCTGGAGAGCTTCCAACCCCACCTGGCCATTGTGATGCTGGGCAAGCTGCGGTGGGTGCCCTACTGGAGCAGGGAGTTGGTCTGAATGATCTCCAGAGGTCTCTTCCAACTCCCATCATGCTGGGATTCTATTAATCTGTGAGCTCAGGTTTTATGGGCATGAGGGCAGCACTGAGGTCCTGTCTTCTGCCTACTGCATCTCAGCAGGGTTGAATCTCCTGGATTAAAGATCAGAGGGAGCAGGTAGTGATGAGGTGTCTGAACTCACCTTGACTGTCAGTGCTTGTACTTTCTTGCAGACCAGGTATTAGATAGAGCAGATCCTGACCGTGATAAGTCTTGCTTCAGAACTTTTAATCCCATAAATACTTCCACTTGCCAGTGTTGCTTGATGTTTCATCAGCAGCTCTTGGATACGGACAGGTCTTCAGGGCCAGTGGGTATTTTTGTGCTCCTTCTGTTCTGGAGCACCTTGGGGATGGTGGCTGGCCCTGCTTTTCCTTACCCTCCCTTCTCCTGGTGCTCCTTACCTTGTTTACCTGAGCTTAATGACTCCCCACAGGTACGCAAGTGCAAGAGCATGATTCTGGAAGACCTGGAGTCCGCGCTGGCAGAGCATGCTCCTGCCCCTCAGGAGGTTAACTCAGAGTTGCCACCCCTCACCATTGATGGCATTCCTGTCTCTGTGGACAAGATGACCCAGGTAAGCAGCCACATTTGACATTTTGAAGCCAAGCTTATGTCTACATCTCCAGGGAATGCATTTGATCTCGTCTATCTCATGGGGTCAGCAGCTCAGATAAGAGTTGGATGTGAAGCATCGTTGCTGCTTGTTTTCCACATGAGGCAGCAGAGATTCTGGTAAGGACAAGAGCTCAGGCTGCTGGACCATCCATAGAGTCATAGAATTGTTTCAGTTGGAAAAGACCTCTAAGATCAGCGAGACCAACTGTCAACTTAAGACTGCCATGACCATTAAACCACGTCCCTTGAGCTGTTTTTGTCACCTCCTGTATCTGTGAACAGGGGTGATCCCTGTTCCCCACTGTGCAGTGACTTCTAGGCACTGAGGTCACCGTGTTGCAGTATGGTAGGGGTTGGAAGGGACTTCTGGAGATTGAGTCCAACTCCCCTGCAGGAGAGCTTGAGAGGGACTTTGACAAAGGCATTGAGTGACAGGACAAGGGTTAATGGATTCAGACTGGAAGAAGATGGATTTAGATTTGACATTAGGAGAAATTCTTCTCCATGAGGGCGATGAGGTATTGAAACAGGTCACAGTTGTGGAGATTCCAGTCTGGAAGTGTTCAAGGCCAGGGAAGTTGGAACTAGGTGATCTTTAGGGTCCCTTCCAATCCAAACCATTCTGTGATTCTATGAAAGCATCTTAAATTTTGTTTTGTTTTGTTTTTTTTGAGGGAGTATCAAGATGGAAAGCTTAGAGGCTTTGGGCAACACAAAAAGAGCTGTTCTAGTAGAGCAAAGATGTGCAGATTTCCTGTGCTCTGAATGCAGTACAGCCACTCCTCCCAGTTTGGAATCATCAGCAAACGGGCTGAGGGTTCACTCTCTCCCTTCATCCAGGTCATTGAGGAAGATATTGAGGAAGGCTGGAATCTGAGTGGATTTTCCCAACCCAGCAGCTCTTTCTTCTTGTAAAATTTTCAGGGAGGAAGATGGGACATGTAGTGCTTAGGGAATAATTTTGTTGCTGAAACCATCCTGCTGCACAAGCAGAACTGGCTCATTTTTGTGTAGGAACCTTGAATCCCAGAGCTGCCAATGTGGCTCTTTGAATTTACTAGCAAGAACAGATCTTTTTCAAGGGAGATGCACAAAACCCTGTGGAAACCCAAAATACACAGGACCATAAATTGGACAGCACAATAAAGAGGAGTGGAAAATGGACACCTCTGCTTTCAGCAGGTGTCAGCAGGCAGGTGGGAGAGGTGTTAGTTCCTCAGCAAGGAGATGAAAATAACTCTCATTTTAATTGCTCTCCTTCCCTGCTGGTCTTCAGGGAAATAAAGGGCTTTGCTAGCCTGAGCAAAGATGCTCTGTCAACTTGTGAATGGAGAACATCACCCACCTTGGCTGTGCAGTTTAAAAAAAAAAAGGGTTGCAGTGGTGCTGCAGCCATCACAGGGAGAAACCTCATTGCTTTGTGGACTTCAGCTACGTCACCGCTGACTTTGCCCTTAAACTCGTGCTCCATTGCTAGCTAGTATGAAGGAGGTAATGTTGAGGTCAAGACTTCACTCAGCTCTCAGCAAGGTCACTAGAATTTGGTTTTGCTTTTCTGGGTGGGTGATTCAGCCCTTCGTCTGATGGGATTCCATCTAAACATGATGAAGAACCTCTTTCATTTAAGGGTGGCAGAGCACTGGAGCAGGCTGCCAGGAGAAGTGGTAGAGTCTCTGTCTCTGGGGACTTTCAAAACCTGCCTAACTGTATTCCTGTATGGCCTGCTCTTGGTGGTCTTGCTTTGACAGGGAGATTGGACTGGATGATCTCCAGGGGTCCCTTCCACCCCCTACCATTTTGTAATTCTATGGGTTTGTAGCTCAAAATGTCCCTTATATAGGCCAACAGAGTTTATTTGGGCCTCTCAAAAACCATCTTCACTTCTGGTTGCCTCTTGTCCTGCAAGATGTGTTAGCAGAAACAGCAAATAACTTTGTATCTCTGGCACTTTATATGCAGGAGAAACCAAACTTAAAAAAGTGGTCACTACACTTAGTTTGTGGCTGTCAGGTCTCCTCCATCAAGGGGCAGGGGCAACTTTGCAGTGCTGGACCCTATTAAGGGGTGTGAAACTTGCTGGAGCTACCTTTTGGCCCACCTTAGAGGTGTGGTATGGTGGCAACCCGTGTTTCTGCTCTCACAGCAGGTCATTGTATTGGTCTCCAGTACCTGAAAGAGGCTACAAGAAAGCTGGGGAGGGAGTATTTACAAGGGCTTGAGGAGAAGAGCTTTAGACAGGAGATTAGGAAGAAATCCTTTACGGTGAGGCTAGTGAGATGCTGGAACAGGTTGCCCAGGGAATTTTTGGGTGCCTTCTCCCTGAAGGTGTTCGAGGCCAGGGTGGATGAGACCTTGAGCAACCTGGTCTAGTGGAAGGTGTCCATGGCAGGGGGTTGGAACCAGATGATTTTTAAGGTCCCTTCCAACCCAAACCATTCCATGATTCTATGAATTGGCATGTGACATCCTAGTTCTGCAGCGTGAGGACCCCAGATATAGGAATTGGGTCCCCCTGTGCAGCTGAGCTCCAGCACTAGATGGGTGGTCCAGCAGTGGGAAGGTTGGCACGTCCTGTGAGGTGCTGGAGGTAGGAATGAGATCATGCTTCAGACTTTCATGCAGGCAGCTCAGAGCCTGCATTGTGCCTTGTTTCCAGCAGGAACCAGCAGTTGTGTTCAGATCTCCAAGGTGCTGGAGGCAGTCATCCTAAGAGGGACCTGCTCGGAGGTGTTGGTCATCTTGAGAGGGGCAGCCTGATCCCTGTTAGAAACCACCTTAGCAGGGCATAAACTTTAAGACTGGAGCTTTGCTGGGTGCTTTTCACCCAGGACAATTTGTTACTCCCAGCACTGGAGTCTGTGCTTTGGGCCATGACTAACGGTAGAATTGCAGACTATCTTTGGTTGGAAGAGACCTTCAAGTTCATCTAATCCAACCTTTGACCCAGCACTGCAAGGTCATCACTAAACCATGTCCCTAAGCACCAGGAGAAGTTCAGGTGTTAGTGGTCATGAGCTGGATGTTAACCCTTAGAAGACACTTGGTCAGTAGTGGACCAAAAGATGTAGAAGGAATATTTCTTCGTTTCTCTCAAACCCCCCATGCTGGAGATCATGAGAGCCCTCTCCAGAGCAAAAGCAGAGTGTGCTGCTGACATTATTGGTTGGGTTTTTTTAATTTTCATTTCTTTTTTAGCAAAGATTTGATTTTTGGGGTAATTCATGGATGGAGTCATCAGAATCCTGGCTCCTGCAGATGAACTAGTCACACCAGTTCCTCCCAGCCGTGCCCTGATAGAGGCAGGGTCTTTGTCTGTGTCAGAGCCTGGGTGAGGTCTTGTTATGACACTAATTAGCAAAGGCCTGCTGCTGGAGCAGGTTGGAACCTCGCTGCTGATTGTCTCCCATGTGGATTGAAGACAAACCCTCCTTAACAAGTGCCTTGAGTAGCTTGAGCTGCTGAGCTCCCCAGCATCAGTAATTAATCCATCTGGTAACAAGTTGCAGGGCTTGCAGGTAGCAGTTCTGGGAAGGAGCTTTAACTGTTTTGGCACCAGGCAACCCAATGCCTTTAGCAGCTTTCTTTGAATAAATGAGACCTCAACCAGAGAACCTGAAGCATGTTGGACCTGCTGAGGACAGTGAATCATGGACAAGGCTTGGCCTGGGCTGGGAAAAAAAGGCACCAAAGTGGGGCTTCTGTGCTACCATTTATAATTCAGGCATTTGCTCCAGCTTCTCAGGTGGTTCAGGGTCACAGAATCACTGGGTTGGGGTTGAAAGAGATCTCTGAAGTTCATCTAGTCCCACTCCCCTGCTAAAGCAGGGTCACCCAGGAACACATCCAGGTGGGTGTGGAATTTCTCCAGAGAAGAACTCCACAACCTCTCTGGGCAGCCTACTCCAGTGCTTTGGCACCCTCAAAGTGAAGAATTTTTTCCTTATGTTTAAGTGGAACCTCCTGGGTTCCACTTTGTGCCTGTTGTTTCAGGAAGTGGACCCATCTTTAGCAAGGGGTGTTAGTCTGGATGATCTCCAGAGCATCTTCTTTCCAATTCCTACTATGCTGGGATTCTGTGATACAATATGCAGACAGGAAACAGTATGTCATTCAGGTAGGATCATGGCTGGGAGGAAGGAACACATAGGACTGAAGATGTTCAAAGCCAGGCTGGATGAGGCCTTGAGCAACCTGGTCTGGTGGAAGGTGTCCCTGGCCATTGCAGGGGGGTTAGAACTAAATGATCTTTAAGTCCTCTTCCAACCCAAAAGATTCTATGATGGTTCTATGAAGAATGGGTGAGAAATCCTCCATGAGTTGATCATGTCTCTGCTAGTTGGGACCACATCATGGCTGTGGTAGGAACCAATGCTGGCTCCAGCATGCTCATCCCTGGCTCTTCTATGCATCTTGGGGTTGTAAGGTAGCCCAAGGACTGCCAGTGACACTAGCACAAGCCAAAATGGCTTGTAGGTAAGGCTATGAAGGGATGCAGAGAGCTGTTCTTAAAGCTCCTGTGTGAGTTTTGTCTTCTCTTTGATAGCACTAAGGATTTCCCTTGCTCCTGGTGACACATCTTGCTTTGCAGGTCTGTTTTTAAGGTGTCACCTCCTGATGGTGAAGGTGATTGCCACTTGACCAGTTTTTCTGGGTGCCGAGGAGAAGCAAAATTAGCTTGAAAGGTGGCCCCACTCTGACACAAGTTTAAAATAGATTCAGAAAGTTCCAGTGTGTGGTGTGGAGAAGTTGTGTGAGATGGTGGAGTTTATATTCAAGTGGCTCTCTAAGCTCTGTCCTCATTGCAGCATCTCTGAAATGCTCATCAGCTCATGTCGTGGGTTTCTGTTACTATGAGGACCCCTAGTGAGGCATTTTCTGCCTTATTCTGATGGTTTATGTCAATTTTTTCCTCCTTCAGGTTGAGTAGCTCCCTTCATGGCAGCGTCTGGACCATGAAGTTTGTTTCTGCAGTGTTTGTGACTTCTCCTTGTAGCTAGCTGACTTAATTTTGCCTCTGCTCTTCCCCATACTACTGAGCTGTCCTCAGATGAGCCTTGGGAGAAGGTGGTGAAGTGTTTCTCCATCTCCCTCAGGCATTCAGGTTTCTTCCAGTTGATGGATCCTACAAGATGGAAGCTAAATGTAGTAACTCAGCACTGTGCACCTCCAGCCTCTCAGGCATAGGATTTCCTACTCAAACTCAACCTTCTCATCTGGTTTGTTGCAGGCACAGCTGCGAGCGTTCATCCCTGAGATGCTGAAGTACTCCACAGGGCGTGGCAAACCAGGCTGGGGCAAGGAAAGCTGCAAGCCCATCTGGTGGCCTGAGGACATTCCATGGGCCAACGTTCGCAGTGATGTCCGCACAGAGGAGCAGAAGCAGCGGGTGTGTATCTGCCACGGCTGCCTTCTGGCTGAGCATGGGGGCTGAGACCAGTTTTTGTGGGAACAGTTTTACCCTCAAGGCATGAAGGAAACCGTGACACCAGCCTCTCCTTGGCTTCATGTCAGACAGCTCTGCTGAGATCCCCCTGCAGCAAAGCAGAGACATGGACATGTTGGAGTAGGGCCAGAGGAGGCCACAGCAATGATAGGAGGGCTGGAAGCCCTGTGCTGTGAGGCCAAGCTGAGGGAGTTGGGGTTGTTCAGCCTGGAGAAGAGAAGGCTCCAAGGAGATCTTCTGGTGGCTTATCAGGATTTAAAGGGGGTGAGAAGAAAGCTGTAGACAGACTTTTGAGCAGGGGCCTGTTGTGACAGGACAAAGGGTGATGGTTTGGAACTAAAAGAGGGCAACTCGGATGAGAGAGAATGAAGAATTTTTTTCCACCAAGGGTGGTGAGAGCCTGTCATAGGTTGTCCAGAGCTCTGGTAGATGCTCCATCCCTGTAACTATTCCAGGTCAGGTGGTTTGGGGTTTTGAGCAACCTGCTGTAGTTGCAGATGTCCCTGCTGACTGCAGGAGGTTTGGATTACATGAGCTTGACAGGTCCAATCCCACCGTAACCATTCTGTGGGTCTGTGATTTTATGATTCAGCCTGGGAGAGCAATGAGATGAGAGAGGTGTCACCTTCTCTTCGCTCTGTCCTTGCTGGATTTGTGCAACAAGATGTTTGAACCACATCTCTTTCTGCACTGGGAGCCCTTTTCACTAGCTGCAGAACCTCCTTGTCTCTGTGGCCTTATAGAGCAGCCTAAGACCAGTCCACTCTCCAGGCATGCAGGTTGTTTATCACAGAGTCTGTATCATGGTCTTTTGAAGCCTTTGAAAGGATTCTCTCCCATCCCGAGCAGAAGGCACCTTTCTACTCAGTATCAGCTGGTCAAAAACAGTGGAGCTAGGAAAAAATGAGACAACTGGGTGGAAACATCTTGGATGGTATCAGTTATGGCCATATATGCAGGTGATAATTGAGATAATAAAGGTGTCATAAAGATAATCAAAGAAAGTTGCCAGGCTGTGTGAGGGACGGGACTTGTGCAGGCTGATGTAGGTCTGGTTGGGTGGAGAGCGATGGGGTTGGGTTGGGAACTAGAGGATCCTTAAGGTCCCTTCCAACCCAAACCTGGTGATGCCTGGTGAGGTTTAAAATGTTTCTGTGCCAGTTGTTGCTTTCCTAGGTAGGGATGGTTTTCTCCTGGAGGACCTCAATCCCTTAGTTAGAATTCCTTGAAAGCTGGAAAAACAGGTTTCATGGAGAAACTTCCCTTTCCTTTGGCCATATGTCCTCATTCTGTGTTAGCACAGCAATGCAGGAGATCTGTGGGGTGGGTTTTGAGTCTTGGAGGAAAAGAGAAGCTGAGGAGTGAGAGGTTGGGACCTTTGGTTTGAGAATTTGAAATCCACCCAGTAAAACCCAGTAACGATAAGCACGGAAAGCACTGCAGTGGTTCAGAGAAAAACCTGACACTGATTCTTCAGTGAAGAATCTGGAGAACAGGTATTATGAGGAGTGGCTGAGGGACCTGGGTTTGTTTAGTCTGGAGAAGAAGAGGCTGATGGAAGACCTTCTGGCTCTCCACAACTCCCTGAAAGGAGGTCAGAGCTATGTTGGTCTCTTCTCCCCAGTACCAGGTGACAAGATGAGAGGAAATGGCCTCAAGCAGTGCCAGGGGAGGTTTAGGTTGGATATTAGTAAAAAATTTTTTTGCTGCAAGAGTGGTCAGGCCTTGGAACAGGCTGCCCAGGGAGGTGGTGGAGTCCCCACCGCTGGAGGTGTTCAAGAAACGTATGGACTTTGGGATGTGGTTTAATGGCTGTGGTGGTGTTGGGTTGATGATCTTGGAGGTCTCTTCCAAGCAAAACATTCCTGTTTCCACGACTTGCCCTTTTCCACTCTGCTGGTAGGTGTCGTGGACCCAAGCGCTGCGCACGATCGTGAAGAACTGCTACAAGCAGCACGGGCGTGAGGACCTGCTCTATGCCTTCGAGGATCAGCAGACACAGCAGCAGACCACCACCACACACAGTATAGCTCACCTCGTGCCCTCACAGACAGTGGTACAAACCTTCAGTAACCCCGATGGCACCGTCTCCCTCATCCAGGTGAGTGGAACCCATCTGGCTTCTCCTTTTCCAGCATGGCAGGCCTGGGGATGGAGTAGCCTGGAGCAGGGAGGTGGTGCAGAGCAGATTCCTTTTGGTAGCTGAACTTGTTCTTCGAGGATTGTGTCTTCATCTTAGCCCACAGATTGGTTAACCCAGTGCTCCCACCAGAAGAATCATAGGGTCACAGAATTGTTTTGGTTGGAAAAGACCATTAAGATCGTCAAGTCCAACCTATAACCCAGCACTGCCAGGTCACCACTACACCATGTCCCTCAGCACCACATCTCTGTGGCTTTGAAACCCCTCCAGAAATGGGGATTCTACCACTGCCCTGGGCAACTTTTTCTGGGCCTTGACAACCCTCAAGGGGAAGAAATTATTACTCACATCCAAGCTAAACCTCCCCTGGTGCAATTTAAGGCTGTTTCCTCTCATTCTATCTTTCTTCTGCAGAATAAGAGACCAACCCCAACCTGGCTCGAACCTCCTTTCAGGGAGTTGGAAAGAGCCAGAAGGTTTCCTTTTCTCCAGGCTGAACACCCCCAGTTCCCTCAGCTGCTCCTCAGAAGCTCTCTAGACCATTCCCCTTTTTCTCCAGACCCTTCTTATTTTCTTCATTAGCTTTGTTGCCCTTCTGGATACACTCCAGCCTCTCAAGGTCTTTCTTGGAGTGAGGGGCCCAAAACTGAGCCCAGGCTTTGAGGTGTGGCCTCACCAGTGCCCAGTCCAGGGGGATAATCCTTGCCCTGGTCCTGCTGGCCACACTCTTGCTGATCCAAGCCAGGATGCTGGTGGCCTTCTTGGCCACCTGGGCACATTCTGGCTCATTACTGTTATTCTCTGTGGGTGTGATGCCTTTGAATCTGAGATCATTTGAGTGTCCCTTTGCCTGATTTTATGGACATATTTGGGCCATAACCAATGTGTTCAGCAGCATTTTGTTGACTTCCTTAGGTTGGTACTGGTGCCACAGTTGCCACGTTGGCTGATGCCTCCGAGCTGCCCACCACAGTTACCGTCGCACAAGTCAATTATTCTGCTGTCACTGATGGCGAGGTAAGAACCTGAGTTTGTGATGCACGAAACAGTACTGTCCTTATCTGAACTTCAGGAAAGTTAAATACTAGACCACTTAATAGACAAGTACTTAATAGAATTAAGTGGTCACAGGAAACAACCAGCCTTGCTTCAAGGGTTAACATTGCATCATTGTATGGTTTGGGTTGGAAGGGACCTTCAAGATCATCTAGTTCCAACCCCCCTCACATGGGCAGAGACACCTGCTAGACCTGGTTGCCTCATCCAATGTGGTCAAACACTTGCAGGGATGAGGTACCCACAACTTTTCTGGTCAACCCTTTCCAGTGTTACACCACTCTCATTGTGAGGAAGCTTCTCCTAACGTCCAACCTAACTCTACCCTGCTCTAGTTTCAAACTATTGCTCCTCATCCTATCACTACAAGCCCCTGTAAAAAGTCTCTCCCCAGCTTTCTTGTAGGCCCCCTTCAGGTACTGGAAGACCTCAGGGTTGGAAGTGATGATTGTGGCTAGCTAAGGCTGAAGGCACATCCTGTGGGTGAGATGAAATGGGTCTGTCCCTTGGCTGCAGCTTTGAGGGAGATTTGCAGATCCCAGAGAGAGCTGTGTAAGTGCCCAGTAGTGTAGAGAGCACAGGAGATACTATGGAGTTACTGGTCCTTTTGGTGCCAAAGTTTCTTCCACTGCTTTACAACTTGGTGAGGTTCTTTCTGTTGAGGACTTGAAACCATTTCAGTCCCAAAATCTCAAAACTTATATTTACAGACATTTATTTTTCCACTTTGTTGTTGAGTTATAAAGGTTTCGTTATTTGCAGATTCATGGAATGGTTTGGGTTGGAAGGGACCTTGAACATCATCTGGTTCCAACTCCCCTGCCATGGGCAGGAACACTAGACCAGCCTGCCCAAGGCCTCTTTGTGTGTGTTTAAAAACCATTAATTTAAGATTATGAAGATTAACTTTTAGTTACTTAATTTTTTTAACCCTCTTTGCTTCTAACCCCACCTTTAAACCAAGCTGCAGGTCCCTTTTTGCCCATTTTCGTGCCAGAATTCCTGGTGGTGAGGTCTGGTCCTCTCTGCTCTGCGTGGGCAGGACTTTCTGTAGCGACAGGTGGCAGCACAGAACAGCTTTGCTCGCCCAGACCCTACTTCACTCTCAGACCAAGCCTCGAAACAGTCTGGCTCTGGGGCCATAGCCTTGAAGAAGTTTGGGGCTGCTTTGAGGGTTTTCAAGATCTAGTTTTGGCTTTTGAGATCAGAAGGATATTTTTCAGAGGCACAGATAGAAAGCAGGGGAAGACAGATGTCTGATTCCTGAAATCCAAGTGCTATCTTGGACAAAATAAGGACACAAAAGTCATCTTTCTTTGAGGTCTGGGTGCTGTTTCTCTGCACAGATTGCACAGATCCACAGCCTGCTTTTAGGAGCCTTTTTCTCCTGCCATCTCTTGCTCTGTGAAGATGAATGAAGCTATGAATGAATTTGCAAAAAGTCTGAGTTAGCTCAGATGTGTTTATAGAACCACAGAATTGTTTCAGTTGGAAAACAGCTTCAAGATCATCAAGAGAGCAGGGAGAGCGCTTCAACCTAAGACTCCCATGGCCATTAAACCCATCACACCGTGTCCACATTTAGGGATGCTGGCTAGGATCTCTGCAGCACAACCATTACGGCAGTATGGAGAAGAGCCTGGACAGTCCTCGCTTCTTTTCTAGGCCTTAGTCTATCCCTGCTCTGGAAGAGGTTAGGCATCTTGACAGCACCATGGGTCAAGTGGAGACCTGCCTTATCACAGAATTATAGAATGGTGGGGGTTTGAAGGGACCTCCATTGGACATCGAGTCCAACATCCCCTGCCAAAGCAGGATCACCTAGGGCAGGTCACACAGGAAGGCATCCAGATAGGTCTTGAAAGTCTCCAGAGAAGGAGACTCCGCAGCCTCTCTGGGCAGCCTGCTCTAGGGTTCAAGCACCCTTACAAGAAAGAAGTTTTTCCTCATGTGGAGGTGGAACTTCCTGTGTTCCAGTTTGTACTCATTGCCCCTTGTGCTATCACAGGATACCACTGAAAAGAGCCTGGTACCTTCTTCTTGACACACACCCTTCAGACATATCTAAACATTCTCACTCCAGTGTGTGTTGCCATGTGTTTGTGAAACTGCCTGTCTGTCCCTCCTCTGTGTGGTGGTGGGCAGGATGCCTTTCCCAGTTGGAGCTTGCTTCATTTTGCCTAACAAAGTCCCATCGACTCAATCTGACTTTCTCAAGATCTCTACCATCTGCAGCTTCCTTCCTTTCTGGGGCCACTCAAACTTTGGTTGCCTCTTTTCCTAAATAAAACCCCAAAGCCAAGTTAACCTTCTCTAAACTCAACCTTCCTTTCTGCTGTTGGCAATGCACTATCTCACTGCTTCCTCCCTGCTTTGGATCCTTCCGCCCAGGGTCAGCTCTGGGCACAGGAGAATGAAGCAGTGGCCTTGAACGTCAGACGGCTGGGGATGGCTAAAGAGCTACGACGACAGCCAGCTTTGCTTGTGCCCAAGTACTGGAAAACCACACTGGCAGCTGCTGAGGAGTGTGTGATAGCAGATGTGAGTGAGAGCACCACAGGTTCTCTCTCCTTCTCCATCCTGTGATGGGACTAACCCTTTCTTGCCCAAAGGAAGCCAAATTGACTTGATCTTTTGTGGGGAGATTTGTGCCCATTCTGCTTCTCTGGACTTTTTCTCCACCTTAACAAAGTTAGGCCGCTTTTCTTCATCACCTTCCTTAGCATTCTTATTTGTGAGCCTCAGCAAGTTAGTGAGTGGCCTGACAGGTTTATGGGGATGAAAACGGTGATGGGAGGATGGGGGGGGCGAGATCTTCATCTTGGATTTGTCAGCTGATGGACCTTCATCCTCCACTTCTTTATGCTGGTTTTGGTCTACTGCATCTTGCTGGTTTGACATCCTGGTGGATTTTGTGGCCCTATGCATATCTCATGAGTTGTGGAGTCCCAAATGGAGAAATATGGAAAATCATAGAATGCCAGGTTGGAAGGGACCCTCCAAGGAACATCTGGTCCAACCTTTCTAGGTGATAGTGTAGATGAAATGAGATGGCCCAGCACCCTGTCCAGCTGAGTCTTTAAACTGACTAATGTAAGGGAATCTACTGCTTCTCTTGGGAGAGGATTCCAGTGTCTAAGCAACTGAAACTGGGTGAACTTTAAATAACGTGAAAACTATCTGCAGAAAGGAGAGGGTTTAGTAAAACTGCCACCTTGAACTTCTGGAGGACAAACTTTGGCCTGTTCAGGAGACTGATTGACAAAGTCCTTTGGGAGGCCACCCTGAAGGATATAGGAGTCCAGGAAGCTGGGCATACTTCAAGAGGGAAGTCTTTAAGGCACAGGAGCAGATGTCTGTGTGTGCCAAAAAATGAGTCAGCAGGGAAGATGTCCAGCCTGGCTGAACAGGGACCTTTGGCTGGACCTCAAGAGCAAAAGGAGAGTCTGTGGCCTTTGGAAGAGGGGACAGGTCTTTCATGAGGACTATAAAGGTCTAGTGAAGCTCTGCAGGGAGAAAACTGGGAGAGCCAAAGCACAACTAGAGCTCATCCAGCTACAGCTGTTAAGGATAATGAAAAATGTTTCTTTAAATTCATTAACCACAAAAGGAGGACTAGGGGAAAATCTCCATCCTCTGTTGGATGCAGAGGGAAACATAGTGACTAAGGATGAGAAGGCTGAGGTGCTCAGTGCTACTTTGTCTCACTCTTTAGCACTGGAACCAGCAGCTCCTGTGAACTAGGAGTCAAGGAGGAGAAGCAGAATGAGGTCATCACAATGAATGAGGAAGTGGTCACTGACCTGCTACACCGCTTAGACGCACACAAGCCTATGGGGTCTAGATGGGCTACCCCCAAGGGTGCTGAAGGAGCTGGCAGATGTGCTTGCCAAACCGCTTTCCATTATTTATCTGAAGTCCTGGCTAACTGGGGAGGTCCCAATGGACTGGAGAGTAGCAAATGTAACACCCATCTACAAGAAAGGAAGAAAGGAGGATCCTGGAAACAATAGACCTGTCAGTCTGACCTCAGTACCAGGGAAGGTCATGGAACAGATCATCTCAACACCTATTACACACCATATAGAGAACAGCCAGAGGATCAGGCCCAGTCAGCATGGGTTTATGAAAGGCAGGTGCTGCCTGACCAACCTACTCTCCTTCTATGACAAGGTGACCTGACTATCATATAAGGGAAAGGCTGTGGATATTGTCTATCTAAACTTTTTGAAAAGCCTTTGACACTGTTCCCCACAGAATTCTGATGGACAAACTGGCTGCTCATGGCTTGGATGAGCTCACACTCTGCTGGATGAAGTACTGGCTGGGCAAACAGGCCCAAAGAGTGGTGGTCAATGGAGTTATATCCAGCTGGCAGCCAGTTGCAAGTGGTGTTTCTCAGGGCTCAGTGTTGGGACCACTTCTGTTTAACATCTTTATTGATGACCTTGATGAAGAGATAGAGTGTGTCATCAGTAAGTTTATAGGTGACACCAAGTTGGGTGGGAGTGTTGATCTGCACCAGGGTAGGGAGACTCTACAGAGGGGCTTGGATAGATTGGATCAATGGGCCAACATTAATGGGATGAGCTTCAACAAGTGCAAATGCCAGGCCCTGCACTTGGGTCACTACAACCCCAAGCAGGCTTAGGGCAGTGTGGCTGGAAAGCTGTGTGGCAGGAAGGGACCTGGGGGCCCTAATCGACAAGCAACTGAATATGAGCAAGCAGTGTGCCCAGGTGGCCAAGAAAGCCAGTGGCATCCTGGCTTGTATCAGAAATGCTGTGTCCAGCAGGAGTAGGGAGGTGATTGTCCCCTTGTACTCCGCTCTGGTGAGGCCACACCTCAAGTGTTGTGTCCAGTTTTGGGCACCTCAGTACAGGAGAGATGTGGAGGTGCTGGAGTCAATGCAGAGGAGGGCAATGAAGCTGGGGAAAGGTCTGGAGAATAAATCTTGTGAAGAGCAACTGAAGGAGCTGGGGCTGTTTAGTTTGAAAAGGGGCTGAGGGGAGACCTCATTGCTGTCTTCAGCTACCTGAGGAGATGTTGTGGAGAGGCTGATGCTGGTCTCTTCTCACAGGTAATTAGTGACAGAACAAGAGGGAATGGCCTCAAGCTTCGACTGGGTAGGTTTAGACTGGACATTAGGAAAAGGTTTTTCCCAGCAAGAGTGGTCAGGGATTGGAATGTGCTGCCTGGGGAGGTTGGTGAGTCACCAGCCCTGGATGCATGTAGAAGTAGTTTGGGTGTGGTGCTTGGGGATATGGTTTAAGGGCAAACCTTGTAGAGTAGGGTTATCAGTTGGATTTGGTGATCCTGAGGGTCTCTTCCAACCTGAATGTTTCTGTGATGCAGTGAAAGGTCTGAAATAAGGGAGTTGAAGGTACCTGAAAGAGATGAACACAGCACTTGCCCTCTGCTATGTTCTTTTATTAAGCATTTTGCTGCATAATAAGAAAATTCCACTTGGCTCAAACCCATCCAAGCTCACAAGTGCTGTACAGAGAAGCCCTGAGTGGACTGCTCCCCAAAATGACGCTGGATGGGTGCAGTGAGGCCAGCACAACCCATTTTTTGTGGGGGATGCGATCCTTGTTGGGGTTCCAGCACCTTTAGAAATGCAACTGCTTTTAATAAGGCTGGCAGGCAGTGATCCGAGTACAGCAACAGTCAGCACTGGCCTGTTTTGTTGTGGACATGGCTGGTCAAGAGACATTTGTGGGAGCTTGAGGAGCTTTGCAGGTGTTTATGGAGTGTACTTTCCATGAAGAAACTCTTGTTTGACCTGGAGAACAGCAACTAAAATCATGAGCTGATTAGAGAAACCCACTCATGGCTGGCAGAGGATTGTAGAGTGCAGCAACATTCTCAGGTGCATCTCAGGCTTCATCCCTTTCCCCTCCTGTCTCTTGAAGTCAAAGTATGTAGAGGTCTTTGGCTCTTTCATTTAGGAAGTAATTGTTCATCCATGGGCTGACATCCAACCCTAGGACCTTCCTTTTTGTTTCTCCCCATAGGTGGAGCAGAACTGGGCAACGCTACAAGGAGGCGAGATGACTATCCAGACGACGCAGGCATCAGAGGCCACGCAGGCAGTGGCATCGTTAGCAGAAGCAGCAGTGGCAGCATCTCAGGAGATGCAACAAGGAGCAACTGTTACCATGGCACTCAACAGGTATGGCTGAGACATGTGAAGGCTTTTGAAGCATTTCTTTCACTTGAAAGACCACTGCCTACAGACCCAGCAGAGGCTCTCTCCCATAGCAAATTCCTATGTCAACCTGTGTCCAAGTGTCAGCAGGATAGTTCCTTGATGTCCACTTCAACCACAGAACACTGACTTGAAAATTGCCTGAAAGAGGGAGAAATGGGTAGTAACTGTGCCCACTAAATGATGTGTTTTGAGCAACAATGCTTCAGTTCCAGAACTGAGCTTTAAAACTTTAGAAGAGCAAGCAAGCTGCTGAAGAGCAGCTTGAGCACATGTCTTATGAAGAACAGCTGAGGGAACTGGGTATTTTTTAGGCTTCAGAAGAGGAGGCTGAGGGGAGACCTCATCAACCCTCTACAACTCCCTAAAGGAGGTTGGAGTGAGGTGGGGACTGTTCTCTTCTCATGTGCAACACGTGACAGGACAAGAGGAAAGGGCTTCAAGTTGTTCCGGGGGAGGCTGAGTTTGGACAACAGGACAATTTTTTTCACTGAAAGGGTTGTCAAGCCCTGAAACAGGAGGTACTGAAGCCCCTATTCCTGGAGGGGTTTAAAAAATACGTGGGTGTGGTGCTGAGGGACGTGGTTTAGTGGTAGTGGCTTAGCAGTAGTGATGGGATTGTGGACTCTAGGCAAGCAGTTGGACTTGATGATCTCAAAGGTGTCTTCCAAACTCAACAATTTCCCAGGACTCTGTGATTCTAAGACTCATGATGTGTTAGTAGCACTGTAACTGTGCTGGTCTGGTTCTCCCTCAGGGAATCATTAAGGTTGGAAAAGAATTCCAAGATCACCGAGTCCAACTCCTAACCCAGCACTGCCAGGTCACCACTAAGCCATGCCCCCAGAGCAGAAGTGTAGGAAACACAGCCCCAGCAGCACAGGAGGTTTCACTCTGCTCAGGTGTAGACAAAGTATTTTCCTCATCCATTCAAGATAGACGAGAAACTACTGGAGAGAGTGGAGGCTCCAGAGATGCTGAGGGGCCTGGAACATCTCTGTGAGGAGGAAAGGCTGAGAGACCTGCAGCTGTTGAGCCTGGAGAAGAGCAGCCTGAGTGGGGATCTGATTAATGCTCAGCAAGAGCTAAAGGGTGGGGGATGAGAAAATTGGACCAGACTCTTCAGTGGTGCTCAGTGACAGGACAAGGGGCATTGTGCACAAAGTGGAATCCAGGAGGTTCCATCTGAACATGAGGAGAAACCAGAGGAGGTTGGAGCCAGGTGTAGGTTAGCCTTTTCTTCCTAGTGACAGAACGATGAGGAAAAAATGGCCTCAGGTGGCACCAGGAGAGGTTTAGAGTGAATGAAACTTCTTCACTGAGAACATTCTCAAGCACATGAACAGCCTGCCTAGGGAGGTACTTGAATCCCCATCGCTGGAAGTGTTTAGAAGGCGCAGAGATGTGGTGCTGGGGGACATGGTTTAGCACCAGACTTGGTAGAGTTAGACAGTGGTTGGACTGGTGTTCTCCAAACAAAACCATTCTGTGACTCTGTGAACTCTGAATCTCCTTCTGATGGCTGCTGACAGAGCTCAGAGTCTTTTGCAGCCCTGCACAGAGCAGTACATCTGCCAACAGCACGGCATCATGGGTGATGCAGCCTCTCAGGTTTGAGGGTGGGAAATGCTAGGCCTTCTAGTAAAAGAGGACCAAGTGGAGGTGGGTAATTAATTGATTGATTTGAACCAATTAATGTCTGTGGAGCACTCTGTAACTGAGAAAAGCTTTTTAAGCTGCAGCTTATTGTTATTTTCGGGGATGGAACTGTAACAGGTCATTAAAGTGCTCAGCTGCCCTTGAAAGTGGATTCAGCTAAGTGCTGGGTGAGGTCTGGGAAGCAGGGTCACACCAGTAATTATGTGCTCAACCCAGGTTTGCTGGGGTGGAGCTGGCCTTCCTGCAGTGTAGATGCTTTCATGTAGCTGTAGGTTCAGAAGAGATGAGCCAAAGGGAGTCAAGAAGCAGAAGGAGGAAATACTCTGGTTCACTAAGATCTGCTCTGAGATATGGAGGGGCTGTTGAGAAGTGAATACTGGTGAGATACTGGAACAAGTTGCCCAGGGAGGTTGTAGATGCTCCATCTCTGGAGATGTTGGACAAGGCCTTGAGCAATTTGATCTCATGGAAGGTGTCCCTGCCCGTGGCAGGGGGTTGGAACTAGATGACTTCAAGGTCCCTTCCAACTCAAGCCAATCTATAATTCATAGAGTCACAAAATATCTTTGGTTGGAAGAAATCTTCAGGATCATCTAGTCCAACCTTCAGTGAAAATACAGCCTGAGTGGATACAATTGGAAAGTGTTTAGCACCTGAGCAGGAAATAAGGAAACAGAAAGAATAACTTGGAAGTTCTTGGAAAACATTTGGCTCAATTAGTCTACCAGAGAATAAGCATGAAGAACATCCTAGGGGCAGCTGAACAAAACACCTATTTTTGAGTTCATTAAGGTGAGATTTGGTAGGAATCTTAGAGAATCATTTAGGCTGGATGAGACCTTTAAAGTCAAGTCCAACCTTGAACCTAACACTACGAAGTCCCCTGCTAAACCATGTCCTTAAGCATCATGTCTTTTAAATACCTCCACAGAGATTCAGCTGGAAGAAGGAGGTGGCTTTGGAATAATTTTGTGGCTAGCAGTAGGTCACCAGAAATGTCAGTGGGTTGCCACACTCTGAGTGTGCAAATCAACTATGACTTCATAAATGCCAAATGACACCCATAACAAGAAACCTCTCCTGTACATATCCAGTGTGGAGCTATGTGGTTCCAGTTACCATTCAGGAGACTATCATAGAATGACACAACAGTATGGGTTGGAAGGGACCCTAAAGATCATCCAGTTCTGACCCCCCTGTCATGAGCAGGGACACCTTCCACTAGCCCAGGTTTCTCAAGGCCTCATCCAACCTGGCTTTGAGCCACCTCCAGGGAGGGGGTATCCACAGCCTCAAAGGGCAACCTGTTCCAGTGTCTCACCACCCTTACTGTAAAGAATTTCTTCCTAACCTCCAGTCAAAATCTCCCCTCTTGCAGCTCAAAGCCATTGCCCCTTGCCCTATCACAACAAATCCTTGTAAAAGGTTTCTCCACAGCTTTCTTGTAGGCACAAGAGATCCTCAGGAATATTTCATCACTCCTGAGCAGACAGGAAAAGGAACAGGACAAGAAGTCAGGAACAGGCCCTTGAACTAACTCAGGTGTGTTTGCATCTTGAATAGTGTGAGAAATGGTCACCTCTTCAAAGAGTTGTCTTAGGGTAGGAAAAGTCTGGAAAGCACAAAAGTGATCAGAAGCCATTAAGAGTCCTTGCACATTAAGTGCTCTTCACCTTCATGCATCCTGGACTGATCCCCAGCAGTGTGGGCAGCAGGTGGAGGGAGGGGATTCTACCCCTCTGCTGAGAACCCACCTGCAGTGCTGGGGCCAGCTCTGGAGTCCTCAGCACAGCAGAGATGTGGACCTGTTGGAGCAAGGCCAGAGGAGGCCACAGCAGTGATGGGAGGGCTGGAAGCCCTCTGCTGTGAGGCCAGGCTGAGGGAGTTGGGTTTGTTCAGCCCAGAGAAGAGGAGGCTCCAGGGGGACATTCTGGTGGCATTTCAGGGGGTGAGAAGTAAGCTGTGGACTGACTGTGGATCAGGGCCTGTTGTGACAAGAGAGGATGTGATGATTTGAACTAAAAGATGGAGATTCAGACCTGAGAGAAGGAAAAGACTTTTTTCCTCTGAGGGTGGTGAGAGCCTGTCCCAGGTTGTCCAGAGAGGTGCTAGATGCCTCATCCCTGGAGCCATTCCAGATCAGGTTGTCTGGGGCTCTGAGCAACCTGCTGTAGTTGCAGGGTTGGATGAGATGACCTTTCAAGATCCCTTCCAACCCAAACCATTCTGTGATCTTGGAAGAGAGGTTACTGTTTTGCAGGGGGTTTGTTGGTTGGTTGGTTGGATTTTGTTTGTTTTGTTGTTTTGAGGGTTTTTTACTCTCAAATCTTGAGGAAAAGGAAAAGACAAAACTTCTTTCTTGTTTCTTACAGTATCAGATTTCAAGGCTGCCCAGCCAGACCTGGGTGGTACTTTTCAGAGTACCCCAATGCCATTTTCCTTCACACAGCATCTAATGAAATGTGGAATTCGTTGCTACAGGATATTGTGGAAACAGAAAGTCTAAATGGGTTCCAAAGGGGATTAGAGAAATCAAACCTGCTGGTCCAGCTGCAGCCTCTGATGGAGATCAATATTCTGCCGACCGTTGGAAGCTGAGAGAATGTAGGAAGGGGAGGATCAGACTCGCTTCTTCCTAAAGGAGGCAGGGACTGTGCCCCTGGACTGGGCACTGGTGAGGCTACACCTCGAATCCTGACTTCAGTTTTGGGCCCCTCGGCCCAAGAAGGTTGTTGAGGGGCTAGAGTGTATCCAGAGAACAATGAAGTCTGGAGAACAGGTCTTATGAGGAGTGGCTGAGGGAACTGGGGTTGTGAAGCTGCTGAAAAGAAGCCTGAGGGGAGACCTTCTGGCTCACTATAACTCCCTGAAAGGAGGCTGCAGCTGGGTGGGAGTTGGTCTCTTCTACCAAGTAGCAAGTGACATGATGAGAAGAAAAGGCTTCAAGATGCCCCATGGGAGGTTTAAGTTGGACATGAGGAACAATTTCTTTCCCATGAGGGTTGTCAAGCCTCAGAACAGACTGCACAGGGCAGTGGTGGAATCCCCATCCTTGGAGGGACTTCAAAGCCATGTTGATGTGGTGCTGAGCGATGTGGTTCAGTAGTCACCTGGCAGTGCTGGGTTAGTGGTTGGACTTAATCATCTTAAATGTCTCTTCCAACCCAAACAATTCTATGATTCTAAATAGCTGACAGTGGCTGTTCTCACAGCAGGCTTACTTCATGAGAAGGATCTTTGGTCTGACCTCATTTGTGTGAAGAAATGTAAGAATACTGAACAAAGCTACTGATCACTCATTAAAAAGAATTATTAAGCCACTTGACTGGGGAGAAGTTCTCCATCTTGGCTAAACACGGAGCTGTTGGTGTGATCCTGGGAATGGTAACCCTCTGGGGCCTGTTTCAATGCAAGGTGAACTTGTGGAATCAGTAATGAAGGGCAGAGCTCTAAAATCTGTAGAGACATGGAATGTGACAGTCCCCAGAGATTGACTTTTGTACCAGAAACTTACCTCAATTGTCCAAAAGCTTTTTGGGAAGTCTTGGGCAGAAGATGTGAAGGTAAGAGGAGGGTGAGACATTGGAACAGGTTGCCCCTGTTCCAGGGCAGGGCGTGGATGCCCCCTCTGTGGACATGTTCAAGGCCAGGTTGGACAGGGCCTTGAGCAACCTGATCTACTGGAAGGTTTCCCTACCCATGGTAGAGGAGCTGGAACTAGATGATCTTTAAGGTCCCTTCCAACCCAAACTATATTCTATGATTCTGAAAGGTCAGGCATGTTCTGACTAGGAGGTCTTCAAGCTGAACAAAGCCAGTAGAAGCAGCTTCTTTCCACGTAGTCTTCCTCCATTGTAGCTTTTCTTCTCTGGCTAACTTCATCTGGGCCCAGTAAGAATCTTTCCATTCGAAATTTGTTCTCCTGGCATGCTGGTTATAATGGGTACAACTGGAATGATGTTGTCTGAGCTTCTTAACTCTTCTTTCTCTTCTCTCCTGTCCCCACAGTGAAGCAGCTGCCCACGCAGTAGCCACTCTTGCCGAAGCCACTCTGCAAGGTGGAGGACAAATTGTCCTATCTGGTGAAACTGCAGCAGCAGTAGGAGCGCTTACTGGAGTTCAAGATGCCAATGGTAAGGTTTGGGTTTGCTCTTTGCTAGAGATTCTTCCTCTCTTTTACTTGAAATGTGGATTTTTTTTCTCCTTAAATTAGTTGTGGCTCACTGCAGGTGGTCTCTAAGTGGGTTGTTACTTCAAAGCTCAGAACACAACGGTAACCTCTTGTCATAGTGCTGGTGGCTCTGCTCTTCTCCTGCTCCTGCCAGCATTCTATTTAGTCTTTATTTTTGGGGTGGAAAACTCCTCCCCACTTCATCTGCACAAGGAGGACTAGACCTGATCAACTAACGTAACCACAATAAACTCACCTCCACAATAAACTTATCTCCAAACTGCTTGGCTGTGAAGTGGCAGAGTGCAACCAATGTTTTCTCACCTGCCCATTTCCTTCCTTCCTCCCTCACAACTGCTTTGTCTGCTTGGTGACAGCTCCTCAGCAGCTGTCGCCCTCTTGTTTGGATGGCACCTTCCAGCCACCCCTTGGCAATTGATTTTGGGTTGTTTGCCTCCTGCTTTTTCTTCCATCCTGCCACCAGAGTCAAACTCTCGTTTTTAGGGGTTCTCTGCAGCGTTTCTCACCTACAATCTAGATGTTTCTTTGGCCAAATCTGGTGACTTTTGCAGTTACTCCAACTAAACTGATAGTGAATAAACCAGTAAGTTCATAGAGTCTTGTTCAAGTGGCTATACTGGAATGTACAAACTTGTCTGGTTGGTGCTCTTCTACTTCCTCCAATTGTGTTGGACTTCTGGGTGACGTTCTTACCATGCTTTCCCAGTTTGGAGGTGAAACTCATTGGTTATTTTAACTTAATGTGTCAAAATAAGCTCAAAAATGAGGTAAAATGGTGAAATCTGGAGAAGACTCTGGGGGCACCTTATAGCTGCCCTCCAATACCTGAAGAGATCTTACAGGAAGGCTGGAGAGGGACTTTTCATAAGGGTGTCTAGCAGTAGGACAAAGGGGAATGGTCTGAAGCTGAGGGAGTGTAGGTGTAGTCTGGAGTTTAAAAAGAAGTTGTTCAGTACAAGGGTGGTGAGACTCTGGAATAGGCTGCCCAGGGAGGTTGTGGATGCCCTGTCCCTGGAGGTGTTCAAGACCAGGCTGGATAAGCCCTTGAGCAACCAAGTCTAGTTGAGAGGCATCCCTGCCCATGGCAGGGGGGTTGGAGTAGATGATCTCTGAGGTCCCTTCCAATCTAAGCCATTATGTGATAAGCCATAAAGAATCATTGCCCTGAGGATGTGACTTTTTGGATTCTGATCATTCAAGGGGAACTTTGCATTCAGGTTACCCAGGGAGGTCATGGATGTCCCCTCCCTGGAGGTGTTCAAAGCCAGGGTGGATGCAGCCTGGTGTCCCTGTGCATGGCAGGGGGCTTGGAACTAGATGATCTTTAAGGTCCGTTTCAACACAAACCATGCTATGAATCTATGAACCAATTGGATTGCAGTGATGACTTCCTGCCTTGTTGCTTGGCTTGTAGAGCAGAAATCTGGTGAGGTGAGACCTCAGGTTGGGTGTCCATCCAAATCCTCATCTCGTGGGGAACACGCTCATTTGGAACGTCAGTTTTTGGTCTGCAGCAAAAACGGGGCAGTGGAGGGAAGAGTGATTTTTTTGTTTGTTTGGGCTGTGCGACTTGATATGCCTTGCTGTGGAGGCAACCAGCCTGAAGGGGGAGCAGAGATGAAGTGAAATCCCTGTTCTGGGAGCTGGGAATGCATCTGATACCGAGAGGGAAGAGCAGGGCTGTGTCGTACTCCGCAGTGGGGGATGAGTGATGGATGGTTATGGAAGGATCTGCCCTTGGATGCTCAAAACCAGCAACTAATCAGATTTGTAAAAGCACGCTAGTGTCCTTTAGCAGCTCTGCACCCCCTGACTCCTTTTGGTCTGCTTCCATGGTCTGGATTCCTTTGGATGCTCTCCTCCTCCACACCCTTCCTGAGTCACTCAGCCTCACTCACCCACCATTAATATAAATGTAATGCATGTTGGGGGTTGGGGGCTGTTGCAGGTTTTTTTTACCCTTTTTTTTTTTTCAGGGGCAGAGTTGGAAATCAGCTGGGATTTAGAGTGCATTAAGGGGAGGGAGGCTGCAGCATTTCCCTCACCCCCCCAGCCCCTCTCCTGGTTTCCACTCTTCTTCGATCTGCTCTAATCTCCGGTGGTATTAAGGGGCAGGGCTTTGGCGGCCCTTGGAAGCGCCACGCTGGTAGTTTGATTACGTAACCAGCTAATATATCTCCCTCAGGGATGGAGGAGATGGTGGTATCCATTCCCACTGTCTGGGGATGGAGAGCAGATGGATGGGTTTTCAGCCTTGCTGCTCTGATGGAGGATTTATTATAGAATTGTAGAATTGTTTTGGTTTGAAGAGGTCTTTAAGATCATTGAGACCAACCTTCAGCTTAACACCACCATGGTCGTTAAACCGTGCCCCAGACTGCCGTGTTCACACGTTTCTTGAGCACCTCCAGGGGTGGTGACTCTACCACCTCCCTGGGCAGCCTGCTCCAATGCCCTGACCACTTTTTCAGGAAAGAAATTTTTCCTAATATCAAAGTTAAACCTTCCATGGCACAATTTCCCTGGCCATTTCCTTTTGTACTATCACTTGTTCCTTGGGAGAAGAGGCCAACCCCACCTAGCTCCAACCTCCTTTCAGGGAGTTGTAGATAGCCAGGTCTCCCCTCAGCCTCCTTTTGTCCAAGCTCAACAACCCCAGTTCCCTCAGCTGCTCCCCACAAGACCTATTCTCCAGACTTTTCACCCTGCCTTGGTCCTTGGACCCTTCATCCTGCCACACTTGCTGATCCAGGCCAAGATGCTGTTGGTGTTCTTGGCCACCTGAGCACACATTGGCTCGTGTTCTTACAGCAGGCTGTGAGTGTGAATATCCTTCTGTATACCAGTGCTTAGTGGGGACAAGCTGCTCCTTCCACAGGGAGGAGATGAAATGGGGAGTAATATGGTGCAGGAAGGAGAGGGGTAAATGAACCAGAGCCATGATGGCATTAACCAGCAAATTCCCTCTGCTTGATGTTCCAAAGTTTTAATATGCTGATGTTTCTATTAAACACTTCTCTCTAGGAATCATAGAATAGGAGGGGTTCAAAGGGACTTCTGGAGATTGTGAAGTCCAACCCCTCTGCCAAAGCAGAGTCACCTAGGGCAGGATACACAAGAAAACATCTGGATAGGTCTTGAAAGTCTCTAGAGAAGGGGACTCCACAACTTCTCTGGGTAGCCTGCTCCAGGGCTCCAGCATGCTTTGAGTAAAAAAGTTTTTCCTCACATTGAGGTGGAACCTCCTGTGTTCCAGTTTGTATCCATTTCCCTGTCCTACCACAGGATGCCACTGAAGAGAGCCTGGCCCCTTCTTCTTGATGCCTACCCTTCAGATATCTTCTCTTCTCCACACTAAACATCTCCAGGTCTTTCAGCCTTTCCTCATCAGACAGATGTTACAGTCCCTCCATCATCCTCATAGCCTCTATTGGACACTCTCCCATATATCCCTATCCCTCTTGAGCTGGGGAGCCCAGAGCTGGATGCAATAGATTCACAGAATGGTTTGGCTTGGAAGGGACCTCAAAGATCCTCTAGTTCCAGCCCCCTGCCATGGGCAGGGACACCTTCCACTACACCAGGTTGCTCAAGGCCTTATCCAACCTGGCCATGAACACCTCCCAGGCAGTGGACATCCGCAGCCTCCAGACGTGGTCTCGCTAGGGCAGAGGAATGCTCTTACCTTCTTACGGGAGATCCCAATCCCTTTCCCGTGCCACTTTCCCTGGAAGAGGCATAAATGTACCCCCATCTTTCTGGGATGGAAACAGAGACAGCAGTTTAACAAATTTCTCTGGCATCTGAATAATAATGAAATGATGCAAGAGCCCCAGGACTGCCAAAAAGAGACAGCTTCTGTGTGTTATGGATATCTTGGAAACCAGGGCTGGATTTGGTCTTGGAGGGAGCTGAGTCCAGGAACGTGCTGCGGATAATCTGGCGATCGGTTACATTTTCTAGCTGAGGGAAATAAGATCTCCTGCTCCCATGCAGTGTCAAACTAAGCTAAGTGCATTATGGTTTTCTTACCACTCTGGAGCATCTGCTCTGCCTTGGGATGCTTGGAACTGCTGACCCCATGGTTTTGAGGCTCAGATGGTTTTGTTCTTAAGTGGCTGGCATTAAAGCAAAGTCATATTCAAAACAAGCAAAGGGGGATTGGAGCAAACACCTATTTCAGTTGGCTGGGAACTGCAGATGCTCCTGTCAGAGGGAACTCTGCCACTGTGGGGCTGCTTTGGGCAGCTCCACATTGAGCTGGTGCTGGAGCCATCCCAGTGTGCTGAGGCTAGGGGAGAGAAATTTGATCGGCATTGGGAGGGAGGAGGTGACAGTGCCAGCCTGCAGCCTGGGCCCCTCTCATTGGAGCATCCTCATACTGCAGCCTTTTGTTTGACATTGATCTGATCAGGGCTTTGAAAGCTGCTTGGGCTGGAAGCTTCCTGGCTTCATCTTGAAATATTGATGAAGCTTCTGCCTCAGCAGGGCTATAGCAGTGTGCTGCTGCCTGTGAAGGACGGGGCAGGCTCTCTGCACAAGGAAGGTTGGGGTAATGGCCTTGGTGTCATCACAAGGCTGAGGTTCATCATATCATAGAGTGGTCTGGGCTGGAAAGAAGCTTTCATGGTCATCTAGTCCAACCCCCTGCAGTCAGCAAGGACATCTGAAACAAGAGCAGGTTACTGAAAGCCCCAGATAACCTGATCTGGAATGGTTCCAGGGATGGGGCATCTACTATCTCTCTGGGCAACCTGGACCAGGCTCTCACCACCCTCAGTGGAAAAAAATTCTTCCTTCTCTCCAGTCTAAGTCTCCCTCTTTCAGTTTCAAACATCACCCCTTGTCCTGTAACAACAGTTTCTGCTAAAAAAGATTGTCCCTATCTTTATTTGTGGATGCTCTTTAAGTTCTGAAAGGCCACCAGAAGGTCTTCCTGGAGCCTTCTCTTCTCCGGGCTTACCAGCCCCAACTCCCTCAGCCTGGCCTCACAGCAGAGGGCATCCAGCCCTCCTATCATTTCTGTGGCCTCCTTTGGCCCTGCTCCAACAGGTCCACATCTCTGCTGTGCTGAGGACTCCAGAGCTGGCCCCAGCACTGCAGGTAGGGTCTCAGCAGAGCAGAGGAGCAGAATCCCCGCCCTCCACCTGCTGCCCACACTGCTGGGGATCAGCCCAGGACAGGTTGGCTCTGGGCTATGAGCACATGGTGCCAGCTCATGTCCAGCTCTTCACCCTCAAGTCTTTCTCCACAGGGCTGCTCTTCAGCCCTCCTTCCCCCTGGTTGGGTTGGTCATAGCAGTTTTGTGCAGTGTGTGACACTCTGAAAGGCCATTTGGGAGGTGAGAGGGGTGGGGTGCTCAAAGCTCCATCTGAGTTTCAAGATTAGTGCATGGAAAGAGCCATGGTGGTAAGAGCTGGAGTTTGTAAGAGGAGAAGTGACAGTGGAAGATGTGAAATCAAGCTGTGACCAGGGAACTGGATCCTCACTTGTGTACCTTGGTCCTCACATGTGGCAGCTGCTGCACATTTTTGTTGATGTTCTGCTCCCTGTGCTTCTGGAGATGTTTCTGGGAGCTCTGATGTGCCTGCTGGTGGTTTGGTAGCTGTAAAGGTGGGCACTAAGAGGAGCCAAGAGTGGGTCTTGCCTTTGTGATAGGACAAGAGGGAATGGATTGAAGCTGGAAGAGAGGAGACTTAGACTGGATATTAGGAAGAAATTCTTTATGGTGAGGATGGTGAGACACTGGAACAGTTTGTCCAGGGAGGTTGTGGGTGCCTCCTCCCTGGAGGTGTTCAAGGCCAAGGTGGACAAGGCCTTGAGCAACCTGGTCTAGTGGAAGGTGGGACAAGGGCCTAGGGAAAAGGTGCCCATGGCAGGGGGGCTGGAACTAGATGATCTTTCAAGTCCCTTCCAACCCAAACAATTCTATGATTCTCCATCCCCTCAGTCATCAAAAACCCCAAACCAAATTGTCCACACAACCAGAAGTGGCCAGGTTGGGAGAACCTGTCTCAGTTGCCAACTTCCGTGTCAGATGCGGTTTAAAGCTGAAAAATCTTCAGCAAGGGATGAAGCTGCCCAGCTTCCCCCACAAAATCAGCAGGTGGAAACCTGTCTGCACCCTCGGCTGCACAGATAGCAGATGGGGAGCCTTCCTCCTGGCAGTGAGGAGATCACCAAGCCTGCAAGTTGCTAGTTCCATCCAGCTCTGAGGAAGCTGTTTGCAGTTGTAAGCACATCCAGAAGGGAAAGGCAGGAGGTGAGATCCTGTTCTCTGAGCTGTGCACACCTAGAGAGAGGGAAAGCAGAGGGAGGTCCATCAGGAAAACCCAGCTCTAGGGAACTGTTCATGCTTTTGGATGCCTCAGGACAGGGAAGTGTTGATGTGCTGGTAACTGGTGGCTTTTCTACATGAAGGGGGGAACAAAATAAAGATGGGGGGGAGGGAGGTTTGGAGGCTGATCTGCTGCAAATACCAATCTTTACAAGACATTTTTTTTCCTGTTGGATCTCCTTTTTAGGGAAGATGAACCAAGATGAGTCGCTAGCAACTTGGCAAAGTGCAGATGAGCTTGCTTGCGCCCAGGAGGACAGGAAGGAAAGAGTCGAGCTTTTTGTAGGGTCTTCCCAGAGGGAACAGATTTTATTATTGAAGCATTGCCCTGAAACAGGTATGATTTCATCCCAGTCTGGAGGAGAAGTGAGGAAAATCATTTTTGCAGATGTGTTTCAGATGACAGGAGAGGAAAGAGGCCGGTGGCAGCCAGCAAGGAGAGCTGAAGAGGATGAGTGTGAGTTCCTGAGTCCAGGAACAGGCAGAGGTGTCTCCTAGAGGACAAATGACTGCACAGGAATGAATTGCTGTCAACAATGAGGCCGTGATGCTCTCTGAGAGCAATGTTGACACAAGATCAGTTCAAGGAACTTCTGTGTCAAGTACATGCAGTTCCTGTGTGTGCCCTGCAGAGAGGGGGCTGGAGGTTAGGAAGAAGTTCTATGCAGAGAGAGTGATTGTCCATTGGAATGGGCTGCCCGGGGAGGTGGTGGAGTCACCATCATTGGAGGTGTTTAGGGGGAGACTTGATAGGGTGCTTGGTGCCATGGTTTAGTTCATTAGGTGGGTTGGGTGATAGGTTGGACTTGATGATATTGAAGGTCTCTTCCAACCTGGTCTGGTCTACTCTTTTCTATTCTACTCTATTCTAACTGCAGCTCAGCCTTCTTGGAGTGTGCACCCTTGCCACAGCAGCATCTGGCTGTCCAGAGAGCCCCAGTGTAGGTAATGAGGAAACACCAAGCTAGGCAGGAGTGTTTATCTGCTTGGGGGAGGGAGGTGGCTCTACAGAAGGATCTGGCCAGGCTGGATCAATGGGCCATGGCCAGTGGGATGAGGTTCAACAAGATCAAGTGCTGTGTCCTGCACATGGGTCACAACAACCCCAAGAATGCTCCAGGCTTGAGGCAGAGTGGTTGGAAACTGCCCAGCAGAAAAGGACCTAGGGGGAGTTGGATGACAGCAGCTGAAGATGAGCCAATGTGTGCCCAGGTGGCCAAGAAGGCAAACAGCATCCTGGCTTGGATCAGCAAGACTCTGGCCAGCAGGACCAGGGTAGGGATTGTCCCCCTGGATTGGGCGCTGGTGAAGTCACACCTTAAACCTGGGGTTCAGTTTTGGGCCCCTCAGTCCAAGTAGGACGTTGTGCTGGAGTGGGTCCAGAGAAGGGCAACAAAACTGGTGAAGGGTCTGGAGAACAGATCTTGTGAGGAGCAGCTGAGGGATCTGGGATTATGCATCCTGGAGAAAAGGAGGCTGAAGGGAGACCTTCTGGCTCTCTCCAATTCTCTGAAAGGAGGCTGGAGCCAGGTCGGGTTGGTCTCTTCTCCTAAGGAACAAGTGACAGGACAAGAGGAAATGGCCTGAAGTTGCCCCAGGGGACATAAAGAACAATTTCTTCTGGTTCAGGCTGCCCAGGGCAGTAGTGGAGTCCCCATCCCTGGAAGGGTTTGAAAGCAACACAGACGTGGTGCTGAGGGCCATGGTTTAGTGTTGACCTGGCAGTGCTGGGTTAGGGGTTGGACTCGGCAATCTTAGAGGTCTGCTCCAACCCCAATCCATTTGCAGAATTACAAACTGTTAGGGGTTGGAAGGGACCTGCAGGGACCATCGATTTCCAGGGTTCAGCCCAGCTTACCTTGCCCTGCCACTTTAAACCCTGGGTGCTGGATCCTGCTGGGTTTCACTGCTACCCTGTGTTGCTCTTGGACGCTAATCTGGGGCGGTGCGGCCGGCTCAGGCTGTCCCGAGGCCGGGGCTGGCACAGGCACTGCGCGGCTTTGCTGTGACATCTCGGGGCTGGTGACGCGGCGGCTGCTGCTGACGATTAGGATTTGTCTGCCCACCAACCGCCGCTAAAAATAGTGCCTCGGGCAAGTCCAGCTCGTACCACGCTGATGCGACCAGACTGTCCCTTCACCAGGCGCTGCCTTCGCCAACGTGCGCTTGGGTTTGCGTGGAGCTGGCTTCACGCGAGCCGGCACACACCTGGGGCCGTTTGTTGAGCCTGGAGAAGAGCAGCCTGAGAGGGGATCTGCTCAGTGCTCAGCGAGAGATAAAGGGTGGGGGTAGGAGGATGTGGCTGGACTCTTGTCAGTGGTGCCCAGCGGCAGGACAAGGGGCAATGGGCACCAGCTGAAACCCAGGAGGTTCCACCTAAACGTAAGGAAAAACTCCTTTCCTTTGAGGGTGGTGGAGCCCTGGAGCAGGCTGCCCAGAGAGGTTGTGGAGTCTCCTTGTCTGGGGAGATTCCAAGCCCACCTGGGCATGTTCCTGTGCAACATGATCTAGGTGACCCTGTTTTAGCAGGGTGTTTTGGCCAGACTGTCTCTGGAGGTCCCTTCCATTGTGTGATTCTGTGACAGTTTGGGTTGAGTGGAGCTGGAGGTGGATACCACAGTACCTGAGTGCTGCTGGTTTTAGGGCTTGCCTTGGATTGCTGAGTGACCTTCTAAGACCCTTCATGGAGAAGCAGAATGGTTGTTTCTGAGTGCAATTGGGTTTTGCAATAGAGAGACTCATGGGCTCCATCGTTTTCATAGAATCACAGAATGGTTTGGGTTGGAAGGGATCTTTAAAGGTCATCTAGTCCAAATCCTCTGCAGTAAGCAGGGACATCTGACCTTGAATATCTCCAGAGATGTGGTGAGCACTCAAGATGCACCACAGGTCTCTTTCCTCTCTTCAGAGGCAGTGGTGTTGGAAGGATCCCCTGGGTGGTTTTGTGCACCTATTCTGTGTCCAGTTCTTGCATGCAGTCTACAGACTGCTTTTTAACTCTGAAATAGTCCTTTGAGATTGCAACAAGGGAAGGCAAGATCCTGGGGAGATACCAGGAGTTGCTCAGTTCCTGGCTTGATCTGTTGCTGCCCCCTAAAAGCCCCTGGCCTTTTCTCCTTAGCATGTTTGTGACAGCAACACCCCAAAAGTGAAGCCAACTTCATAAGGGGTAGGGAGTCACTGCCGTGTCCTTCATGGTTTCATCTCTTGCAGCATTTCACAGAATCCCAGCGTGGTAGTGATTGGAAGGGCCCTCTGGAGATCACCCAGTCCAACCTCCCTGCTAAAGCAGGGTCACCCAGAGCAGCTTGCCCAGGATCACAATGTCCAGGCAGGTTTGGAATCTCTCCAGAAGCTTTTTCTTTGAGTCCAGTTGGTTTCAGTGAGTTTCCATCCAGTAAATGAGCCTTGCCCTGTCTGCCCTTACCTCCCAGCTTCTCGCTGACCTTACGGCATCTCCAGCACCTCCCTTGCCCTCCCCGTTTCCCCTCCCCTGGTGAGTTTTGACATCCATTCCTCTTATCAGGCAGTTGAGACTTACAGGCTCTCCAGCTGTCACCACTGATGCTGTCCCGGTTTAAGCGCAGGCCATTTACCTTCCACGTGTCCTGAATTAGGGGAAATGGACAGGAGGGCTGGGTCTGTTTAAAAATTAAAGCTGATTACAAGGCATTAACATTACATTTAAAGAAATAGGCAGCAGGCCTCCTCTCCCAGCACAGTTGCAATATGTTCCCTTTTGTTCTGGGCTGGAAGAGGAAGCAGGATTGGTATCACCTTCAGGCTGGGCAGGGTTTCTTCTTTAGCCATTAATTTATAGTTTAAAGCACTCCCAGGCCTGGTCCCCAAGCCTTGTGGGCTTGCTCCCCAAACCACTCCTGGTCCTGCTCCTGCTCCATAGAGCACTCCTGGTCTTGCTCCCTGAAGCAGTTCCCAACTTGGAAATCATAACAGAAAGCTGCCTACCTTGACATTCTCTTGGAAAATTCAGGGCAACTGATGTGTTCATCCATCTGTCTTCAGAACAGTTGTGTTGGAAATCCCTCATGTTTGAGGGATCCCAATTGTCCTACATGGGCATCCACAGTCAGGAAGAAAACTTTCTTCTTCTCTTTGTTCCATCAAGGCTCACCTTCACTGGAGCAGGTGGAATCTAAGAAAGGGAGAGAGCTTTTTAAAGGTCTGAGATCCTCAGGACTGAGAAGGCAAAGAGACATGGTTGCTCCATGCATGGAAGGGTGAAAACATGAGCATGTTGGGTGCAGGAGGTGCTGTTCCTGCCAAACTCAGGCTGAGAGGCAGTGTGGGCTTGTGCTGGGGTTGAACCTGGGTTTGTGGAAGTAGGCAGGGTTGGTTTCTTCCATAGCTTTCCTTCCAGAAGATGTATTTCAACAAGGGCCTTACTTCATGGTGTGATTTCTGCTTCTCTCCTCCTGCAGCAGTGACCCTATATTCTCATTGCATTGAGTTCTTGCTTTCCCAGGTTTCTCAAAGTTGAGTTTCCTTCCCATGGTGATTCTTCATCACAGAAGAGTCGTAAGTCAATCTGAGCAGGAAGACTTGGAATGAACATCCTGCTTGACTGACAAACTATTGTGTTTCTGGGTTGAATGTGAAGCCCATCTATGAGGTGTATTTGTGTGGTATTTGCCCAGGCTTCTGCACCTTCATCTTGCAGTCCCTCAATCCCAGCATGGTGGGGGTTGGAAGGGACCTCTGGACATCATCCAGTGCAACCCATAAAGCAGGGGCACACACTCACAGCAGGTTGCCCAGGGTCACAATGGCCAGGTGGGTTTGGAATCTCCCCAGACAAGGAGACTCCACAACCTCTCTGGGCAGCCTGCTCCAGGGCTCCACCACCCTCAAAGGAAAGGAGTTTTTCCTTACGTTTAGGTGGAACCTCCTGGGTTTCCGCTGGTGCCTATTGCCCCTTTGAGTCCAGTTGGTTTCAGTGAGTTTCCATCCAGTAAATGAGCCTTGCCCTGTCTGCCCTTCCCTCCCAGCTTCTCACTGACCTTATGGCATCTCCAGCACCTCCCTTGCCCTCCCCGTTTCCCTTCCCACTGACATGAATCATGGAATCACTGAATCAATAAGGTTGGAAAAGATCTCAAAGATCATCAAGTCCAACCTGTCACCCAAGACTTCATGACTGCTAAACCATGGTTTCAAGTGCCACATCCAATCCCTTTTTGAACGCTTCCTGGGACAGTGACTCCACCACCTCCCTGGGCAGCACATTCCAATGGCCAGCAACTCTCTCTGTGAAAAACTTTCTCCTCACCTCAAGCCTAAACTTCCCCTGGTGCAGCTTGAGACTGTGTCCTCTTGTTCTGGTGCTGGTTGCCTGGGAGAAGAGACAAACCCCTACCTGTCTACAACCTCCCTTCAGGTAGTTGTAGAGAACAATAAGGTCTCCCCTGAGCCTCCTCTTCTCCAGGCTGAACAACCCCAGCTCCCTCAGCCTCTCATAGGGCTTGTGCTCCAGGCCTCTCACCAGCCTTGTTGCCCTTAAAGAGTCTGGTCCCATCCCCTCCCCCCCCCCCCACCTTTTAGCTCTTGCTGAGCATTGATCAAATCCCCTCTCAGGCTGCTCTTCTCCAGCTTCAACAGCCCCAGGTCTCTCATGGTTTCCTCCTCACAGAGAGGTTGCAGGCCCCTCAGCAGCTTGAGAGCACCTTTGTTCATGGAGAAGGTGCATTCTGCCTGATGTCTGCATAAGGTAATGAGAATGGGCAGCTCTGCACAGCTCCATGTTTGCTCAGCCAAGATGAACGCTGAGCAGGAGAAGGGAGAGGCCTGGTCATCCTGGCTTGGATCAGCAATAGTGTGGACAGCAGGGCCAGGGCAGGGATCATGGCCCTATACTGGGCATTGATGAGGCCACACCTCAAATCCTGGGTTCAGTTTTGGGCCCCTCATGCCAAGAAGGACATTCAGGTGCTGGAGCATGTCCAGAGGGCAGCAAAGCTGCTGAAGGGCCTGGAGAATGAGTCTTGTGATGAGCAGTGGAAGGACCTGGGGTTGTGCATCCTGGAGAAGAGGAGGCTGAGGGGAGATGTCCTGGCTCTCTACAACTCCCTGAAAGGAGGATGGAGCCAGGTGGGGGTTGATCTCTTCTCCCAAGGAACAGGCGACAGGGCAAGAGGAAATGGCCTCAAGTTGTGCTAAAGAATTTTTTCACAGAAGGGGTTCTGAAGCCCTGGCCCAGGCTGCCCAGAGAGGTGGTGGAGTGACCATCCCTGGAGGTATTTATAAGTTGCATGTATGTGTTGCTGAGGAATGTGGTTTAGTGGTAGTGGCTTGGCAGTAGTGGTGGGATTGTGAGCTCTAGGCAAGTGTCTTCTAACCTCAGTTCCAGGATTTTATGATTCTGTGATCTCCAGTGCAGATTTCAGTGTGCAATGTCTCTGATCTCCTGCTTAGAGAAGTAGTTTCCCCTCATCCCTGGAGGTGTTCAAGAAACACATGGGCATGGCATTCTGGGGCATGGTTTAATGGCCGTGGTGGTGTTAGGTTGATGGGTGGACTCGATGATCTTGAGAGGTCTTTTTCAACCAAAACCATTCTGAGATTTTATGATCTACGTAACGATGGGCAAATGCTGAGACCACAGACAAAGCTGGAGATGGACTCACTGGTTTTCTACCTGTGCTGTGCCACTCCAACCCCTTCCACTGTGCCAGGGCCTGGGGGAACTGGAAGAGCAGGCTGTGCTGCTGGGCAGATGGAGAAGGGCTTTCCTAATCCCCCCTGTCACAGCAGAACTGGGCTGCAATCTGCTGTTTCATGACAGCAGGACACAGTTCTTGCCTTCCCTTCTGAGTTGGGCTGAATCAGGCCACCCTTTCCCATTGTATATTGGAGAGCTGTGGAAAATGTTACTGGTTTGTGAATGGATGGAGCCTGGTCTGACCCCCCCAGGGCAATTTTGTGAGCTCCAAGCACTTAATGGCTGTCAGTGGGCGTAGGGTGCAATCTGATCCAAATGGGAAGCTGGCTGAAATCCCAGCAAGCTGTTGTTACTCTGTGAGGCTTCTGAGGAGATGAGAAGGGTTTTGTGAACTCTCTCTGCCTCCCCTCCCACCACCTCCCCCCTGCTGGGCACCCCACCGGAAGGAGAAATACCCTGGAAGCTAAGCTACAAGCTGGGACTTCCTCAAGCACAGCTCTCCAGTGCATATCTCCATGGTTTGTCTGTCTCTCTATTGACAAAGCTCATAGCCTGGCATGGAAAACCAAAGGTCCTTCCCTGTGCAGCTTTCTGACTTCAGCACAGCCTCCCTCACTCCATGCTCCTCTTTGGACTCTGAATTCCTGCTTGCTGGAGTAGACATCTCCATCCTGCTGCAAGGACCTCATTGTATTTTATTTTCTTTGCCTTGCAAGGTACTCTGCCCCTCTTTGAAAGCCTCAGCTGCTCTGCAAGCAGGATATGGCCTCTGTGAGTTCTTCTGTTGTTAGTTTTTCTGAGCATGCCCAGAAGATCATTCTCTGGCTGGATTTATCCTCTCCATTGGAGCTCCATGGCAGGGACTGGTTTTAAAGCCTAAAAGCAGAAGCCCATCTGTCTTGTGCCTCTGGGGCATAGTAAAGAGCCCTATCCTGCAACCACCAAGTGATCTTGCTTGCTGAAATGGTTTTCTTGTCCACCAGACCTGCCTGTGGCAGAATGATGAAGCTGACAGGTTTTAATTCATTTTCCTGAGTGGCTGCACTGGGCCTTCAAGACTTCTGTTTTGCTAGGTGAAACTCACAGAATCCCACAGTCTCAGCATAATGGTGTTGGAAAGGATTTATGGAGATCATCTGGTCTAACCCCCACTGCTAAAGCAGGTTGCCCAGGATCACAATGGACAGGTGGGTATGGAATTTCTCCAGAGAAGGAGACTCCACAACCTCTCTGGGCAGCTTGCTCCAGGGCTCCAACACCCTCAAAGGCAACAAGCTGCTCCTCTGGGTTGCAGTTTGTGCCCACTGCCCCTTGTCCTGTCACTGGGCACCACTGACAAAGAGTCTGGCCATATCTTCCTGCCCTTGCTCAATGCTGAGCATTGATCAAATCCCCTCTCAGGCTGCTCTTCTCCAGCTTCAACAGCCACAGGTCTCTCAGCCTTTCCTTCTCACAGAGATGGCCCAGGCCCTTTAGCATCTTTGGAGCCTTCACTAGATTCTTTCCAGTAGTTCCTTGTCTCTTGAACTGGGAAACCCAGAACTGGACTCATTCCTCTTCCTTGGCCCTTATGTTTGGTGGTTAGATTTTGGGTTTGAAGAAGACAACTTTTCTTGTTGCAGGGTTGATTCATTTCTGCTTTGTGGTGTCAGCAGGTTGTGTGAGAACCTGGAGACTTCAAAAACCCACCTGGATGCTTTCCCATATGACCTGCCCTAGGTGAACCTGCTTTGGCAGGTGGGTTGGCCTAGGTGGTCTCCAGAAGTCCCTTCCAACCCCTAACATTCTATGATTCTATGAGGTGCAGTTCCACCATGGCATCCCTTGGCTGGTGATACTTGGGTGGCCTCATCTGAAAGGTTGGTGGGATGCCCTTACCTGTGAGAGGAAGAGAAGGTAAATTTGTCACTGGAAGGACTCTCAACCTTCTAGCACCTTGACTGCAGCCTGGTAAAACCTGTTGTGTTTGTAGGCTGTGTTTTTGGGGTGTCATGGTTGCCATGAGACCAACCTCCAGGGATATCTCTCTTCTCTCCCCTTTCACTGGACGAGTCCTAACAAGATCTGGGCAGAGGGCTTGAAGGTAAAACCATTTCTCGTTGCCCTCTGACCGGTGGGGAATGCTTTTCTTGCTGCCTGGCATCCCTCTGGGAAGTAAATGATAGCAGAGGGCAGTGAGTGTGTCCCTGGAGGCCCCTGTCTCCCAGTGACCTTCTCAGCTCATGAAGACAGCTTGGCTTTGCTGTAAAGCAGCTCATGTGACAGGCGTAATCTGCAGCTCGTAAACAGCTGGGCAGGAAGATTGCAGGAGAATCGCCCTATTTTCCCTCACCACACACCCTGGGCAGCAGGGTGGTGGCTTCTGCTCGTTGTGGGAGCCTGCTATCTCTTTAGCTGTGTGAGACCATCACAGAATGGTAAGGGTTGGAAAGGACCTCTGGAGATCATCCAGTCCAACACCCCCGCTAAAGCAGGGGCACCCACAGCAGGTTATCCTGTGTCTGGGTGGGTTTGGAATCTCTCCAGAGAAGGAGTCTCCACAAGCCCTCAGGGCAACCTGGTCCAGTGCTTCATCAACCTCACAGGAAATAAGTTCTTCAGGAGCAGGTTTTAGGTTTGAAGCCACACCAGTCACCACTGCAAAGCACAGTTGCCAGGTCAGAGCACACCAGGGGCACACACATTCTTCTGTGAGTTGAGGGGAAGCTGCAAAACAGGTTCGAAGAAGAATCTGTTCCAAGTTCCAGGGAGACCTTACAGTGGCCTTCCAATATTTAAAGGGTGCCTACAGGAAAGCTGGAAAGGGATTCTTCATCATTCATCAGTGATCAGAGGAGGGGTGATAGCTTTAGTCTGAAAGAGATTTAGATTAGGTGTAAGGAAGAAATTCTTCACTGTGAGGGTGGTGAAACACTGGCCCAGGTTGCCCAGAGGATTGTTTTGGCTGGGAAAGACCTCTGAGATCATGAAGACCAGCCATCATGGTTTGATTTCTTGTTCCCACATCCAACTCACAGCTCATAGCAAACTTCAGCCCCTCTCTGGGTTGCCACAGGTCCCTCAACTTCCTCATCTCCATTTCCCCCTATGATTTTAATCTTCAAAACCTCAAGCATGTCCAGAGGGAAATTCAGTGAATGGGTGCTGGTGCTGATGAGTCCAAGGAGCTGATGACAGCTGGAGCAGGTGATCTCAGACCAAAGTCTGGCTGCAGCACCAGCAATTTGCCTTCATTCCCTCTGGGAAGGAGGTGCCTTTGATCTGGTAGGTAGCGGTTGCTTCCTACCCATGTAGGCTTTTAGTTTCTCTGCTATCTCTGCCAGAAACCACCAGCAGTGTGTTTATGGCTTCAGTAAGTTGTCCACTGGTGGCCTGAGACAATCCCTCTTTCATGTAATCTAGAGAACAGCCTTCAGAAGTGACCATCTGTTACCGCTGGCCTATGACAGATTTGAAGGGGAGACCTCTCAGTGAAAGGCTCTCTGCTATTCCCCTGAGCCAGCTGATCTCTTCCCTTCCACCCCTTTCCATCAAAACCCACCCCCCCTTTGTCCTCCCAGGCATTAGGAGGGGACCCTAATTGGTGTCTGCACGACAGGACCACTGCATTTAACTGCTGAACATGGAGCTAATGGAAGCTGACTGGTATTGCTGGCATCAATAGAGCATGTTCAGCTGCTTTGAAGTCACAGGGACCAGCAGCTGGAGGTGTTCATCTTCAATTAGACAACATCAGAGGGTTTGGAACCCTGGTTGTTTCCTGTTGCTCTAACCTGCAGATGAGTTGTGATGTCCTTGGACAAATCTCAGAGCTTCCTGGGATGTTTTCTTTCCAAAAAAAAAAAAAGTTTGAGTCAGACATGTGAATAGGAATTAAGAGGTTTCAAGAATGACCAAATGGTTTGGGTTGGAAGGAACCTCTGCAGGTTGTCTAGTCCAATGCCTCTGATAAAGCAAGGCATCCACAACAGGTTGCCCAGGATCACAGTGTCCAAGTGGGGTTTAGAACCTCTCCGGAGAAGACTCCACAACCTCTTTGGGTAGCCTGCTCCAGTGCTCTCTGGGACCCACATGGGAAAGAAGTTTCTCCTCACATTTTGATGGAACCTCCTGCCTTCCAGTTTGTGCCATTGCCCCTTGTCCTGTCACTGGGAACCACTGACAAGAGTCTGGCCCCATCCTCTTGTGTCTCATAGGTCCTTCAGCTCTTGCAGAGCATTGAGAAGGTCCCCTCTCGGGCTGCTCTTCTCCAGGCTCAACAGCCCTAGGTCTCTCAGCCCCAGTTCTGGGCTCCCCAGTTCAAGAAGGACAGGGAGCTACTAGAGAGAGCCCAGTGGAGGCTCCAAAGATGCTGAGGGGCCTGGAGCATGTTTGTGAGGAGGAAAGGCTGAGAGGATGAGGCCAGACTCTTGTCAGTAGTGATGGTGCCCAGTGAGAGGAAAAGGGGCAGTGGGCACAAACTGGAAGCCAGGAGGTTCCATCAGGAGAAATGTTTTGACTTTGAGTGCAGTGGAGCCCTGGAGCAGGCTGCCCAGAGAGGTTGTGGAGTCTCCTTGTCTGGAGAGCTTCCAACCCCACCTGGCCATTATGATGCTGGGCAAGCTGCTGTGGGTGCCCCTGCTTTAGCAGGGAGGGTTGGACTGGATGATCACCATTCTGTGATTTCTCTCCTTGCAGCCATTGTTGGGTGCCAAGAGGCTTCCCGCTGCCCAACCCACGTGGCTTGGGCTCAGCGTGGGTGCACAACTCTTCTGTGCTTTCAGTCCCCAGGCCAGAGTCCCAGGGTTTTGTTGTTTGGTTGTTTTTTCTTTTACTCAACAGATGTGCAGGGTTTAAAGGGAGGAATCTGCCAGAGGCAGCAGCATACCAAGAATAAGTAATCTGTGATGAGAGAGGTAGGAACCCATCCCACCTGCTGCTCAACCCAGGCAGTGGATGACAGTGGTATAGGAAAAAAGTTGGAATGTGGACTGTAAAACCTTGCTCTGCACAAAAAGCCTTCCACATCTGAGTGGTGTCTTCACCATGATTTATTGCTTACCTTGCTGAGGATGGGCCAAGTCCTACACTGGGGTGGGGAAAAGCAGGGGATCTGTGCCAAACTGGGTCTCTTGTCCTCTAAAGAAGACGCCAAGCACAGTGACGGCCCTGTTGTGAGAAGGGTGTGTGCTACTTTGTAGCAGGAGGGAATTTATGGTCAGATTTGAAGGATAAGCTTTGAAGAAGAGGAAAAAAGGGACCCTCAGGGATTGTGTCCAGTCCTTTCCCCCCCCCACACCCCCTAGAATATCTCTGTGAGGAAGACAGGCTGGGAGACCTGGACATGTATAGCCTGGAGAAGAGCAGCCTGAGAGGGGATCTGATCAATGCTCAGCAAGAGCTAAAGGGTGGGGAGCAAGAGGATGGGGCCAGACTCTTTTCAGTGGTGCCCAGCAACAGGACATGGCACAATGGGCACAAACTGGAACTCAGAAGGTTCCATGTGAGTATGAGGAGAAGCCTCTTGAGGTTAAGGTTGGGGGAGTCCTGACCCAGGCTGCCCAGAGAGGTTGTGGAGTCTCCTTCTCTGGAGATTCCAAACCCACCTGGCCATTTTGATCCTGGGGGACTCTGCTTTAGCAAGGGGGTTGGACTGGATCCAGAGGTCCTTTCCAACCCTCACCAAGCTGGGTTGCTGTTAAGGCTCCATCAGAGACATCAAAGTTGCAGCTCTCCATAGCTGCAAGATAAAGCTTTGGCCACCTTCCCACACCGTTGTCCTTCTCCAAAAGTTGAGCACCTTGCTTGGCACTCTGGGTTAAGAGCAGCATCCCCCCCAGCAAAGAGGCACAGGAGCTGGGAGTGGGGCACTGGGGGAGAGAAGCCATCGCTTTGGACCTGGTGGTTGGCCATGAATGGTGGCTCTGTTGTGGTGAGAGGCTGAACAAGGCAGCAAAATGCTGGGAAAATGGTTTATAGATGAAGCCAGAGACTCTCTTGTTACGTATCACCTTACCAGCAGAACAAAAGCTGCTTTCTGGCCCCATGTGCTAAATGCTCTGTCCTATATGCTAATGTCCATGTTCACATGTGGTCCAGCGCACCAACCCGTGAATCTCATTGGGATCTGTCAGAGCCTGAAAACCACATCCAGCTCCTTTTTGGAGTCCAGTGAGGCTAAAGTCTGGGAATCCATGGATTTTAAAGCTTCCTGCTCTTGGGACACATAGAACTGTTGGACAGTAAGTTTTCCATGGGACAGCAATGTGCCCTTGTGGACAAGAAGGCCCAGTGGTATCCTGGGGTGCATGAAAGAGAGTGTGGCCACATAAGGTCAAGGGAGGTTCTACTCTCCCTCTACACTGCTCTGGTGAGACTGTACCTGCAGTATTGTGTCCAGTTCTGGGCTCTCCAGTTCAAGAGAGATGGGGATATACTGGAGGGTGTCCAATGAAGGCTGTGAGGATGATGAAGGGGCTGGAAAGGCTGAGAGACCTGAGGCTTTTTAGCCTGGAGAAGCCTGAGGGGTGATCTTGTTAATGTCCTGAAGGGTGGGTGTCAAGAAGAAGGGGCCAGGCTCTTTTCAGTGGTGTCCTGTGGTAGGACAAAAACAAAGCATACAAACTAGAACACAGGAGCTTCCACCTCAACTTGAGGAAGAGCTTTACTGTAAGTGTGCTGGAGTCCTGTAGCAGGCTGCCCAGAGAGTTTGTGGAGTCGTCTTCTCTGGAGCCTTTCAAGACCTATCTGGATGTATTCCTGTGTGATCTGCTCTAGGTGATCTTGCTTTGACAATGGGGTTAGACCAGATGATCTCCAGAGGTTCCTTCCAACCCCTACCACTCTGATTCTATGAACTGCCACTTTGGCAGCCATTCTTCTCATTCATTTCTCATCTTGAAGAGTAATGGAGAACTTTACTGGAGACTTCTCCATGATGGCTTTTCCTGCTCTCAGCTCTACATTCTCACTGGGTCACTCTGGTCCTATTCATCATCTAAATATCTGCAAACCTTGAAGTATCTTCTTCTTTCTTCCTACTTGCTCTACCTCCCACTTAGGCCTGAGAGGTAGAAATATTTAATTTACAGTGCCTGATACCAGTGTGTTGCTCCTATGTAGACACTCAACTTCTACTCGGAGGCCAGAGGATGTGTTTCCTATGAGTACATTAATTACCCCACCTAATTACCCCCTCCTCATCTGTAGTATTTGGTCTGTGCTCAGCTTTTTACACCTGGGTTTTATTATCAGGCATTCTAGCAGCACATTATTCAGATTTCAATTGGAGCCTGGAAGAGGTTGCATCAGGTGAGTGGATTTTCATGGTGGGACTTTGAAGTCATGGGATTTGGCCAGTGTTGGTGTTGTCACTTGTTCCCTGAGGCTCCTCACGGTGTGGTTTCTGTGGGTTAAAAGGGTTTATGTTTGTCTGTCCTGGGTTTTTCCCTCTTCTCACACTTTCAAGGGGAAGGCATTGGATGTCGGATGTATATTTACATTCAGGCATCTTGTAAATGGCTGATCATCCACCAGCAATGTGCTCTTGTGGGGAAGATCCTTGGTGCATCAAGAAGAGTGTGGCCAGGAGGTTGAGTGAGGTTCTTCTCCCCCTCTACCCTAGTGAGGCCACATCTGGAGTATTTGGTCCAGTTCTGGTCTCCCTAGTTCAAGGAGGACAAGGACTTGCTAGAGAGGGTACCGCAAAAGATGATGAGGGAAGTTGTGGCATCTCTGTCTCTGGAGAGATTCCAAACCCAGCTGGACACTGTGATCCTGGGAAACCTGCTGTGGGTGCCCCTGCTTTGTCAGGGGGGTTAGACTGGATGATCTCCAGAGGTCCCTTCCAAGCCCTACTGTTGTATGATTCTGTGGAAGCCAGTCCCGAGGGGAGCAGACCCTGGGGTTGCTGCACTTTCTCTATTTTTAACTGTTGTCTATGTCCATGATTGACTGCTAATCTCCTCGGGTCTGCCCTTCACTCCACAGCAAAGCCAGCTGATCAAGGAGGCTTAGAAGGGTTATTCACTAAGCTTTCAGTGGGGAGACTGCTCAAAAAGCCTTCTTTTCACAGGTGGACACATAGACTCCTGGTGGCTTTGCATTTTCTCCTACACACCAAATTGGGTTGGTTTTAGAGTGGCTTACGCTGGAGACACAGCACTGGTGTGTGAGGGCTACAGAAGAACTGAGCTTGAACAGGCACAGCTTTAGTCAGAGAATCACAGAGCAGTTTGGGTTGAAGAGACCTTTAAAGGCCATCTAGTCCAACATCCCTTGGTGAGCAGGGACACATGGGGCTGATCAGAGCCCCAGACAACCTGACTTAGAATGGTGCCAGGAATGGGGCATCTACCACCTCTCTGGGCATCCAAACATGGGGTTTAAACCAACACCTTGACACCAAACAACAAGCTTCTAGCAGTCCTTGGCAAAGCCAAATTAGTGAGAGGAAGAACAAGCCATATAAATGTGTTGTTGCATCCTGGCCCATGCTTTTCTGGTGGCATAGGGCTGTAGGTCCCAGCTCAAACAGCTTTTATAGGTCACTGAGACAGCAGCTTTGGTTGTTGTGAATAAGCAGAGAAGGAAAGCTCATTGAAAAAGCACAAGAGGTGCCAAGGCTAAGGAGAGAACAAGTCACTGACAAAATTAAGCAGATAGGCAATGTCCAGGGACAGTCTGAGAGACCAAGTTGCACCAGGGAAGGTTCAAGTTGGATATTAGGAAAAGTTTCTTCACAGAAAAGGTTCTCAAGCACTGGAACAGACTATCCAGGGAGGTGGTAGCATCACATGGAGGGCTCTAAAAGATGTGTGGCTGTGGTGCTGAGGGATGTGGTTTAGTGGTAGTGGCCTAGCAGTGCTGGTGGGATTGTGAGCTCTAGGTGAGTGATTGGACTTGATGATCTCAAAAGTCTCTTCCAATCTCAGCATTTGCAGGATTCTGTGGTTGTAAGATGTGATCATTAAGATGAAGTGAGTACAGGGAAGGAAATAGTGGCTTCAGGGCTGGCCTTCCTACATCCCATGCAGTTGTTGATGGACATGCTGCATCTTGTTTTGTCTGCTGTACTTCTGTTGTGAGGAGAACTCAAGGCTGTGATGTAACCTACTATGGTGCACGCTGGATTTAGTGCTCCACCTGCAAGCTGCCATAGCTCAACTTCGCTGCCAGAACTTCAGGAGCCTTGCCATGTTTCTGTTTGTTGTGATTTTGATCAGAATGGCTCTTGAAATGACACAGATGATAGATGATCTCAAGGTATGCTGGTGGTCAGCAAGCAGAATAAGCAGCTTTCTTCACATTATCACTTGGTGGAACAAGGGTTGTGTTTTGAATGGCCTGGAGAGTGTACAGGAAAGATTTGGGACTGCTGTAAGCCTGGAAGTTTCTCAGGGCTTAAGTCACTGTGTGGTGACAGTGAAAAGCCTTCCAATTGGCATCTTGTCCTAAGAGGCATCTAATTTGAGTTGGTCATTGATGCTCTTGCAGCAGTTGAGTGGGGAGAGAGAGAAGACAGTTCATCTTATCTTAAAGTAGGTGCCTGTGTTAAGAGATGTCTTCTGCTTCCTTTGTCACCACTGAGTGTGTTAGTATTCCTGAAATGCTTGATTTCTGCAGCTGGCTTTGGGGGAAGTCCTATCCATAGTGTCATGTCAACACCTTGTATCTCAAGGGACATCTTTAGTTTATGAATGGTTCTTCTCTACAGTCAGAGGAGTTTGGAGGGCAATGTGACTTGGAGAGCACTCATTTTAGCTGCTGAGATTTGACCTTGTTCCAGAGATGTGTTTTGTTTGCTGAAAACTGTCATGTCCATGGCCTGTCCTTCCTACCTCTTGAAGGCCTCTTGAATCAGTCTTCTCAAAGGGAAGGGGTCAAGGTGATGGAAATCTTGGCAAGCCAGGTTCCCACACAAAACAATGTGGATTGCCTGCAGAGCTTGTGTAGGAGCAGGAGCACACTGGGTAGTCACAGAATCCCAGCATAGTGGGGGTTGGAAAGCATCCAGTCCAACCCTCTTCCTAAAGCTGAGTCACCCACAGCAGGTTGCCCAGGATCACAATGTCCAGGTGGGTTTGGAATCTCTGCAGAGGAGATGCCATCTCTCTGGGCAGCCTGCTTCAGGGCTCCACCACCCTCAAAGTCAACTTCCTGGGTTCCAGTTTGTGCCTGTTGCCCCTCATCCTAACCCTGGGCACCGCTGACAAGAACCTGCCCCCATCCTCTTGCCCCCTGCCCTTTAGCTCTCGCTGAGCATTGAGAAGATTCCCCCTCAGACTGCTCTTCTCCAGGATGTGTGTCCTAGTGCTGTCTCAGATTTGGTTATTGGTGACTCTGCCATCAGTGGAATAAAGATTCCTCACATCAAATGGAGCCTGCAAAATCTTGTTTGCATACCAAACTGAAAGGAGTTCAAGTGATCCCTCACACCAACCTCTTATCTGAGCCAGCTTTGGTCTTAGCTGGCTCTAAAAGTCCTCCAATGATGGAGAGTTTGTTCCAGAGCTTCACTAACCTTATGTTTAGTGGTTGTCCAAGGGCAAACACTGCCTATAGCTGCTTGATATTTGTGCACTGGCCAAGAAGATCTAATGGAAAAGTTCATTCTCATTAGTCTTCTCCATTGTTTGTATCAGCACTGGAAGGCCTTTACAGCTCTAGAAGGGGTCTGAGACACTTGTGAGGCCTCTCATAGTGGTCTCCTGACTCTTCAAGGCGTGTGGATTTTCAAAGTAAATGATATACCAGAGAGGTTTCAGCACTTAACAGAGCAAGAGGTATCAGTTTTGGAACTGAGTGCATCAGATGTGCTTCAGGATGTGGTTTTTGGCTGTGATGGTCTTAGGTTGATGGTTGGACTCGATGATGCTAGAGGTCTTTTCCAACCAAAACAATTCTGTGATTCCTTGGTTCTGAGTTCCCTCACTCAACAAGTGACTGGCAGCTGAGAGGTCTCTCAAGATCACACACTGTTCAGTGTCTCCCAGCCATTCTGCATGTCTTTGGACCTTGAACATGGGGATTAAGCTTTCAGATGTGTGGCACCAAGTGTCCATGTTGCCCATAAAGCTTTTTGAGACAACTCCAATCTTGATTTCAATAAAGACCTTTCTCCCCCAGAAAGGTGCATTTCAAGGCTTGCAGGACCTGACTGTCCAGCTGCCAACCCATGCTGCTGCCATAAGGAGAGGACACCAAACATTGATAGGACATGTGGCAGTGAGGTTCTTCATCTGCTGCCAGATCACAACTTGATGCCTGCAGTGCCTAAAGTTGCCTGGGGTTCCTGACTGATGAGACCTTTGTGGTGGTAGGATCTGCACTGCCCCTCTCGCCCATCTTCCATCCACATCTGGTGTGATTGCTTCATACCTGGAATGAGAGATCTTCTAAACATTCTTTATTCAATCCCTTGGCATGAGATGTTCTCTGAGTCCTCATCACCTGTCTCCAAGTTCCTGTCTCCTGTGATGGGCTTTATCAGTCATGAGGGTAGTGTAGACCTCATCTGTGGTCAGAAAAGAATCAGTTTGTGGAACTGGGGCATGGAAGAGTGGATCTCCTTGGATAATTAGCTATCTGTGTCCTTTGAGCACCTTAGCAGATGGCCTGAGCCACATTAAACCACCAGATGCTGAGCAGGGGATAAAGATGCACCTTGGGGAATGGACTCAACCTTGGATACAGAGGGGAAAAGGCATATCTTGTGTTCCCAAGTAGGACACTATTCCAGATCCTGAAGAACTGAGAATGTTCCTCACAGCTGGAGAGTGGTGGTATCTCTTCCTCGTGCTGCGCTTGCCTTCACCTCAAAGGTGAAGAGATGTTAAGGCAAGGCAGAAACTGGCACCGATGACCCCAGTACCCTGAGCATTGATTGTCCTGGATGTCCTGAGTGCTGCTGAACCTCAACACCAATGCCCAGGGCACTCAGTCATCCCATCTGCCCAGCCTTTGCCCCCAGAGTCTTTTGTGGTGGGTTAATGTGGTCACCAGCAACTTAGGATCAAAATGGTTGTTCTTATACTGTCCTCCATGCCAGATAAGATGTCTCTGTCAACCATCACATGGTTTTGGCCTCTGAATCCTTTGGCTGTCTGGTCACAGGTGGAGCCTAACCCTCATCCTTCTGTAAGCTGTATCCTCTTTCCTCCTGAAGGATCAGAAGTTTCGTTATCTCCTTGGTCAGACACTGGAACAGGCTGCCCAGGGAAATGTTGGAGTCACCACCCCTGGAGGTATTCAGGAAATGTGCCAACATGGCCCTTAAGGGCATGGTTTAGTGGGCATGGTAGTGCTGAGTTGATGGCTGGACTTGGATAGTGTTAGAGGTCTTTTCCAACCTTAATGATCCTATGATTCCTACATCCCAACACTGTACCCCAACTGAAATGCAGCCACTAATATCATCTGACCTGCCATCAAAGTCCAACCACAGCCATCTCAGGGTCGATCAGCTCTAATCCTTTCATTCATGGTGGTCACTTCAAGCCCTAAGACCTACTATGTCTTTCCTTCTTCCTAAACCACCCTCATGTCCTTGTCCCTCTATGGCTGTCAGGAGATTGTGACCATGCTATGGCCTCCTTTCTAGCAAAGCCAGCTGATCCTCCTCCAGAAAAAAAGTCATTCCCTGATATGCTGCAGGTAGAGTGAGAGGCAGGACCTGGGTAGATGTTGTCCTTGGAGCTGGCCCCTCATCCCTGCTGAGGATGGGAGGTAGGTGAGGTCAGTGGCCAAGAATGAGTGATTCACAGGAGAATAGAGGTGCCTGGGCTTTGTTTCTCATCCACCCCTTCTTCCAGAGGGGCTTTTTGGGTGGCTTCTTCTGGGCTTTTTTTCAGTGGTACCCAGTCATAATACAAGGATCAGTGGGTGCAAACCAGAACCCAAGAGGTTTGGCTTGAACTTAAGGAGAAACTTCTTTACTTTGTGGATGGTAGAGCCCTGGAGCAGGCAGCCCAGAGAGGTTATGGTGTCCCCTTGTCTGGAGAGATTCCAGCCCCACCTGGCTACTGTGATCCTGGGCAACCTGCTGTCAGGGATGCTGGTTTAGCAGGAGTTTGGACTGGAAGACCTCCAGATGTCCCTTCCACCCTCCACCATGCTGATATTCTGGGATTCATGAAAGGGAAGCAAACACACAGCCTGGCTGCACCTTCCTGCTCACAGCCATGGTGAGTGCTGCTCAGTCCTTGTTTCACAGACTCAGGAGATCACAGAATGGTGGGGGTTAGAATGGACCTCTGGAGATCACCCAGTCCAACTCCCCTGCCATGGCAGGTTCGCAGGGAAGGCCGTGCAGGAACATGTCCAGGCAAGTTTTGAGTGTCTGCAGGGATGGAGACTCCACCATCTCTCTGAGCTGCCTGCTTCATTGCCTTTAAATTAAAGAAGTTCCTCCTTATGTTCAGATTAAACTTCTTATGCACCAGTTTGTGCCACTGCCCCTTGTCCTGTCACTGGCCACCGCTGAAAAATGACCGGTCCCATCCTCCTGACACCCACCTAGGAGATTCCCCCTCAGTCTTATCCAGACTAAAAAGCCCCCAGTTCTCTCAGTCTTTCCTCACAAGAGCTTAAAGATCATCTAGTTCCAACCCCCCCCTGCCATGGGCAGGGACACCTTCCACTAGACCAGGTTGCATCCTGGCCTTGAACATCTGCAAGGAGAGGGCATCCACAACCTCCCTGGGCAGTGTCTTCCAGTGTCTCACCACCCTCACTGTAAAGAATTTCTTCCTAATCTCCAGCTCAAAGCCATTGCCCCTCATCCTAGCACTAGAGGCCCTTGTGAAAGAAATCCTTCTCCACCTTTCTTGTAGCTTCCTTCAGGTACTAGAAGGCTGCTATAAGGTCTCTTCAGAGCCTTCTCCTCTCCAGGCTGAACAGATCCAACTCTCTCAGTCTCCCTCAGCCCCCCACAGAGGACTCAAGAGCCCTCTGATCATCTTTGTGGCCTCCTCTAGATCTGCTCCAGCATTTCCTTGTTCTTGTGCTGGGGGCACCAGGACTGGGTGCTGTATTCCAGGTGGGGTCTCACCAGAGCAGGGTAGAGGCAGGGAGTCACCTCCCTCATCCAGCTGGTCATACTACTCTTGATGCAGCCCAGGACACAGATGCCTTCTGGGCTGCCAGTGACTAATGCCAGCTCATGGTGAGATTTTGTCAGCTGACACCCCCAAGTCCTTCTCCTCAAGACTGCTTTTGAATCACTCCTCACCCAACCTATATTTGTGCTTTGGATCGCCCCAGCCCAGGTGTAGGACCCTGCACTTGGCCTTGTCGAGCTTCATGGGGCTGTCTTGGGCCCACCTCTGCAGCCTGCTTGGTTGGTTTGGGGGTTTTTTTGTCTGCTGGATTTCCTGTTTTTAATACAATTGCAGGCCCCTGGGAGCCAGGCTGCAGATTAACATATGCCAGCTAGATTAGGGCTAATCAGGCCACAGGTCTGAGCAGATGCAGCCACCAGGCCAATCCAAGCCCTGATTACAGCATCTCAGGGACTTTAATCGTCTCTCTCCCAAGGGTGATCATCTCCTCTTTAATGCACAGCAGACTTTCCAGCCCTCTCCTCCTTTTGTTTTTTTCCCACCCCTGGCAGGAAGGCCACGACGTCAGACCTTGAGGAGATTTACTTTAATCCCGTGCAGAAAGGGATCTGCCTGGCGCCGTCTCTCGCCGAGACTTCCCCGCTCCTCTGGCCAACCCCAGACAAACCTTGGCTGACACGATATCATCCTTTCCAAAGAAGACCCTGGCTGGGTCTTCAGGTCTCATCATCTTTTGATGGTCTTTGGCAGCAGCCCTTCCATGTTTGAACAGCATGGAAGAATTGGGCTCCTTGGTCCATGGGGGTGGTGGTGACTCTGGATTGCTCATGGGCAGTAGACTGTCATTTTAGAGCTCCAGACATCTCCTTTGGGTTGGATGACACAAGTTCATCCATTACAAGGATGATCTCTATTGGGTTTCTCATAAAATCTCATATTTTGGTGGTCTTTGGCAGTAGCCCCACCACATTTGAGCAGCATGGAAGAATTGGGCTCTTTCCTCCATGAGGGATGGGGGGACTCTGCTCTTTGGGTTGGCCATGGGTAGTAGACCGTCATTTGAGAGCTCCAGCCATCTTCTTCAGGTTAGCAACCCAAAGGGCTTCTTAGGGTTGTTGGTCTGGAGCAGGGATTTGAGGTGCATCCCAGGCCAGATCTCCAGATCTCTGCCAGCATCTGCTCAAACTGGCATTTGCTACATTTCCTTGATGGATCTGGTAGATTTTCTTCAAGAGGGCTGAGCATGAGCTCACATTTCAGTGTTTTGGTGCCTAAAACAACTCTTAGAAAGCACCTTGGGAACTCTGTACCTTCTCCTGACTCCACACCATCCATAGCCATCAGCATGGAACCATCAGACCAAGAAAGCAATTGGTCACTTGGGCTGTGAACTGGTCAAACATGGCCATAATCCTTTGGCTGGAGGATCATGGAATGTTCTAACTCTCAGAAGGCTTGGAGATGGCAAGAGGAGGGGTGCTGAAGGCCTGCAAAGCACACTGGGGTCAGCCACCTGGTCAGCATGATTAACTCCTCAGCTTTCCTGCCTGTACAGTGAAGTTACCTGAGGACACTGAGCCATGCTCCACTGCCTCCTGGTATTAACCAAGTGCCCTTAGTGGGACAGAGGTCTTCTCCCTGCCACAGAAACCCCAATTAAAATCCCAATTAAAAAATTTAGAATAGAATTAACCAGGTTGGAAAAGACCTTCAAGATCATCAAGTTCACCCAACACCATGTTTTCAACTAAACCATGGTACCAAGTGCCTCCTCCAGTCTCCTCCTAAACACCTCCAGTGATGGTGACTCCCCCACCTCCCTGGGCAGCCCATTCCAATGGGCAATCACTCTTTCTGGGAAGAACTTCTTCCTAACATCCAGCCTAAACCTCCCCTGGCACAGCCTGAGACTTCTTCCTTCTCTCCAGCCTAAATCTCCCCCTTACAGTTTCAAACCATCACCCCTTGTTGTGTCACAATAGGTCCTGCTCAGAAGTCTGTCCCCAGCTTTCTTCTTGGCCCCTTTAAGTCCTGAAAGACCACCAGAAGGTCTGTGGAGCCTTCTCCAGCCTGAACAACCCCAATTGTCTCAATTTGTCTTCATGGGAGATGTGCTCCAGCCCTCTTATCATCTTCATGGCCTCCTCTGGCCCTGTTCCAACAGGTCCATGTCTTCCCTGTGCTGGGGATTGCAGGATTGGATGGAACACTCCAGCAATCCAGAGAATCCCTGCAGCACAGCAGCACAGGTCATACAATCACAGAATCATTAAGGCTGAAGAAGACCTTTCAGATCATCGAGTCCAACCATAACCCAACTGCCATCACTACTACACTAGATCTTGATACAGTTTGCAGCCCCCAAACCACAACACATTGGTCACACCAGCTTCATAGAATCATAAAATGGTCCAGGCCAGAAGGGACCTCCAAAGGTCATCCAGTCTGACCTCCCCACAGTCAGCAGGGACATCCCCAACTAGATCAGGCTGCCCAGCTCCTTGTTGAATAGAGTAGACCAGGTTGGAAGAGACCTTCAAGATCCAACCTATTATCCAACCCACCTAATCAACTAAACCATGCAACCAAGCACCCTAGCAAGTCTCCTCCTGAACACCTCCAATGATGGTGACTCCACCACCTTTTGAATATCTGCAGGGAAGGGGCCTCAACCACCTCCCTAGGCAGACTGTTCCAGTGTTCCACCACCCTCATAGTAAAGAACTTGTTCCTAACATCCAATCTAAATCTCTTCTCCAGCTTAAAGCCATTGTTCCTTGTCCTGTCACTGCATGACTTTATAAACAGTCTCCCCAGCCTTCTTGTAGTGTCCGTCAGCTACTGCCAGGCTGCTATTAGGTCTGCCTGGAGCCTCCTCTTCCCCAGGCTGAACAACCCCAGCCCTCAGCCTGTCCTTGTAGCAGAGGTTGGAATTGATGATCTTGGAGGTCTCTTCCAACCTGCTTGATTCTGTGCTCCAAGCCCCTACTCATCCTGCAGGCTCTCTCCTCCTTCCCTCCCAACCTTACCCCCATGATTCATCTTCTTAGGTCTCATCCACTGCCTGATCTTTCTCTCCTCAGGTCTCGTCCAGATCCCTGTCAGCATGTACCAGACGGTGGTGACCAGCTTGGCCCAAGGCAACGGCCCGGTTCAGGTGGCCATGGCACCTGTCACCACGAGGATAACGGACAGTGCCGTCACCATGGATGGCCAGGCAGTGGAAGTGGTCACCTTGGAACAGTGATGATGCCCACCCAGAAGATCCAAGATCATGGTGATTATTCTTTGTTGTGGTGGTGGGGGTGGTGGTGTTTGTTTGTTTTCCCCCTTTCACCTCTCTAACTTCTGGTTCTGTTTTTCACACCCCTACAGAGATGCAATCAGGTGGTGTCGGCTCTCCCAGCTTTGGAAGCGAAGGTTTTGTGAACCTTTATTTTGGGGGCTTGGGGTTTTGTTTCTTCTTTTTCTGGGTTGGTTGTTGTTGGTTGGTTGTTTTTTTTTTTTTTGGTGGTCTTTTTTTTTTCAGTTTTTAAAGGATTAAAAAATAAGGCAAAAAAAAAAAGGAACCCCAAACCAACAAAAGAAATCATTCATGATTCCTCTGAGCAGAGGCTGTGTCTGAAGTGCATTTCTCAAGCGCCAGCTCTGCTCTCCTAGGAGTCCAGAAGCCAAATTGTGATGGAACTTTTCGTTCTGAAGAGATTGAAAACAAAACCAACACCCCCCCAACACCCCCCCCAGCCTTTAACCCTTCAGTTTCTTCTCCCCACATGGGTGAAGCTTTGAGGGCTTCACGTGGACACCCTCAAGCCGAGAAGAAAAGTGGCTCCAGCACCTTCTTCCGTGGCTCCGCACTTGGTTAATTAAGTCGCAAAGATTTTAACGTGGACTTTTGTATTAAGGAGAGGGAAAAAAAACAACCAAAAACCCCAAACCACCCCCAAAACCCACCAAAAAAACCCAAGGAAAAGAGCTGGGGAAAGGTTCCTCTCCTGGGGGGAAAAATACAAACAAAGCAACCAAGAAGCACCTGTGACTGCAGGGGGGTGACAAGCGCTGGAAGGCCGCGTGTGCCGTCCCGACGGCGTTGTGCTCGCCTCCTCTTGGTGCACACTGGAGAACTTGGGTCTTCCACTTGGAGACCTCTTCTTCCTTCTCAGCTCTCAACACATACCTGCCACTGGAGATCTTTTGGGTTGGTTTGGTTTGGTTTGGTTTCGTTATTGTTTTTCTGTCGTTTTTATGCGCTGGGTTTGTGGGCCTAGACCAGAGTGGGAATGTGGCTCAGAGGGGCTCTGGCTGCCTTCAACCCTCCCGTCCCTGCTCACCCACCGCCTTCCCGGATCTTCCTTTGCCAAAGAGCCAGCTTGGGCTCATCTCACTCCCCGCTTTCACTCCTCCAAGACCCCACACGAATCCTGGAGAGTCCACATCCCGCAAGAAAACTTCATTTGAAGGTAGAGGGACCCTCTCAGTACCCTCTAAGACCCCACATCATCCCTGGAGAGTCCACTCCCCACGGCAGCAGGACCCTCTCGGCTCCAAGCCACCCTCTATGCTCCTCTCCGCTGCGGATTTTAACCTCCATCACCCAAAAACCTTCCCAGGAGGGTTCAAAACCCCTGCCTTTAGGTGGGGTTCGGAAGTGGATGGAACCTGACTTTCCCACCTGGAGGTTTTTTGGGGGGAGAAGCTTTGACTTTCCAGGGGCCAGACCCACCTGGAGGGTTTTTCTGGGGAGAAGCTTTGGCTTTCCATGGGTCAAACCCAAATGGCAACGCCCAGCTGAACCTGCCACCATCTCCCCAGCCCCTCCACCCTTGCTTTCTAATTTGGGGTTGATTTTGATTGGGTTTTGGCTGGGGGGTGGGGGGGAGGAATTGGTGGAGGGTTGCTGTTCTCATTTCCACAAGACCATCAAGAAAGGTCTCCAGGGCCCACCTCCACCTTCCAGCTCCTCGGAATCTCCTTGTTTTATATGGACAAACACAACACCAACCCCAGAAATGTTCTTTGTATCCCTTTCTCCTGGACCTGAAACGAGGGGGAGGGAAGATCTTTTCCACAGGGACAGACACAACAACCCCCCAGAAATGTTCTTTGTATCCACTTCTCCTGGACCTGAAAGGAGGGGAGGGAAGATCTTTGCCACAGGGACAGTCCCTGGTTCTTCAAATTTGTTCCGATTTATTACCTGTAATGTTTGTTGTTTTGTTGGGGTTGTTTTGGTTTGGTTTTTTTTTTCCTTGGGGGTGGGGAGGGGAGGGGAGGGAGAGAGAGGGGTGGGCAGGGGAGGGGATGGGGGCTGTTTTTTAATTATTATTATTATTATTATTATTTTTTATGGTCGTTGTGATGATGTCGGTGGCTTTCACGTCAGTGTTCCTTTGGCGATGACATGATGATGTTCTTTTAGTCCCAGCTGTTCTCCCTCCTTGCCCTTCTCCTCCCCTCCCCTGCCACCCTCACCCCCCCCACCCTCACCCCCCCTCCCCCCAAAAACAAAAAAAAAAAAAAGAAAGAAAAGGAAAAAAAAAAAAGTCAAACTGCAGGCAAGTAGCAGAGCATGGACCCCCCCCGACCCCCTCTTTGTTTTCCCGGTGTCTGTTATTGCCTCATTCAATAAATTGTTACAAATGTGTCTACCCCTCTGTCCTCTTCTGCTCTGGGGGTTCCTGTCCCCCCCCCCCCCTCAGTGGGTGTTCTTGGGGGGGGCTTTGTCCTGCTCCACCACCCCCAGCTCTCCGTGGCTTGGGGCTGGGACATTGTGGGGCTTAATTCTTCCTCCCTCGTTTACCTCATTGCTTTGTCCTCTTCCCGAGGTCAGGCGTTTGAGCATCCCCCTCATGCTCCCATGGCTTTTGGGTCAAATTCCTCTGGTTTTGTGAGCAGAGGTTCTCAGCCTTGGGCTCCTCACAACCTGGGGTGCAAACCCAAATAAAAATTATCCAGGAGGACTGGGATGCTTTGGGACTCAAATCTTCCTTTGTGCCAATTATCTCATTCCTTTGTCCCCTTCTTGGGGTGAGGTGGAAACCATGGAGGTGCTTGAGCAGCCTCTTCATGCTCCTGCCCAGAGGCTGATCTGGCTTTTGGGTCAAATTCCTTCGTTTTTATGACTAGAGCTTTTGGGTCAAGTTTTGTGACACCCTTGGAGTCCCCACAGCCTGGGCTGTATTTCACCCCAAATACAAATCAACCAGGAGAAGCTGCAGGGTCTGGGGGCTCAGTTCCTCCTTTGTGCCATTCCTTTGCCCTCCTTCCGAGGCCAGGTGCTTGAGCATCCTCCTCATGCCCCCACCCAGGGGATGAGCTGCCTTCTGGGTCAAATTCTGTGATTTTTGTGACCAGAGGATGGGCACAGACCCTGGGGTCCCCACAACCTGGGGTGTATTTGGGGGTTCAAAGCCAAGGAGGAGCCAGGAAGCACAGCAATGGGGTTCAGCAGCTTTTTATTTGAAGGCTGGTGTGTGATGGTTCCAGTCCTGCTTCCAACAAGGTGAATCCTTTGGGCTTCGTGAAGCCTGGGGCAAGGAAAAGAGTGGAGAAAAGCTGGAAGGACACAGGGACAGAAGGAAGGAAAGGAGAAGGTGATTGCTCCACTAGCACCCACCAATGCTCACAGCTATCCCCAGCCAAGCTGGGAGCAGATCTTCGGCCAAGTTCCAGCGTCCTCAGACATGAAACATCTGCTTAAGGGTGACCCAGGGCTTCAGGTGTCTTGGGAGAGCCCAGGACATCCCTTGGTACCCCAAAAGGGCCCCCAAATCCAGCAGCAGGGCGGCGGGGGCGGCAGCTCAGCCTGGCAGACGCTGCTGGGAGGTTTAATCTTGGTTAATCGGCCTTTAATAAGCAGGTCGGGGCCTCCTGCTGGGGTGGCTCCTGCTGGTCCCAGCTTCACTCCAGCTCTCCCAGCTGGGTGGGGAGAGGCTGGTGGAGCCGATCCTGCACCTCACCCTAACCTGGACACCGGGGGCAGGAGTGGGAGGGGTGTCCCCTGGCCATTGAGGGGTCCTGGAGAGTGAGGTCATGTGCATGGTCCTGCTGGGTTTGCTGTCTCCATCCCACAGCCCATCCCAGCACTGCTCTGCCCAGGATCAAACCCATCTCGTGGAATGATTTGGGTTGGAAGAGACCTTTAAAGGTCACCTGATCCAGTCCCCATCAGGGAATTGCAGGATTTGACCCCAAAAATACTGGTGGGGGCTTGGGGTGGGGCCATCTGCTGCAGCTGGGAAGGGGCAGGATGGGCTGGGGAGTCTCAGGGTGATCGTCAGTGCAGTACAGGTCCTGGAGGGGGGGTCCTGGGAGATTCAGCTCCCCTTTGGGTGGTGTCTGGGGGTGGAGCCTGCTGGGTGGGGTGGAGCTTTTCGTGTGAATGTGGCTTGTTGGGAGGGGTGGGGCTCGGGGGGGATGCTCCACCCCTGATACCCCCCTGCGGGCAGGGTCCCATTGGTGAGCTGGCTGGGGGGGCTCAGCCCAGCATTGTGGGGTGGGAGGGATAGATGGACAGACAGTCTGGCGGATGGATGGAGGGACAGACGGGACAGACAGCCTGGCAGAGGGATCAGTGGCTGGTTGGATGGACAGGACAGCTGGTTGGATAGATGGAAGGACTAATAGATAGATGGACAGACTTGTGGATGGATGGGTGGATGGATGGGTGGATAGATGGATGGATGGATGGATGGATGGATGGGTGGATGGATAAGCAGATGGGTAGATGAATGGTTCAGTGGCTGGACAGACAGCCAGGTAGATGGATCAGTGGTTGGGTAGACAGATGGATGCACAGACTCCTTCATGGATAGAGAATGGCTGGATAGCCTGGTAGATGGCTACCTGTGGCTATGGATGGATGGACGGACGGACAGACGGGCAGACAGACAGATGGAGAGACAGACAACCAGGTAGCTGAATCAGTGGCTGATTGGACAGCTGGATGGACAGATTCATGGCTGGATGGATGGACAGATTCATAGGTGGGTGGGTGGACAGATTCATGGGGGGTGGGGGGGTGGATAAGCAGATGGGGAGGTGGATGTTCAGCAGCCGGACAGACAGCTATCAGGATGGATGCCTGGACAGACAGAGGATTGCTAACTGGCTGACCAGCCGGACAGACAGCCAGACACACAGCCTGTGCCCCCCCATCCATCCGTCCGTCCATCCCTCCCCACCCCCCCAGGCAGGAAGGATGATTGGAGCCTGCAGCCTAATCCTTGGTGATCCAATCTCCATGGGCTTATGCCCAAAGCTCTGTAATCACCCAGCACTGCCCTACATATCCTGTCCCCGCCACCCCCGGGGGCCATGGGGGGGTGAAGGGGGTGTGCACAACCCCCCACCCCCAACACCCCCCCTACCCCCAACATGTCAGCCCAGAGCTGCCCCTTCCCATCCTATATCCCCCCCCTAAAGTCCATCCCCATCCCTCCTGCACTTGCACACATGAAAAAGGTGCCACCACGAGATGCTTCACAGGTGCCTCAGTTTCCCACCTGTCCCAGAAGAGGGGGTGGGGGCTGGATCCAGGGCAGGGGTGGGGGCAGGAGCTGGTCACCTAATCCTGCCCACCCCACACCCCATCTGACCTGTCCACAGCACAGGGCTGGAGTCACTCCGGGACACATGGCCAAGTTGGAACAATGACCATCCTCCTGCAGGTCCCCATGTCCCCCCACCCATGGAGACACTTCAGGGAGCCAGAGACCCTCCTGGGGAGCGGAGGTCAGCGTTACCACCACCCTCACCACAGTACCCCTTGTGCATGCCCAGCTCATCCCACATGCCCCACACCCCCACACTGGAGGGAGCAGGACCTCCATGACCACCCTCCCAACCCTGGGTTGATGGATGGGGGACACTCAGAGTGCCTGGATGCACCCATGGGTGCCAGGGGGTGCCCATGTCCGCAGTGGTTCCCCAGGGCTGTAGTTGGCAAGTCTAGAACCACCGGATCCTGCTACCGCACCAGTGTGAGTTCTACCATTGCCAAAAGCAGACCCAGGGCTGGGCACCACCAGCACCATCGCAGCAGCCAGGCCCCGGTGTGGGGACGCAGGAGGGGACAGGTGGCCTTGATACCAGGCTTGGAAAGCTGCAAAAAAATCAGGAACCTCCCTGCCATAATGTCCCTCCTCCAGCCACAAACCCCATGCTCAGGCCCTCTGTGGAGATGCTTGGCTCAACCCCAGTGAGATGCCACCACTGTGGTCTAGGGGGGAACAAAGAGAGGGGGTGGTACCGTCCTACTCATGATGGCCACCACAGGGATGCAATCTGATTGAGATGCCTCCACAGGCTGGGAGACCACACTGGGATGGACACCTCCTCAGTGAGCACTTCTGAATGAGGTCTGGTGACCATCCCTCCACCAACCCAGATTACAGGGTTGCTTCTCACCTCCCCACCTCCAACAGCAACCCTTTTCCTGAAACCACCTCCTCAACAGCACCCGTGGATGATGTCTCATGACCATCCCAGGCCCTTCTCCATTGCACCCTGTGATAAGACAAGGGGCAATGGATATAAACTACAGCACAGGAGGTTCCACCTCAACATGAGGAGGAACCTTTTCACTGTGAGGGTCACAGAGCACTGGAACAGGCTGCCCAGAGAGGCTGTGGCAACTCCTTCTCTGGAGACTTCCAAGACCCATCTGGATGCATTCCTGTGCAACCTGTGCTGGATTCCATGGTCCTGCTCTGGCAGGGAGGGTTGGACTCCATGAACTCTGGAGGACCCTTCCAACCCCTACCAACCTGTGCTCCTGTGCTCCCACCAATTTGGCGTTCCTTGCCCCTTTCCCCTATCATCCAACAGCAATGCCTTGACCCAAAATCACCTCCCCACCACCCACCTTTATCCACTGCCAGCAACCCAATGCTGCTTTCTCCACCTCCTCCCATATTGGCACTACACATAATTGCTCAGCAGCTACCAATCAAAGCAAAAATGTGCTAGTGCCAAAAGGGGCCAGGGCGAGGTCGGCGACGGCCCCGCCAGCGCCCGCGGGTCTTTCTCTGCTCTGTTTATGGCCCTATGGTAATTCACTGACCGCGGGGTTGCACAGTGAATTCTACCAGTGCCATACACAGAACAGGAGTAGCGAGCTCACGCCTTCCTGGGAGGGGCTTCTTCCCTCCACAGGCTCCTCAAAAAAAATCCCACCATTACAGAAACAAACCAACCAACCCACCCACCAAAAAACCCCAACCCCCAACCCAACAGAAATGTGTGGGGATGACATTCCAGCCACGGTGGTCTTGGGCTGATGGCCACGGTGGTCTTGGGCTGATGGCTGTAGTGGTCTTGGGCTGATGACCATGGTGGGCTTGAGCTAATGGCCATGGTGGGCTTGGATTGATAGCTGTAGTGGTCTTGGGTTGATGGCTGGATCTGATGATCTTGGAGGTCTTTTCCAACAAAACCAGTCAATGATTCTATGAGCAAGAGCAGAACGTCTCCACTCCCCAGTGGGGGGAAAAAAGGGGAGTAAATCATTATCAAGCAGGAAAAAGGCTTCAGAAAGCAGGAAGTGAAGGGAGATGCTCATCCTGACGTTGTTTCTCCAGTGATGGTAGGGAAAAGCCAGTTCCCAGCTCAGCTGATTGATCACTGAAGATTTTTGGGGATGTGAGACGAGAGTGAGGAGATGCTGAGAACTTGGAAGCCATTCCCCAGCCTTTGTGGTGTTCTGTGGGTGCCTTGGAGCCAGCTCTGGAGGGAGAAGACACTGCCAGATCGTTGCGAACCCCTTGAATGGATACAATTCCCCCACAGACACATTCCCCCACCACCCCCACCCCTAAAAACATTCCAATCTTCTGGAAGGCTGCACAACCCCTAGAAGCTCACAGACACCATCCCCCCCAAAACAAAACCCAACCAATGATGTTGCAACCTCTTCTTCATGGCCACAAGACAGCAGGATGGCTGCAAATACCCACCCTTGCCCCCTCCCCCTTGAAACATTCCCACCCCCTGGAAGGCTGCAGAGCCCCTAGAAGCTCACAGACCTCCAAAAAAACCCACAATAAAATGATTGCAACTTCTTCTCCATGGCCTCATGGCCACCACACAACTTTCTGAACCCTCTTGACAGTTGCAGACCCTGCAAATGGTTCCAAACCTGCTCCCCTCCTTCCCCCGCCCAGAAGGCTGCAACCCCCTCCTCGGATGGCTGCAAAGTCCTCAGATGCTTGCAATCCTCCTCACCCCCACCCCCCAAAAAACAGGTTGTACCTCTCTGGATGACTACAATCCCCCCCAAAAACACTGCAACACCCTCCCCCCCCAAAAAAAACCCCACCAAGCTGCAGACCTTCTAGAAGGTCACAGCTCCCACCCCAAAACAAACAGAAGTTAGAAACCCCTTGAAGGCTGCAGACCACCTAGAAGGTCACAGACACCTCCAGGTTGCAGATCCCCTAAAAGGTCAGCCCCCCCCCCACACACACCGTTGCAGATCCTCTAGAAAGTCACCCCCACCACACCCCCCCGAACCTGTAAACCCTCTAGAAGCTTGCAGACCCCTTGGAAGGTCACAGACCCCCCCCCACAAAAAGGTTGGAGAGCCTTTAGAAGGCCACAGAAACACACGCCACACACAGCCCCCCCAGCCCCCAGAAGCTTGCAGACCCCCCAGGAAGGTCACAGACTCCCCCATAAAAAGGTTGGAGACCCCTCAGAAGACTGCAGAAACACACAGCCTCCCCCAGAATCTTGCAGACCACCTAGAAGGTCGCCCCCTCCCCAAAAGGTCATAAACCTCTCGGAAGGTTGCAAACACCCCCCCACACACCCCCCCTGCTCCCAGAAGGTCACAGATCCCCTTCCAAACATTGCAACCTCCCCTGCCTGGTTGCAAAGCATCCAGATGGCTCCAGCCCTCCCCCCCAAAAAAATCTTGCAACCCCCCCCCCAGGTGGTTGCAGCCCTCCCCCCCCCAGCTGGCCATGACGCCATCCCCAGCGGCCATGGCGGCAGTGGAGGAGGAGAAGCAGGAGGAAGGCACAAAGTCTCCTTTGTGTCGGCCAAGCTGAGGCCCCACCGAGCCGAACGGCCCCAGGATGAGCTTGGGGTGCCCTGGATCTGGTGGCTGAAGGTGACCTCCCCCAGCCAGCAAGGAGACAGCCACCGAGCCCTTGTACCCCACCCGGCCTCGGGTCTGTGTCTGCAGAGGAGCAGCGGCGCTCGCTCCGCTCGAGCACCCCCCGTGATGTGGGGAGCGGTGGGGATGGAGGGGCTAGCCCTGTTGGGGGGGGATGTGTCCCCTCCACCTGCACCCTACCTTTTGGCTCCACCAGCAAAGTCCTCACCCTGCAGCCAAGCACCTCGAAATCCTGGAGGACTGCCCCAAAGCCCTGAGGCACTCAACCAAGCACCTGGGTGTTCTGGAGGACGCCCCCAGTGCCCCATGGCATTCAACCAATGCCCCCAACATCATGAAGGACTGCCCCAAATGGCCTGCAGGGCTCAACCATCAGCCTCACTTGGGAGACCCCAAAATCCCCACGGTGCTTAATGAAGAACCTCAAAAATCTTGGCGGAACCCCCAAAGCACTCAACCAAGCACCTGAAAATCCTGCAGGACTGCCCCTCCCCCCACACCCCAGAGCCCCACAGCTCTCAGCTGAGCACCTCAGAGTCCTGAATAACACCCCCAAAGCCCAAAAGCAGCCAACCAAGCACCTCAAAATCCTGGAGGACCTCCCCAAAGTCCAACAGTGCTCAACCAAATGCCCCAAAATCCTGGAGGAGACCCTCAACCCCCTGCGGTGCTCAACCAAGCCCCTCAGAGTCCTGAAGGACACCTCAAAAGCCCCACAGCATTCAACCAAGACCCCCAACATGCTGGAGGAGTCCCCCTCAACCAAGAACCCAAACATCCTGGAGGACTTCCCCAAAGCCCTGAGGTGCTCAGCCAAGCCCCTCAAACCCCTGCAGGAGCGCCCCCCAACCCCTGCAGTGTTCAACCAAGCCCCTCAGAGTCCTGAAGGACACCTCAAAAGCGCCCCAGCATTCAACAAAGACCCCCAATGTCCTGAAGGACTCCCCCAAAGCCCTGAGGTGCTCAGCCAAGCCCCTCCAAGCCCTGCAGAACCCTCCCCCCAAGCCATGCAGCACTCGACCAAGCAGCTCTCAAGCAAGAGAAGCCCCCAAAGGCCAGGGCGCCGTCCTCACCTTGGGGCCAGGGCGGCGGCTCGGGGAGCCCACCGGCACTGGGGGAGCGAGGGCAATGGCGCTGCCATCCTTGGCGTGACTTTGGCAGCGACGCCTTCGCCTAATCCCTTCCGTTGGCCACCCCGCGTGGCCCCGGCACCGTGCCAGCGGCTGCGGCCCTGCCACGGGGCGGGGGGGGGCTAGGATGACATTTTTTGGGGGCACCCCCGCACCCCCCCATCCCTGTTGTCCTTGTCTCCCTTCGCGGTCTCCACCCAAGGCCACTGCGGCAGCCCAGGCCGCGGGGCTGAGCCTGCCCCTCTGCAGAGCCGTGACGTTGGGCACTGCCGCATTGCGGAGGCTGCTCCCCCCGGGGCTCCCCCCCCGGCCCCCTCGCCAAGGGCTCCGCCAGCCTCTCTCCAAGACGTTCAGTATGGGGACCCCAGGAGGGTCTCCTAGTCAGCAAGCTCCATTTTGGGGCCCAACGAGGCAAAAATCCATCCCCAAGACCAAAGAACGTCACCCGGCGCTGCCGGTGCCGCCACCAAGATGGTGGTCAGATGGGGACCGTGACGGCTCCAGGGCCATGGCCACCCCCTGAGGTCTTCTGCACCCACCCAGGCTTGAGACCTCAACTCATGTTGGGTCTGATGCCCCAAGTTCCACGGGTCCCTTCTCCATGGGCATCACCAGCGGGAAGGTGGGGAGGAGTATAGAGAGGGGACTGGGATGGGGATAAGATTGTGATGGAGATAGGTACGAGGATGGGATCAGGATGGGGACAAGGACAGGGAGGGGAAGGAGACTGGGGTGGGGACAAATATGAAGATGGGGACTGAGATGAGGGTGGGGATGTGGACAGGGAGACAAGAATGGGGATGGGAACGAGATGGGGACAGAAATGGGAATGGGGATAAGGACAAGCATGGAGGATGGATATGGAGACAGGGAAGGGGGCAGATGGGGATTGAGATGGGAAAGGGGATGGAGAAGAGGATGGGAATGGGGATTGAGACAGGAATGGGAAGAGAGAAGGGAATAGGGACAGAGATGGTGACAGAAACAGGGATGGGGACAAAAGAGAATGAAGAAGGAGATGGGGATGAGGATGGAGATGCTGATGATAACAGGGATAAAGATGGGGATAGAGACGGATGGGGACAGAGACAGCACTGGGGACAGGAATGGGGATGTGGTTGGAGTTGGGAATGTGGTCAGGGATGGAGACAAGGATACATCTTGGGATGGGGACAGGGACAAGGATGGGATCAGGGACAGTTTTGGAGCTGCCCTGTTTTGGGCTAAACCTGCCAGATTTGAGCCCCAGCACCTGAGGGACACCACCACCACCCGGACCCCACGTCTGAACCACGACCCCGCCTTGTATGTCCCCCCCTGACTGAGGTTTTGTCCCTCAACAGGCTGGGGACACTCCTGACACACACACACCAGGGGTCCCTCCACCTCCCACAGCCTTGGGGAACAGGGAAGCTATTTAGCCCGGGGGGTTGAGGTGGTATGGACACCCCCATGCGTGTCCCCCAAAAGCAAGACCCCCACACACATACGTACTGGAGCGGTGCCCACAGCCTGGCTATCGCTGGGGACATCATTTGATGACAACGGAGCTGACATCGGGGCTGCAAAACGCCGACAGTCATACGGGGTGGGGGAAGGGGGACACCCCTGAACCCTAAAATAACCTCCAGGCCAGGGAGGAGGGGGGGTTGCGGCTGCGGGCGATGGGGCTGGATCCCCAGTTTCGTTGTCACCCGCGATCTCTGCAACTCTCTCCTCCTCACCGTCCCCTGACGGCAGAGGTTTTGGGGGCGGGGGGGAAGGATGGGGGAAGCTGAAGGGGGGGGGATGGTGAAGCGAGGGGGCTTACCCTAACTTGGGGGGGGAGTTGTCACCCTAAAAGGAGTGGGATCACCACACGCCGAAGAAAAACAGGGAGAGAACAGGCCACCCCGGGGCTGAATCCTGCTTGGGGTGGGGTGGGGACGGATAGGAGGGAAGAAGGTGGACAAATTAATGGGGGCGGGGAGGGGGAGAGCGGAGGAGGGTCCCTAAGTCCCCACGGAGGGGTCCCCAACCTGACCAAAACCCCTCAGGAGCCAAAGCGGCCGCACTTACCTCTTCTCTTGGCTCCGGGACTCGACGTAGCGAGGGTCACTCATGAGCTGGGGACACACGGCGACGAGCGTAGGACACCCCCCATCGCCCAAAAGAAACACTCCCACCCCCTCACCGCCGCCCGCCGCCCACCTCCCCAGCGCTCGCCCGAGTGCCAGGGAGCGACAGCAGCAGCGGCCTTAGCCCGGCCTGGGGGGACCCCCCCTGCGGCTCCCAATTGGCTCAGGTGCCCCGGGAAGGTGGAGCCGGGGCTGGGGAGGTGGGGGGGGGGCACAGCTTCACCTTGGGCTTTCCCCCCCCAGCACACACCACTTCCTTACAGCCTCATCCATCCCATATCCCACCCTCCGCCCCGGGAGCTTTATCCCAGTTCTTGCCCAGTTAGCCCTTTACCAGCACCAGTGGGGGGTAGGACCCTCCATCACTGATTCCTTAGCACGAAGGGGGGGAGGGGTGTAAAACGGGTAAAATTTAACACCCCCTCCCCTATTTTTTCCATCCGGTAACGGGGTGGGAGGCAGCGGCTTGCCCATCACCTCAGGGCTGGGAGGTTCGGTCCCAGCGACCCGGGATGGGGGTGGGGGGGAAAGATTTGCTCTTCCCCCGGTCCCTTTTCCTTCTCCTTTTTTTCAAGGGGGGGGCAACATTTTTATAACCGGGAACGACCCGCCCCGGAGCCACCGTCGGGGCCATTCACCGGCTGTCGGGACACCGGACACCGGGCGACAGAAGAGCGACTGAGCACCTGAACACCACCCCCCCACCCCCCCCAAACCCTGATCCGGTTTCCCTTCTTCCTAAATCCACCCCCCCCGGATGGAAAATGATCCTTAACACACACTAACACACACACACCGCCTTCCACCCCCTCCTCAGTCCATCCCGCCCCCACCTCCCCTTCCCCTCCAGTGCAGCGCAACCCGAGCCCGCAGCTGCCGCCGCCCCGAGGGGACGGCGATGGGGTCGGGGGGCTTATGGGGGGGGGGGGAGGGGGGGAACGGACGGACGGACACGACCCCTTTGTTTGGGGGAGTGGTGGTCAGCGGTTGGGGAGGAACATGGCTTTGTGTTTGCCCCGGGGTGACGGAGAGGTCCCCACTGATGTGTCTCAGTTGTGGAGGTGCTGGAGGGGTGGTTCCTACTGGTGCACAATCCCCCCGCTAAATTACAGCCCACCCCCCAATTAAATCCTCTCCCCCTCAGCCCCCCCCAGCATATCCAGCACCCTTAAAATCGCATTTCTGCCCCCAAATGACATCCCACCCCCTTAAAATAACATCCCAAGCCCTTGCCCTTGCCCTGAAATGACATTCGACACCCCCAAATGACACATCCCCCCTAAAACTGCATTTCTGCCCCCAAATTGACATCCCCCTAAAATTACACCCCGCCAAAATTACATTTCCCCCCCAAAATTACAACACCCCCCCCGTAAAATTACATTTCCCCCCAGTAACATCTCACACCCCCTGAAATCATATCCCCCCCCTTACCTTTTCTTCCCCCCAAATAGCACCCCCCCGCCGAAGTGCATTTCTGCCCCCAGATGACACCTCACCCCCCCACTAAAATTACACCCCCTCCAAAACTGCATCATACCCCCAGCGACATCCCACCAGCCCTAAATTATGCACCACTCCCCCCCCCCCCGCCAAAATACAACCCCCTCCCCAACTAACGCCCCCCCCCCCCCATCACACACAACCCCCCCCGGCTGCAACCCCTTTAGAACAGATTTTACAGGGGTGGGGGGTGCCCCGGTGCTCCCCCTCCCCTTCCCAACACCCCGAAAGTGCTCGCCGGTGCGGCAAACCAGCCCAACCAGTTTGGGGCCGCCGGCGCTGGGATCGGGTTGCAGCTGGGATGGGGAAGCTGGTTGGTGCCTCCTGGGTGGGTTGGGTTTTATTTGGGGGTGGGGGTGGGTGCCAAACCCACCGCTGCAAAGAGGCTTTTTGGGGGGTGTGTGGGGGGGGGTGGGGTGGGGGGAAGAAGCCCCCCCCCCCCAAGAGAGACTGTGGGGAGATGTGGGGGAAGGAGGGATGAGGGGGGAAGGTGGTGGATCTTGGGGTCACCACACAGGATGGGGCTGAGCTTGGCCCCTGTGATGGAGATGGTTTTGGGGTGCTGGGGAACCCTTGGGTGGTGATGGAGAAAGGAGGGACCTTAGGTGATCCCAAATGCTGGGATGGACATCAAGCAGGGACATGTGCTGGATGAGGGACAAGAGGTCAGAGAGATCCCTAAGTGGGGAGGCACCCTAGATGGTTCCAAAGATCTGAGATGATCCCTGAGAGCTCAGGATGGTTCCTGAGACCCCCTGGATGACTGCCAAGCAGAGAGTCATCCTGGAGAGTCCCCACTCCCTGAGATAGTCCCCAAAGATGGTCTCTAATATCCCAACATGATCCCCAAAATCTAGGATAGCCCCCAAGAGCTCAGGACAGTCATCAAGCAGAGAGGCACCTTAGATGTTCCCCATACCCTAGAATGGTCTCCATGTTCCCAGAATGGTCTCTGAGACCCCAAGATGGTCCCCCTAAGTAGGGAGGCACAAAAGATGGTCACCAAGAACCCACAACAGTGCCTGAGACCTTGGGATAGTCCCTAAGCACCAGGCCCCTTGGGTAGTCCCCATGCCCAAGGATGGTCCTTCTGACCCTGAGATGATCCCCAATAAGGTGGCACCTGGAATGGTCCTTAAGATCCCAGGGATGGCCCTTGAAACTCTGGGATGATCCCCAAGCAAGGAAGCACCCTGGATGGTTCCCAAGACCCTGGAATGGTCCCTGAGACCCCAGGATGGTCCCCAGGCAAGAAGGCACCTAGGGTAGTCCTCAAGACTCTGGATTGTCCCCAAGTAAGGAGGAACCTGGAATGGTCTCCATGCCAAGGGATGATCTCCAAGCACCCCAGGATGGTCCTGAAATCCCAGGATGGTGCCAAATCAGGGAGGAGGCACCTTGGATGATTCACATGAATTCAGGATGGTCCCCAAGACACTGGGACGATCCCTGAGACCCCAGGATGGTTGCCAAGCACAGAGGCAGCAGGGTAGGTCCTTAAGATCCCAGTGATGGTCCTTGAGCCCCTCCAGGCTGCTTCCCTACCCAGGAGACACTTTGACGACCTCGGTGGTACCAACCCAAGCACGTCCTGGGACCCCTCGGCGCCGCTCTCGTCCCTCTCCCCCTCTCCATCAATACTTTGGCTCCACAAAGGTGGGGCCAAAAGCTCCTGGAGGCCTCAACCTGTGTAACCTGAGCGGAGCAAATGGCCCTGTTTAAAAATTTACATGGCCTTCTTCTGTTCCTCCACCGAATATTGAATGAGGATGAGGCTGGAAGAGCTTCTGGAAAGGTGGAGGGGGTTGGCCGGGGCAGGGTTTCTTTCTGTCTCCTCAGTGATCTCAGATGGGGATGGAAACCATAATGCAATATTGATGTGGAGGGATGAGGGAACTCAACCCAAGAGCATCAGCCAAGAGTCCTCCCCAGCATGTTCTGCGGCCCCAGAGAGGCTGGTGCTGACAAAATCCTCCCTGCTCCATGAGGTCCTGGCTTCTAAATGGGCTGGAAGCCCACCCTGAGGTGATGGCTGCCATCCTTTGTCATGATGGGCATAACCTTGACGTGGGAAGAGTTTCTCCTGGGTGGTGAGACACCAGAACAGGTTATCCAGGGAGGTCATGGATGCCTCCTTCCTGATGGTGTTCAAGGACAGGTTGGACAGCAACCTGCTCTAGTGGACGATGTCCCTGCCCATGGCAGGGGGGTTGGAACCAGATGATCCTTAAGGTCCCTTCCAACCCAACCCATTCTGTGAGCCTAGGATCTCACCCTGTTGCATTGGACCACCTTGGCTTTGTGGTGGATCTTGCTCTGAGATGAAGTTGCTCGGTTTGGCATCACCATGCTCAGGTGGGGGACCGAAAAGTGGAGGAGAGGAGCTGGGGGAGAAGAGGCCAAAGTTAGGAAGGAGGGAAGAGGGGATGAAGAACCACCCGAATCAGAGTCAGAAGCAGCAGCTATGGGGAAAACTGAGGCCATGCAGCAAGCTGTGACCACCCTGTGCAGGACCACCACGGGCACCTGGGTGGGGGCAGGGACGGCCCTCCTTGCACAAGACCCACGTAGCAGCATGACCACACCTCCAGCCCCACACGTTTACCTCCATGAGCAGCAGGGAGTGAGACCCTTCCCCAAAGCCTTCTCTGTACCTCTTGCCCTCCTGTGAGGGGTGCAGGGGGCCCGTGGGGGGTGCCAGGGGCGCTGGGGGGGTCGCTGGCAGCCGCCTCCCGCTGGTGCATCATGCATTAGTAATGGTCACCGAGCTGCTGCTGCCCTTTCTTCGAGGAGGAACAATTGGGGCAGTAACTGGAGCCCAGGTGGCTCAGGTGTCCCCCTTGGTCCTTGGGGTCACGGCTAGTGACCTGACTTGGTGCCTGCTCGGACTCTGAAGGTGCACAGTGCTGTTCTCATCCTCCCCACCCTGGAGCTTGTGGCCTGGGCCAAGCTGCAGTATTGGCATCTCTTGAGGGGGCATCTGCAGCCCTCAGCTGGGGCAGTCCCCAAGGGTCTTCGGGTCTCTAAAGGGGACAGGCGTGGTGCCATGGTGGAAGATCACATCACAAGGACAATGCCAGGAGAGGAGGGAATGTTCCCCACCCCCCCTTAACAGCCCTAAGACCAAAGCCTGGAGCACCTACCAGGGCTGGTTTGTCCCACTCCGGCATAGTTGTGTGGTCATGGGGATGGTGACCAGAACCTCATGGGGGTGGCACCCAGAGCCCCTTGGGGAGAGCACCCAGACCTCCATGGGTATGGCACCCAAGGCTCTGTGGTGACAGTAACCAGGGTCCCACAGGGATGGCACCCTAGATCTCTGTGACAATCACACCAAGAGCCCCACACAGATGGCACCCAAAGCCCTGTGGGGATGACACCAGGAGCCCCACAGGGATGGCACCTAGGGCTCTGTGAGACTATCTCCAAGAGCCCCACAGGGATAGCTCCCAAGGCCCCGTGGTGATGGCAGCCAGTGTTCCATGTGGACTGTACCCAGAGCCCCGTGGAGATGGCATCCGAGGCTCTGTGATGAAGGTACCTAAAGCTCACAGCACAGCACCCAGAGCCTCACAGGAAGGGCACTCAGACTCCATGGAATGGCACCCAGAGCCCAAGGGACCCAGGCTCACGGCTTTGCCTGTTGCTGTCCTTCGGTGGCAAGGCTGATGGGCATGGTGAGGCCTCCACCAGCTGTGGGTCCATGTCCCCCAAGTTGCTCCAACTCTGAGCCCTCCAAGCAGCACCCAGCTCCCGAGGCCCCACAGGAGCTCGGGCCAGGTGAAGCTGAGACCAAAACCCTGAGGGATACCGGTCGGGCAGCAGGTGGCACTCGGCACCAGGGGTACAGTGGGGACAGAGCAGAGATGAGGCCACAGCCAGAGGACAGGGAGGGCAGCCAGCACCAGCCCCTGCACTGGGCAATGGGAGCCTACCGGTGTGGCACGGGGGCCACCTGCTGGGCAGAGGGGACAGTGCCACCTCCTCCCAGCCAGCATCACCCGAAGGTGCTCAGGGCTGTCAGGCTGGGTGCTGGCAGCAGGTGGCACTGGCAGGACACGGACCTGCCACCCTGTCCTCAAGCTGGGTCCTGGGGGTGACAAACAGCCCTGGCTGGAGAAAGGGCGCGGGGAGGAGGAGGATGGAGAGGAAGGTCTTGCTCCGCTCCAGCGATTTTAGGGCAGGAGTTGCAAGTGAAACCATGAGGACAAGCCACATGTCAGGCTGCCATCCCCTTCCCTGGCTCACCCACAGCCCCAAAATGGCATCTTGGGCATCCTTTACCTGCTCCTACTCCTGGTGACATCTCCTGTAGACGTTCTCCTGATCCCCACGTCCCATCAAGCCAAAATGCTGAGTGGTTATCCAGAACAGAGGCACCTCTGTCATAACTGCCAGCCCAGGACACCAGAGTCCCACTGTGGCTGAAGAAGGCAGTACCAGCACTATCCTGTCCTGCAAGAGACCTCAAAAGAAAGCCACCCTGTGAGGCTTGTGAGAGGGGGAGGGGTGGATGCCCTGTGGCTGCACTGAACAGCCCAAGGCACTAAAAATCTTTTCATGCTTTGATGCCTGCACCTTCCAGATGCCTTCCAAGCATGGAAGGTCATCACCCAACCACATATAGAAGGTGGTCACTACCCCAAGCATGACCATCAACACCTTGGGTGTGCTCAGCCACCCCCACACCCCCCGCTCCCACCTCCAGCTGATCAAATCTAGGCAGAAGACACCCTGGCATGGCTTTGATCCTACACAGAGGGGGGCAGGCACCGTGGGATGAGTCAACACCACAAAGCTCAGGGCCTGTCCTGCAAGACCCAGCTCCTAGGGATCAAGCAGCAGCCAAACTTCAAGGTATATACAGAGTTTATTTTAAAAAACCAAACCCAAACCAAAACAAAAAACCCAAAGAAGAGAAGTTTACAGTTCTTGAATGATACACAACTACTGCAGAGGTCATACCCTAGAGAAGAAGCTTCTTTTTTTTTTCTGTGAAGGTGCTGGATGTGCCCTCAACAGTGACAACCCAAGAAGGAAAGAAAATTTGGGGGGGGGGGGGAGGAATAAAAGAGGGAAAAGAAATTGTATTAAAAAAATATACATGGAAAAAAGTCAACTCAAAGAAAAGAGCAAAAGCCACCCCTGAACTCTTCAAGTTTCACTCAACAGGTACCAAAGACCAGCAGTGACATCATGGCTGTTCCTCATGCTGCCAACACCCCAGGCTGAAGTGGCAGCAGAAGCAGGAGGAGAAAAGGAGCAGCAAAACAGAAAAAAAGAAACCCAAACCAGAAAAGCCCCCAGACAAAAAAAAACCAAGCAGAAAAATCAACAAACACCTCTTAACCTTCTTGATGGTCTGAAGAGGGTCTTGGCTGATGGACAGCCCCTGTCAGATGGGGATAGAAGGGGAGCCCCATCTCTCTGGTCTGCATTAAGGGATGGACAGATGTGGAAAGATGGGTGGAGGTTCAACCATGGGCGCAGTAGAGGCAGGAGGACAAGCTCACACGATGGCAAAGGTTCAACCATGGACACAGCAGAGGCAGGACAAGCTCATGCTGACAGCAAAAGTTCAACCATGGGTAGGTTAGGAGCAGGACAAGCTCATGCTGATGGCAAAGCTGTGTTTCAGCCCATCCCCACAGCAGCATCCCTCTGCAACCGCCAAACCGACGCAAGGGTCAGAGAAAACTCAGCATGGAGTCACCCGCTGGCCATGAGGGACCAGGTGCCACCATCAAGGGACATGGCAACTCAGCTGTTCACATCCCTGATGGCAAAAAGGACAGGAGCCAAAGGCTGTCCCCAGACCAGCACCAAGGGCTTGCAGCAGGTTTGAGCAGCAAGGAACTCAACGCCAAGGTCCATCACAGGCAAGCCCAGAACTCAGTCGATTAGATGGTGTTGGGTGATGGGTTGGACTCGATCTCAAAGGTCTTCTCCAACCTGGTTAATTCTGTTCTATTCCCCTCACCCCAGCAAGGTGCTACTGCCACTGTTTTCCAAAGGAGGAGGAGAGGCTGAGAGGCCCAAGCCTTGCTTGACCACGACTCCACCTTCTCTCCCAGGCCACACAGGCAGAGTTTTACTTACAGACTGGTGGGAGGGGGAATTTTCTTTGGGAGAAGGGAAAAAACCAAAACCCCAAACACAACAAAAGAGATGAAAAATGATGGAAGGGGAAGAAGCAGAGGGGTGCAAGGTGGCCAAGGAGCTCCTGCCCTCACTCCACTTCCCCTGGAAGCTTCTTCCATCCAGGGCAGACATTTTTAGAAGCAGTAGTATTTTGGTTTTCCCTCTGCCACCAGCCAGTGTGGTGGCTCTGGAGGTGTTGAGGCACCAGCTCCTAGAGCTTTGCAGGAGCTGTGTCCTCACACCTGGCACAGGAACCAAACTGAGGCCTCAAACTGCACCAGGAGAGGTTAAGATTGAACATTAGAAGAAACTTCTTGAGTGAAAGGGTTCTCTTTTTGAGTGGCCTTGGAAGGAGGTGGTTAAATCCTCATCTCTGGAGGTATTTAAGAGGCACAAGAGACTTGGGAGAACAAATGGCTGGATTTGATGGTCTTAAGTCTTCTCCAACCAAAATGATTCTGATTTACCAGTGTGTTTTTAGGTTTTGGAGGGGGTGGGAAAGCCCTGCTGGTGGTTGACAGGAGATAAGGGAAGGTTTGCAGGACTAAATCCATGTGAGGGGTAGAAAAACCTACAAAGGAAGAGGGGGATGAGGTCATTAGAAGGCTGGAAAAAACCCACTAATTTTTAATTGGGATTTGTGGTTGGTTTTGACTGGGTTTTTTTTTTGAGGGGTGGGGGTGCTGTTACCTTTGAAACCACCCAGCAGCATTTAACTCTACTCCTAAATCAGCACCTCTAGAAAAAGACCAAACCTTCAAAGGTCAGAGCACAAGCAAACTGCCAGGGTAAAGGGAAAAAACCAGCAGCCAAGTTAAACCCTCCCCACCCAGTGGCAGCAAAAAGGGAACTAAAATGTGGCCCCCTCCCCAGATGAGTGAGCAAACAGGGTGCTAGATAAGACTTCAGTACATCATTACACCTTAAAAAACCCCAGTAATTAATAACCACCCCTTCCCCCAAGCCACAAAATGCAGTCACGAGCCACAGCCCTAAAATGCTTACTGCTTGGAGAAAGGGTTGTTGGGGGGCAGGGGGAAGAAGAGGAGGAAGAAACCTTCTGTTCTGTGCCCAGAATTAACATAAAGAGGAGATGCTTTGTTTCTCTTTATTAAGGAAAATCATGCTAAAGCCAAAAAAAAAAGAAAAAGTACTTCAAGAGGTGTGGTTTTGTTCCCCAAAGGAGAAAAGAAAATAAGGCATCCCCCTCCCACCTCCCCCAAGATAAACTGATTGTGCTTCATGGATTTAAAGGAGAGGATTGCAGTCTTCCAAACACAATGGAGCATAATGTGGTGGCATCTCAAAAGGAATAAACAAAACACACACAAAACCCAAGCTCCAACCCAGTGATTCTGGGGAAATGGTACAAATGCCAGTCTGAGAGTCTGCTTCCAACGGGGTGGCATCTCAAAAGGTAAAGAACCAACAAACCCCAACACTAATGCTGGGGAAATGGGTAACAAAACATAGCAGTGCAGTGTTCTGCTCCCACCTTGCTGGCAACTCAAAAGGCAAAAAAAAACAACCCCACCACAAAACCCAATAATCATTCTGGGGCAATGGGGAAAAGCCCAGCTGGACATTCCAAACTCGGCTCCAGGCAGGTTGGGTTTGTCATCTGCTGCCCTGTAGGTTGGACCACAAATGAAAACATCTCATCCAAACCCTTCTGAAACCATCCCCACCACTCCCACCCCTAGAGAGGAGCCAGCAGATACCATTCAATGCTCAAAATCCATCTCTGCTTTGACCCCCAATGCACAAATCCTCTCCAGATTCCAATAAAGCAGCAACCCCAGGGAGGTATTTACCCTGTTAGGAGATTTTTTTTTTTTTTGGTGGCCTTCAAAACCAACCAACTCAAAACCTCAGGGTGCTGACAGCCACCAGAAGAAACCAAACATCTCAGTTCAGAAGCACCCTGGAAACCAAACCCAAGCAACCCAAGACAGAGCAGATTCACTTTGCATCCTCCATTTGGTGCTTTTAAGCTTTGTTTTGTTTTGTTTTTATTCATCTCCATTTTTTTTTTTCTCTCTCTCTAGATTTTGCATTTCTTTCACTTCTAAAGGACTTTTCAGTCCTGTTGTACACACACAAGCAAGATGGCTACCGAGCCAGTGCAGAAATAGGGAAGGAAAGTAAAAAAGTAACAACCAAAACAAACAAAAAAAGCAGCCAAAAACCCCCAAGGAGAAGGGAAATCGGTGCCAACAGGATTGGTGGACTACAGCCAACAGCAGGATCTGAAGCTCTCAAGCAAGGTTGATCCATCAGGGCAGAGGACCTTCAGGAGGTGGTGAGTGTCTGTGAGGTGTTGAACCATACTTCAAGCAAAAAAAACCCCAACAGAATGAAAGAAGAAAACCCCAAACTTGAAGCCAGTTTCCAAACCAGGACAGAGAGTTTGAACCTCAAGGTGTGCTCCAGCTTCAACCAAAGCATTGTTCAGAGAGCGGCGCTGGGGGTGGGGTGGCTGGAGGGGGAAAGGGTTGGTTTGGTGGTTTCCTTTTTCCTCCCCAAAAAGGGGAGCCAAGCTCCATAATCCAGACCGAGGAAGCGAATCACAATCCATGAAGAAGGCTTTTCCAAAGTCCAAAAAGAAAGAAAGAAAGCAAAACCCCAACAAAAAAAAGCCCAGTGGTTGTCAAAGTCCTTACAAGTTCAGGAGGGGCAGGCAGGAGTCCACATAGAAAACTGGACTGAACAATCCAGAATTAAGCTCAGAATAGCTCCATGCACTTGTACTGTTTGGTTCTTGTTTGTTTGTTTGTTTGTTTCTCCATTTGTTTGTCTGTTTCCCCACATGACTCCACACAAAAGCCCATCACAGCAGTAAAGCTCAAGCTGAAGGAGCTACCTTTTCGATCCGCCGTGGGTTTGATCTTCTCCGTGTTACCGAGGCAAACAACCATTCCACGTCCAGCTGAGGCGGTGTCTTTGGAACCAACTGAGAAACAACAACAAAAAGGAAGGAAAAGGAGGAAAAAAAAAAAAAGAAAAAAAGAAAAAAAAGCAAAGCATCTTGGTTTTAATTTAATTTGTGTGTGTGTGTGTGGTTTTTTTGGTGGTGGTTTTTGTGTCTGTTTTTCTCTTCTTTTTCTTTCGTTAAACTAATTTCCTACCTAACCAAGGGCAGCGTTCGGAGCTGACACTTCAGTAGCACAAAAAGAACACCAACAAAAAAAAAAACAACCAACCCCCAAACAACAACCAAAAAAAAACAAATAAAATCAACCACAAAAAAAAAAAAAAAAAAAAAAAAAAAAAAGAAAAAAAACCCCACCCAACCACAAAAAAAATAAAAGACCCCAAACCCAAACCAACCACAAAAGAAAGATAGGATATTGTTTGTTTGACTTGGCCAAATGGAATTCTGAATGCATGCACTCGGGCTGCCTATTTGCTACCCCCAAAAACTCACCATTATGAAGAACAATAATAACAACAATATCATTATGGAATGTGGGAAATATGCTATGCACCTTGGGCTGAAGAAATGACCAAGAAGAAGAACAAAACAAAGCAAAAAAAAAAAAAACCAACAACCCAAAACACACAAAAAAAAAAAACAACCCCAAAAAAAAGGAAAAATAAAATAATAATAACAATAATAATAATAAATCAAAATCTAAAGGGTAATGAGAAGAGATATATCAATGCTATTATTCATAAAAACCTTGTTTAGTAATAAAAAAAATTGCTTTTGTTTAAATATGAATATTATAGTCTGCTTCTCGTGGTTAGGAAATTAAAGAGTCTCTCTGAAAAAGCAGGTTGCCCTCTTTTACTACAACTCCATGTCTTGAGCTTCGTCTTCCGAGAAGTCGGACATGGAGCTCTCGGAGGAGCTGTCCCCGGTGCCTTCTTCCTGTTCTTTTAGTGCTTCTTCTGTTGCATATTTCTGAATGTACTCTGTGGGAGGAAAAGAGTAAAAAAAAGGTCAGCAGCAAACAGCTGGGAGGTCATCTGTTCTTTGGAGGGCTTGGCTCACATCACAGAACGTTTGGAAGGGACCTTGAAGGATCATCTAGCTCCAGCTGTCTGCCAGGGCAGGATCCCCTAGGACTGCATTCATTCCCGTGTGAGCCTGCTCTGGCAGGGGGGTTGGACTGGATGATCTTTGGAGGTCCTTTCCAAACCCTAACATTCTGTGCTTCATTCTGTGATCACCTAGACTAGAATCATAGAATGGTCTGGGTTGGAAGGGACCTCCAAAGGCTATCTAGTCCAACCACCTCTGCAGTAAAAGCAGGGGGCTGCCCAGAGCCCTGTTGAGCCTCAGAGATGATTGTCCCCAGATTTCTTCTTGCCCCCTTTATGTCCTGAAAGGCCACAAAAAGGTCTCCCTGAAGCCTTCTCTTCTGCATGGTGAACGACCACAACTCTCTCAGCCTGGCCTCACAGCAGAGGGCTTCCAGCCCTCCCATCACTGCTGTGGCCTCCACTGGCCCTGCTCCAACAGGTCCATGTCTCTCTTGTGCTGAGCACTCCAGAGCTGGACATGAATATCTGAGCGTTTAAACCAAGAGTGAAGAACAACTGCCACTGAAGCCAAAGCTGAGAGCCAGACAGAAGTCAAGTGTAAAGAAGGATGGCCAGAGAAGACACAGCAGAAGACTACTTGAAGGGAACAGCTGTAGAAAGAAACCTGTGGGTGCCCCAGGCTCTGTTTTCAAAGCACAACTCTGACAGCCTGCATCAGATCAAGCAGGACCTGCAGGGAGCCAGGCCGGCACGCTGCAGGTCACCAATGGAAACCATGTCTCACAGTGGGGTCTGAACCATGCTGGCTGTATGCATCCAGATCAACACCTTGAACTTCAGCCAAGAGCAAGCAGGAGAACTGGTTTTACTGGGATTCCTGCAGGCAGGTGAAGGAGCTGCTGCCAGCTCAGGCTGGTGTGGCTTTCACGGTCACCTCTGTGCAGAGGAACAGAGCAAAAAGGCAACACAAAGAGTTGGATTGAGTCTGCCAAACCCTTTGGAGGCCCCATCCCTGGAGATATTCAGGCTCAACCTTGATGGGGCCATGAGAAATATGACCTAGCTGCAGATGTCCTTGCTGACTGCAGGGGGGTTGGACATGACAACCTTGGAAGGTCTCTTCCAACCCACTGGATTCTGTGATTCATGAGGGAAGCAGCGACCCAACAATGAGAGGGACCGAGGGAAGCAGCAACCCAGCAGAGTCTTTACATGAGAAGATGGGTTGGCAGCAGAGGACAGGCAGAGCTAAGGAGATGGGGTGCCAAGATGACCTATCTTTGTAGGGGCTACTCCCTTCCCAGGGCCTTCCAAGAATTCACCTCCCTCTGGAGACCCAGAAGTTGTTATTGCTTTCACAACCCAGCAAAAGGGAATCCAAGTCCCATTGCTCCAAGACTCTGGATATCAAAGCCCTCTATACTGAGGCTAAAGCCATCAAACAACTGCTGTAGCAGACCCCAGACTGAAGGTTCTAATCCTAAGAATCAGTCTCCAGCTGCATACTGGTAATACAGAAAACAGCAGCTCTGTAGAGAAGGACCTGCCAGTGCTGGAGAGCAAGTTCACCATAAGCCAGCAACATTCCCTCATAGTCAAGAAGACAAATAGTGTCTTGGGGTGCATGAAGGAGAGCATGGCCAGAAGGTGGAGGCAGGTTCTCTTCTGCCTTTATCTCTGCCCTAAGGAGGCCACAGGGGTCCAGTTATGGGCTCCTCAGTTCAAGAGAGACAGGAAACTACTGGAGAGAGTCCAGTGGAGGCTCCAGAGATGCTGAGGGGCCTGGAGCATCTCTGAGGAGAAAAGGCTGAATGACCCAGGGCTGTTGAGCTGGAGAAGAGCAACCTGAGAAGGGATCTTCTCAATGCTCAGGAAGAGCTAAAGGAGCTGTGGGGGCCAAAAGGATGCGGCCAGACTCTTGTCAATGGTGCCCAGTGACAGGACAAGGGCTGACAGTCACAAACTGGAACCCAGGAGGTTCCATCTGAACATGAGGAGAAGCTTCTTTGCTGTGAGGGTGGTGGAGCCCTGGAGCACACTGCACAGAGAAATTGTGTGAGTGTCCTCCTCTGCAGAGATTCCAAACCCCATGTGGCCACTGTGCTTCTGGGCAAGCTGCCATGGGTGACCCTGCTTTAGCAGGGTGGGGAGGGGGGTGCTGGACTGGCTGATCTCCAGAGGTCTCTTCCAACCCTCACCATGCTGGGATTCTGGGATATTAATGGATGTTGACAAAGTCCACAATAAATCCTTACTTATTTGGGTTTCATCCCAAGAATCACAGGAGCTACAGACCTTGGGCCACATCTCCAAGCCGCCACCCGTCTCTGCACTACCACTCTACTGCTCTGTGTGCTCATAACTAAAAAATGAGGAGAAGCAGCAATCAATTATGCATCTGCTCTTCTGAGCTTCCCAGAGCAGAGGAGCTGCTCCAATCCATCCCATCAGTTTAACATCTCCAAGGCTATTTTTAAGGCCACTACTGTATGAGGCACGACAGCTGGTTAGCTTCATCTTATCCTCGTCACGCAAGTCTGGGAAGAGACAGCAGAGGCAGGACTCTCGGGCACCGGGAACATCAGCCGCCTTGTAAGCACTTCATGCTCCTTCTAGACCATCTTCAGGATGGAAATGAAGGAGGAGACTATCCTTGTGATGATAGGATGAGAGAATTGGGCTTGGTCAGCCTCCCTGAGGGCTGTCCTCAGATCTCTGTAGATGCATTTTGATTGGAAAAGACCAAGTCCAACCACTCTCTAACTCTGCTTGTGGTGCCACACAAGTCCTCAGCACCTGTCTGCAGCTTTTAAACACTTCCAGGGATGGGGATTCACCCACCTCCCTGAGCAGGCTGTTCCAGTGTTTGAGAACCCAGTGAGTGAAGAAGTTTCTTCTAATGTTCAGCTTAAACCTCCCCTGGTGCAACCTGAAGCCATTTCCTCTCTCTCCCTATCCCTTGTTCCTTGGGAGAAGTGACCAACACCCACCAGCTGCCAACCTGTTTTCAGGGAGCTGTAGAGAGGCAGAAGGTCTCCCCTCAGCCTCCTTTTTTCTAGGCTAAAAAGCCCCAGTTCCCTCAGCTCCTTCTCACAAGCCTTGTGCTTCAGACCCTTCCCCAGCTTTGTTGCCTTTCTTTGGACCTGCTCCAGCCCCTTAATGTCCTTTGTGGAGTGAGGAGCCCAAAACTGAACCCAGTTCTCAAGGTGTGGCCTCACCAGTGCCCAGTCTAGGGGAACAATCCCCGCCCTGGTGCTGCTGGCCACACTCTTGCTGATCCAAGCCATGATGCTGAGTGCTGGCTCACACACTGGCTCATCTTCAGCTGGCTGCTGACAGTAGCAGCAGCTTTGAGCTTCCTTGAAGGTCCTGCTGTTGGTCAGCAGCAGTTTGTTCACTTTTTTTCCTGGGGTTTATCCTTTTTCACTCCACTGAAGCACAGAGGACATGCAAAGTGTCCCCTGTGCTGGGCCTGGAGATTTTATCTGACAAACCATTTTGCCTGGAAGCTTTGTCACACAAAAGCCAAACAGGCAGTGGACTTCAGGATACTGAGCAGGCCAGGTCTGCAGGGTAGTTGTTCTGATCCTGTCATGGAGCTGTCAGGGGAGTCAAGCAGAGTGAGCTGAATAACTCAACACTGAGCTCACAGTTTTGCTTGCCCTGATTTGTAGCTCAACCCTCAAACAAAAAAACCTTGCAGCTGGAGAGCCATTTCCTAAACTCATCAGATTCATAGAATGGTTTGGGTTGGAAGAGACCTTCAAGATCATGCAGTTCCTGCCATGGGCCCAGGCTGCTCAAGGCCTCACCCAACCTGGGCTTGAACACCTCCACGATTCTGACTTCTTTAATCTTACTTCTGACGTGTGAAGATGAATTCATTTTGTGCCTCACTTGCCTGCTTCCTAGCTCAGTTCTACCTCCAGACTTTTCCAAGGTATTTGAGTCTCCTTCCTGGAAGCCTTCCCTGATGCCAAGGAGGTATGGACCCTGCCCTTCAGCCTCGTCTACCATGCCCTTCCAACTCTTCCAGGAGGAGACACACCAGCACCCTCACTCCTTCTGCCAGTGCTCATCTACCCTCACTGGTCACTGTTAATGTTTAGCCTGGGCAGCTCCAGTTGAGTTACACATCTGTGACCACATCCTGCTCACCCAGAGCACAGGACAAATCATTCCCTGCCTCTTTACAGACACCTTTGACACGTCAAAGCTCACAGCTTTGTTCAGTACTCTAGATTAGGCTCCTCCAGTTCTTTCCCTTTGTCCTCTCAGCACAGGACAGAAATGCATCTGTTAGAGCAGGGCCAGAGGACACAACAATGAGGGGAGGGCTGGAAGCCCCCTGCTGTGAGGCCAGGCTGAGAGTTGGGGTTGTTCAGCCTGGAGAAGAGAAGGTTCCAGAAAGACCTTCTGGTGGCCTTTCAGTACTTAAAAGGGGTTCTAGAAGAAACAGACTTTTGAGCAGGGCCTGCAGTGACAAAGGGTGATGGTTTGCAACTCAAAAGAGGCAGATTTAGACTGGAGAGAAAGAAGAAATTCTTTCATGTGAGGATCATGAGACCCTGGAACACATTGCCCAGAGAGACAGCAGATGCCCCATCTCTGGAAGTGTTTCAGGTCAGCTTCAGCCTGAGCAACTTGCAGGAGTTGGAGATGTCCCTGCTCCCTGCAGGGGGGTTTGGTCCAGATACCTTTAAAGATCCTATCCAACCCAAAAGATTCTGTGGTGGTCTTCAACACCATCTGTCCATGCTACACCCTTTGAACCCTCAGTGACTGGTCTGTAGCTTTCTTGACTAACGTGCTTTGAATCAGGCACAGCATCAGTAAGGCTTGGCTTAACTAGGAAGTAGGAAGGAACCATATCTTGGTGGTGGAGCATTCACCTCTGGAGTCATTCAAAGCCTGCATGACCTCTGTGCTATTTGCTCCAGGTGAACCTGCTGTGGCAGGGTGTTGGACTAGATGATCTCCAGAGATCTCTTCCAACCTCTATCATTTTGTGATTCTGTGACCTGCTGACAATTCCTGTTGTCACCAACAGCATCACCAATGCCTTGATTGATGCCCTTAGAATCACAGAATCAGTAAGGCTGGAAGAGACCTCAAAGATCATCAAGTCTAACTTGTCACTCAAGAGCTCATGACTACTTAGATGAGAGAGCTGCTACCAAACCACCTTCCAGCCAGGACCTGTGCAACTGGATGCTCCCATTTCAGTTTAACACTTTTCCTTGTTCCTTCCTCAGCTGGGCACCTTTTCTACCAAATCATTTTTCCAGCCTCTCCAGACTGAGGTGAATCCTAACCCAGCTTTGCTTCCAGCCTGCCCTGAGGGTCTGTTAATGATTTAAACCCCATTGCATCCACAGCAGCAGCAGCTGACACACCGCAGTTTAAAATGGACAGAGACCTTTAATGAGACCTTTAAAAAGTCCTCTTCAACCTAAAGCATTCTGTGACTGTCACTGGCCTCATTCCTCCAGGGTGGAACTCAGAGTAGCTTAGCCCTAAGCCACCACTCATTCCATACCTGTGTTCCTTTTCTGTCCTTACCTTTAATTTTCTGTTTGTACTCTTCTGGTCGGTGGAGGTACATGGCTGCAGCATCACCATTTAGGGGATCTATAGGGTTGGGATAGGCCAGCAGCTGGGGCAGGAACGATTCAAATATGTTGGTGAGATCTGGAAGGGAAAGACAAAGCTGTTCACGGCCACAGACCCAAAGCCAACCCAATTAATCATCCCACAAACCACACAAGAAAAATAAACACTGAGGTCCCTCACCCCTCACTGAGTTCTTCTCCTGTTTCCACCTCCTTCTGTCACCCTCCTTAAATGTCCTGTGCTGTGTCACTAAATTGACATATCCCAAGCATAAAGCATCTTCCAAAGTGCTTTGGACGATTGTGTTAATAGAAAGAGCAACCAACAAGTCCCTCCTCCAGCTCCAAACCATTTGCAGAATGTGAAGAGCTCACATTAACACCTTGGGGCCACTTGGCATCTTGTCACTAAATAATCCGCTAGAGGAAATGTCCTTCTGGTGCTGATGAGTCATTTGTGGATATGAGAAACCTCCTTCCCACATCCCCAAGATGACACTTCAGTGGTGGAGGTGCTCAGAAACAAGCCCTGTGTTACCATTTCCCCTTGGGAGCCTCAGAAGGACCTTGTACACCCATGCAGACCAGAGATCAAACCCCCCAGTGCTGGGCTTGTGCACCAGGGTTGGCCACAGGACAGCTGCTGGTAGAGGTCAGGCGGTGTGGGGGTTTCTCAGCTGGGTTTTGTCTGTGAATGCTCTACTCACCTTCTCTCGGGATCTCCTTTTCCTAGTTCAAATGGGTGTCTCTCTCACAGATTCATAGAACAGTTTGGGTTGGAAGAGACCTTCAACATCACCCAGTTCCAACCCCACTGCCATGGGCAGGGACGCCTTCCACTAGACCAGGTTGCTCAAGGCCTCATCCAACCTGGTGATGAGCACCCTCCAGGAGGGGGCATCCAGAACTTCCCTGGGCAACAGAAACCCTGCCTGTGGATGAGCATTATCAGTCCACACCAGCACAGATCAAAGTAGAGCTGGTGGAAGGGAAGCTCATCCTTGCCTTGGATCCACTATGTGAGCAGCTTTGCTATCTCAACCCATCTCTTACAGGAAAAAATTTGTGTCGTTATGCTTGAGCTCACACATCTGAGCTTCACAGAACTGCTGAACTCAGCCAGATCTCATGGTGGGTAGAGTCCTCAGAGCCCATAACTTTCTAAAAGATTAATCAAAAATGGGTGGGCAGTTATAGGCAGACATCTCCAGCAGGTCTCCCTGTGCAGTGGTAACACAGAAATCCCAGCATGGTGTGGGTTGAAAAGGACTTCTGGAGATCCTCCAGTCCAAATCACCTTGCTAAATCTCTCCAGAGAAGGAGATTCCACAACCTTCCTGGGCAGCCTGCTCCAGGGCTCCACCACCCTCACCCCAAGTAAGTTGCTCTTGATGCAATCTCCCATCTTCCAGTCTGTACCCACTGCCCCTAGTCCTGTTAACTGGGCACCACTGACAAGAGCCTGGCCACATCCTCTTGCCCCTCCCCAGGTCCTTTAGTGCTGAGCATTGATCAGATCCCCTCTCAGACTGCTCTTCTCCAGGCTCAACAGCCCCAGGTCTCTCAGCCTTTCCTCCTCACAGAGATGCTCCAGTCCCTGGTTACTTCAGCTCTGGGATGCAATCACAGAAAACCAGGTTCTAATTCCATCAGCAGCAAAGATAAAGCTGCAGAACTGCTCAGGAGGTCCAAGCAGATCTTTGCCAATGCTCTATGTTACCACCTCTGCAAGTCCACTAACAGTTAACGCTTCCACATCGTGCTCAAGAAGATCAAATGAGAGGTGGTGAGACACTGGAACAGGTTGCCCAGGCAGGTTGTGGATGCAGCCATCCCCACAATCTGGAGGTGGCATTGAAAGCTGTGGAACAGCAGTACATGTTGCACTGAGCTGGATTCTGCTGCTGAACCATTCAAGATCTGCTAGCACCACTTCAACTCTTCCACCTCACATCAAATCCTCCCAGCACCCAAGAGAATCCTCTTTCTCTGTGAGCACTTGGGTCAGGGTTAAGCTGATCCCTCACCACAGAACCAGGTGAAGCATACTTTGTGCATCTACTACACCAGGACTTCAGGCATTTTGATAAGGAGTACAGTTCAACTGAAGTTACTGTAACAATTTCCCACCCAGGATTCACCAAGCCTGGGGTTTCCTAACAAAGAGTGCTTGTGAGGAATATGAAGTAGCTCATCCCTCTAGCTTCAAAGCTTCAGCTCCTACAGGTAAAAAAAAAAAATCAGCTTTTCATGGAAGAACATGAAGGATTTGATGTGCACATGCCCCTGAATACCGTTCCACAAGTGTGGAGAAGGCTCTAGGGAGACCTTCTGGTGGCCTTTCAGGACTTAAAAGGGCTGAGATGAAAGCTGGGGACAGACATTCTAGCAGGGCCTGCTGTGACAGGACAAGGGGCAATGGGTTTAAACTGAAAGAGGGAAGATTTACAGAAGTGTCCAGCTCCTCCACCCCATGGACATCCTGGGGCAACAGGCACAAACTGGAACACAGGAAGCTATGTGTAAGCATAAAGAAAAGATTCCTCACTTTGAGGGCTGTGAAACACTGGAAGCCTGCCCAGAGAAGCTGTGGCTTCAAGGACAGGCTGGGCAGGGCTCTGAGTAACCTGACCTAGTTGAAGATGTCCCTGCCCATGGAAGATGGGTTGTAACTAGGTGATCTTTAATGTCCCTTCCAACCAAAACAGTTCTGTGGTTCTGTGAATGGAGTGAGTGACCCTTTGTGAGATTTATGGAGCACTTTCACCTCTCTGGCATGAGAAACAAACTTATGAAAGCATTTTCACATAAAAACCTTGTTCTTCTCATGATCTAGGCTCTGTGAGGAGTCTAAAACTTCAGGAAAACAAGCAGCCACCAAAGCAAGAGTTGGCTTGAGATCATCAAGCTGGTTTATGTTAACACACCAAATAAACATTAACCTGATCAACTTTCAAGGAAACACCAAACTCACCGTAGAGAGCTGTCCAGGTTTGATTGATTACATCTAGACATACAGTTCCTGACCTGAAACACATGGGAAAGGATGGAATTAGACACAGTCACACTCAAGAAATTCTCTGGGGATTTAAGAGAACCTAACCCCAACTTCCCCTACCCCACTGTTTCAGGGAAGCTCTGATTTATCCCTCTTTTGTGGTTAAAGCCTTTGAACACTTTGACTCTTCATCCTCTGCTCAGAAGAAAATTAATTGGAGCCTTCACTGAATTATTTGGTCCACATGGAATGACTAAAGCAAAGGTAGCTCCTCTTCACAACCCTTAAACTGGGGGGAAAAAACCCCAACATAACAACCCACAACGTGGCAAAACATCCCCCACTCTGGGCTTTTTAGACTGGTGAAAGCATACTGAGCCCATCAGGAAGCCAAAATGAAGCTGAGAGCGAAACAAACCCCTTGGAAAAAGCCCACCTGAGGGAAATCGACTTACGCTTCGTCGATGTTGGGATGGAAAATTTTATTCATGAATCCTGCAAAGAGACACACTGGTAAATAACAGCAAACAAGAGGAGACTGGAATTTACTGGCCAAGGACTCATCTCTCTGGTTTCAATGAAAAGCCAGCCTTGGCTGTGCTATATATAGCTGTGTAACCTTTAAAACACACAGGCGGCGTTCTGCCCCTGGGGGTCCTTTGTCCATCCCCTCAAAATTCAGCAGAACTCCCTGCTTCCAGTGCAAAGCCCACCACAAAGGTTCTGTGCTGCAGTGTTATCAACCATCAAGCATCCAGCTTTGAGAAGGGGTTATCAAAAGCTTCAAGGCTCTTTGGGTTTAAGCCCAAACCTCCAGCTCAACATTTGCTGCGTGATTTAAATTTTTACTTTTTTTTTTAAACATATCTCCCAAGAAAGATTTTCTATGAACTTGGAAGTTGCATTTGTCAGCCAGTCAGGGGCAGGAGATTGGTTGCAGAGAGATGAAACTTGCATTAAGACAGCAATGAATTCATCACCTGGTACCTCTGGGCTGCTAGAAAACAGCTCAGATTCAAGGTCCGGAACGAGAGTGCTCAGCGTGGCTTTGCCCGCATCAGACTTCTACATTTGAGTGTTTTCTTTGCTCTGAATTGTTTCAGTGTAACTGGTGGGTTCAAAACCTTACCACATGGTGGGAGAAGACCTCTCACTGCAGTAGATGTGAAACATGTTTTCCAGTTACCCGCCTGAACCTCCGAGTTCAATTTTGGCACCTCAAAAACACGCACACCCCGCCCCCTGCCCCCGGGTTTACAGAACAAAGATATGAAAGGAATTACAACACAACCTGTTTCTGTAGAAATAAAGCAAGTTCACCCCCAAAGCCAAGTGAAGCATTTCAGATGACAGCTGAGAGCAAATTCACAGATTGCACAGGGTTGGAAGAGACCCTCAAAGGTTATCATGTCCAACCCCCCTGCAGTAAGCAGCGACACCTCCAACTAGATCAGGCTGCCCAGGGCTACAACAATCTTGGAGGTCTCCAAGCACAGGGCCTCAACTGCATCCCTGGCCAGCCTGTTCCAGTATTTCACCACTCTCATCAGAAAGAACTTCCTCCTGCTGTCCAACCTAAATCTATGCAGCTCTGGTTTCAATCTGCTGCCCCCCATCCTATCACTGCAAGCCCTTCTGAACACTCCTTTCCCCAGCCTTCTTGTAGGTTCCCTTCAGGTACTGGAAGGCATAAGGTCTCCCTGGAGTCTTCTCTTCTCCAGGCAGAATAACCCCAGCTCCCTCAGCCTATCCTCACAGTATAGGTGCTCCAGCTCTTGGATTATCTTTGTGTCCCTCCTCTGGACTTGCTCCAACAGTTCTGTGTCTTTCTTATGCTGGGGACACCAGAACTGGACACAAACAAGGACCACGACCTGAGTGACAGCATGGTTGCCCACCTGGGCTGAGAGTTAGCATATGGATTGAATTCCTTTTTCTCCCCATGTATTGTGACACCACCATAATTGCATGTTTGTGCTGCTGGGACTCTGCATAAACACAAAGCAAGGCCAAAACAATGCCCAAAGCTGGAGCAAGCTGAAAGGACCAAAGAAGTGCATGAGCAGCCCCACACTAACAAGGGCCTTTCAGGAGTATCTTGCCGTGACTGAGCCTCAAAAACTGAAACAGGCCTGAAAAAGCCATCAAATATTTACATTATGGCAGCTCTGACAGGTTCAAATCAGGTCACAGATCCATTATGCTGGCATTGGAGAGCTGCAGTGAGCACTGATCCTGACTCTAAATCCTGTCTCTGTCTTAGGAGGGGGGAGAAAAAAAAAATCCAAAAAATTAAAGTTCTGGTAAAGCAGAACAGAAGAAAGGATGAGAGAAGGCTTGAGGAGGGAAGATTTAAACTGGAGATTAGGATGAAATTCTTAACAGTGAAGGTGCTGAGGCACTGGAACGGGTTGCCCAAGGAGATTGTGGATGCTCCCTCCCTGGAGGGGTTCAAGGCCAGGCTGGATGAGGCCTTGAGCAACCTGATCTAGTGGAAGGTGTCCCTGCCCATGGCAGGGGGGGTGGAACCAGATGATCTCTAAGGTGCCTTCCAACTCAAACCCTTCTGTGAATCTATGAAGACATCAAATAACAGGAATAGGGTGGTAAGATACAGAGCTGATGAAGTAAATACTCTCTGTTCTGGTATGTGGGATGCAGAGCAGGTCTTTTCTAACCCAGCTAGACCAGAATTGTTTTGGCTTCAAGAGAGCATGAATATTATCAAGTCCAACCATCAATCAGCACTGCCAGGTCACCACTAAACCATGTCCCTCAGCACTACACCTCCACGGCTTTGAAACCCCTCCAGGGTTAGGAACTCCACTGCTGCCCTGGGCAGCCTGGGCCAGGCCCCAACGACCCTTCAGGGGAAAAAAAATTGTTCTTCATGTCCAACCTAAACCTCTGCTGGTGCAGCTTGAGCCTGTTTGCTCTCATCCTGTCACTTGCTCCTTGTGAGAGGAGACCAGTCCCCACTATGGATTCAGAGAACTGTTTCAGTTGGAAGAGAGTCTCAAGATCAAGTCCATCATCAACCCAACACCACCATGGCCATTAAACTGTATCCCAAAGTGCCATATCCACACACTTCTTGAACACCTCCAGGGACAGTGGCTCCACCACCTCCTTAAGCAACCTGTTCCAACACCTGACCACACTTTCAGAAAAGAAGTTTTTTCCTAATATCCAACCTAAACCACCTCTGGAACAACTTGAGGTCATTTCCTCTTATCCTACCACTCATTCCTTCGGAGAAGAATCCAACTCCCATCTGGCTCCAACCTCCTTTCAGGCAGCTGTAGAGAGCCAGAAGGACTTCCCTTGCTACAACCTCAGAAGCTGTAAGGAGAATGTTAAAGGGATGGAGGCATCAGACTCTTTGATTTTCTGATCCTCTCACCTATATCCTAGGACCTTCTACCAAAGCCACCTGCAGCTGGATGGACAAGGCTTGTGATACAAACCCATCTGTAAAGTTCTGGACAAGCTTCCATTCATACACACTTGCTATCAATAGAGAAGAGATGAAGCTGTCTGCTGAAGCACCTCCCGTGCTAGAAATCTCCAGTTCTTCTCTGTCATCTCTGCCCTCAACCCAAGGCAGGAACAATCTCTTCTCTCACACTGTCCCTTTTAGCCAGCTTTGCAAATGATACAGTTGTTCTTCAAGAAAGGACACAAACACCCCCTCCCTGTGCTTCCTAGGTCACTGCAACACCATCTTGTAACTCCTCAAGGTTCCCTCAGTCTCATTCCCCTGCAGATATAAACATGCCAAGAACAGCTCTGTTCTTAACTCTTTCTGCTGTCCCAGAAATTACCTCAAAGCAGTACTTGCTACTCTATTTGAGCTGGAAAGTCTCCTGCAGAGACAAGGCTTTAAAGCTGCTCCCTCAGGACTGACTTGCTCTGTAGTTATTTTCACAAATACAAAAGACACAGCAGGCCTCAACAGCCAGGGAAAAATGAAATTCCAACTGGAAGAGGAAGTCCCCAGTTAAAAAAACACACAAACCTCCCAAGCCAGCACAAACACCGAGGGAGGTTCATCGACACAGTCCTGGACACAGCACACCCGGATAAACCATGGAGAACTCCAGGTGAGCACTGCTGGAAAGCAGCTCTGTGGAGAAGGACCTGGGAGTGCTGGTGGCCTTCACCATGAGCCAGCAACATGCCCTTGTGGCCAAGAAGGCAAATGGCCTCCTGAGGTGCATGATAAAGTGTGGCCAGAAGGTTGAGAGATGAGTAAGGACACACCTAGAGTCCTGGGTCCAGTTCTGGGCTCCCCAGTCCAAGAGAGACAGGCAACTACTGGAGAGAGTCCAGGAGAAGCTCCAAAGGTGCTTAGGGGTCTGGAGCATCCCTGTGAGGGCTGAGAGCCCTGGGGCTGTTGAGCCTGGAGAAGAGCAGCCTGAGAGGGGATCTGATCAACATTCAGCAAGACCTGAAGGGTGGAGGGCAAGAGGATGTGGCCAGACTCTTGTCAGTGGTGCCCAGTGACAGGACTGCAGGCAGTGGGCACAAACTGGAACCCAGAAGGCTCCATCTGAACATGAGAAAATTCTTTCTTGTGAGGGTGTTGGAGCCCTGGAGCAGGCTGCCCACAGAGGTTGTGGAGTCTCCTTTTCTTGGAGAGCTTCCAACTCCACCTGGTTATTCTGCCCCTGGGCAACCTGCTGTGGGTGCTCCTGCTTTTGCAGGGGATGGTGGCCTAGTTGATCTGCAGAGGTCCTTTCCAACCCTTAGCATTCTGCAATTCTGCGACTCCATAATGAGTTCCTAGAGTCAAACTCTTGATTTTGGGTTCTCACCACAACCTGGAGCATGAAGCCAAGGTCACAGCCTGAGCAGCTGTGACTCTGTGAGCTAGACTGCCTGTGAACACTTCACATTTGGAAAGAACATTCTCACTGCCCCCTGGAAAAGCCACTCCTGGGGAGGAACCTGAGCAGCAGAGTGCCTACAGACTCCACAACCTCTCCGGGCAGCCTCTTCCAGGGCTCTCTTTCCAGAGGGACACCAAGATCCAGCGCTATTTTTGAAGGTGAAGCAGGACTGCATAAAATCTGCATGGACATAAAGCTTTTGAGTGAGAACAGAAAACAAATGGTCCATCCACAAAGCAGGGTGGGGGGTCACCATCCCTGGAGGTGTTTAAAGAAAAAAGTAGTAGATGTGGCACTTCGGGACATGGTCTGATGCTCACGGAGGTGTTGGGTACAAGGTTGGACCTGCTGATCTTAGAGGTCTTTTCTAACCTTAATGATTCTATGATTTTGACTCCATGGAAGGAGTTACACAACAGAGAGGGACACATCTGCTCTGATCCTAGAAGATGCTGAACCCATGTGCAGATGCTGACCCTCTGGCCCGCTGGCATTTCAGCTGTAGCCCTGGAGTCATGGCTCTTGGGCTTGACAGAAATGTTTGGAGAGAAAGGCATTTCCAAATGAAACCTCAGTTAACTGAAAGGCTGGCCATCTTCTTGGTGCTGCAAACACAGCAACACCCAAAAAGCTCCAGTTGCTGGATGTTTTCCAGCATGACATGAAGTTCTCCCATCATGCTCAGGCTCACAGATGATTTGAATCATATAATGCTTTGGTTGGAAGAATCCTTGAAGAGCACCAAGTCTAACAGTTAATCCAACACTGCCTGCTCACCACTAAATGTTGTCCCTACACAGCTTTTAAATATCTCCAGGGATGGTGACACTACAACCCCCCACCAGGCAGCTGGTTCCAGGCTTTGACAGCCCTCAAGGGGAAGAAATTGCTCCTCATGTCCACCCTAAACCTCTCTCCCTGGTGCAACTTGCCTGTTTGCTCTCCTCTCACCACTTGTTACTTGTGCATCCAGGGCACTGGATCAAAGCAGTGACTCTAAGTTCCCAGAAGACAGCTAGAATACACTGCCAAAACCAACAGGAGCTGCTTTGTCACCAAGTTCTTCAAGAATCACAGAACTGTTTTGGTTGGGAAAGACATCGAGTCCAACCATGAACCTAAAACCACCATGGCCATTAAACCATGTCCCAGAGTGTCATGTCCACACATTTCTGGAATGCCTCCAGGGATGAGGAATCCACCACCTCTCTGGGCAGCCTGTTCCAATGCCTGCCTCTTGCAGGAAAGAAGTTTTTCCTAATATCCAACCTAAGCCTTCCCTGGCATAATTTCAGGACATTTTCTCTCACGCCATCACCTGATACTAGCGAGACCAAACCCACCTCACTGCAACCTCCTTTCAAGGAGTTGTAGAGCACCAGAAGGTCTCCACTCACCTCCTTTTCTCCAGGATGAACCACCCCAGGTCCTTCAGCTGCTCCTAAAAGACTTGTTTCTCCAGGCCCTTTGCCAACTGCATTGCCCAAATACCTGGGCAACTTGAGGTGCACTGAAGACTCTCAAGGTACTTCTAATTGTCCCATGGAGCAAAAAAGCTCCTGCAAGAGGTTTTTCCATATTGATTGTCCCCCTGCCACTGCACCTACAGGAATAGATTGTGATTTAGAAAGGGTCTCCTACCTTAGTACAGCCCCCATAGAACCACAGATGGTTTGGGTCAAAAGGAACCATAAGGATCATCTAGTTCCAGTCACCTACATGGGTAGGGAGACCTTCCACAAGATCATGTTGCTCATCTACCATCCAGGACTCATAACTTGGGAGATAGGAAGGATCAGAAAGCGAGGCTGGAGATGGTCTCCTCACTTTTTCCACAGCTCCAGCTGCACAGTGTTGGCCCTGCAGCAACAGCAAGCCTGCTGCACTTCTTGGAGCTTCTCCTCCAAGTCAGGAACCAGCCACAATCCAACAAGCAGCCCTTCAAAAGGCAGCCTGCTGCTTATCTGAGCTCAAAGTACAGCCACAGCATAGCTGCTGGCTTAGCTGAGAGGTCCCCAAAGAGACCTTTTCTTCCCCTGCTGTACAACTACCAAAGCAATGCTGGTGCTGCTAGCCCTGTGGATGGATGGAGGAACAGCAGCATGTCAGCAAGCACAGCACTGGCATGAACGTGGGCTTCACATCTTCTAGCTCAGCTGGGGGTCATCTGCAAGGTGACCCAACACCAGTGACAAATTCAAGAGGACTTCCCACCAGCTCTGGGGCAATGTGCCAGAGTAGAGCTGCTTTATATCCACAGCCCCAGCCCAAACTCACCACTGCTTGTTCTCTTTGCTCATAAAATGAAGCCAACTGGACACTTCTCCACCCAACCAACTAGTGACAGCACATTACTCTCTGTGCCACCATGGTGGCAAGCCTAAAGCTAGCAGGACACATGTGTGTAATCACACAGTGCAGCAAGACTAAGCTTCAAAGTTTTACTTTTCCATGAGAGATTGAGGCTAAGCCAGGAAGCTGCTCAGACTTCCTGGCCAGTGAGGTGGGAAGGTGATTACAGTCTCTCCAAAGCAGGGTGTGGGTAGTTTTAAGCACATCACCAAGTCAGCCTGGCTTAGGAGACCACCAAAGCTCATGCACAGAGATTAGCACCCAAAAAACCCCTTGTGTAGAGCATGGAGAGGTCAAAAGCAGCATTTCAAAATCCACACCAAGTCAACATGGCTTAGGTGACCACCCAAAGCTCAGGGCACAAGTCTGTGTATAGAGATCAGCACCCAAAAAAGCTCATGTAGAGGACTGAGAGGTCAAGAGCAGTATTTCTAAACACCACACCAGGCCAGCATGGCTTAAGTGACCACTCAAAACTCAGGGCAGAAGTCTGTGCACACATGTCAGCACCCAAAAAAGCTTGTGTAGAGCACAGAGAGGTCAAGAGCAGCATTTTCCCTGTGCTGTTTTTAAACCACTGGGAAACCTACCTAATGCAAAAAGATCTCCCAAGTCCTCCTGCAACGTTACCAGCCAGATAAGATTAGGCTCCACATAATGTTTATTCCTTCCCCCTGCCTAAACACCCAAAAGCCTGTGAGGGGACCACAAATTTCAACCACACTGCACTCATTTCAGGGACTACCTTCTTGTGCAAGTGATCATGAACCTGCCATGCACCACAGCTTGAGAAATGGTGATTGGAGATGAAGAAGAGGGCACCAGGGCAAGGCCTCTGCCCTGCTCATTCACATAATACCCCTGCAGACTGGGACAACTGGTTGAGTGTGTGGCTGCTCTCCATTTGAAGGGCACACCTTCTGACTCTCTAGAACTCCCTGACAGGAGGGGGGAGCCAGGAGGGGGTTGGTCTCTTCTCACAAAGAAGTGACAGGAAGAGAGGAAATGGTCTCTAGGTGCACAAGGAAAAGTTTTAAATTGGACATCAGAAGAAACTTGTTCCCTGGAACAGGCTCCTCAGGGAGATGGTTGAACCCCCATTGCTGGAGGTGCTCAAAAGCCATGTGAACGTGGTGCTGAGGGACAGAGATTAACACCAGACTTGGTATAGTTAGGGAATGGTTGGACCTGATCTTAAAGGTCTTTTTCCAACCAAAACAATTCTGTGGTTTTAAGTGCAGCACTCTGAGGTCAGTAAGTTCTCACTGGTAAAGGCAAAGAGCTGTTTTTTATGAAAAGGGGACTACAGGAGAGCTGGGGAGGGACTTTTCACAAAGGCCTGTTGTGACAGGATGAGGGGAAATGGCTTTGAGCTGGAAAAGCTGGATTTACACTGAAGATTAGGAAGAAATTCTTTACAGTGAGGGTGGTGAGACACTGGAACAGGTTGCCCAGGGAGGCTCTAGATGCCCCCTTCCTGAAGGTGTTCAAGGCCAGGCTGGACAAGGCTTTGAGCAATCTGGTCCAATGGAAGGTGTCCCTGCCCATGGCAAGGGGGTTGGAACTAGATGATCTTTAGAGTCCCTTCCAACCCAACCCATTCTAAGATTCCATAGAATTTGGAGGTTAGGAGCCCAAATAGATTAGGAATCACACTAGGAGGCAAATAAAAGCTGTGCAGTCACCATGGAGGCATTCACCGACAGCGTGGTGGTGGTGATGTGAGGAGCTGGGTAACATCATCTTGCCCACAGCAGAAGTGGAACAGTTTATGTTACCATACTCCAATTCCAGCAGCTCTTCAAAACAATGCCATAAATAATTCTAGGGCAGCTTCACAAGGGGGAAGATCAGGACAGCAAAATGTGTCTGGTAGATGATGGAAAACAGTGGTGGAGCTAAAAAACTCGGGATCCTCCTGCTCAAGAGTGAACTGCTGAGGGGCTTCTTCTTGGAAGGGGAAAAGAAAACCCCAAAACTGAGGGGTCCCTTCTTGGAAAGAGAAAAAAAAAGGGGGACAAATTAATTCAAAACACCAGTCTGTAAACTGCTGGATAGGAGCAACAACGTCTAGAAAACCACGCACAAAGCATTGCCCAGTATCAGCTCATCTCATGGCTTAGGTGCAACCATCACCTGATGCCCAGGGCTTCAGAGACTGGCACAGAAGGCAGCAAATCTGTGCCAAGCCAGGCTGAAAACACCAATACACAGCCCCCTCCCCCCCTGCCCCATTTTGCCAGGCTGCTCCCATTCTCCTGATAGATAGTAAGAGGTGAATGTGCGTCAGACCTGAGTGGAGACAGGGATACAAATGACTTGTCAGGTGTCTCGTTTCTCCCCTTAGACAAAGCCAAGTGTATTTGGAAGAACAAGCATCTTCACATCTCTAGGTCAGAAGAAGGATCAACACAACAGAGAGGGAAGAGCATGCTCAGAATGGTCACAGGCAATAAGTGACTCATGAAATTCTAAGCAGCAGAATGTAAAGCAAGCCAGAGACAGGAGCTGGAAGTAAAAATAGCAGCTGCAGTTGAGGAAAAAAATTAAGCAGAGGCCAGGAGGGATCTGGTAAATCCTGGCTGGAGATGAACATTGCTTCATCCCTGTCCTGGCTGTCACAATGCCTCCTTACAGACACACACACACGCAATGCTTCCATATGTTTTGTGTGCATAGGAGGCATTCCATTTTCACAGCAGCACAGAATGGCTTGAGTTGGAGAGGACCTGGAAGATGGTCTAGTTCTACGCCCCCTGCCATCTGCAGGGACACCTCCCACTAGGCCAGGTTGCTCAAAGCCTCATCCAACTGACACAATTCTGTGATTCTGTAGATTTGCAGCTGTGCCATTTGGTTATTAGGAAAACAGGAGTGACACAAGTGCTGGCTGGAGCTTGATGATCTTTAAGGTCCCTTCCAACCCAAACCAGTCTATGATTCTGTATGTCAGCAGATTTTAGCATTAAAACAAATCATAGAATGGCTCTGGCTGGGAAAGATGCCTCAGGTCATCAAGTCCAACCATCAACCCAACACCACCGTGGCCATTAATACACATCCCACAATGCCATGTCTGTGTGTTCTCTGAACACCTCCAGGGATGGTAACTCCACCACCTCCCTGGGCAGCCTGTTCCAATGCCTGACCACTCCTGCAGTGAAGAAATTTTTCTTAATATCCAACCTAACCCTCCCCAGCAGAGTTTCAGGACATTCCCTCTTGTGCCAGACTTCTTCCAGGTCCATGTTTCTACTGTTGCTATCAAGAGCAACACTGAGCTTCTTCCTGTCTTTACAGCACCAAAGAGCATCCACCTCCAGCTCCTGGCACGGGTTAAGGACTTTTGAAAACACACAAAATTTACACAAAATGTTCTCCTGACCTGGGAGCTCACAAAAGTACTTTGCAAGTCTCCTGTGAGATAAAGCAGGAAGAGACAACGCAGAAAAATCAGCCTGAAGTTATTAAATCCCAGAAGGAAGGGGAAAAGCAGGGAAGCAGTGCCAGCAAGGTTCCCAAAAATCATAAACAGCTCAAAACAGAGGCTAGGAGAAAGCAAAAATGGAGCCAAACATCTATCAGGGGAGTGTGTCAGGTCCTCATAAGCATAAAGAGATCTTCACATTTAAGAGCAGCTTCAGACAGCAACTGGAGAATTGGCTTTGTTCCAACAACCTGCTCAAGTCGAGGTGGTTTGTTTGAACCCTGAAGGTCTCAGTATTTAGGGATCATGAGTGAAGTTAGATCATCTCAGTGGGAGCAGTGAAGCCCAGAGCCAACACAACAGCTCTACATCTGGGTCCAGTTAGATTTGGGTCTTCCTAGGATGCCAGCAATGTGCCCTCATGGCCAAGAAAGCCAAAGGTCTCCCGGGGTGCATGAAAAAGAGCGACTAGCAGGTCAAGGGAGGTTCTTCTCTCCCTCTTCTCTGCCTTTGGGACGACACAGCTGGAGTACTGGGTCCACTTCTGGGCTCCCCAGCTCAGGAGAGACAAGAAACTACTGGACAGTGTCAATTGGAGGCTGCAAAGATGCTGAGGGGCCTGAAGCATTTCTGTGAGGCGGAAAGGCTGAGAGCCCTGGGGCTGTTGAGCCTGCAGAGGAGCTGCCTGCAAGGTGATCTGAGCAATGCTCAGCAAGACCTAAAGGGTGGGGGGCAAGAGGATGTGGCCAGGCTCTTATCAGTGGTGCCCAGCAACAGGACAAGGGGCACAAACTGGAAACCAGGAGGTTCCATCAGGAGAAAGTTGTTGCCTTTAAGCCCTGGAGTAGGCTACCTAGAGAGGCTGCAGACTCTCCTCCTCTGGAGAGATTCCAAACCCAGCTGGGCAATCTGCTGTGGGTGATCCTGCTTTATCAGGGGGGTTGGACTGGATGATCTCCAGTGGTCCCTTCCAACCTCCACCATGCTGGGATTCTGTGATTTCTCTTTTTCCTGTATGCTTTATAGCTCTGGTTCAGGGAGGGGAGATGGGAAAAAAATCATCTTGCTCCAATATGGGATCTGCCCAAATACAGCAAAGATGAAGCAAGGAACAGGCAGTGCCTGGATGTGATGAAACACTGGAAGCTCTCCCAGGAACTGCTCTTTTCACACACATCCCAGGATGGTTTAGGGCTTTAAGCAGAGGCATTACCTGCATTGTCAGGAGAGCACTGTCCCTGGGGAAGTGTCATTTAATAGACTACAGAGATAATTATCAGCCTGAGGAGGGCAGGAAATAAATACCACACATATTTGAGAAGGGAACTGTAGATACAGCAAGGGAGCAAAGATTTGGCAAGAGATGAGCCACCACACTGAGCAAAGGTTTCTGCTGGAGACCCTCAAAGGTGAAGACGACTGTGGCTTATATAAAGCATGGATTACAGCAGTTTCACAAAATCCTAAGGGTTGGAAGGGCCTCTGCAGATCATCTAGTCCAGCTCCCATGATAAAGCAGGGTCACCAAGAGCAGGCTGCATGGAAACACAGTGTTTAGGTGGGTTTGAAATCTCTCCAGAGAAGGAGACTCCACAGCCTCTCTCAGCAGCCTGCTCCAGTGTTCTACCAGCCTCAAAGAAGGGAAGTTCCTCCTCCTGTTCCAGTTTGTACCCATTACTGTCACTGGGCACCACTGGAAAGACTCTGGCCCCATCCTCTTGAGACTGACCTTTAAGTATTGATAAGCATGGATAAATTTGATAAAATAAACAGCTGCTTTTCCTTTAATATCACTTGGATTTAGCTCCTTTTATTAATCAACCTTACATGGCTGATAAATCAAACTGGGTCAGACACTTATGACCAGGCCAGGCTGGATGGGGCCCAGGGAGGTCTTGGATGCGCCCTCACTGGAGGTGTTCAAGGCCAGGGAGGACAGGACCTTGACCAACTTAGTCTAGTGGAAGGTGTCCCTGTCCATGGCAGGGGGGGGGTTGGATCTTTAAGGTCTCTTCCAACTCAAATCATTCTAAGATTTTATGATTCTAAGACAAGGACCACTACTCATTCAAGAGTTTTAAACAACAACAACAAAGTCCACATCTGTTTAGATGACAAATCTGGAACCTGCTCTAAAAAAAACTAAGCCCTTTTCTACATAGGTTTGTAAGGAGGAGGGCACCAACCCTTCCCATACCTCACACACTAAGCCATGCTGGGATAAAAGCAATCTGACTGGCTTAGAGAGCAACTATTAGCAGCTGTTTTGCAGCAGCAGCTTTCTTGAACACATGGATTTGCTGCAAAAAAACCCAAAGAGTCCACACCACTTTCAAGGCTCTGTTAAGGTCTTCTAAGATGGGAAGAAAATGTTAGCCTGCAGCACCAGAGGAACAAGGAAAGCTGCTAGGACAGCATTTTCTTGGCTTTAAGCCTCAACATAAAAGCATCATTTGTTAAAGGGAAGGAAACTGCTGGATTCTGTGCTTTATACAATCCAGTGACTTCCACAGGCAATTTGAACTCCACATGTTGTCACCACAGTGGGGAGCTAGGAGGTGCTGAGAACAGAAGGGTTGCAAACAAGCCACACATGTGCTTGAGATGACCTTCTGTCCATTTATGAGCTCCATCATCTCTAAAATCCTTCACTTCCACCTCTTCACAGATCAGAGACTGCCACGGCAATGCCCTACTAATTCCTACCCCTGTGTTATCTGGAGCTCAAGCTGGGGCAGGACACCCATATGTTCACTGGAACAGGAAGAGAAGATGATCTTGTGTCTTTTACCAGCTCCCAGTTCAGCTCTGAAACTATCTGTAATGCCCAAACCAGTATCAGGCACTGCAGACCCAGTCTGCCTCTGAAAGCAGATTGGGCTGGCCCAGAGGAAGGGGCTGAGACGTCACTCGGCTCTGGCTTCTCCAGATAAGCTGGGCTGGGGCAGAAATGGGAACCAGAGAAAGAAAAATAAACCTCTTCCTGCAGCCAGCTGGAAGTTTCCCAAGGTCCTAGAGCTCTTGTTGGAGCTTCCACTCCCCAGCTCTTTCCTCCCTGCCGGAGAGCCAAGTCCTGCTTTGCTAAGCCAGCTCTTCACTATCCTAAACTATTTGTTCAACCTAAAGCCTCAGCTGCAGGCAGCTTCACCCAGGAGGTTACTTGGGCTCCCAGAAGATACAAAGGTCCTAGAGGAAAAGCCAGCATTTGGGGAGCTCAGCAAGAGAAGTGGTAGGTTTCAGCCTCTCCAAGAGAGACTCATAGGGCAAGGGAAGCATGATAGAATCCTGAAATGGTTTGGGAAGGAAGCCCACCCACCATGGCTAGGGACACCTTCCACTAAACCAGGCTGATCATTCAACCTGGCCTTGAACACCTCCAGCTGGGGAGGGGCATCCACAACCTCCCTGGATAACCTGTCCTAGTGTCTCACCACCCTCACTGTAAAGAATTTCTTCCACATCTCCAGTCTAAGTCTCTCCTCTTCCAGCTCAAAGCCACTGTCCCGCATCCTATCACTACATGCCCTCGTGGAAAAGTCCCTCCTCAGCTTTCTTGTAAGCTCCCCTTTCTTGCAAAGCAAGATGCAATGATGAGTCCAGAACAAGGCAGTCACAACACAACAGGTGTAAGCAAGCTGCTGAGCTGAAGCTGCTGGACTGAAAGGAAGACACCGAAAGTGCAGTATTAGAAGGGACAAAGCAACTAGAGCAGAAAATACCCCCTCTGCAATCCCCCCATGCTGACAAGGAGAAAAGGCCATCCTTGTGGTGTCAGTTCTGAAAACACAGCTGGGCCAGCTCTGATCTCAGGCTGCCTCCAAGCCAAACCACCAAAATGTCCAACACCTTTCACACAACTAGATAGAACCTAAATCAACAGCACTATACATACACATTTATAAATACACATATATACACACAGCCAACATGGAGCTGTGTTGCTCTCACAGGCTGCTGGAGTTTGTTGTTTTTAGTTTAAGCCAATGATTTCTCATACAACCAAAAAGAACACTGAGGAGAGAGAAAACCAACTGTGACTAGTATCAAAATAAACTGAGGTTTACATGCCCAGCTGTCTGTAGCCACCTCAAATACTGGGGTCAGTTTTGGGTCCCTCACTCTAAAAAGGACATTGAGGTGCTGGAGCATGTCCACAGAAGAGCAACAAGGCTGGTGAAGGGTCTGTAGAGAACAAGTGCTGTGAGGAGCAGCTGAGGGAAGTGGGGTGGTTTCGCCTGGAGAAGAGGAGGCTGAGGAGACACTGGCTTGCTCTCTACAACTCCATGGAAGAAAGTTGCAGTGAGCTGGGGGTTGGCCTCTCCTCCCTAGGATCAGATGATAGAATGAGAGGAAATGGCCTGTATTTGTGCCAGGGGAGGCTTAGGTTGGATAGTAGGAAAAGTTTCTGTACTGGAATATTGGTTAGGCATTGGAACAGGCTGCCAAGGTGTGATGGGTTACGCCCATCCTGAAAGCAGGGCTGGGGGGAGGGCTTGTGAGAGCTTTGCCCTCCCTGGAGGGGGTTTTCCCCCTGGGAAACCGAGTTAGTCTGTTCCACTCCCCCTCCTTGTCCAGCAAGCCTATAAAAAGGAAGACACTGCAGCCATTGGGGCTCTTTTTTCTTCTGCCTTGCCTGGACGAGAGGACTGCTGCTGGCTTCCCGCTTCTCTGCCACGTGGCCAGGCCTGGTCCTCCTCCCTGCTACATCCATGCCTCTTCAAAGGAATTCAAAGGACTGGTTTTGTACACATTTTTTTCCCCATCCATCCTTGCTCTTTACCCTTGTGAACTCTTCCTGTTATTGTTTTTTATATAAAGAAAATTTTTACCTCTCTACTTCCAAACCAACTCCAAATTATTTCTTAGTGGATTTGCCTCCTTCCCTTTCTTTTTTCTCTTGATCTCTTTTTTGCATCCCACCCCCAGTCTCAGCTCTTAAATCCCAGTTAAGGCTCAAACCACTACACAAGGGAAGTGGTAGAGTCACCATACCTGGAGGTATTCAAGAAACATGTGGACATGACACTTTGGGGACATGATCTAATAGCTATGGTGAGTTTAGGACGATGGTTGCACTAGATCTGAGAGGTCTTTTCCAACCAAAATGATTCTATGATTCAGACTGGCAAGGTAACAGCACCCTGGTATTGTGGAACTTGAGAATCAGGGAGGGAAAAATGGCACCAAATAACTCATCAACAATCTCCAGCAGGTTTATAGCAAGCTTCAGAGCTGACTCAAGAGGAAGGAGAAACAGGTTGGCATAGCTGCAGCAGTTACTCAGCTGCATGCACATTTTTGTGGTTCGGCTGAGGTTCTGACAGAGGAAAAAGAAAGAAATCCAACAAGGTAAAGGAGGGTCTAAAAATGATGCTTCTCCTTCCCAGAAGGCACAGCTCAACATTTGGAACCAGACAGATTATTCCTCACACCAGAGGGATCTTAAATAGAAGGCACTTGTAGTGTAAGAGCCTATTTTACCAGAGCAGCCAACACTTATCAACTCCAAATCAGGATGATGCTGGAAGGGACCCATCTCGTCCAACCCATATAAGTCACGTTATCACATCAGCTCTGCCCAAGCAGTTTTGTCAGTTCTTTGGCCTGACCACAAGCACGCCCTTCTGAGGAAGAAGCACTGAGTTACCAGCACTTACTTCATGAGGTGAAAGAGATGCTGGACCTTCATGCATCTGGCTCCAGTTATTCAAGCAATACTGGCTATTTGAGTGATAGCTTAAGTGCTTGGAATGAAGTTAGACACCAGAAGACATCCAAGTTAGATCATCAGTAGCCAAGGACAACGGTAAGATCATAGAATCTTAGAATGGTTTGGGTTGGAAGGGACCTCAAAGATCACTTCCTAATTCCAAACCCTCTGCAATGGACAAGGACACCTCACACTAGATCAGGTTACTCAAGGACTCATCCAGCCTGGCCTTGAACACTTCCAGGGAAGGGGCATCTACAACTTCCCTGGACAACCTGTTCCAGAGACTCACCACCCTCACTGTAAAGAATTTCTTCCTAATCTCCAGTCTCCATCTCCCCTCTTCCAGCTCAAAGCCATTGCCCCTTGTCCTGTCACTACAAGCCCTTGTAGAAAGTCCCTTCCCAGCTTTCTTGTAGGCCCCTTTCAGGTACTGGAGGATGGATCCAATCTAAAGAACATCTTACCACACTTCCAACCTGCTCTCAAAGGTTAAACACACCTGTGACAAGTCTAATCTGCTGCAGTTTTTCTAGTGATGTGCCCCTGCTGCTATGTTCTTCCACACATGCATCACCTAACGCAAGAGGACAGAGGCTTCAGCTTCCTGTCTTCACTTCCATCTACATTCAGAGTCCCAAAAGCAAGGTTCATCCCCAAGGTAACAAACATAGAATCACAGAATGGTTTGGGCTAGAAGGGACCTTAAAGACCATCTAGTTCCAACCCCCCTGCCACAGGCAGAGACACCTTCCACTAGACCACATTGTTCAAGGCCTTAGCCAACCTGGCCTTGAAAGCCTCCAGGGCAGTATTAAAAACCACATAGAGTCTCAGCTTGTCACTACGTGAATGTGCCACCAAATCACACTTCCAGCTCCTGGTCCTTCACCTAAGAGGCCAAACTTGCTGTCTGCCTGGTACGTGATAGCTGGAAGTCTATGCTAAAAGCATTCTGCAGACTCCAAGTAAAGTTGTTGCCCCAAGGATTGGTGCAGCTTCACCTGCCACAATGGTACAAGCAGTAACATCTGTAGAAACACCACCAGGTTTTGGACAAAATGATTATTGATTACCTATAGATGGGGATTTGAACGGGTATTTATCAGGAAGGTCGACTCTAACTTTCCATACTCCACCTTCATACGGTGCTGCAAGGAAAGAAATGCAAATGTTAGACAGTTCTTCACTCAAGAGAAAAGAAACAGCACTACAGCACTGAGGAAAACACATCTTTGGAAGAATACTTGGCTCCATCAGGGGGTAAAGATTTCATATCAAATCTCCTAAGGTTCCTCCTGTGCTGCCTGACAAGAACGAGATGATTTTTAACTGATACTGCAGAAGATCTCAGCACAGAGACACAAGAGCCTTGTTCAAAACAGAGACTTTAGAATAATCCACTTAGCATAAAATGGCTTAGATTGGAAGGGACCTTAGAGATCATCTACTCCAACCTCCCTGCTGTGGGCAGGGAAGCCTTTCAAACAGACTTGGTTGCTCAAGGCCTCATCCAGCCTGGTCTCAAACCCCTCCAGGGAGGGGACTTACCTTCAAAGATGTTACTAAATTAAGGCACTCGTGACTTAGCCACTACAAAACCCCTTCTTAATTATGAACTCCACAATAAATTTAGGTGACTGCCAAAACCTGTGAGTCAGGTTTAGAAGAATTAAGGATCAATACTCAAAGCCATAGCAGAGGGCTTAGCTGTCTGAGGGCAGAAACCAGCTCTGCTCAGCTCCAAGGGAGGTGGTTCATCTGCTCATAGTTGTCATTTCTCCCCACCCTTGAGGGATAAGCCTTCAAGAATTGCTACCCTTTGATTTCTTACTCCCCTTTTTTTGCTCATCTCTTCTTTTCCACTCCAAAAGAATGTGTCATTTCTCTGGTCCCCACCATGAGCTATTATGTTGTTTTTACAGGAGGGGGGCTGGGTCAGATACTTACTTCCTTGTGGTCCGTAAAACTTCACGACGAATTCATTGAGTCCTCCTAAGATTGTGACCTCATGTTTGCTCTCAATACTGATGCAGCAGGTCAAGGAAAACATTTAGTGCAGGGAATCAAAACTCATTGACTCAGGTCTGGGTAAACTTGCTAGAAGCCTGTCAAACCAAAGAGCTTAAACCCAAACATTCAAAATATTCTGCGGCCTGCAACCGAAGAGCCTTGACGCATCCAAGTTACAGTGACAAAAGGAAATGGCCTCAAGCTCCACCAGAGGAGATTTAGGTTGGTTAGTAGAAGAAAAATTCTTCACTAAAAATGTTCTCAAACAGGCTGCCCAGGGAGGCGGGCAGAGATGTAGTGCTGAGGGTCATGGTTTAGCACCAGCACTTGGGAGATGGACTTCATGATCTTGAAGGTCTTTTCCAACCGAAATGATTCTAAGTGACCACACCACCACAATGATGTCATTAACAGCCAGTTCTACAGGCTGAAGGATCCCTCTGCCTGCATAAAGCCATCTTAAGGCTGAAACATAGAATCGTTTCAGTTGGAAAAAAAATAATCCTGAGTTGCACCCAACCATTCTCTAACTCTAACCCAGGCTGGTGCTAAGCCAGGTCCCTCAGCACCACATCTCTGTAGCTTTTAAACCCCTTCAGGGACAGAGATTCAACCACCTCCCTCGGGAGCCTGATTCAGTGTTTGAGAACCCTTTTTATGAAGAAGTTTCTTCTGATGTCCAACCTAAACCTCCCCTGGTGAAACTTGAGGGCATTTCTTCTTGTCCTATCACTTGTTACTAGTGAGAAGAGACCTGATGCTTCTCTTCCCCTCAGAGCTGCATGTTCTCTACTTCTGCACACCGATTTAAGAGAAGACTAAGACCCTTTCAGCAATACATAGAATAAACCAGGTTGGAAGAGACCTTCAAGATCACCGCGTCCAACCCATCAACCAATCCAACACCACCCAAACAACTAACCCACGGCACCAAGCACCCCATCAAGTCTCCTCCTGAAAACCTCCAGTGATGGAGACTCCACAACCTCCCCAGGCAGCCCATTCCAATGGGCAATCACTCTTTCTGTATAGAACTTTTTTCTAACATCCAGCCTGAACCTCCCCTGGCGCAGCCTGAGACTGTGTCCTCTTGTTCTGGTACTGGCTGCCTGGGAGAAGAGACCAACATCCGCCTGTCTACAACCTCCCTTCAGGTAGCTGTAGAGAGTAATAAGGTCACCCCTGAGTCTCCTCTTCTCCAGGCTAAGCAACCCCAGCTCCCTCAGCCTCTCCTCATAGGGCTTGTGTTCCAAACCCCTCACCAACTTTGTTGCTCTTCTCTGGACTCGTTCCAGCAAGTCAACCTCCTTCCTAAACTGAGGGGCCCAGAACTGGACACAGGACTCGAGGTGCGGCCTAACCAGTGCAGTGTACAGGGGCAGAATGACCTCCCTGCTCCTGCTGGCCACACTGTTCCTGATGCAGGCCAGGATGTCATTGGCCCTCTTAGCTGCCTGGGCAATGTATCTATTTGGGCTGTGGAGGGGAGATAAAAATTCAGCAATGGCAACAGCTCCAAAACCTCACCACACAGACACAAAAACCCACCGGGCAGCTTGAAGGTGAGACCATGACATGGAGTAATCCTCCTTCTCTCCAGGGCTCAGAAGATGAGTATGAAGCAAGTCCCCACTGCCAACAGCTCACATGAGGTGTTTACTCTTCTGCTTAGATAAGAGGAGCAAAACTCACCCCAGTCCCTGCTCTGACAAACACTGATGAATTCAATTCTCCTTGGCTGCCTTCGGTGCTGTCAGATGGCCTCCCACAGTGCTGAAGCAAATTGCCCCAATCTCATGGTAATTTGACTTGCAAGACCGAAAAAACCCAAACCAATAAAACCACACAAAAACAACCCCCTTGTTGTCTTCAGAGAGATGGCAAAAGGGTGAGATTGTCACGCCGCTAAAAGAACAACTCTGTTTCTACACACTGAAATGAGAGGAATCAGAGCAGCAAAGCAGGGTGAGGGGCGGAGGGAGAGGGGCGAGGGACCTTCGTTTCAAGCAAAGCTCAATTAAGACAATTAGTGGTGAGGTTTCAGCACCCAAGCCTGCTGAAGGATTCAGGCATAAATCAGGGTTAATGGATTGTGAATAATATCCTACAGCAATTACCTTTAATCAATAATCTTTATATGAATTATGAGGGAAGCATCAGGGAGAGGAAAAAAAACACAACAGCAGAAAAATTCCAGAGGTTTTTCCCACCTGAACTCCAGGCTGTTCCAGCTTTGAACCACAGAGGATGATGCCCTTGTTTGAGGGACAAGGGCAATGGCTCAGAATATCTAATGAAAGATCCTTAATATCCCAGCAGCCAACTTGGCAGAAAATGCTCAGGCCAAGAGGAACCAAAGCCAGCTTCTCGTTTTACAACCAACATTTCTTCACTCTGATCCAAAAAGGTTTTCTGCTTTCAAGGCACAAAATCCACACAGATCATCACTTTGAAGAAGTTATGCAGACTGCTCACACCTTCATGGCACAGAGCAAACAGGTACCCATGTGTCTGGACACATTCAGACACGCTCACTGAAATCCTCCTGATCCACCAGGAATGCATCTGCCTGGGTTCTACCAGCATGATCAAGTAATTCTCAGCTCAGACCTATCCTTGATCTCACATTATGATCCATGAAGTCTGCTTAAGATGCATCACAAACTGCTTTAAGAGGCTCTTGTATCCAGAAGTGACATTGCCCAGTGGATAAGGAATTGGTTGGATGATTGCATCCAAAGGCTCTGTGGCTTGATATCCAGATGTAGATGGGTTACAAGTGGTGTCCCTCAAGGGTCTGTACTGGGAGCAGTGCTGTTCAGTATCTTCATCACTGATATAGGCAGCAAGATTGAGTGCACCCTCAGCAGGTTTGTTGACAAGACTGAAGGACATGATGCCATCCAGAGGGCCATGGATAGGCTGCAGAAACAGGCTTGGGAGAACCTCGTGAGGCTCAATAAGGTGAAGAGTAAGGTCCTGCACCTAGGTTGGGGCAATCCTCAGTATCAGTCCGGGCTGGGGAATGATGAAATTGAGAGAGCCCTGCAGAAAAGGGTGTGGGGTTGCTGTTGGACAAGAAGATGGACAGGAGCCAGCAATAGGCATTTGCAGCCCAGAAGGCAAATGGCAGCCTGGACTCATTGCAAAGCAGCATGGCCAGCACATCAAGAGAGGTGGTTCTGCACTCTGCTTTGCTCTGGTGAGACCTCACCTGGAGTGCTGCATCTAGCTCTGGGACCCCCAACAGAGGAGGGACATGGACCTGCTGAAGCAGATTCAGAGGTGGGTCACAATGAGGACCAGAGACCTGGGAGAGTTAGGATTGTTCAGCTTGAAGAAAAGAAGGCTCCAGGGAGATCTTAGAGAAGCATTTCAGTATCAGAAGGAGACCTACAGGAAAGCTGAGGAGGGACTGTTTAAAAGGGCTTACAGTGATAGGACAAGGGGCAATGGTTTGAAACCAGAGCAAGATAGATTTAGGTTGGACATTAGGAAGAATGAGGTTGGGGGAATAGTGAAACAGGTTACCTAGAAATGTGGTGGAGGCCCCCATCCCTGGAGACACTGAAGGTCAAACCTGATGGGGCCCCGAGCAAATCCATGTAGTTGGAGATGTCCCTGCTTACTGAAGGAGCTGTTGGACAAGAACTTCGAGGGTCCCTTCCACACTGATGCCTTCTAGTATTCTATGAATTCAACCCCAGAAGTCTGCTTGTGCACTCATAGGCAGGAGATCCAAATCCCACCTGCAGAGTCCATCAGGATTTATTACAGTTCAAGTACAACTGCCAGACTGGATGGAGCTTTCCCACAGTGCCAGCTCCAAGAGTCTGGACACAAAAACTTCTTTCCCCTCATTCTCATGGGGAGGGAGGGAAGTTTATAGTGGTTTATTTTGGCTCCAAAGTTTTCCTGGTTCAGCAGAAGCTGCTGAAACTGCCCTAGAGTTGAATGACAAATTGTTTGCTGCACCAGGCAGCCACCCAAGAGCAGCTCACCACGGGCAGATTGATGCCTTATTGCCCCAAATGCAAGGGACTTCCCTTCCAAAATCCCTACCTCAAGAAGTTTGTGAAGAGGAGCTTCACACCTAAGTGTTGCAGCCTGCTTCAGATCTGACGTTGAAGGACACTTACCACCAGATCTCTTCATGATGTGAAGTTTTCAATACAGGCTTGGCTGAGTTGAAGTTCTTTTGGCAACACAACAATCTCAGCTGGTGAAAGGTCTGGAGAACAAGTCTGGTGAGGACCATCTGAGGGAACAGGGATTACTTAGTCTGGAGAAGAGGAGGCTGAGGAGAGACCTCATTGCTTGCTACAACTCCCTGAAAGGAGGTTGCTGTGAGGCCAAGGTTGGTCTCTTCTTAGTATCAAAACAAGAGGAAAGGACCTCAAATCATGTCAGGGGAGGTTTAGGTTGGATATTAGGAAAAATTTCTGTACTGCAAGAGTGGTCAGGCACTGGAACAGGCTGCCCAGGGAGGTGGTGGAGTCATAGATGCTGGAGATACTCAAGAAATGTGCGGACGTGGCACTTTGGGAATGGTTTAATGGCCATGGTGGTCTTAGGTTGGTAGCTGGACTCAATCTTAGAGGTCTTTTCCAACCCAAACAATTCTATGGTCTAATGGACTCCTAACTCCAGGTTCAGAAACAGGCTCATGCACACACCCACCAGCTTTGATGACGCCCAAGAGTGAAACATTTAATACTGAAGCACGTTAACACGTGCAGCAGCAGCACAGATCAGGTTCAACACAAATGGTTTCACTTAGGCCTAAATCAAATACCACTTAATAAAAACCAGCTCTCCCAGTTTGATCTTCAGAGTGAGCTCCTGAGCAGCTGCAGCTCCTTGGCTCTGGCAAGTTAATACCAACCATAAATTAAAGCAGAGCTTTCATTTCAGACTCAGCCCTAGATCAAAAAAAATAATAATAAAATACTAGTGAGTACCATGGGGCTGTTTCCATTGTTGTCCCTGCTGTGGCAAGCACCTAAAACCCCTACAAAGAAACCAGCAAGTGAGTTGGGCTCACCCATGGGATACCTACTGGGGTGCAGACCCATCCACATTGTTAATGCAATGCAAGAGTTGGAGGCCAGACTGAAAGCCAAGTGAATTTCAGAAGCAATAAACTTGCTGCTGCTCTGCTCTGCTGAGACCCCACCTGCAGTGCTGGAACCAGCTCTGAAGTTCTCAGCACAGGACAGACATGGACCTGTTGGAGCTGGGCTAGAAGAGGGCACAACATCGATGGGAGAGCTGGGAGCCCTCTGCTGTGAGGCCAGGCTGACAGATTGGGGTTGTTCAGCTCCAGGGCCACCTTCTGGTGGCCTTTCAGGACTTCAACAAACCAAGATGACAGATGGAGACAGACTTTAGATTAGGGCCTGTTGAGACAGAACAAGGGGTGAGGGGTTTAAAATAAAAGAGAAAGATTTAGACCAGAGAAAAGGAAGCTGTCCTCCACTGTGACAGTGGTGAGGAAAAAGTTCTCCGCTGAGAGAGTTGTTTGTCATTGGAATGTGCTGCCCAGGGAGGTGGTGCACTCACCGTCCCTGGAGGTGTTCAAGAGGGGACTGGACGTGGCACTTGGTGCCATGGTTTAGTCATGAGGTCTGTGGTGATAGGTTGGACTTGATGATCTTTGAGGTCTCTTCCAACCTTGGTGATACTGTGAGACCCTGGCCCAGGGTGCCCAGAGAGGTGGTAGATGCCCCATCCCTGGAACAACTCCAGGTCAGGCTGTCTGGGGCTCTGAGCAACCTGCTCTAGTTGGAGGATATCCCCACTGACTGCAGGGGCGATTGACTAGATGACCTTTAAAGGTCTCTGCCAACCTAAAGCTGCCTGTGATTCTGCAACAAAGCCATTGTAGAAACACAGCAGAAATGTCTGGAAATGCATTAGCAGAATTAAGGAAACTGGAGAAGTCCTTTCTCCTGGGCATGAGCTGAATTCCATGAGAACGTCCAGCTTTCTAACACAAGTTGGATGGAACCATCTTCCCTTTCTCCTCTTTACTACAAAGAGTGGGCCACAAATTTCAGATCTTGAAATCCCACTAACAAAATGATTTGAGAACATTAGCAGAAGTGCATGAAGCTATTTCAGAAGGAAGAACATTTACATCTCACAAGCTCTTTCCATCTCCAGAAAGTCTTCAGAGAAGGAAGCATTTATTGCACAAGCTGGGACTCCAAGAACACCAGGAACCCAAAGTGGACCTCAAAGCTTCTCCATCCTGCAAAGCCATGCCAGGGAACTCTTTAGCAGCACATGGAAAAAGCACTGGGGAACCATCAGAAGGGATCAGACACATTCAAGGGACTCTCTGGACCATGCTCCCAGAGACTGCTCCAACATAGCTTATGGCAACATATCTCCAAGCAAAGAACACAGGCTCTGACCCAACTGTTTTCTCAGCTTAGATTTTTCCCACAAGACAGAAGTCTTACAAGCAAATCTCACATGAATTCTGTCCCAAATAACCAGCTGTCTCACATCCAAGAGCAAGCTGCCACTCTGGAGAACCACAAGACTTCAGGAAAACAACTGTGCCTACATCACAATGAATTTGCTCTCTTGCATTCATATCTAGGTGGGGCCTGGTGCCAGGTCCTGCAGCAAGCCCAAGCAGCTCCCAAGAAGAAATACTCCCAGGGCTTCAGTAAATGGAATATGGCTTCAGGAAAAGAGAATTAAGAATGGAGAGCAAGATTTCCACAAGGTGCTCAGATTGCTCACAGAAGCCTCTCTGCATTTCTCCCAGGACAGCTACATTTGCATCCAAGATTCCCATCCATCTCTTCCATCAGCCACTGATGGAAATAAGTGCAGAACCCCAGAATCCCTGTATGGTGGGGACTGGAAGGCTGAGTCTAACCCAAATCCCTTCCTGCAGCAGAGTCACCCACAGCAGGTTACCCAGGATCATGATGGCCAGAGGGGGTTAAAAGCTCTCCAGAAGAGACTGTATGGCCTCTTTGGGCAGCCTGCTCCAGGGGTCCACCACCCACACAGCAAAGTAGTATTTCCTGATGGAACCTCCTGGCTTCCAGTTTGTGCCCACTACCCCCTGTCCTGTCACAGGACACCACTGACAAGAGTCTGGCTCCATCCTCTTGCCCCCCACCCTTTAGCTCTTGCTGAGCATTGCTCAGATCTCGTCTCAGGCTGCCCTTCTCCAGGTTCAACAGCCCCAGGGCTCTCACCCCTTGCTCCTCACAGAGATGCTCCAAGCCTCTGAGCCTCTTTGGAGCCTCCACTGGACACTGTCCAGTAGTACCCTGCCTGTCCTGAATTACAGAACTCAGAATTGGACCCAGGACTACAACTGTGGCCTCCCTTAGGGCAGATGAGAGGGGAAGGAGAACCTCTGGTCCTCAAACATGCAGTCAGCATTTACAGGGAAGACCACAAAGCCCTCACTTTATTTTAGTCTAGTCTTGTCAGACCAATTCTGCAGTCTTCTCTTACTGCACAAATGAATAATGAATGAGCAGGTAACAGATAAAGACTTTGACATGATTCTGGTGGCAATCAACTGGTTCATACTGGTAGTGCCTCGTTTCCACAGCAGGGTACACAGCTACAGCATGAGCATAGGGGGTCAAGATGAAGAGCTACAAAACCAGCCTGGAACACATCACACGTGCTGAAATGTTGAACAAAAAGTCCCTTTCAAGGCTCTCAGCTTGCTCCTACTACTCGAGGTGACTTCTGGCCTTGCTGCTTTCATCTCCTTATTATCTCACTGCACTAATTTGACTTTGTGTCAAACAGAGCTGGTGTAAAAGTCAAGAGTAAAAGAGCAAAATTCAGAGACAAGTCAGGTTTCTAAGGGATGAGAAGTTCAAAAGCTTTACCTTAAGAGCACAGAAACCAGAAGGGAGTCTTGAGAACCTGAAGGAAAAAACCCACATTATCTTTGTCCCAAGACTATTAAAGAGAATTTTAATGGCAGCAAGTGTCAAAAATATTTAGATGACAATATGGAAAGCAAGCTTATTTTCAAGAATCAGTTCAGAAGGGGTTGCTAGGAAAGAGACAGAAGGGAATTTTTTTTCTGCAGCTGATTACAGCCCCCTCAACAGTGCCTGAAAAGTGCCAGGAGCGCCAAAGGCCAGCGGTGCCGCGGATTAGCATGACAGCAACATCCACAGCCCCCCTGTCAAGATCAAGGCTCTTTTGTTCAGGGCTGAGCTGGAAGGAAATAATTTCTTCAGTCAGAATGAAAAGTGATTGAAAGCATTTTGCCCATTCTGCATTGGGACACAAAAAACCCCCACCACAAACCAACAAAACCTTTCAAGTCTAGAGAGTGAGAGGCTGCCCAACCATCAGAATGAGACCAGTCATAGAATCACAGAATGGATTGAGTTGGAAGAGACCATAAAGATCACCTAGGTCCAACTCCCCCTTGCCATGGGCAGGGATATCTCCCAGTAGACAAGGTTGCTCAAAGCCTCATCCAGCCTGGCCTTAAATACTTCCAGAGTTGAGGTGTCCACAATCTCTCTGGACAACCCATTCCAGTGTCACACCACCCTCACAGCAGAATCATGGAATTGTTTCTACTGGAAAAGACCTTTGAGTCCAACCATCAACCCAACACCACCCTGGTCATTAAACCACGTCCCAAAGTGCTATGTCCACACATTTCCTGGACACCTCCAGGGATGGTGACTCCACCACCTCCCTGGATGGCCGGTTCCAATGCCTGACCAAAGAAATTCTTCCTCATGTCCAATCTAAATCTACCCTGCTCCAGTTTAAAACCACTGCCCCTCATCCTATCACCACAGGCCTTTACAAACAAGCCCTCATCAGCTTTCCTGTAGCCCCCCTTAAGGTACAGGAGGGCCACTAGCAGGTCTCATCCTGGTAACTGTGAATTTGCCTATTCCATGGCTGAGGCCCCCACTCCCTCAACCTCATCGGGGATTGTCCACCACCTTAGGGCTGTATCTCCTCTGCAGCAATAAGAAAAGATGTTAGAACTCAACTTCACACCCAGATCTCCCTAATCCCAGATGAACATTGCAGACAAGTGGGTGGCTTGTTTGTAGGGCTGAGTGGCTTTTTCCTGGCCAGTATTTAGCCTGAATGAAAAAACAAATCCCTTCATTAAGTTCCTTCAAAATTCACAGAAGGTCTAAGCTTGGACAAAGCAGTTTTCCAGCTAAAAATACTGCACTGAGAAGAGCTTTGTCAGCTTGGGAGACAAACTGCCATGAGCAGTCCACCCCAAACACAAACCAGAAAGGAGGAATATGCCAGGACAAATAAAGGTGAGCATTTACCTACATGCACATAGGTTGATGTTCACCACCAGAAAGCAAATCATAGGCATCAAAAAGGTTGGAAAATACCTAGATCATGAAGTCCAACCATTCACCAAACACCATGAAAACCTTCTTTGCTGTGAGGGTGCTGGAGCCCTGGAGTAGGCTGCCCAGAGCCTCTGGAGAGCTTCCAACCCCACCGGGACACTGTGATCCTGGGCAAGCTGCTGTGGGTGTCCCTGCTTTAGCAGAGGTGGCTGGATTGGATGATCTCAAAGGTCTCTTCCAACCTGGTTAATTCTATTCTATCTTCAGAGGCCCTTTCCACCTTCTACTGTTCTGTGATGCTATCATATAGTACTTGCATTACTACGGCTTCCATCAAGAGAAGTTTGTTACCATGGTGACTGTATCTACTGGTGGTGAACAGAGCATTTAACATACAAATCAAACTTCTCAAACAAGTGAGAAATGAGAAGGGAAGCATCAGAAGGAGCTAACACAACCACTTCTTCTCCCAGTCGTGCTGGGCAGAGTTGATTTCCTCTCTGTAAGGACTCAAGCAGCGCTGAAATGCTTCTGAAAGAGAAACCACGGTTGTAAAACCACAGAAGTGAGAGCATGGCCCCAAAGGGGTGCTAGACCCAACACCAAGCCCAAGATCTACCTGCAATTTGAGGTCTGTGATCTTCATCACATGATTTCTGAGAAGTTCTGCTAAGAGCATATGGGTTTGTTCACACAGTTGGAACATGTATTATCATTTCTGTTAGAAAAGACCTTTAAGATCATCAAGTCCAACCCTTACCATTAATTTAGACTTCCCAAAGACAAGTATTACCTGGAGTTGTGGCCTTTTCCCTCCAGTGAAGCTTGATTTAGGTTTTGGGAGCCTTTTCTACCCCAAGTAACCTACAGAGTCATTCAGAAACTGCAGGCATATCAAGCTACCTCAGCAACATAAACCCCCAACCATCTCCTCAAGGCTGTAAAGCCCTTGAGACGTGACATGCTTGTGGTCAATGCAAAGGTGGGGGGAGGGTCAAGCAGCTGAGCTCTGGCAAGAAGTGTCTCAAAGTTCTTGATTTTAAGCTGAAAAGTTGATTAAGAGGAAAAGAGGAAGTGTCAAAGTATTTTCATTCTGGTATGTTCAGAGCTACATCCTGTGGACCAGAAGCTTTGCTTTGCAGATGCATTGGCACAGAGCAGTTACCAGCTGTGGAGAGTCCTCATCCCCTTTGCTCCTCTTTTACCAGGAGCTTTTCTCGACTCAGCTGGGCCACAGAGACCCACTGAGAGAACACTTGAACTACTGGGGTGCTGAGAGAATTGTGTAAATGGACACTTCACAGAGATGGCTCTTGAACAAAACTCCTGTCTAAAACAGACTTGACACTAACAAACTCAAGCTATTAAAACATTGAGGGAGGCAGAAAAATATGTGAAGTCCTGTCTATGATCCTGCTCTCTTGGAATCAAGAGAACATATCAGGGCAAGCTGCCTCTGAGCCAGCAATGTGCTCTCATGACCAAGGAGGCCAATGGTCTCCTGAGATGCAGGAACTGTGGCCAGAAGGTTAAGGGAGGTTCTTCCTCCCCATTACTCTGCCCTACAAAGGCCACCGCTGGAGTCCTGGGTCCAGTTCTGGGCTCCACAGTTTAAGAGAGACAGGAAATTACTGGATAGAGTCCAACAGAGGCTCCAACAAGCCTGGAGCATCTGTGAGGGGGAAATGCTGACAGCCCTGGGGCTGTTGAGCCTGGAGAAGAGCAGCCTGAGAAGGCACCTGGTCAGTGCTCAGCCAGTGCTAAAGGGCCGGGGGCAAGAGGATGTGGCCAGGCTCTTGTCAGTGGGGCCCAGTGACAGGACAAGGGGCAAAGAGCACAGACTGGAAACCAGGAGGTTCCATCAGGTGAAATTTCTTGCCTTTGAGGGTGGTGGAGCCCTGGAGCAGTCTTCCTGGTGAAATTGTGTAGTCTCCTTGTCTGGAGAGCTTCCAACCCCACCTGTCCATTGTGATCCTGGGCAACCTGCTGTGGGTGCCCCTACTTTAGCACCAGGACTGGATGCTCTCGAGGTCCCTTCTAACCTCCACCATGGTGGGATTCTGTCATTTCTGAGTGTTCCTGGAAGAAGGCTGTTATCTACCAGTCCCCAAAGAAACCAGATCTCACACCCACTGGTATCTCTACTCCAGGGATGTAGGAAGAGAGAGCAGTAAAACTCCCATGACCTCAAGTAACACAGGGGGAAAGACATTGTGTGGCTTCAATCCAGATCTCCCATCACCTCTAACAGCTCAATTTGAAGCACCCCACAAAGTACCTCCAGGTACTTTGTTTCAGGGTGGATCATACCTTGAGGCACCTGCAGATTTTGTTCCTTTCATACCTTGAGTTCAAGCCCTCCTCTCAAACATTTTTTTCAGTTAGAAACAGGGGTTTGGCTTGTTTCTTTTTTTCATGAACAAGTTAAATTCTGCTCCTCTGCTGATCCTCAGGTTCAGCAGACAATACACAGAGCAGCTCAACAGCAGGTGGAAAACCATCAGGATGAACACTGCCGTGGGGCTACCTCCTGCCTACACAAATCCCTTGATATGTCCATTAACCAGATGGTGTCATTCACAACTCTGTTGCTAGAGCACCCATACCTTGCAGGGCACATCTACAAATGGTGATGGGGAACCAAAGGATAGGATGGCTTTTGTAGACCACTTGTAAAACCATGAGGATCAAGTTTTTTGGGAGTGGGCCAAGGGGAGGCTGCAGATATGACAGGAGGGCTGGAAGCCCTCTGCTGTGAGGCCAGGCTGAGAGTTGGGGTTGTTTAACCCAGGGGAAAAAAAAACCCAACAAACTCACTCCATAAAGGCCTTTCAGCAGTTAAAGGTTTTGAGAAGACAGATGAGGATAGACTTCTGAGCAGGGTCTGTTGTGATAGGACAAGGGTTTATGGTTTCAACTGGAAGAGGGAGATTTAGACTGGAGAAAAGAAAGGAATTTGTTATACTGAGAGTGGTGAGACACTGGCACAGGCTGCCCAGAGAGGTGGTAGATGCCCCATCCATGGAACCATTCCAGGTCAGGTTGTCTGGCACTCTGAACAACCTGCTCTAGTTGAAGATGTCCTTGCTGACTGCAGGAGGGTTGGACTACACGACTTTTAGAGGCCCCTTCCAACCCAAAGTATGCTCTGATTCTCTGAGATTTGTCCTCTGTGCTACAGCAAGAATTCCTGACAGAATTTCTGGAGGGATGAGTTTTGTTTGAAGGCATCTGAGGAGCAATGTTTTAAAGGAACAGCTCAGACAGGATTTTACACACAACGCTGTTGAAGGTTTTTCAACCTAGACAAACAACCTGAAGGGCAGAGTGAGAGAGGACTTCACTCCTTATCTGAATCGCTGAACTGCTGCAGTTATGACAGCTACAACCATGGCTTCCAACACAGACCATACACTGTTTCCTCTCAAACTAAAGCACAAGAAAAAGTGCTTCAGAAAGAAGCACCTTGAGACTTTGGTTACACACAGCAGCCAAAGCTTATTGGCCCTTTTCCTTCTTTCTAGGTCACCTGCAACACAAAGAGCAAACACCAGACAGTCCCAGGGACCAGGAAACCACAGTGGAGTTGGGTTAGAAGGTGGAGCAGCTTCCTGCATGCCACTTGATTTGTCCACAAATAGCTGCAACAATCCAACATGCCACAGTCATGGCTATTAAATCAATTATCCCCTTGATTCTTACTCTGTAATGACAGCAGTGGGACTCTGCTGCCTCTTTAGTCCTTCCTCCATAAATCCCATCAGCAGATCCAACGCCCCAGCACTGGCTAGAAACAAACCAGATGTCCAAGGGAAGCGGTTTTGCCCTCTTTAATTTCCTTCAGTCTGTGTGACCATCTTTAAAGGTTTAGTTTATAAAGATGGGTCCATCACTTGGCTTTCTACATGCTCCAAGTCAAGCCAATTTTATGTTGAATGTATGAATCTTGATACAATAAGGACAAACATTACCAAGGTTAAACAGAAGGTTGACATATGCTGCTCCCCAGCCAGCCACTGAATCTATCTGCAGATGCAGGATCATACAACTGTTTTGGTTGGAAGGGACCTTTAAAATTAGCAAGTCCAACCAAGTCCAGTTCTGGGCCCCTCAGTTTGGGAAAGATGTTGAGTTGCTGGAATGTGTCCAGAGAAGGGCAACAAAGTTGGTGAGTGGTTTGGAACACAAGCCCTATGAGGAGAGGCTGAAGGAGCCAGGGTTGCTTAGCCTGGAGAAGAGAAGGCTCAGGGGAGACCTTATTGCTGTCTACAACTACCTGAAGGGAGGTTGTAGCCAGGTGGAGGTTGGTCTCTTCTCCCAGGCAACCAGCACCAGAACAAGAGGACACAGCCTCAAGCTGTGCCTGGGGAGGTTTAGACTAGATGTTAGGAAGAAATTCTTCATAGAGAGTGATTGCCCATTGGAAGGGGCTGCCCAGGGAGGTTGTGGAGTCACCATCATTGGAGGTGTTTAGGAGGAGACTTGATGGGGTGCTTGGTGCCATGGTTTAGTTAATTAGATGGTGCTGGATGATGGGTTGGACACAATCTTCAAGGTCTCTTCCAACCTGGTTTATTCTATTCTAATCTAGCACTGTCAGGCCACCACTCAACCATGTCCCTCAGCACCACATCTCCATGGCTATGAAGCACCTCCAGGGATGGAGATTCAACCACTGCCCTGGGCAGCCTGTTCCAGGTCTTGGTAACTCTCAAGGGCAAGACATTGTTCCTCATATCCAACCTAAACCTCCCTTGGTGCAAACTGATGCCGTTTCCTCTTGTCCTATCACTTGGTACTTGGGAGATAAAACCAATCTCCACCTGGCTCAAATCTTCTTTCAGGGAGTTACAAACAGCCAGAAGGTCTCCCCTTAGCCTCCTTTTCTCCAGACTAAACAACCCCAGCTTCCTCAACTGCTCCTTACAAGAGCTGTGCTCCAGACCCTTTACCAGCATTGCTGCCCTTCTTTGGAACCACTCCAGCACCTCAATGTCCATCTTGGAGTGTGGAGCCCAAAAACCACATGGAATGATTTTGTTGGTTTATCACCAAACTACCTCTAAAAAAATCCCCATCTCTTTATCAGCCTTGGAAATTTAAGAAACCAGGCCTGGAGCTTAAGTCTCAGCAAGTCCTTTTGCATCCAGCTCCTCCCATGGCCTTTTGCCACCAAGAAGTTAAACGTTCCCCTGCAAACAAGTATTTTGGAAAGTCTCGAGTGCTTCCGAGGGGTTTTTGGCCTTTCCCAAAGGATTAGCTGGCCAGGACTTCCCTGAAGTGGGAAGGTATAAAGATCCATTGTGTTTGAGAGGAAGACATGAAAGAACCACACTTGGGAGACTAACAATGACCCCCACACCAGCTTCCTTCTGCAACGGAAAGATCAGTTCTATGGCCACAGCAGAAAGGTTGCCAAGGAAGGAACCTCACAAAGAGGTTGGGCTTTTGTTTGGAGCTGGGAAGGGACCAGCAGGCCAGAGCTCGCCAGCCACCGACACAACCACCGCCAGGCAGCACCGACGTGGCACTGGGGCCCGGAACGCGGGGCGCCCTCACCCTGGGACACCTGCCACGCTGCAGTCACTCAAGGCAAATCACTTCTTTTTATGCTTTCCAGGCTATAAGGACCAAGGCTGAGCTCAGCAGCTGCACCAGAGAAAAATCCAAGTCAGCCAGGCTATTTTGAAAGCGCCGTGGCCTTCTCTAGCCTCTCAACATCCCACAGCTAAAGTCAGCCTGGCACAAGTGACATCACCATCAACCAGAAGAAGGAAAAAAGAGTGGTTGGTTGCTGTTTTGGGTTGGGTTTTTTAAAGCCCTGACCAGCAGAACATCTAAAACACAGCAACACAGAGTCCTTGTCTCTGTGGTCATGCAGTTTCCTCTGAGCTGTACAGAGAAACTGGGAAAGTTCCCTGGAAGGATTGGCAAGGTGGCTCCTTAAAGTCGGTCCTTTAAAAGCTCTTCAAAGCAAACCTTCATGCCCAGCAGATGCAGCAAATCCACATGGAAAAGGTGGATTGGAATAGAAGAGCCAGTTTGTACCTGCTGGAGTAGGAGAACCTCATCCCCCAGCACTTTGGCTTCTGATCCAAGAGCTTGTTCTAGCAAGCTCAAGCCTTAATTATGCCCCTTCCCTCTCAGCTCCCTAAGGAGAAACATCAGTTACCCTGAAGACAGAGCCCAAGGGAGTTTTACAAATTAGCCATCCCAATTTATGGCCAGGGACTTCTGGTAGCTGCAGGAAGAATCACAGAACAACACTTGCCTGGAGGTTTCCTGCAGGAGCAGCAACACCAAGTTTGTTTCATGGATTGGGTTTTGCATGTAGCACCGCAATGCAAACCACACAATGCCAGCATGGTGGGGGTTGGAAGGCAGCTCTGGAGATCATTTAGTCAACCCCCCCCTGCTAAAGCAGGGGCACCCACAGCAGCTTGCCCAGAATCACAGTGGCCAGGTGGGACTGGAAGCTCTCCAAACAAGGAGATTCCACAGCTTCTCTATGCAACCTGCTTCAGGGCTCCACCACCCTCACAGCCAACAACTTTCTCCTGATGGAACCTCCTGGGTTCCAGTTTGTGCCCATTGCCCCTTGTCCTGTCACTGAGCACCACTGAAAAGAGTCTTGCCCCATCCTTTTGCCTTCCACCCTTTAGCTCTTGCTGAGCATCGAGCAGATCCCCTCTCAGGCTGCTCTTCTCCAGGCTCAACAGCCCCAGGGCTCTCAGCCTTTCCTCCTCACAGAGATGCTCCAGGCCCCTCAGCAGCTTCCCAGCATCCACTGGACTCTCTCCAGTAGTTCTCCGTCTCCCTTGAACTGCACAGCCCAGGACTAGACCAAAGACTCCACCTGTAGCTTCCACAGTGCAGAGTACAGGAGGAAGAGAACATCCCTCCACCTGCTGGTCACCCTCTTCATGTCTCCCAGGACACACTTGGCCTTCCTGGGGACGAGGGCACATGGCTGGCTCATGGTGAACTTGTCCCCCAGCACTCCCAGGTCCTTCTCCACAGAGCTGCTTCCCAGTAGATCACCTCCTCACCTGTACTGGTACAAGGGGTTGTTCCTCCTTGGATGTAGGAGACTACACTTGCCCTGGTTGAACTTCATGAGGTTCCTCTCCCCCAAGTCTCCACGCTGCTGCCAGACCACTGCTGTTCCCAGCACTCAGCGAGCTGCAGAGCAAAGGCAACGCTTTCCTCTAATTAGTTAAATTTAGCTGAAACAGAAGATTCCTTGACATCATCTGCTTTGGATCACCATAATAAAAGGGACAAAGGAACACTAACAGCAACTGCACTAAAAACTAATTAACACAGTTCAGTCGTTAGCGGGTGCAGCTGCTTGAAAAGTGGGATGTTGTCACCGAGTTTGAAGTGTCTCCTCCTTCAGCGATGAGCTGCAAAATACCCACCCTCCCCCAAAGCTTCCACCACTCTAGAACAAAAAGCCAAGAGCTGACCTCCACCAGATGCTCTGAATTACAGGTGACCTCCTAGGGTTTCAAAGCTACACTTTTATCACCACTGCCTTCAATCCAGCAGAATTAAGCAGACTTGACAGGCTTGAAGCCATTTTTTGGATGACAATATTGCTAATCCACAGCGGGGGGAGGGAACAACAACAGAAAACAAACCCCAAAACAATTAACCAGTGTGCTCCCACCAGCGCACAGCCAAGGAAGTTAAAATCGAGGACAGCTTGGAACTGGACAACCACCAAACTGCTCCCAGCAGCATTGAAATGTTCCCTTGTCCCGTCAAAGTGATTTATTTCCCCTCCCCTTTATTCATTTTCTCCATACTGACAACTTGAAAAGAGATGGAGGCTTGAAAGAGGTAGGAACGCTCCCTGCTCCCAATGGATTTTAAGGATAATGAGAAAAGACTTCCCCTTTTGCTCTGAGTTGTTGCCATCCTCAAACCAGCACAGATCAGAGAATCATCTAGGTTGGAAGAGATCCAGAAGATCAAGTCCAACTGTCAACCAAACACTGACAGGTCACCACTAAACCATGCAACCAAAGTGCAGCTCAGAGGCAGCCAAACAATACATGGGCAACCAAAAAAAATTGGACAGGCTTCTCTTGGCCATCTGAAACCACTGTCAAGCAAGACAGGACTCAACCCTGCAGATGAGAAGCTTCACACTGGGAGGTGGTGTTGACCTGCTGGAAGGTAGGAAGGCTCTACAGTGGTATCTGGCCAGGCTGGATTAACGGGCAGAGGACAACGGGATAAGGTTCAGCAAGGTGAAGTGTTGGGTCCTGGGAGGTGCTGGTCAACAGCAGCTGAGGATGAGCCAGGTGTGCTCAGCTGGCCAAGGAGGCCACCAGCATCCCAGCTTGCATCAGCAGGAGTGTGGCCAGCAGGAGTAGAGCAGAGATTGTTCTCCAGAACTGGGCACCGGTGAGGCCACACCTTGAATCCCAGGTTCAGTTTTAAGCCCCTCAGTGGAAGAACATTGAGAGGCTGGAGCAGGTACAAAGAAGGAAAACTAAGCTGGTGAAGGGTCTGGAGAAGAGGTCTGGTGAGGAGCAGCTAAGGGAACTGGGGTTGTTCAGCCTGGAGAAAAAGAGGCTGAGGGGAAACCTTCTGGCTCTTTACAACTCCCTGACAGAAGGTTGGAGCCAGGTCGGGGTTGGTCTCTCCCAAAGAACAAGCTATGTAACAGGAAATGGACTCAAGTTGCACCAGGAGAGGTTTAAGGTTGGACATCAGAAGAAACATCTTCCCTGAAAAGGTTCTCAAACACTGGAACAGGCCCCTCAGGGAGGTGGCTGAATCCCCATCCCTAGAGGTGTTTAAAAGCTGCACCAGCCTTGTCAGAGAGAATGGTTGGACTAGATGATCTTCAAGGTATTTTCCAACCAAAAGCATTCTGTGATCCTGTGTCTTTATTACTTGCTCAGCAAACTGCTCATGCTCCTCCCTACAGCTCCATCTCTGCTTCAGGAACTCTGCAAACAAACCTCAGCAGTGTCCCTGCTCTGTGTGATCAACAAGAAGCAGCAGGCTGGGATTTCACCTCTCACCTTCATCAGCTCTACAACTGGTTGTAGGGCAACCAAGCAACCAACCCAGAAATAGGGACTGGGCAGAAGGCTGGCTCCAAAGCCTCACACTTCTGGCTCATGTTCTAAATTTAGTCCAGTCTGGTAATGACCTAAAAACAGTTGATGTGGGTTTCTGTGACGCATGTGGCAGCCTGGTCAGCTCCATTCAGCTCTGAAGAGAAGAATGTGTATGTTGTAAAGTCCTGATGGCTTTTAAGGGATTTCAGGAGAACCAAAGGGTGAAAAGTAGTTGTTGATTCACACCTACATAAAATAGCTCAGAGCCAAGTAGTTTTCAGCTTCTGATCCTTCATGTATCTTTAAGAATCAGGGGAACATTTCCCCTCCTCGGGTGTTTTATGTCCTCATAACTACAATTTCTGCATGTTAAGGAAAATTAACAAGAGGAACACTAACACCAGATGTAGTCACAGCAGCACAAAACATGCCAGCTCAGGGCCTCCTTTCCTTTTAAGTTTGGTTTGGTTTTTTCCCCCCTGCTGTTTGAAGTGTCTTAAAAAGGAGAGTAAAAGCCTTCAGCATCACAGTACCACAGATCTGAGTGTGCAGCCTTTTCAGCAACTGATGCTCAGCTGATGTTGAAGGATCAAGAACTTCACCCATCTTAGAACTTTCTCCAAGCCTGGAGAACACCAGTTGAGAGAGACTGCTGCACACAGAGTATCTCCAAATGTCCCAACTACACTGAACTTCAGGTAGCAGTGAAGAACTTGTTGATATTTTGGAAGGCAGAAAGGACAATTTCACATATCCCAAGACTGCCTTTAAAATAATCCAACTAATGCAACCCCTGGGCCTTGAGAATTCACAGCATGGGTTGGGTTTGGAAGGGACCTTAAAGATCATCTAGTTCCAGCCCTCCTGCCACAGGCAAGGACACTTTCTACAGGACCAGGTTGCTCAAGGCCCTGTCCAGCCTGGCTTTGAACACTTTTGGGCTTACAGGCTCCACAACTTTCTACCCCAATGTGGCAGTCACACAAAGCAGGGAGCCCTTGCAAACAGGTTAACTTAAATCCAAAAGACAAGGGAACCACATCAAATGCAACATTCATCAGCAAAGGACTAAGGCCTTTGGATCCAAGATGACAGAGATGATGGTTCAGACTCAAACCACTGCTGGTAACTTAAGGTGCCCTCATACATGACCCCACAACCAACTTCAGAGAATAACTAAATGGAAGAAAAAAAGTTTGGAAGGCCCTGAAGCCACATGGACAACACTGGGAAGGGGACCAACAGTACCTCTCAAGGAACCTTATCTAGAATATACACACCCCCCCCCCCATAACCTAAGAAAATATTTCTTGTTAAGACTGACAGGTGGAAAGAGGCAAATCTTTGCTTAACCCTGAATCTTCTTCCCACACATCATGCTGAAGTGATGAAAGGTAGGTACCATTGACATTTAAGAAGCTACAGCAGGTCAATGGGAAGGGCCAAATCCACAGCAAGAACAACTCACCATAAAGTTGAAGCAAGTGATTGCATCTGAGGAACTGGGGTGGTTCAGCATGGAGAAAAGGAGGCTGCAGGGAAACCTTCTGGCTCTCTACAACTCCCTGAAAGGAGGCTGGAGCCAGGTGGGAGTTGGTTTCTTGAAAGGAACAAGTGACAGGACAAGAGGAAATGGCCTCAAGTTGCCCCAGGGGAGGTTTAGGTTGGACACTAGAAGAAACCTTTTCACAGAAAGGGTTCTCAAACACTGGAATAGGCTGCCCAGGAAGATGATTGAATCCCTGTCCTTGGAAGGGTTTCAAAGCTGTGGAGATGTGGTGCTGAGTGACACAGTTTAGCATCAGACTTGGTAGAGCTAGATAATTAATGGACTCAGTGACCTCAGAGGTCTTTCAGTAATTCTAGGATTCTGGTGTCCACACCTTTTAAGAGAGCCTGAAGCAGCACCAGCCAAAGCTTGCTCACCAGCCACTCCTGACAGCCCAGAGCAGGGTGAGCTGATACCTCCTCACATACCTTCCCTTTCAAGGCACACAGGCTCCTGTACTGAGTTACAAGGATCTGATTTCTGACGTGTCAACTTGAGCGTTGTGTCCCCCCTCCCCAGCCTCCCAAAGCCACCTTCTCCTCTCAGGATCTAAGCTTACCCCAACAACCGCGTACAGATTCCTCCCCTAGGCCAGGGGGATTGAGTTACCTCTGATGCCAAGGCTGCTGAACAAAACATGCATCATTTGGGTTCCTTATTTTCACTGCTCCCCTCGTTTCACAACCGAGACAGCAGCAGCTTGAAAGCCTCACAAGGAACTAGAAAAGGGAGGAGGTGGCTTAGGTAGGACAAAGGAGTAAGGCAGTGTAGCGATGCAGAGTCACATCACAGGTGAATTTGACACTTCCAGGCTAGGTGCTTCACTCCTAGAAGGGCTCTTTCTTCATCTCAACCCTCATTACAATCCTCTCATACAAATGAGAGGGTCACTAAGCAAGGCCATCGTCAGAACTCCCGCAGAAATCACTCCATGACATGTTCTTGCCTGAGCAAACTGCAACTGCCACTACCAAGCATGAAGTAGATGCCTTCAGCACATCGTTATTGAGGACTGCTCCCAAGTACCATCCACCCAGACACATCCCTCACACAGAAGATGAGCTCAGTGTGAAAGCAGCCCAGTTATTGAGAGGTTTAAAGCTGGTCTAGCTGCTACCTGAAACCGGCACCCTGCACACAGTTGTGTTCAGCTGCGTTAGCTTTGGAGAGCTGAGGAGAGAAGGTCAGGGAGTTTGAATTGATGATATGAAGTACAAGAAAAATGTAACTGGTTTCACTGGCCTTCAGCAGAGTGTGATAGAGCACTGGGGTCTACCAACTTCCCCTGGCAAAGCAGCTTTCATGGAAAGGATCATGAGGGAGAAATCTCAGCCATTCAAAACCAACCTCTCCCCACCTCGAAGACAACAAAACAAAGGGGAAAAAAATCTTGGCCACAAACAAACAGTTTGGAAACAGCCAGGACACCAACCAGGGGTGGTTCTCCTCCCCCTCTGCTGTAGTGAGGACACAGCTGGAGTCCTGGGTCCAGTTCTGGGTTCTCCAGTTGAAGAGAGACAGGAAACTACTGGAGAGTCCAGTGAAGGCTTCAAAGATGCTGAGGGGACTGAGGCATCTCCGTAAGGAGGAAAGGCTGAGAGCCTTGGGCCTGTTGAGCCTGGAGAAGAGCAGAGGGGATCTTCTTAATGCTTAGCAAGAGCTAAAGGGTGGGGGGCAAGAGGATGGCATCAGACTGTCGTCAGTGGTAGGACAAGGGGCAATGGACACAAACTGAAATCCAGGAGGTTCCACCTGAACATGAGGAGAAGCCTCTTTGCTGTGAGGGTGTTGGAGCCCTAGAGCAGGCTGCCCAGAGAGGAAATCTCTCCTGTGGAGATTCCAGCCCCACCTGGCCACTGTGATCCTGGGCAACATGTTGTGGGTGACCCTGGTTTAGCAGGGGGTCTGGACTGGCTGATCTCCAGCAGTCCCTTCCAACCCCCAGCATTTCATGATTCTGTGACATGAAGGCAAGTCCAGGACTGTATCATCAACTGCATGCCACATTCTGCTCCTCAAGGTTTCAGTTCCTCTCACTGCAGATCTCCTGAGGCCAGTACTATTTCAAAAGGCCCTGAGATCCTCTCCCTAAATGCTTTTAACAGCCAAATGTGGTTCTTTTTAGAACAAAACAAAAAGATTTGGCTTCAAACTATTCACACTTGACTAAGACAAGCTGCTCCATTTGGCCCTAAAACCAAGATGAGTCTTAACTCTTCAGCCATGTTAATCCTGAAGATTAAATGGTGCTTCGAACAACCTTTCCATCTAGAAACACCTCTAAGAGCAAAATGACACCAAGATGCAGTGCTGGGGAACACTGTTGAGCACCAGACTTGGGAAAGTTAGATCATGGCTGGACTTGGTGATCTTAAAGGTCTTTTCCAACCAAAATGATTCTGTGATTCTATGGTTTTCCATCTCTGCTCAGACTTCAGCAGAGGAGCTGGGGTTATTTTCTCATGCAGCTTTTCTGCTGTGGGCATTTCATTGGACATTTGCCCCTGACGTGTCCCTTCAGCATGCCTAGTCCTGCTGCCAGCAGGAGAAAACAAAGCAACGAAACACACCAAGGAATGCCAAAGTGCTTCAGTTACACACTTATCAATCTCACCAACTTTGTGTCCAGCCAGGGACACTCAGGTCCCCTTTAGCACCTCACACTGAGTTTTACCTTCTTCAGGGGATAGGCTCCATAACTACATGAAGACCCTCATCCCATCCTAACCCCTCTTTGCTTTTACAATCATAGAATGGTTTGGGTTGGAAGGCATCTTAAACATTGTCTAGTTCCAACCTCCTTGCCATGGGCAAGGACACCTCCCACTAGACCAAGTTGCTCCAAGTTTCATCCAGGCTGGCTTTTTAGCCACAATCTCCAGCTTTGCAGCCTGCCACAGCACCTCTCTCCAGTGCACACACATTTAAGCTTGAACTTTTGCTGCCATACCTTGCTGAGGAAGGCTGGACACCACTCATCTTCCCACAAAACCATCCATCCATTATGGTGACATCCCACCAGGCTGTACTACCATCTGGCAACATCTGAACAGGCTGGAGAGCTGGGGGAGAGGAACCTCATGAAGTTCAACCAGGGGAAGTGTCCTTGGGGAGGAACAACCCCCTGCACCAGTGCAGGTGAGGACTGACCCGCTGGGAAGCAGCTCTGTGGAGCAGAACCTTGGAGTCCTAGTGGTCAGTAAATTGTCTATGGGACAGCAATGTGCCCTTGTGGTCAAGAAGGCAAACAGTCTCCTGGGATGCAAGAAGAATAATGTGGCCAGCAGGTAGAAGGAGATTCTTCTCCCCCTGTACCCTGCCCTAGGGAGGCCAAATATGGAATCCTGGGTCAAGTTATGGGCTCCCCAATTCAACACAGACTGGAAACTACTGGAGAGAGTCTGGCAGAGGCTACAAGGATGATCAAGAATCTCAATGAGGGAAGGCTGAGAGCCCCAGGGCTGTAGAGCCTGGAGAAGAGCAGCCCCAGAGGGGACCTTCTCAATGCTCAGCAAAAGCTAAAGGGTGGGAGGCAAGAGGATGTTGCCAGACTCTTGTCAGTAGTGCCCAGTGACAGGACAAGGGGCAATGGGCACCAACTGGAACCCAGGAAGTTACATCTGAACAGGAGAAACTTGTTGGCATTGAGGGTGGTAGTGGAGCCCTGGAGCAGGTTGCCCTGAGAGGTTGTGGAGACTCCTTTAGGGAAATTCCAAACCCACCTGGACATGATGATTCTGGGCAACCTGCTGTGGGTGACCCTGCTATAGCAGGGGCCTTGGACCAGATGATCTCCAGATGTTCCTTCCAATCCCTACCATCTACAATTCCAGGATGCCACTAACTCAAATTCTTGTTCACTTCCACTCAAATCCAGCTTGTCCCAACATTGCCATTAGAAAAGGTCCACAGATGACTGACTAGAAACCATCATCTGCTGCAGGCTGGGCACCCAGGCAGTAGTTGGAAAGGCAGCAATGATTTCCAGATCAATAATTGACACGTAAAATCCCCCACCACTGCTCTTGTAGGAAAAGAGAAAGAGAGCTGAAACCCAGGAGAAAAGCCCCCTGGAATTTGGAAATAATGCAGGATTTAGCTAACCATCAACTGTCAGCTTTTAACCCCCACCTTTCACAGGAGATGACAAATGCCTCCAGGGCTGAGCTCTCCTAAAGGGCAGCAACTGTCATAAATGCAGACATTTCCTAACAAAAACCACATTAAGACAAATGTAAAAGTGATCATTTTTGAAGGAGTATCACCCAAAATCAATAATTAAAGGGCTGATAGTGCAAAATGTTTCAGAATAACCCTCTCAGAGAAAACAGAACTGTTTTGGTTGGAGAAATCCTTTAAGATCATCAAGTCCAACCATTTCCTAACAATACCATGTCTGGTGCTAAACCACGTCCCTCAGCACCACACCTCCACAGCTTTAAAAACACCTCCAGGGATTAGGATTTCCTCCCTGGGCAGCCTGTTCCAGTCTTTGAGAACCCTTTCAGGGAGACTTCTAATGTTCAACCCAAACCTCCCTTGGTGCAACCTCAGCCCATTTCCTCTTGTCCTACTGGTTTGTTCCTTGGGAGAAGAGACCAACCCTCACCTGGTCCCAACCTCCTTTAAGAGAGCTGTAGAGAGCCTCCTTTTCTCCAGCCTCAACAACCCCAAGTTCCTCAGCTGCCCTTCACAAGACCTGTTGGCCACATCTTTCACCAGCTTTGCTGCCCTTCTCTGGCTCCAGCACCTCAATGTTCTTGTACTGAGGGGTCCAAAAGCGAACCCAAGTGTGGCCTCACCAGTGCCCAGTCCAGGGGGACAATCACTGCCCTAGTCCTGCTGGCCACACTATTACTGCTCCAAGCCAGGTAGTGAGGGCCCCAAAATTGAACACAGAATGCTAACTGTGGCCTCATTTTATGCTTCTTTCTTCTATCATATAATGGAAGGAAAGCTCACAGCAGCAAACCAAAACCATTTCTGGAAAGCAGCCTCTGACCTTCTGGAATGGATCAAAAAATGTCTCTCTCAAAAATCCCTTCCTCACACTAAGCCACCAATATCTGCAAGCCTCTATCACCCCCTGCTTTTTCCTGCCTGTGGATCATGCAGAATATCCAGGTGTGCTCTGTAATTCACAGTTTAGAAGGGATTAGAGTTGACAGTCCACCACCTTGGTTTCACACAGAGCCATCCCTCCTCCTGATCTGAAACACCTCATGCCAATGGACTGTGAGTGATTTGGCTTCTCTGGGAAGGCTGAATCAATTTGCTCCAGGGAGTAAGTCAAATTAGTTCAGACTAGAGGACAGCTGTTAGAAGCTGGTAACAAAAAAGAAAAGGAATGGTGTCTTAGTCCTGAATCCAGCCCCAGCAAAGAATCATTAATGGCTACACCTTTTTTTCCTCCTCTCTCCAAGAGACTTACATCCAGCCTCAATCTTGAACAAATCATTATCAGAAAGGCTGAGGAAGATGATGGAGGTTGAAGATGAGGAGATAGCACTTAGAGGTGAGGGGGTCACAAGGTTGAAGGGAGTGGAGAAAGGGGAGGGAAAAAGATTAAGCAGAGATTGTTTTAGAGGCAAGGGAGTGAACATCTCTAACAGGTGGCTCCCCAAAAAAACAAAATAGTGCCAACATCCAAACCCAACTTGAGTATCCCCAAAAGGTGGGAAAAAGGACTACAACCCATTAGTACCAGCATCAAGAAACAAGCAACAGGAACACCCCAAAGAGGTAGAAAGAAAGGACTACAGAAATTACTACCAGCATCAAGAAACAAATTTGAATATCCCAAAAAAGGTGAGGAAATGGACCAAAAAATTAGCAGGGCTGAACAGTACACAAAAGTGAGAGCCCCATGGACAAATTGATTTACTATGAGGGTGCTGGAGCCCTGGAGCAGGCTGTCTGGAGAGGATGTGAAGTCTCCTTCTCTAGAGGCTTTCAAAACATGCCTGGACATGTCCCTGTGTGACCTGCCCTAGGTGCTCATGCTTTGGCAGGGGTGTTGGACTAGACAGATGATCTTCAGAAGCCCCTTCCAATCCCCAACACTCTATGCTGATTCTATGGCTCTGCCAGCAATGAAACTACTTCAGGTCATGTCCGTGGAATCCTGGAATGTTAGGGGTTGGAAAGGACCTCTGGAGGTGCAGCAAAGGTGAGAATTGCATGGTTCTGCCAGTAATCAAACTAACCCTGGACGTTTCCCTGGGATGTGGTGGAAGATCACATCCCACGAGGTGTTTTCCAGCAGGAAGGGCAGCTGGTTTGCAAGCTCCCTGCTGGAACCGAGAGGCCCTGGGCACACAGACATCATGACCCAATAGACACCAGAGATGGCAAGGTCAGATGATTCCTCAGTCACGAAAGCTCTATTTTGGTGAAGAAAAAGAAAAAACAACAACAAACCACAACACAAAAAGCCACATTCCACATCTCATGATTCCAGAAATCCAGGGATAAAGTCCACAGGGAACAGGAGGGAGTGAAAGGAATGCAACACAATAAGACACACAATGCAGGGCTGAACTCCTATAGGCATACTCCCCCCACACCTATGTAATTCTCATTCAATATTAAGAATGTGTGACGCTCAGCACATTCATGTTTGCTGCCAGGAGAAGATCCAGGAGAGCAAAGCAGAAAATCCAGACACCTCCCTCCCTCAGGATCACATCACCTCTTATTCAAGCAGACAGTAAAACTGGGAGTTATTTAGTTGGGAAGCCACCCCATACTGGAGCCTGTCACTTTAACTGTGGGCATTTTCCTGCCTTAACAACCTGTTGTGTGTTTATCCTGGTTAGGGCTCTGATTAAATCATGGTTTAAGAAGGGCACCAAGTCCCAACAGGTGCTGAGAACACCGAGTTATACTGCAACCAGCAATGGCTCCATGCTGGGGTGGTTTCAGATGCACCCTTCCCTTCCTAGCAGCCAAGTCCTGCTGCTTTACAATGCCGGAAGGAAAAAACAAAAGTAAGAAAATAATCCCAGAATCCCAGCCTGTGGGGGTTGGAAGGAAGCTCTGGAGATCACCCAGCCCAACCCCCCTGCTAAAGCACAATCACGCACAGCAGGTTGCCCAGGATCACAATGGCCGGGTGGGGTTGGACTCTCTCCAGACAAGGAGACTCCACAATCTCCCTAGGCAAAGAACTTCCTCCTCACCTTCAGGTGGAACCTCCTGGGCTGCGGTTGGTGCCCACTGCCTTGTCCTATCCCTGGGCACCACTGGTAAGAGCCTGGCCAGATCCACTTCCCTTCCACCCTTCAGCTCTGGCTGAGCACTGATCAGATCCCCTCTCAGGCTGCTCTTCTCCAGGCTCAACAGCCCCAGGGCTCTCAGCCTTTCCTCCTCACAGAGATGCTCCAGACCCCACAGGCTCTTCCCAGCCTCCATTGGACTCTCTCCAGCAGATCCCAATCTCTCTTGAACTGGCTCCAGCTGTGGCCTCACCAGTACATTGGGGACAAAAGTCTATCAGGTTTTTGCTTGCAACAAGATACAGGGAAGGGCAGAGGGCTGCAACAGGATCCTGCCCAAGAAGTCAAAACCTACACAAGAAAGGTGCCAACTACCACCCTGCCCTTAGGCAGCCCCTGTTGTCCCTGGGAATCTTCCCCCTCTCCGCCAAGACAGCAAACCTGGAGCCTTCAAGGAGCAAGCTGCCAGAGGCACTCAGCACCCTTGGCTTTCAGTCTGCCCAACCTGCTCCAGGTACAACAGGTAGGAACAAGGCAAGACAGCAATTAGGGATGTGTTTGAAGAATTAATTGATGCTCTCCTAGAAACAAAGCAAGAAAACACTCTGAAGGAGCAGGAGAGAGGAAAGCAGCAGCACAGCACGGGGCAGTTCCTGCTGTTTGTCACTCTAGTATCATCCAAGCAAGCATCAGCAAGCTTAAAGCTTTGCTTGCAAGCTTTTCATAAGGTTCTTTTTCTTTTAAAAAGGCATAAACCCAACAATTTTCACACACACAGCAACAAGGAGGACAAAACACAAGCTGCACTTACACCAAGATTAAATGTAATATTTCCCTGGCAGTGGTAACAAGGCAGAGCCTCATCAGGGGGCATCTCCTGCTTAATCCCACATATTAAGACTTAACAGGGTTTGTGCTGGGAGCTGAACGTTACTGGGCTGCTGCTGCTGAATGTGTGGGAGTGCACCCAGCGCTTCCAAAAGCTTGCTGGGATTGTAGGATAGTGGTGGTGACACTTCAAAACAATCAGCTACTACAAATCCAAGCCAGTTGAGCTTCACTACAAAAAAATAAACCAACAAAACCCAGAAGTATCAAGCACCCTGTTACCAGATCCAGCAGCAGCAAGGAAAATCAGGGACACCATTTTCTCCACAAGCAGAAAGGAGGGGAATCAAACAGTAGAGTGAGTGGAAGCTTCCAATGGCAAGAGCCAGCAGGAAAAAGAGATCTCCCTCAAAGCCTGAAGTGTCCTTGCAGAACCCCTTCACTGCTCTGCAGACTGAAGATGCAAAGCAGGTTGCATCAGCTGAGACCCCAGAACTGGGTGACAGGATGAGGGGTGATGGCTTCAAACTGGAAGAAGCTCAATTATTGGACACAAGGAAGGAGGAAGAAATTCTTCACCATGAGTATGATGAGGCACTTGAACAGCTGCTCAGGGGAGCTGTGGAAGCTCCAACTCCACACATGTCCGAAGGGGTTGGATGGGACCTTGTAGAAAGCTGTCCCTACCCAGGGAGGTTGTGGATGCTTCCTCCCTGGAGGAGTTCAAGGCCAGGCTGGATGAGGCCTTAAGCAACCTGGTCTAGTGTAAGGTGTCCCTGCCCACAGCAGAGGGGCTGGAACTAGAAGATCTGAGGTTCCTTCCAAACCAAACCACTCTAGGATTTTACAAGGCAAGTCACTTATTCTCCTGAAATCCCATGTGCACTTTGGGTTCTTCTAGCTGTTACAACAAAGCAAGCCTCCACCATTTGTTTTATCAGCAGTTACCAATTAATGCCAGTTGAGACTTCAGAACTGAGCACCATGACCACTGACAATACTCCTCAGAATGCCAAAACCACTCAATCTGGGGAATAAAATGGAGAAACAGTTAAAATTACCCAAATGTAAAGTGATACAAAGGCTTTATCTTCCTTAAAGTAGAGTTGGGATGTCAGGCCAGAAAAGGCTTCATGCTTCCACTTGTCTTCACCAAAGTCATACTCCCCAGTTTCCTCTCAATGCCCGCTGCAATTAGATGATTAAGCAGGTGCACCAAGCTTTCAGGTCTGCTCCACAAGCCCCAGCTTCAATAGCCTCCACGATCAAACTGACAAGGCAACAATGGAAGAGTGAACTTACAGTTCCAGCCAAGAGCCTGTCCTTTGAGGGAGGGAAAAAAAAATAAATCCAGTGGCCAGCAAAGACATTGCATTCAGCACTAAAAGCAGCAAGATGATACCCTTGGAAGTTGTCATTTAGGCAACAAAAATTATTCAGTTGGTTTATTTTTTCCCCTCCTCTAGCTGGTTTTGGCAGAAGGATGTGTGGCTTCAAAGCTCTTGTGGTGGGGAGCACTATACCTTCTGAATCATAGAATGGTTTGGGTTGGAAGGGAACTTAAAGATCAGCTAGGTCCAACGCCCCTGCCATGGGCAGAAACACTTTTCACTAGCCCAGGTTGCTCAAGGCCTCATCCAACCTGGCCTTCAACACCTCCAGGGAGGGGGTATACAGAGTCTCCCTGGGCAACCTGTTCCAGTGTCTCACCACCCTCACTGTGAAGAATTTCTTCCCAATCTCCAGTCTAAATCCACTGCCCCTCATCCTACAACTTCAAAGCCTTGTCAAAGGTCTCTCCCCAGCTATTGGGTATGCCCCCTTCAGGTATTGGAATCACGTTTAACTGAATTTTATTGATAAGCCACAACCTGTGCCAGCATTTCTGGCTGCTTTGAGTGGGGGGAAGGGAGAGGGCTCTCCTGGCTCTGAAACAGGGCCATCTCGGTGTCTTTGTGTGTTTTTGAAGCACCACCACACGATTGCACTCATCCCTGGAGACCTCATTAAACCACAGCCCCAGAAGTAGAGCAGAAAAAAAACCCCGTAGCATGACATTTTAAATTGTATATTCTGACTCCTCAAAGTTTCCAGAAATCTCTATCCCTGGAAAAAGAAAAACCCACAAAGCAAAACACAACCAAAACCCACCCCACCCCCCCCCTCAAAAAAAAAGGCACGACGACATAACACCACCAAACCCTACCAAAACAAGACATTCCAGTACACATGCTCTTCCCCTGGGGACAGGCCAAAGAGAACAAAGCCACGTGATCCCCCCCTCTGATTGCTCAACCCCACTCTTGGAAGGTATTCAAGCAGGATGGTGAGTGTGGTGTAAGCCTCTAATGAACACGAAAAGGAATTTATCGCAAACGTAAACTCCGTCCCTACCCTTTGCCTCAACCGAGGGCGGCAGTGGAGCAGACACAGCAAGGTGGGGTTGGCTGGGGAGGGGGGCAGGGGAGTTTGGGCGATTACAAAATACCCTGCAGGTGAACTAAGGAGCTTTGGACCTTTATTCTCCTCGACTCCTAAAATTAGAAGGGAGTGTAATGCTCTGTGGGTTATGCTCTCCAGCAGCTCCGACGCGTGTTACACACTGAACTGGTCAGAACAGGGAGATTCACACGAAGCCAAGCACTGTGCATAATCCTCTTCTGTGCAAGGAACAGGGTGACACTTCCCTTTTTCCAGCTCCCCATGCTTAAAAACAGAGCCCGGGGGACGACGACCCTGCGCCCAGCCACAAAAGGGAGGAAAATAAATCAGAGCAAAATAAACTCCCAGCCAAGGGGAGGGCACGAGCAGCTCAGCCCGGAGCGTTTGCCTCGCTCCTTGGCACAGAATAACCCCTGAATTGGATCTACAGGCTTTGCCGTGGTTTAAGGGAGGGGGTGCGGGGTGCTGGGGTGTGTTACCCCCGCCATGGGTGTAAACAGAGGGCTGGGGCACCCCATCAGCTGCCAGCTCGCTCCGCCCCAGCCCTGGTTTCCGGGTAGTAACAGAGCAGCCAATCGGCAGAGTTGCAAGCTCTGCCCGAGGCCTCTTGCCTGCAAACACAGCTTCAAGGCCAGCAGCTCACCCCAAAGCTGGGGCGGGGGGGAGGCTGGGGATGGGATCAACACCCCTTTCCAGCACTCCACAGGGCCCAAGGTGGTGGGGGCTACCTAGAGGGGCTTAGCCTTAAGCTCGAGTGCTCACAGGACATGCTCAAGCTTCCAGGCCACCGGCAAGCAGGTATTGAGATATTTTAGGGGCAGGGGGAGTACAAAGCTTTTCTGCAAAGCTGTGCTCCAAGCTGGGGTGGGGAAGAGGGGCAAGCAGTGCCTCCCAACACTGCAGGTACATTGGAGAATGGTAGGAGGGCAGCAGACCCCTAAAAAGGGAGAAAGGCAGCGTGGAACCCCAGCATTTGCACAACATTGCGACGGGCAGAGAGAAACAAGGAGTGACTCAGAGTTTCAGCACATCATCTGCAGGGCGATTATTAAAGATCAGCTCAACACATTAACACACACAGAGCTCTGTCTCCCCCCGCCCCCCTTCCAGCCCCAGAGAGCCAAGGAACCTCTCCCCTCCTTCCCTTGCTCACAAAGAGGCATCCACAAAAGGACACGAACGTGTTAGGAGTGAAAATAGGAATAATAAAAAGACCCCACTCGGCTCCCTTAAACCTGTCAAGAGCAGGAGAAGGCAGCCGGGTTTTTCACTGTGGCCATCAGCCCCCCACACCACCACACTCAAAAAGGTAGCCCTTGGCAGGCCATAAATCTATGCCATTATTCTCCATCAGGCTCAAAAAAGGGGTGAAAAGGGAAACTGCAATGAAAATGGCAGCAAAAAGGGGGAAAAAACCCACCCAAAACCAAAGCCCAGCACAACAAAACCTTCAAGCCCCAGGGAGGAGCAGCCCTGAAGTACATTCCTTCAGACAAGTCCCTTCCCCTTTGGTGACCACCAAGACCATCCTCATTCCTACATTTGGAAGCTGGTTGGAAACCAGCTTCCAGAGAGGAAGATTCCCTAGGGAAGCATCTCAGGAGCTTGGGCCTAGCAAGCTGCGCTCAACCAACCCAGGGCAGGCGAGGCAAGTCAGGCAGACAAACAAAAAAAGGCTTGGGGAGGGAGGGAGGAAGGGAGGGAGGGAGGAGTGGTGAGAGGAGTCATCTGACACATCCAACTTCCTAAGTTTGTTGTCCACAGGAGACCGACTGCTCTAACCCTCAACCCCTCTGAACCACCGGGAAGGTTGAGTCGACAATAACAAGAGCTTGGCTTTTGGAAAAGCCCTTGGGTTTCTTTTGTCAGGGAAGAGTTGGAAAGGGGGAGGTAAAAAAAAGAGAGCAAGCTCCCCAGTGCTGGGAGGAATGCCAGATATTTGGGGCTTTTCTACCTACCACCACACAGCCGAAGACAGAGCAAGCAAAGCCACTTGAGAAAAACCTGCTCTTTGTCTCCTAAAATGCTGCGATGCCGGCTCCGAACCGAACAAAAAGGAGAAAAATAGAGAGAAGGGGGGAGGGGAAAGGAAACAGCAGCAGATCAGGTTGGGCCTCAGGTCTCCTCCATCCCTCTCCCCCCCAAAAAAAAAGAAAAAAAACCCCAGAAACCTTCTTCCAAGCAGCCCCTAAAGCAAGATTTTTCCCTTTTCCACCCCAACAGCTGGAATTCCCAACCCTCCTCCCGGTGCGATTAAGCATCGATCGCAATTGGCGTTCGGCGGAGTATGACATGTGTGTAACTTTAAACCCCTGGATAAAAATAGCTCCAATTCAAGCCCCATTGGGAGTCATTTCCTATTTGCTTCAAAACAAGGCAAAAAAAAAATTAAATATATATATATAAATACATATGAAAAGCAGCTTTGTACAGAGAAAGGCGCAGGCAGAACGTCAAGCAGAAGTTTCCCCTCGATAAGCCACCCCTCAACGCCACAAACAGGAGCTCCTCCCTCCCCTCCTTTCCCCACCCCCCCCTCCAAAAAAAAAAAACCAACCCACAAAATCCAAGTTAAGTTTGTTTATCTCTCTCTGGAAACTAAATCAAACCCATTTCGCGACCCCCTTGCCACACCAAGTTAAAGCCACCAATGCCCTGACTCCTGATGAGGGAGGTCAAACACGTTCGGTCAACAGAGCTGAAAAACATTTCAGCTACTGGTGTCATTTCTTACCCCCCCGCCAGCCCCAGCCCTCTCTCTTCCCCCCCCCCCCCCCCCAAGCCCAGCACCTTGTAAACAAAAAACTATTAATAAAACAATCCTAAGAACCAAATTCCCGAGAATATTTTTCAATGCCACCCACACTCCAGACAGAAAGAAAAAGGATTTGCCACCGTGGAAAGGTCCAAGAATAAAAAAGAGGAAAAATATAAACCGATCTATCGCAGAACAAGGAGAGGGGGAGGGAAGAAATAAAAATAATAAAGCCAAACCCAACCTGGCGTGTTACATAAACAGGACCTCTTGCGAGATGGGCTAAGGGCCCCGGAGCCCTTTGCCAACCCCGTCGTCACCCACGGAGACCCCCCCTGCCTTCCCCCCCAAATCAAATCCCTAAGACAGCAGCAGAACCTTCGTGAACCAGAGACTGAAATGGGGGAGTAAATAATAATCCCCACAAAAGGCTTTCTTCGGGCTGCGGCTGCTCTCTCCTTCCTCGCTCTTCCTCGGTGGCTGGGCTGCAGGCCAGGGCAGGCCAAAGGTGGGGGGAGGGGGGGGGAGGTGAAGGGTGCAGGGCAGGCTTCGGGGGGCACTTACAGGGACACCCCCAGGGCATCCCGGCTGGTGGCTGTCAAGCTCCAGAGGACGACAAGACCCCAAAAATGAGGGAGAGGGAGGCTGAGGCCTCACTCCCCACCCCAGTAAGGGGGGGCCTTCACCTCAGGGAGCTGGGGAGGGAAGAGGTCCAAGCCTCAGCTCTGGGGAGAGGCCTAGGCCTGGCCTCAGACAAGGGGCGCTGCCGCCGCCCGGGGCGGTGCAAAAAGCGACACCGGAGGGGGAGTGGGGGGTGTCCCCGGTGCCCTCCCCGCCAAGTGCGGACCCAGCCGAGGGCGGGCTCATCCCCGCGGGGCTCTCGGGGGCGAGGGCGGGGGGGCGATTAAGAAAAGGGTTCGGGAAGGATACAGCTTGACCACGTCGGTGTCCATCCGTCTCTTGCCCGGGCTGGGGGAGGACATGGTGGCCGCGGCCGCCCCCGGTGCTCCGGGCGGGCTGTCAGCGCCGCCGCTACCGCCGTGGACCGGAGTGGGAGGCAGAAAAACCCAGTACCGAGGGGAGCGGGGGGCCGCCGGGGCTCCGAGCCGCTGGGACCCCCCCCACCGCCGCCTCTGCTGTCGCTGCCGGTGCTGCCTCCGCTTTCCGCTTCCTCCTTCTCCGGTGGCGGTGCCGCCCCAGTGCTCTCTCCCCCCCCCCACCTCCGCCGCTCTCGCTCCGCTCCCTCAGCAGCGAGCCCCACTCCGGCCGCCTCTGCCGGAGCCTCTCTCTGGACCCCTGACGTCACCCACAGTGACCTCACCGCCCCGCAGCTTTCTTATTGGCTGCGTTGAGAACGTCGCCTTGGCCCCGCCCACCCGAGCAGTACGCCGGGAGCCGTAGTGCAGTGGGCTCGGAAATGAGCTAAGGTCACGGGTTCGAGTCCCGCCTGAGGCACAGTGAGCTTGCAAGGCACGTGTCCGCAGCAGCAGGACAGGGAATCACAAAGGTTAGAAATTACCTCTAAGTATCGAGTCCAATCGTCAGTCCATCACCACCGTGGCCCCTAAACCACGTGCAAAAGTGCCCCATCTACACACTTCATGAACACCACCAGAGATGGGGACTCCATCATTGATTGCCCCGGGCAGCCTGGGACAGGGCTTCACAACGCTCGAGAGGAAGAAATCATTTCTCATGTCTCACCTAAATCTGGCCTGGTACAACTTGAGGACACTTCCTGTTGTTCTGCCACTTGTTCCCTGGGAGAAGACACCAACCCCAACCTGGCTACAGCCTCTTTACAGGGACTTGCAGAGAGCCAGGTCTTCCCTTAGCCTCCTTCTCTCCAGGCTCAGCACTCTTAGTCCAGGTCCCTCAGCTGCTCCTCATCAGACTTGTTCTCCAGACCCTTTGCCAGCTGCTTTGCCCTCCTCTGGACGCACTCCATCACCTCAATGTTCTTTTTGCAGTCAAGGGCCCAAAACTGCACCCAGGATTCAAGGTGTGGGGACACTCCCTGCCCCAGGCCTGCTGGCCTGTCTGGATCCATCTGCAGAGCCTTCCACCATCTGAGATCAAGAATCCCACCCTGTTTGGCATGACCTGCAAACATCAAGGTGGAGCAGCTAATGTCACCTTGGAGGAAGCCACTGAAGCCAAACACCCCTAGGTCACAAACCAGGGTTGCAGCAGATGGTCACAGCACAAGTCACCGTGCTGGCTTCCCCATGTGACACTGGCAAAGCATTTCCCAGTGCCTCATTTTACCCAACGGGATGCAGGAGGCACCTGCAGGTGTCACCCTGGCTGTGACAGCAGGATGTGTGATGATGACACTAATGGGTGTCACACCAGCATCTCCTCAAGCTGGCGTGGCAAATCCACACCCAGAGTGGACATCCTGCATTCCTCACCTTGTCATCACCCCAAAAATTTGACCCCCCACTTCCTCCTCCTCCCCTGGGGAGGAAACACAGATGAAGAACCTCAAAAAAGTCCAAGTGAAGAGGGAACCCCACCTCACAAGTGCATTGGGGGTGGGGGGGGGGGGCAACTTAATCCATTTAAAGTCCCAACACTCTCCTCCAGCCACACATTGGGCTGCGGCAGGAGGCAAGAGGTGGTTGGATCCCACACCTTGGGTGGAAGGAATATGGGGATGAAAAGGAGAACATGGTTTTACTTGGGCAGAGCATGGAAAAGGTTGGGATGGAGGGTGCCCCCTTTCCCCTCGCTGACTAGTTCCAGGCAACTAGAACAGGGTGGGGGGAAACAAAGCAGGGTTTTCTCTTGATTTCATTAAATATTTGGATTTCTTCTGTGTAAAAGCAGAGTTCTACAATGGGAACAATTTCAGGGTGATGAAGACATGATAAACATCTTGTCCCTTTTCGGGTGCCTGAAGGCCACTCTTGCAGCACCCCACCCAACACCCCACGTGTGGGTTCAGAGGTCCTCCCAGCTCTGAAAATTGGGCTGCATGGGCAGAGGTGGTGGCTGGCCTTGCCCCTCTGGCTTTGTGGACATGACCTTCCCCAGGAGAGCTGCACCTCACGGTTTGTAGGGTAGTTCCCTCACCGTGGTGAGGGCAAGGAAGGTGTCAAAAGCCATTAGAGATGTAGGGAGTATGGGGAATCATTTGAAAAGGGGAACAGGAAGAAGCTCTAAGGAGTAGGGTGACTTATGTGAGACAGAATGGAAGCCAGAGGAAACCATGGTGGGCTGCTGAGAAGGGGATCGTGGAAAGGATCTCTTCCATGTCCCACTGCAGAGCCCAGCCCCTCCTCACCCCACACTGAGGCGGCACCATCCCATTTCTACCCCAACTCCAAGGAGTGAAGCAGCTCCTTATTAGGTCCACAGAAGTGGGATCCTGAGGGAAAGAAGGTGACCCACCTGAACTTCTGCCCTTTCCCAGGCTTCCAGTAAGTAAAGGGTGTCTCCCAGGAAAAACCCTGGGAGGTATACCCACACATTTTGGGGTTTAGGGAGAGTAGAGAACAGTCCTGACCAAGGCAACTGCTGTCCTCCTAGGCATGAGGTATCCAGAAAATGCCCTAAAAAGGATGAGGGAAGATGCAACCAAGGCAGAAGCTCCTCCTCCAAAGGGGAGTCCTTTGCTCCAGAAAAAAACCTTAAGTAATGACATACCCTTGTGCCTTCACCCACATCTGTGTGGAGTGAGGAGATCCAACTTCCCAAAGTCCTTTTCCCAACAGCCTCAAGGGTGAAGAGGGCAGAGCAGAGTCTCAGTTCTTGGCTGCTTCCACAAAGACCAGCAGCTCCCCAACACCCAGCCTTAGAGGAAGCCCTAACCCATCTTCTCTTAGTTTTTGTCAGCAACCCAGCCTAGATGATTTTTTTGGATGAATCCCACCCCAGTGAAGCTATCAGCCCCCAGCTCAACACTGGCTAGCACAAGGGAACAAGGCCAAGGGCACCTCTCTGTGTACAAGGGGCTGAGATAATGGCAAAAAGTCCACATCAGCTAGGGGGGAACTGCAAAATGAGGAGTAGGAAGCAGGAAAAGAAGGCAGTCAGGCACTGATTCCACAAGGAAGAGAATCCCAAGGGACACAGGAGTCACATGCTAAGTCCAGAGCTCATCCCACCCTCACAAGAAGCACTGCAAGAGTTGCAAGGAAAAACAAACAAACAAACACACACCACCAAAACCACAAGCAAACAAAAACCCCAAAACCACACACACAAAAAAATGAAATGTTTATTTCCCCCTGGCATCACTTCCCTGTGCTGCTGGTGAAGGGTCACAGCTGGACAAGATGGTCACCCTTGTGAGGAAATCGCATCTCATTGGCCCTGTGCACCAGCAGCACATCTCAGCTCCAAGACAGGGCCAAGGGCTCGAGCAGCAATTTGTGAAGTCAGGGGGGTTGAAGGAAGGCAGACAAGGGAGAAGGGAAGTCCCAGCAGCTGCTGGCGGGGCATAGAGCCTCCTCAGCATCCCTTCCCAGGGCATGGAGCTGCTGTGGAAGAAACAGATCTCTACCAGACCAACAGGATGCCCCACGCCACGAGCCAGGCAGCAGTTCCTGGAGGCAACAGCCTGGTCAGGAGGAATTCATGCTCTCCCACTGCCGGAAGATACGGAACACCTTGCAGGACTTCACCGAGAGGCTCTGCGAGAGGGGGAAGCAAAGGGACAAGCAGAGGTTAAAGCACTGCAATAGGACCTTCAAGCACCAATGCCCTACTCACAAAGTACCCAAGGAGAAACTGCAGCAAAGCAAACCCATGAAAATATCCTGACTGGGCACTAATTTGCTCCTCTTCATCAGCCTTATTTTCAAGAACCAAAGAAGAGCCAGGTGACTGCAAGCAAGAAGCAGGACAGGACTCCAAATCAATCACAGAATCATTTTGGTTGGAAAAGACCTTTAAGATTATCAATCCTACCCAGCACTACCAGGACCACTTAACCACCCCATCTACATGCCTCTGAAATCCCTTCAGGGATGGGGACTCCACCAGCACCATGGGCAGCCTGGGCCAGGCCTTGACAACCCTTCTAGGGAAGGAAATGCTCCCAATATCCAACCTAAATCTCCTCTGATGCAACTTGGGCCATTTCTTTTCTGGTTTACTATGGCTTATTCCTTGGGAGAAGAGACCCACCCCAACTTGGCTCCAACCTCCTTTCAGATTTTTTTCTTAATTCCTCTGGATGTTTGCATTTCACCTGATTAATACCAGAGTTTTGCAACAGGGACTACAACAGCACCCTGAAAGGAGGAATTGTGGAGGATAATGGTGCCCAAAGGGACACCAGCAGGTACTGGCTGCTCCACAGCTAGTGAGGAGGGGCTTGTGGCTTCAGTTCCACTCTTCTGGCTTAGCAAGTCCACCAGTCCAACAGCCTGAGGCTGGTGGCTACAGGATGTCTGCAGAGAGGGTCAGGAGCTCGCTATCAGGACATGAAAATAATGTGTCCAATAGGGCTGGGATTGTCCCCATGCACTGGGCACTGGTATGGCCACACCTCAAAACCTGGGTTCAGTTTTGGGCCCCTCACTCTAAGAAGGGCATTGAAGGGCTAAAGCATGTCCAGAGAAGGGCAACAAAGCTGGTGAAGGGTCTGCAGAACAGGTCTTGTGAAGAGCAGCTGAGCAAACAGGGGTTGTTCAGCCTGGAGAAAAGTAGGCCGAGGGGGGACTTTATAGCTCTCTACAACTCCCTGTAAGGAGGTTGGAGCCAGGTGGGTTTGGTCTTATTTCCCTAGAAACAAGCAATAGGACAAGAGAAAATGGCCTTGAGTTGCATCAAGGGAGGTTTAGGTTGGACATGAGGAACAATTTCTTCCCTTTGAGGGTTATTAAAGCTTGGCCGAGGCTATCCAGGGCAGTGGTGGGAGTCCCCATCCCTGGGGAGCTTTAAAAGCTGTGGAGATGTGGTAATGAGGGACATGGTTTAGTGGTGACTTGGTAGTGCTGGGTTTATGGCCAGACTTGATTATCTTAAAGGTGTCTTCCAACCCAAATGATTCTGACTGTGTGAAGTGAAACTGGATCTTGGGCTGCTGGGGAAAGGCTGTTATTTATAGAAGCCCTCGAGCAGAGCTGCACACAACTCAGCCTTGTAACGTGTGAGACCTGAACCACAGGCTGCTAGCACAGCCAGGGGAAAAGCTGGGACTCAGCAGACACATGCATGGTCCTTGCCACCCAGCTGGGTTTGCTTTCAGCCCAGACAAAGTCCATCCACCCCAACTTCTCCCCACAGGCTCTGAGCCCAAAGCAAGGCTGAGGCAAGCAGGTTGCTGAGCTCTGGGTTTACGGCTGGGGATGCCACAAGCTCACCACAGGCTCCGTTTCGGGTACTTTGTCACACTTTCTGGTGGCAAGGAGGGTGTTCAGCACCACTCTCCAGCCTGGCTCTGCCTTCTCAGGCTCCTTCTCCGTCTGGGTTGATGTATCCTCCCGGACTCCCCCTCCTTCTACTGTGTTGACCCAAGGACACCAGTCACGATGTTGAGAGCTGGGGTTGAAGAAGCTCCTCAAAGAAGAGTCCTGGGGAGGAGGTGACAGTGAAGAACAGCAATAATGGCTGAAATCAGACTCCAATGACACAATAAAACTCCCCCTGGGCCCCTGCACCAGCGCTGAGCTGGCTATGGGGACACCAGTGGTGGTGATCCTTCTCCCCCATGCAAGCTCTCCCCAGGTGACTCACCGAGCCGCTGGAAGAGCAGAGCCGCGGCCGCTTGGCCTTGCGCAGCGGACTGGAGGGCACCTCCACGCTCTCCCCCTGCCCCATGCTGCGCGTGACGGGGCGGTTCCTCAGGGCGGGGCTGGCCGCCTCCCCCTCGCCCCGCTCCGCAGGGACGGGAGAATCCCAGCCCCGCGGGCGAGAGGCTGCGGCGGAGGGGCTCTTCTCCTGCTGCCAGGGGGGAAAGAATAAAGGATGAACGGAGCTCTCTGGGTCACCAGCACCTCCTCTGCCTGAAGGAGACAGAGGGGACCCTGTCCGGCTCAAACAAGAGGTCAAAGTCTTCTCAGCCAGCCCAGCAGGAGCCATGCACCTTCCCTTCGCATCAGGAGCACCTTGGATGTGTCTACTTAGCCATGGGTGAAGGCAGCCCCTCATTTGGAGCAGCCTGAGTTACACAAACCCCAGGATGGGGCTGGAAAGCTCCTTTTTGTGGCCTCCTACGAAAGGGCTGAGGAAAGAAAGGACAGAGAGCAAAGGCCAAGAGCAAAAGCAGGAGCAATTCAGTTCTGTTGGATGCTGCCTACAGCTGGAGACAGCACCAAAATGGTGGTACAGCAAGAGGTGGCGGCCTCAGGCTTCACCAGGGAAAGTTGATATTGGACATGAGGAACAATTTCTTCCCCAGAAGCATTGCCAAGGCCTCAGTCTCCCCTCCTGTGAAGGGCTTTCGAAACCATGTAAATGCAGTGCTGAGGGCCATGGTTTAGCAGTGACCTGACAGTGCTGAGTTAATGGCTGGACTCAGTGATCTTAAAAGCTCTTTTCCAATCAAAATGGTTCTGTGGTTTTATGATTCTGTTTTCCTCCTGGCACCTTGTATCTCAAGAAGGCTCTTTCCACCTTGGACATCCCATGCCTTCCTAAACATGCACCCAGGCAGGTCTGGTACAGCAAGGAAGAACTCATCATAGATAGAGGCATTTGCACTGGGAGGGAGCACAGCATGGAACCCATCTGAGATGCAACAGCTTCAGCTTGACAACTGGCAGAAGCAGCCCTTCCCAAGAGTAAGCTCTCTGCCTACCCACCCTCTTCCCTAGAAGCAAGGAGGACAACCCAAGCTCAGACCTCAAATGGAACAGACAAGACCACCATTCTAAAATTGGTCTTCTAAACAGCAGTGCTCTTGTTGGTCAAGAGCAACTGAAGTCAGAGGTGCCCAAGAAGTCATTCTGAGCTTGCTCCGATTTGATGCAGAGCAAGAGCCAAGTGCAGTGCCAGAGGTGGATGTTCTCCAGTGAGACACAGGACCATGTGATTGAAGAGAAATGTGAAAGGAAGATAAATTATCAGGGCTGGATGAAGATCTTGGAGGTCTTTTCCAACCAAAACCATTCTACCTTGGAAGAGGCTTATTTTAGAATCATAGAAGGCAGTGGACACCTAAACTAAGTCAGTCTTGACTCCTTGGTGCTCCTATATCACCCAGACACCCCAAGCTGGCTGCGCTGGGCCATACCTGCTCAGAGCCTGGAGGGAGCACATCTTGGCTCCGGGTCAGCATTCTCCTCGGAGATGTGGGCAGGAGCAGGAAGCGCTCGGTGGAAGCCGGTGATGTGTTGCTTGGGCTACAGGAGTCCAGCTCCTGCCCTGCAGATTCCAGCTGGTGGAAGCCCCAAAGTCCCACCTTCCTCATGCAGCGGGAGCAGGTGATGACTGAGAGGTGCAGGGACCCAGATGGAGCACTGCAGGGACAGAATCAAGGTCAGGGATGAGCCTGGGCCCTTCTCCAAAAGTGGAGCTTTCAGAAGAGTTGCAGGTGTTTGGTAGAGCACAGGAATGGTCTCAGCTGCAGGTACTTGAGCCAGACCTTTCAAGATACCAGTAGCCCTGGGCTGCAGGAAACTTACTGGGTTTGTAGCCCCGTGTGCTAAGAAGTAAAAGAAGTCCATGATGAATGTTATTCGCTCTTTGGAGAGACACGTTTTAGTGGTGACCTGGCAGTGTTGGGTTAACAGTTGGACTGGATGACCTTCAAGGTCTTCTCCAACCTAAATAATTCTGTGATTAAAACCCATCCATGATCTTAGAGATCTCTCCAACCTTACTGATTCTATGATCATAGCACTGATTTAAACTGGCTTGGTTACACAGAATCTCAGGATGGCTTGCACTGGGAAGGGACCTTTCAAGGTCATCGGGTTCAACCCCACCCTGAAGTCAGCAGGGACATGTGTAGCTAGAGCAGGTTGCTCAGAGCCCCAGACAACCTGGCCTGGAATGGTTCCAGGGATGGGACATCTACCACCTCTCTGGGCAATATGGGACAAGGGTCTTACCACCTGCAGTAGAAAAAAAGATTTCTCTCTAGTCTAGTTTGAGTTGCAAACTATCACCCCCTGTCCTGTCACAACAGACCCTGCTCAGAAGTCAGTCCCCAGCTTTCTTCTCAGCTCCTTTAAGTCCTAAAAAGCCACCAGGTCGTCTCTTCTCCAGCATGAACAACCCCAGCTCTTTCAGCCTGTGCTCACAGCAGAGGGCTTCCAGCCCTCCCATCGTTGCTGTGGCCTCCTCTGGGCTTGTTCCACCAGGCCTTGGTCTTTCCTGGCTTGCCATGAAGTAGAAGCACACTCAGCTACAGAGCATCAGCCAAGAGCATCCCCATCCTCAGTTCCAGAGCTGTCCAAGCACCACAGCAGCTCTGCTCTCCCTCATCACAAGCCCTTTTCCAGCCTGGACTGCAAGAGATTGTTTCACCTTCAGGATGTGGACCTTCCTTCCTTTCCCTCAGACCTGACCAGCAATGGAAGTGTTGGTGAGGGTCTGTCACTGGGTGCTGTAACCCTGGAACAGGCTGCCCAGAGAGATTGCGGAGTTGTTCTCTCAAGAACTCCAACCCCACCTGGCCATTATGATCCTGGGCAACATGCTGTGGGTGCCTCTGCTTTAGCAGAGGGGTTGGAGTGGATGATCTCCAGAGGTCCTTTTCAACAGCAGCAACCATTTTGGGATTTCTCCAGCCTTTGGGAGGTTTCAGCAGTAACCACAAGCACAGACACTTCAGTATCAGTCCTCCACCACCACTCACCTGCAAGTCCAGCCACACAGAGCCAGGATGCAGGCAGGAACATGCACTTGCAGGAGTTCTGTGGCAGACTTCATGGATGGTTTCTCTTCCTCTCTTTTGTGCTCTAGTTCCTCCCCAGTCAGCTGGAGAAGCACAGTAATCTTCTCCTCTGTCAAGGCCTGTGGGACAGAGAAAGGAGGCAGAACTGGCAGTCAGAACACACTTCTACTCACAAACCACATCCTACATGGACAACAATCCCTTCTGACTCCCCAAAAGGGCAGAGGGGGTGAGCCAGCACCCTCAGAATGCAATGCTTTAGATGTATTGGTCTCTTTCAAACCTTTGAAGCCTTTATCAATGATCTGGATGAGGGGATCAAGGCACCCACAGTCAGTTTGCAGACAACACCAAGCTGGGTGGGAGTGTAGATCTGGTGGAAGGTAGGAAGGCTCTGCAGTGGGATCTGGCCAGGCTGGATCAATGGGCTGAGGTCAGTGCAATGAGGCTCAACAAGGCCAAGTGCAGGGTCCTGCACTTGGGTCACAACCACCCCAGGAATGTTCCAGGATGGGGGCAGAGCGGTTGGAAACTGCTTGGTGAAAAAGGACCTGGGGGTGTTGGTCAGCAGCAGCTGAAGGTGAGGCAGAGTGTGCCTAGATGGCCAAGAAGGCCACCAGCATCCTGGCTTGGATCAGCAAGAGTGTGGCAGCAGGTGAAGGGTGAGGATTGTCCCTCTGGACACAGGCACTGGTGAAGCTGCACCTCAAATCCTGGATTACACTTCGGGCCCCTCCTCCAAGGAGGACCTTGAGGGCCTGGAGTGAGTCCAGAGAAGGGCAACAAAGATTGCAGAGGGACTGGAGAACAGGTCTGGTAAGGAGCAGCTGAAAGAAGTGGGATTATTCAGCCTGGAGAAAAGCAGGCTGAGGGGAGACCTTCTGTCTCTCTATAACTCCCTGAAAGGAGGCTGGAACCAGGTGGGGGTTGGTCTCTTCTCCCACAGAAGTGATGGTATAAGAGGAAGAGACCTCAGGTTGTCTGAGGTGGGGAGGGATTAGGTTGGACACAAGGAACAGTTTCTTCCCCTAAAGAGTTGTCAGGGCCTGGAACAGGCTGTCCAAGGAGGTGGAGTCCCCATCCTGGAGGGCTTTCAAAGCATGGAGATGTGGTGCTGAGGGACATGGTTTAGTGGTGACCTCTTTGTGCTCAGTTAAGAGCTGGACTTGATCTTAAAGGTCTTTTCCAACCAAAATGATTCAATGATTATACTCTGATTAACAAGCAAAAGCCACACATAAGGATGATGCCCTCCTGCTTTGTACCCATCAGACTCTCCCTGTTGTGTGAGCTCATTTCAAGCACCATTTGCTGCCCTGAGCACATGTGAAGACAGTGGGACAACACCACCAGCTTTATGCTGTCTCTTCTCAGTGGATTTCACAGCTTATGGTGGCAACCAAATAACCTCTGGATGGATGAAGAGCTCCTCAGCTCACACAAGGCTCCTCATTGCCCAGAACCATCTGTTTACTGGTGAGGAAGTGCCCAAAAAGCAGACTTGGCTGGAGTAGAGCAAGGCCTGGCCAGGTTCCCGTGAGGACACAATTCCACACTTGCTCCTGGCTTTGGCTACACTCCAGCCTCTTGTGCTGTAGCTCATGCTCTTCCCTCTTGGCTGCTGAGCCTCCTCAGCTGCCTCACATCAGAGGCCCTGCAGTACCATGCTCCCTCACCTTCATTGGACCTCTGCTCCAGGGCAGGCCTTGGCTCCCCACATTCCCAGTCCCATCTAGTACATCTCCAGTCTTGTGGGATGCTTGCTAAGGGGTGATCCAACAGCTTCTTTATTTCATGGAACACTTAAGAGTGTAACACTTAGAGAGGTAACAAACATAGATGGGAGATGCCAAGGAGAGCTCCTAAAGGAGTTTGGAGGGTGCTAAATCACTCTGCCAGGTACCACAGAGCTTCATGCACACTGGGATAGATGCAGAGTGGGAACTGGACACTGCAGCCCAATTCCCACCAGCAACATCCTGGTGACAAGGGTCAGCTGTGTCTGCTGGTCAAGCACTGCAGATGAGCCTTTCCAAACTCCCTTTCATATGCTTCCAGAAATAGGAAGTGAAGTCACCACACTGTGAATGTCCGAGGAGAAAGCCGAGGTGATGCTCGCTCACACACAGAACCAGGGCTCAGCTTTGCCCACCTGGAAAGCTGGACTCTCCACTCTGGATCTCACAACTGTTTTGGTCAGGGTTTGCAGAGCCCAGTCATGGCTGGCATCATCACCAAGGGCTTGAACTCCTCAAAGTCTTAGGGGTAGCCAGAAACTCACCATGTTTTTCATGTCCTCTGGTCTGAGGGAGGGCAGCTGCAGCTCCAGCTGACACAGGCTCTGAAAGCGGTCCAGGAAGTCCTGGAGAAGGGCTCTGGGTTCATCCACCAGCAACATGGCAAAACGATCTGGTGACAGCAAACATGGGAGGGCTGAGCTGTGCCACTAGCTCCCACCCCCTCCTTGTCCCACCAGGCAAAAGAGGTTAATTCAGCCAAGTTCTCCTCGTAACAATCTCCTGGGTTTGAAAGAGAAGCTGAGCACAAGCTCCTTCCTTTGCAACCACCCATCCCCATGCAGCACAGCTTGTTAGATGAGATTGAGCATCCCTGGAGCACCCCATGGCTTCCAGCCTCCCCTGTTCCCTCCACCCATTACAACCCAAAAAAGCACTTCAACAGCCCTGGAGACAAAAAGGTTGAGGGGTTGGGTACAGCACAGCCTAAGGCAAAGCTGTTGCTCAAGAGATGTTGCTTTCCCACCACATTTCATTGTCCCCACATGGAAAAAGGAGACCGACGGCACTGCTTGCTTTGAGAACTTGATGAGAACCCCCAGTTCCTACAGCAGGGGACAAGAGCAGGGACAGAAAGGGAAGAAAAGGAGGATAAAGCTGGGTGTGGACACCAGCTGGGCTTGGAGACACCAACCTGGGCAGGGGCTATCCGGCCAGAAGCAGAACTTCTCATGAGCAGTGCACAAGGCCTTCTTCAGCTCCACACAGCGCTCCTTATCTGCAAGGCAAAGCTCCTGCTTCTACTGCCCTGCAGAGCCACCACCTCCTCCAGGAACAGCTGGGAAAACCAGACCAGGAGAAGGTGGCACCAGGCCACGAGAGCTGCCCTGCTCCTCCCTTGCAGCACGGCTTGGGGGACAGATGCCATCTGAGGCTGCAGGTTGCAGAGCCTGAGGCTCATCTCTGTCCCCGCCAAAAGGAGCTGCTGAACCTCCAGCTTCCCTGCAGGCATCCAGAGAGTGGCAGCTCCTGCAGCAGCCAAGGCAGGTTAGCTCAACAGGGTTATCTCCACAATATATCTGGGGAAGAACACCAGGCAGCAGCACAGCTGAGGGGTTAACCTGCAGGAAAGCCGCTCCCTGGAGAAGGACCTTGGAGTCCTGGTGGACAACGAGTTATCTATGAGACAGCAATGTGCCCTGGTGGCCAAGAAAGCCAATGGTATCCTGGAGTGCATTAAGAAGAGTGTGGCCAGCAGGTCAAGGGAGGTTCCTCTCCTCTTCTACTCTGCCCTTGTAAGACCACATCTGGAGTATTGTGTCCAGCTCTGGGCTCTCCAGTTTGTTCAAGAAACTGGGATATACAAACTGGAACACAGGAGGTTCCACCTGAACATGAGGAGAAACTTCTTTACTGTAAGGGTGCTGGAGCCCTGCAGCAGGTTGCCCAGAGAGGTTGTGGAGTCTCCTTGCTGTGCAACCTGCCCTAGGTGATCCTGCTTTGACAGGGTGGGTTGGACTCAATCTCCAGAGGTCCCTTCCAACCCCTACCACTTCATGATTCCATGATAATATCAGTGTCACCAGAGCACTTCCAGCTCCCTACAGCCAAAATCCTCTCAGAATCCCAGGCACAGCCACCATGGAGTAGGGAAACCTCACAGCAGAGGCACAGCTCAACCCAGCCACCAGCACAGGAACCACTTGCTCTTGCCAGTTTTACCTCCTGAGCTGCTGCCAGTTCCTAGTTAACTCTCCTGACCCCTCCATCCTAGCTGCAGGAACCAAATCAGAGCCACATCTGGAAATGCAGTTTCCACAAAAAGATCTGATACCTAATTTACCTCACTCACATCTTTCAGAACCAAATAATTCTCCTTTTCCCCCCCCTCCCAATATGTATTTCAAGCCTTTCTTCCAACATTTGATTATTTTAGGTTTTCCTAAACCAGTGCAATTCCCAACACAGTAATTAGGCCAAGGTTTATTTAAAAGAGATAATCTGAACAAACAGCAGATGTCAATATCCAGAGTGACCCAAAAAATGCTCAGGCAGCTTCCCAGTCCATGCTGCATTTGCCAGACTTGGTTGGTCTTACAGAATCATTTGGGCTGAAAAAGACCTTTAAGATCATCAGGTTCAACCATTTCCTAATTCTGACACTAAACCACGTCCCGCAGCACCACATCTATGCAGCTCTGGAACACCACAAGGGATGGGGACTCCACCACCTTCCTGGGCAGCCTGTTCCAATCTCTGAGAACCTCTTCAGTGAAATTTCTTCTAATGTCCAACCTAAACCTCCCTTGGTGCAACTTGAGGCTCTTTCCTCCTGTCTTAGCACTTGTTCCTGGGGACAACAGACCGAACCCCACCTGGCTCCAACCTGCTTTCAGGGAGTTGGAGAGCACCAGAAGGTCTCCCCTCAGCCTCCTTTTCTCCAGGCTCAGCAAGCCCAGGAACAGTCAGGAAACAAGATTTTTTAAATTATGTGAAGGTTCTTGAATGCATCCAGAGAAGAGCAACACAGCTGAAGGAGAAGCTGAAAGGAATGTCCTGTGAGGAGCAGCCAAGGACTCTGCACTTGTCTAGTTTGGAATGGAGCACGAGGGACAACTTCGTTGCTTTCTACAGCTTCCCAGAAGGGGAAAGGGAGGTGCTGAGCTCTTCTCCTTGGGAGCCTGTGACACGTGGAAATGGCCCAGAGCCACTCAGGGGAGGTTTAGACTGGACACTAGGAAGCATTTCTTTACTAAGAGGATGGTTGCACGCTGGGACAAGCTTCCTAGAAAGGTGGTCTGTGTCCCAGCCCTGGACAAAGGTTTGGTCAGCCCTGAAGTGGTCAGGTAGTTGGACCATATGATCATCATAGATCCTTCCAGCTGGAGCAATTCCCTTCCAACCCATCTCTGACAGCACAAGCTGGAAGTTCCACCGTGTTCTCACAAACTAAAGGAAATGTATTCAAGTTATGGCTTTATTTCCAAACACACCCAACACCCAGCACCTACCAGGAGAAGGCTATGAGGTCATTTTGAAGCACATACAGCCCCAACCCTTACAGCTCACCCCTCGTGCCCCAGCGTACGTACATTTGTTGACATCAAAGGCAAGCTGCAGGCTCATGCAGAGGAAGGCCTGGCAGCTGGAGCACTTCAGCATGTCACACTCCACATTGATCCAGCCATACTTGGCACAAACCAGAGGAGACAGCTCATGGGGTTTGCCTGCCCACTTCAGAGGGTGCTCGTGGTTAAGGCTAAACCCCAATAAATTACTTGGAAGAAATTGTTTACAGTGAGACACTGGAACAGGTTGCCCAGGGAGGTCCTGGGAGGTATTCAAGGCCAGGTTGGATGAGGATAGTCTAGTGGGAGGGTGTCCCTGTTGGGAGGTTGGAACTAGATGATCTTTAAGGTCCCTTCCAACCCAAACCATTCTATGATTCTCTGGGGTAAAAAGCCAAAAGCTTTGGCCAGGGTTTATTTGGTCAAAGAAGACAAGCTTCAGAGAGGGTGGAGCCTGTGGAAAAGCCACAGGAGCAACGATTATAAAGCAGGGTGGAGGATGGCTGGAAGCTCCATGTCAGAAAGGATATGGTGAATGTTTCTACTCTGCTGAAATAGGCCTCCTTGCTGGCAGACTCCAAGGCAAAAGCATCCATTTGAGAGGCTCCATTAGCTGATTCTGACCAGTTGGATGTGTCCTTCCTAAAAGGAACAGCAGGTCAGGAAGCAAAGTTCTGGAGAGATTTCAGTAATACAAATGCACAAAATGCTTCCTACTCTCATCCTTCAGGTTTCTTCTTACAACAACCCCTTCTCCATAGCCCCTAACCCCCAGCTGTTAATTCCTTCACTAATAAACCAACTAATCCATTAATACAAGTAAAGCTGAACAGTAAACATTTCATGATGACCAGCAGCAGCTGCAGATGGGGTTTGATGGGAACAGTAGGAGACAGGAACTGGATTTTTGACCCCATCAAAGGCATATCAATGATTGTGGCATGTCCTGGAAGTTGGGAAGGCTTCCAAGTTCCCAATGTTAGCATCCATGGCTGAAACATGGGCTCCACAGGCCAGAAACACCAGCCCCACAGCAAGCACTGCCCTTTGCTCTCTCCAACACCCCTCCATGGGCCAAAATTCAGGTATAGTTGGGTCAACCATGCCTTGGCTTTAGCAAGATACTCCCAAACCTCAGATATCCAGGGCACTGAGTGCCCTCCAGACTCTCCAGTGCCCAGCAGTAGCTCCTGTGACTCTCAGTGTCCCCCCAAAGTGTGACCCTACACTTTCTGGGGCAGAGCCCCAGTAGGTGGCCAGCTCAGCTGGCTCGGGCTGCAGGGCTACCAAAACTCTGCAGGTCACTTACCTGCCCCCTGCCCTCACAGGGCACGCCAATGCCTCCCACTGCCCACTACTGCCTCCCAGTGTTCTGGTATCTCTCAGTTTTCACTACTGCCTCCCCATGCCTCTTAGTTCCTCCAGTACCCCAAGTACCACCAGTATTGCCTCCCACTCCCCTTAGTCTCTCCAGCCCACCCAGTACTCCTTAGTCCCATCAATAGTCCCAGTGTATACTAGTCCCACCAGCACCACCTCCCCGGGCCCCTTTGTGCCACCAGGGCTTTACGCCTTCCAGTGCTCCTTCACCCCGTGCTTCCCAGTCTCTCCCAGCAGACCCCAGCTCCCTCCGTCGTAATAACTCCCAACAATTACCAGCGCTCTCCAACACTCCTCAACGACTCCGGCCGTCGCCCAGGACCCCTCAGTGCCTCTCAGCCCTCCCCAGTAACCTCGACGGCTCCTCAACCTTCCCCGCTGCCCATACCACACGGCCGGGTCGCCCCCCAGCCCCTCTCAGGCCCGGTGCCAGCGAGGCCTCGCCGCTGCCCCTCACCCATCAGGTCCAGCTCCTTCAGGGGCGATGCCGCCGTCGATGAGGTCGCGGATCTGCTGGGGGGTGACAGCGGGAGGCTTTCCGCGGACCCCCCCAACCCCACCGGCGCTGGGCGCCGCCATCTTGGTCCCTCAGCCCGTCACGGCTCGGGGAGGGGGGGCGGGAAACGTGGCCGTGCAGGACCGTTCCGTCCCCGCAGTGGGGCTGCCCATGACCCTACGCAGGTCCCTCAAGGCCTCTTCGTCCTCACTGAGGGTTAACGGTGCGCGTCCACCTTCACGCAGGGCCCCGGCGGCCCGCTCCAGGCCTCGGGCTCCGCACACTGCCGCTTTCGGCGTTCTATTACTCCTGCCTTCCCCGCGCAGCGGCGCGCAAGCGCGGCGATCAATTGCTCAGCCCTCGCAACAGCGCCACCGCCTTCCTACACCTGCCAAGAAGCTCGCGTTTTATAGGTAGCGGTCGAAGAACCTTGCCGATGATTGGTTGACGGCTGGGAGGTGGAGGAAAGGGGCCTGTCGCCGCCTGTCGCCTGGACTCGCCCTAAGGAGGAACAGACGGGGCCATGTCGGCAGCGGACGGTGCCCGGGAGAACATCAGGGAGGGCTCAGGTGGCTCGGCGGGTGGCGGTGGTGGCCTTCTCAACCGCTTTGTGCAGTTGCCGGCCAGGCCGCGCTCGGCGGGTGAGTGGCGGCCGGTTCTGAGAAGAGGTGGGAGGGGGTGGCCCCATGCCCAAGACTCCCGGGGTGTCGGGAACCGGGACACCCCTGTCCTGGCGTTCTTGAGGGGACGGACGCCCCGCGGTTGGAGGGATTGCTCCCAGACCCGCGATTCTGGAAAATTTCTAGAGGGGCGCTGGGGTGCCCCATGGACTCGGGAAGGGAGACTCACCGTCTCCCCAGGGCCCGCAGGTGGGGTGTGAGGTGGGCTGCGATGTGACCCCGGGATATGTGGGGTCACAGGTGCGGATGGAGACAGTTACTCCTTTCCAAACTATCTTAGGGAGTTGAAGGGAACCGACAGTCTTGGGAGTGGAAGGGGGATCACCCGCAGTGGAAGCTGAGCGCCATTCTCGTCTCAGCGACACTGTGACCCTGGTGACACACCCTCCCCTTCTCCAATCCCAGCATACACGGTTTTTGGGGTGGGGGTTCCACAGTCCTGGGAGGGATGATCCTGGGATGGGGGAGGTTCATTTACCAGAGGGTCCTTGAAAGAGACGTCAGCCCATTTTTGTGCCCTGGGAAGGGTGATTCTTCCTCTTTTCCACCTTCCTCTTAGCAACGTCTGTATGTGTGTGTGGGGGTTGCCCCGTAGCCTCTGGATGTGCGGGCCACCCCACTCCAAAACCCCCAGGCTGTTAGTGGAGGGAACTCACAGAGTTAACTCACAACTTCAGGATTGGGGATTTCCCTCCCATCCCAATAGTTCTGCAATTCTGGGAGGGGCACTCAGGGTTGTGTGATGGAGAATTCCCAGTTGGTTTGGTGTATCCCTTGCTCCTTATCCCCATAGCATGGCCTGCCCTCGAGAGCCACATGGTGCTGGGGTGCTGTCACCCAGGATGCTGGTACTCTAGGCATCCTTTTCTACTCTGGCACCACCAGTCATAGCCCTCAGTGGGGGATGTGAAGGAACAACTGGGAACAGGCTATCAGAGGAGGGTTTTATTTCCATCCCTATGAAACCTGTCATAATCTGATTGTGTAAGGCATGGATCTGGAAAGCAGGGATCTGGGAGAACCACAGAATCGTTCTGGTTAGGAAAGACCATTAAGATTATCAAGTCCACCCGTTAACCCAGCATTATCAGATCACCACTAAACCATGTTCCTCAGCACCACATCTCCATAGCTTTACAACTTCTCCAGGGATGGAGAGTCCATCACTACCTTAGACAGCCTGTTCTAGGTTTTCACAACCCTTTGGGGGAAGAAATTGTTCCTCATGTCCAACCTAAGTCTCCCCTGGCGCAACTTGAGGCCTGAAAGGCAAGGATCTGGATGTGGAAGGGCAGGATGCCTTCAAGCCTCATGCAAGACTGCTGTGGAGCTGCTGAATGGCTCCACAGTTTCTATTTTTGGGCAAATTCTCAAACATGTTTCCTTCCTTCTGTGATAAGGGCCTGCTGTGGTACTGTGGAAGCTGATTATCTTCATGCTCCTGAATTTTAACCCTGGCCTTGAGCAACCTCATAGCACATCCTCTTAATATGCTTCTAACACTCCTGCTTTTGGCTCTCCACCTGCAGAGGGACAGATGTCCCCCCAGTTCTGGGGAGCAAACTACATTCACTCAGCTCTGCCTTAGCACTTAATTGCAGCCTTAACAAACCCAAAGCTGGTCACTGATACTGTTGAAAACTACCTGATGGAAGACTACCTTTTGAGTTAATTGCTGGAATTTTCTCCCCATTTGACACCTGTTAATGTCCTATTTATAGAGCTCCACCAGCAGCTCTTACATAACTATTGGGATAGAGAGGAATAATTTCCCCCCCTCCTTCTGTTTTCTCCAGCCAGGTTTATCTTCTTACCTCCTAGTTCCCTTTCTGCATTCCCAGGAGGCAGTCCTTTCTTTTTCCCACCACTGAATGCCCTGGACTCTTTCCATAAATCATTAATCCTGGTTTTATAACTAATTACTTTCATGAAAGCACACAAAGAATTTGTAGCACACTTTGGCACTGGATCTGTTTACCACCAGTGACCAGCAAGTGGAGGGAGGTCCTCCCCTCTACTCTGCCCTACTGAGGCCACGGCTGGAGTCCTAGGTCCAGTTCTGGATTCCCCAGTTCAAGAGAGACAAGGAACTGCTGCATGCAGCAGAGGTTCCGAAGATGCTAAGGGTCCTGCAGCATCTCTGTGAGGAAGAAAAGCTGAGAACCCTGGGGCTGTTGAGCCTGGAGAAGAGCAGCCTGAGAGGGGATCTGATTAATGCTCAGCAAGAGCTAAAGGGTGGAGAGCAAGAGGATGTGGCCAGGCTTGTCAGCAGTGCTCAGTGACAGGAAAAGGGGCAGTGGGCACAAACCGGCACCTGGGAGATTACATCAAGGGAAACTTACAGGCTTTGAGTGTGATGGGACCCTGAAGCAGGCTGCCCAGAGAGCTGGATCCCCGGATGCTGTGATTCTGTTCAGCCTGCTGCAGGTGCCCCTGCTTTATCGAGGAGGGAGGGGGGAGGTGGACTGGATGATCTCCAGAGGTCTTTCCCAACCCCAACCTGCTGTTTTGCTCCTGCTAAGCCATGTAGCATTTGAAGCAGATCTGAGCTATCTCTTGGTTCCACACAAGAGCACACACACTGATTTAGGTGCTGCTTTTGTCACATTCTCCTTTTCCACATGCTTGTGGAAAAGACTTTGAGCTTCTGACACCTTTTTGTTCACTTTGGAGAATTAAATTTGCAAGAATAAGTGATTCCAAGAGGTTAGCAGGCAGCTAGTGAGAGCAGATGGCAGGGCTGTGCTGCTCTGTTTGCTTTCTGAAGCAGAGTATTTCTATTGAGGGTTTCTCAACAGGGACTTTTCTCAAGCAGCATCCACAAAAGGGTCTCATTGATGACTTAATAGCTCAAAAAAACCCCACAGTTTCTTTGTGTATTTGCTGTCTTGTGATGGGCAAAGACTCTTCAAACATCTGAAATGGAATAAGGGAAAGGAAAGGGCTATTTTTAGGTGTTTGTAAGCTTTAGATGGATCAAAAATGTCAAATATAGGTGGTGTGTGGTTTGTTCCTCTCCTTGTTGGAAACCTTTGAGTCCACATTTAAATCTTTTCAGTGTTTTCACAAGGGTTTAAGTGGGTAGAAACAATCTGGAGACCTAAATATATCTTTGCTTCTTGCATGCTCAGCTCTTGTCTTGAGCTATAATTTTCCCCATGTCCCACTCACAGCAGAGGTTTTTTTGTGTGTGTGGTGAAGTTCAGAGCTTCTCATCTGTATTTAAAACAACTATAACAGAAACTTCAAATACCCTGAAGCCCTTTGTGTCACATCAGGAAGCAAGCCTGAAAGAGAATCAGATCCCAGGTGGCATTTGCAAGGGTATTACTGGCAGAGATGGGATCATCCTGCTCTATGCCATGCTGGTGGTGCTGAGTCTAGCTGTGATCATCACAAGTCAAGAAACACGTGGACAGTCTGGAGAGGGCCCAAAGAAGGGCTGGAGAGGAGAGGATGAAAGAATCACAGAGTGGTGGGGGGTGGAAGGGACCTCTAGAGATCATTGAGTCCAGCCTCCTGCCAAAGCAGGACCACCTAGGGCAGTACTTGAAGAAGGGGAGGCTCAGGGAGACCTCATCATGGTTTTCTGGATGCAAAAAGGATGGAGGGTCTTTTTCCATCAGACTGTGATCTTCAGTCCTACTAATCCCAAGGATTCATAAGGAGGTACATGGAAAAGACAAGAGGAAATGGGTACAAGTTGCTCCAGGAAAGGTTTCATCTTGATCTAGGGAAGACTTTTTATGTTGAGAAAATCATGCACTGGGAAAACCTCTCCAGGGTCCCTTGTCAGTGGAGGGTTTCAGGATGCAGCTGGACAAGGTGCAATAATCTCATGTTGTTTCCCCTTCCCACAAGAAGTTGGACCAGATGATTAGAGATAGTAGAAGGCATTTAGAGATATGATTAGAGATATTAGAAGGAATTTCTTCACTGTGAGGGTAAAGCACTGGAACAAATTGCCCAGAGAAGTTGTGGAGACTACAGCCCTGGAAGTGTTCAAGACCAGGCTGGATGGGGCCTTGAGCAACCTAGCTCTAGCAGGAGGTGTCCCTGCCTCTCTGGAACTCGATGATCCTTAAGATCCCTTCCAACTCAAATTGTTCTGTGATCTCTTGGGGTCCCTCCCAGTCTGGGCTGCTTTCTGATTCTCATTTTCCAGAATTCCTTCCTTTGTTTTCTTTCCACATGAGAAAACCCAACCACCCAACAAGGGAGCGTTGCATTTCAGTAGAGCAGAAGCACCACAGTCTACAAGATAGGAATTTCTGGAGCAAATGGTTCCTCTTTTGCCCTGATCTCAGTTCTTTAGACTTCAAATATTTGAAAGACTCGTGACTGGTGACCTGCAGGTTGTGTTTGGCATCCTTGCCTGGATCTTCTGGCCTCTCCCAGCTGCTTTTGGCCCTGAGCAGAGACGTCATTCAGATGTTGCGGATCCTCATGTAGCTCCTTTCTCTCTTGGGTGTTTTCTGGGCAGCCTGCCATGGAAAAGAGATGCATGATCTGAAGAGCCTGAATGCAACTGGATGAAGGAATGGGTTTTAAGCCTTGCTCTTGGCAACCTGTTCACATTCTGCTTACCCAAATGTTTGTAAGGGACTCCAATTACATGAGTTACAAACTTATTTTGTCTGGCTGGTATGAAAAAGATGGAGCTTTGAAGACTGGAGTCAAAGTCAATACTGATTTGTCCTGTTACCTCTCCCAAGAGCTGGCAGGGCTTTGAAAACTCAATAATTTCAAAACTCAATTATCTCATGGTCACTGGATCCCAGACAGCCTCCAACCACCACATCTCCCCCCAGCCCTTAAAAAGAAGGTCAAGCAAAGCCTTACCCCTGGTAGGCTCACACAGCAGCTGGGATAAGAAGCTGTCCTCCATACACTCTAAGAACCTTCTAGACTGCCTCCTCTCTGCAGTGTTAAGTTCCTAGCAGATACCTGGCAGGTTACAGTCTCCCATAAGAACAAGGTCTGGTGATCCTGAGACAGCCTCTAGCTGCCTATAAAATAATTCATCAACCTCTTCATCCTGGTTGGGTGGTCTATAACAGACTCCAACCAGGATGGCAGCCTTGTTGGCCTTCCCTCTAATTCTCACCCACAAGCACTCAACCTGATCATCCTTTGGCTTCAGCCCTTGACATAAATGTTCCTAAAAAGTCTTGCAGAAATCAGAAGGGGAGAGATTGAAACCTGCTTCTGGGGAAATAATACCAATGCCATCTTTAAAAAGCCTTAAGGAGCAGTAAAGATGATGTGTGCTCACACCTTAGCTCATGAGGGTCAACAAGAGCAAGGTACTGTACATGGATCTGGGTAACCCTTGGTATCAACACAGGGTAGGAGATGGAGGGCTGCAGGGCAGCCCTGTGGAGAAGGACTTGGGGGTGCTAGTGGGTGAAATGCTGCACATGGGCCAGCACTGTGTGCTCCCAGCCCACAGCCAACCTGTGCTGGGCTGATCCCCAGCAGTGTGGGCAGCTGGTGGAGGGAGGGGATTCTGCCCCTCTGCTGTGCTCTGCTGAGACCCCACCTGCAGTGCTGGGGCCAGCTCTGGAGCCCTCAGCACAAGAGAGACATGGACCTGTTGGAGCAGGGTCAGAGGAGGCCACAGCAATGGTGGGAGGGCTGGAAGCCCTCTGCTGTGAGGCCAGGCTGAGAGAGCTGAGATTGTTCAGCCTGGAGAAAAGAAGGCTCCAGGGAGACCTTCTGGTGGCCTTTCAGGATTTAAAGGGGGTGAGAAGAAAGCTGAGGACAGATTGATCCTGTTGTGAGAGGAAAAGGGGTGATGTTTTGAAACTAAAAGAGGAAGATCTAGACTGGAGAGAAGGAAGATGTTCTTCACTGCAGGACACTGGAATTGGTTGCCCAGGAAGGTTGTGGTTGCCCACTCTCTGCAAGTGTTCCAAGCCAGGTTGATGAGGCTTTGAGCAACCTGGTCTAGTGGATGATGTCCCTGCCCATGGCAGGGGGGTTGGAAGTAGATGATCTTTAAGGTTCCTTCTAAGCCAAACCATTCTATGACTTTGTGACCCCAGTGGCTCTCAAGGGCAGTTGCTGGGGTCACTGTTCTGGGAGGTGTTTGATGCTACACCTGGATATCATGGACTACTTTGTGTCGTGTGTGACTCAAGAGCATAAAATCATAGAATCATTTTGGTTGGAAAATACCTTTAAGATCATTAAGTTCAACTGTTCACCCAACACTGCCAGGTCACCACTAAATCATATCCCTCAGCACCACATCTACATAGCTTTTAAATCCCTTCAGAGATGGAGACTCCACCACTGCTCTGGGCAGCCTGGTCTTACAGGGAAGAAATTGTTCCTCATATCCAACCCAAACCTCCCCAGCACAACTTGAGGCTGTTTCCTCTTGTCCTGTCACTTGTTCCTTGGGAGAAGAGACCAACCCCCAGCCTCCTTTCAGGGAGTTGCAGACAGCCAGGTCTCCCCTCAGCCTCCTTTTCTCCCGGCTGAAACAACCCCAGTACCCTCAGCCTCTCCTATAGGATAATAGAAATGGAGAATCAGAGAAACAGAGAACTGTAGAAATAGAGAATCCCAGAATCAGGAGTTTCTTACTGGCTCATGGATTTACTTCATAGATTCAGAGAATAGTTTGGGTTGGAAGGGACCTTAAAGAGCATCTAGTTCCAACCCCCTGCCATGGGCAGGGACATCATCCACGCCTTCCACTTAGACCAGAATGCTCAAAGCCTCATCCAAGCTGGCCTTGAACACTTCAAAGGAGGGGGCATGCACAGCCTCTCTGGACATCCTGTTCCAGTGTCTCAGCACCCTCACTGTAAAGGATCTCTTGCTAATTTAATGTCTTCTGGCAGCATGTTCATGGCAAGAAAAGGAATGGTTTCAGGTGGGCTCTCAAACCAGCTTCATATTCAACTCCTGAATTGCTCTTCTGTGGAATTAATTCATCTAATTTGACCATTTTTCCTCCTGTTTAACAAAAAGAAAGGCCATCTGGGCTGGCTTACCAACTCCCTAGCAGGTGCTCCCCTCTTGATGAAGCTCACCAGTAAGATCATGACTGGTTTTATTTTTTCCCTTGCAATCATGAAAGGCTGGGGAAAAGGAAGCAAAGAACCCACCTCTGTTCTTCAGAACTTGTCTTTGAAGCACCTCTCACCTTACCTTTGTGCTGCCTGTCATTCACTGCAAACAGCTGATGCTTGGTAGTTGAATTTTCTTCTTCTGTGTCTTCATCACAGAGCTGTTGAAGAAGAGCAGAGAAGTCTGAGAGACTTGAGTGGAGCTGTTGATCTATGCTGTGGGTCTGGGCATGCTGGTACCATTTTATCTGCTCTATAACTTCAAGTATCCTCTGATTCTGAGGGACTTGTGTGTTGTTTTTTGTTCTTCAGGCCCTCAGTAATCTTCTGTAGCTATCAAAGGACCAGAGGAAGAATTTAATAAACTTTTAAGCTTATGTCAGTCAGAAAAGGAACAGCCTTTGTGGACCAGCAGGTGCAGTTCAGCTCTGTCCTTCCCATAAGATGGACGTTTTGAATGGTAGTTTTGATGGGCACCCTTCGAGATGCTTTCTCCTCCAAAATAAAGAGATTTGTCTCCTTTTTCTTTTTTTTTGCACAAACATCTCTGAGGCAGCAATGTGCCCTTGTGGCCAAGAAGGCAAATGGTCTCCTGGGCTGTGAGAAGAAGAGGGAGGCTAGCAGGTTGAGAGAGGCTCTCCTCCCCCTCTACTTTCCCTTAATGAGGCCAGACCTGGAGGAGCTCGGTTCAATTCTGAGTTCCCCGGTTAAAGAGAGACAGGAAACTACTGGAGAGAGTCCAGTGGAGGCTATGAAGAAGCTGAAGAAACTGGAACTGAGGAAAGGCTGAGAGCCCTGGGGCTGTTGAGCCTGGAGAAGAGCAGCCTGAGAGGGGATCTGATCAATGCTCAGCAAGAGCTAAAGGAGGGGGGCAAGAGGATAGAGCCAGACTTGTCACTGGTGCCCAGTGACAGAAGAGGCAATGGACACAAACTGGAACCCAGGAAGTTCCCTCTGAACATGAGGAGAAAATTCTTTGGATTCTTTGGTGTGAGGGTGGTGGAGTGCTGGAGCAGACTGCTCAGAGAGAGCTTCCAACCCCACCTGGCCATTGTGGTCCTGGGCAAGCTTCTGTGGGTGACCCTCCTTTAGCAGAGGGGTTGTTCTGGGTGATCTCCAAAGGTCCCTTCCAACCCCCACCATGCTGGGATTCTGTTTTCTTCTTCTTGCCCCAGCCCTGTTTTCTATTCAGTTTTTGGTGAGGTAGAATACAAATGTCTTGTACATTGGTTGCTGTGCTGGGTCACATGAGGAGAATCAGCAGCAGATATTCATGCCACCTCTTTGGTTACTCTGCAGTTCTAGTAACACCTCTTGCAGGAGATGTGTTCTATGAGGTATCCACCTTAACAAAGTCAGTCTGGGCCAACTGAGCAGCTCCCTCTGAAGTGACTCAGTCACCAGGGAAGGATGAATTTAACAGGGTGCTAGCAGGTCAGTGCAGAGTCAGCAGGGGAGATTCTATCAGGTAGCCCAGTCCTAAAGTAGGACTTAATTATGGCCCTTTCACAATGTTCCAACTTCATTTTCTTTGTGGAGCAGGTGCAGGGAGGAGATTCTGCCCCTCTGCTCTGCTGAGACCCCACCTGCAGTGCTCTGGAGTGCTCAGCACAGCAGAGACATGGATCTGTTGGAGCAGGGCCTGAGGAGGCCACAGTAATAATGGGAGGGCTGGAAGCCCTCTGCTGTGAGGCCCGGCTGAGAGAGTTGGGGTTGTTCATGCGGGAGAAGAGAAGGCTCCAGGGAGACCTTCTGGGGGCATTGCAGGACTTCAAGGAGCCAAGAGGAAAGCTGGGGACAGACATTGTAGCAGGGCCTGTTGTGACAGGACAGGAGGTGATGGTTTGAAACAGAAAGGGGGAAATTTAGACTGGAGAGAAGGAAGGTGGTGAGACCTTGACCCAGGTTGCCCAGAGAGGTGGTAGATGCCCCCATCCCTGGAACCATTGCAGGTCAGGTTGTCTGGGGCTCTGAGCGACCTGCTCCGATTGCAGATGTTTCTGCTGACTGCAGAGGGGTTGGACCAGATGACCTTGAAAGATCCCTTCCAACCCAATTGGTTCTGTGATTCAATGACCTCTCTCCCACCAGTCTGCCTTGGCTCCCTACAGCGTGCTGCTATTTTCCGTGCCCAGCATCACCGAGTTCATAGTGGAGCATGGAGATGGTACCTTGCTGTGCCTCACTTGCTGTTGGGTGCTTCTTTAGTAGTCTGGGATAGGTCCACCTCTTGGGCAGGTGGGCTTTGCTAATGAGTGGAAGAAGTTAGCAAACCCATGGGTGTTTCCATCTTCCTGCACCTTCTGAAGCTTGCAATAGGCTTGCTGTGGGTCACTGGCAACTGGAACAAAACCAGATCCAAAGCTTGCCTGAAGAATGTCAGGAGGAGATGTGAATCATCTCCTAACACATAATGAAATGGAAATGCAGCTTTTTATTGGAGGTGCAACTCCTAGAGTTTGTCTGCTGAAGGAACTCATCTGAATGAACTCTTCAACAGGTTCAGCTTTTACAGGTCTCTTCTTCAGAAGGATAGACCTTGGGGAATCTTTCTCTAAGGCTTTCTTCTGAAATGACTGAACATCACTTCAAGTCTGAATAGAAGAGTTTGGTGACAACTGAGTTTGACATGGTCCAGTCCATTAGTACATGGTCATAGGTGACTCGGAAGGTGCAGTAGATCATTTTCTTTCCCTCTTCTGTGGGTAGATATCACAGAATCATAGAATGGTTTGGGTTGGAAGGGACCTTTAAAGGTCATTTAGTTGAACCACCAAGATAGCACAGAATCATCATGGTTGTAAAAGACCTCCAAGTTCATCAGGTCCAACCATTATCTAATTATACCAGGTCCACCATTCCACCATATCACTGAGCACCATGTCTAGATGGCTTTTAACTGCATCCAGGGGTGGGGATTCAACCACTTCCCTGGGCAGCCTGCTCCAGTTTTTAAGAGCCCTCTTCTCTGAGCCTCTGTGGGCATGATACAGTCCATTGAAATGAAGGTGTTAGTGAAGAGCAGAGATTAAAATCAGCAGGCTGGAAGTGTGGAGCTCTTCAGGAATCCTCTGCTGATGGTTTCTTGGGTTAGCTCTTTAGTTCCAACTGGCTTGTCTTGAGGCAGGAATGGTTACAAATTGAAATGACACGTCACAGTCTCCTAAACTGGATCCTGCTTCTGAAGATGAAGCTTAGAGGTACTCTCACCAAAACAATGTTCTGCTACATAGACAAAATTATTTTTGGACCCTTCCAGGTGTAGTCAGCTTGAAATGTTCTAAAGGCATCCACAATCAGCTCCTTTTTGCATGGACCTCAGCAAATCATCTCTTCCTTTCATGTTTCTCGTCAATTACATGGTCCTGTGTCTCACTGGAGAACATCCACCTCTGGCACTGCACTTGGCTCTTGCTCTGCATCAAATCTGAGCAAGCTCAGAATCACTTCTTGGGCACCTCTGACCAACAAGAGCATTGCTGTTTAGAAGATCAGTCTTGTCTGTTCCATTTGAGGTTTGAGCTTGGATTGTCCTCCTTGCTTCTAGGGAAGAGGGTGGGTAGGCAGAGAGCTTACTCTTGGGAAGGGCTGCTTCTGCCAGTTGTCAAGCTGAAGCTGTTGCATCTCAGATGGGTTCCATGCTGTGCTCCCTCCCAGTGCAAATGCCTCTATCTATGATGAGTTCTTCCTTGCTGTACCAGACCTGCCTGGGTGCATGTTTAGGAAGGCATGGGATGTCCAAGGTGGAAAGAGTCTTCTTGAGATACAAGGTGCCAGGAGGAAAACAGAATCATAAAACCACAGAACCATTTTGGTTGGAAAAGAGCTTTTAAGATCACTGAGTCCAACCATTAACTCAGCACTGTCAGGTCACTGCTAAACCGTGCCCTCACCACTGCATCTGCAAGGCTTTGAGAGCCCTCCAGAGCCAAGGACTCCACCACAATCCTTTGCAGCCTGTTCCAGGCCTTGGCAAACCTTTGGGTTAAAAAACTGTTCCTAATGTCCAACCTAATCCTCCCCTGGTGCAACTTGAGGCCATTTCTCCTTGTCCTGTCACTTGTTCCTTGGGAGAAGAGACCAAGCCCCACCTGATTCAAGCCTCCTTTCAGGGAGTTGGAGAGAGCCAGAAGGTCTCCCTTCAGCCTCCTCTTCTCCAGACTAAGCAACCCCACTTCCCTCAGCTGTTCTTCACCAGACCTGTTCTCCAGACCCTTCACCAGCTTCATTGCCCTTCTCTGCATATGCTCCAGCCCCTCAATGTCCTTTCTTGGAGTGAGGGGCCCAAAACTGACCCCAGTACTCAAGGTGTGACCTCACCAGTGCACAGTACAGGGGAATAATCCCTGCCCTGGTCCTGCTGGCCACACTCCTGCTGATGCAAGCCAAGATGCTGGTGGTCTTCTTGGCTGCCTGGGCACACTCAATGGCTCATATTCAGCCACTGTTGACCAGCTCTCCCAGGCCCTTTTCCACCAGGCAGTTTTCCTCCACTTTCCCCAGCCTGAGGCCTTCTTGGGGTTGTTGTGAGCCAAGCGCAGACATGCTTCCCTAGGGCTAAACACCAGCAGCTCTCACTGGAGGAGCACCACAGCACATGTAGTCCCAACCCTTTGACACAAGCTCCTCAGCTGCCACTTAACTGAGGTACTTTTACCTTCTCCTTTTGCTGTAGGCCACAGATCTCCACCAGCAAGAAGTGGCCATCGTTGTGTGGCAGATAATGCCAACCTGTATGTGTTTGGAGGCTACAATCCTGACTACGATGAGTCTGGTGGGCCAGAGAATGAAGACTACCCGCTTTTCAGAGAACTCTGGAGGTACAACTTTGCTACAGGCACCTGGCATCAAATGGGCACTGAAGGCTACATGCCCAGGGAGCTAGCCTCCATGTCACGTACGTATGGAAATTCCCTCCCCATGTGCCTCCTCCTGCAGCAGTGTGCCTGGTGGAATCCAAAACTGGGCAAGAACTGGGAAATCTGCATCCTCTTCCCAGCTCTTCTGCAAGCAGCCTTGAGTTTGGGTTGGGTTTGTGTTTTTCTTTCCCTTTTTTGCTTAGGTTGAGGCAGAGGGGAAAGAAAAATGTCAAGTGCAAGAGACGGTCTTCAGGTCTTTAGCTTGATGGCTGTAGGGCACCTGCTCTTAGAGCAGCTCAGTGCAATCAGACAGCTCAAAGCATCCCAAAATAGCGCTCTCTGTTCAGGAGCCATTTTTCAAAGCAGGCCTGTGGTTGCCATGGTTTTTAGCTTGAATTCTTGTAGTGTGCGTCAGAGAATAGATTCATGGAATGGTTTGGGTTGGAAGGGACCTTAAAGATCATCTAGTTCCATGCCCCTCTGCCCTGGGCAGGAACACCTTCCACTAGCCCACATTGCTCAAGGCCTCATCCAGCCTGGCCTTGAACACTGGAGGTGCGATTCCCAAGCCATAAACACGTGGTGTGAGCTGTAGGGTGTTTGAATAACACTGAGTTCTCTCTGCCTGTTGGCTTCTTCTGCACCTCTCAGCAGCAAGCTGTCTGTGCTCTGTCTCTTCCCTCCTAGTTGTGTTGCATGGGAACAACCTCCTAGTCTTCGGGGGCACCGGGATCCCTTTTGGGGAGAGCAATGGCAATGACGTCCACGTCTGCAACGTCAAGTACAAGAGGTGGGCTCTGCTCAGCTGCAGGGGGAAGAAACCCAACCGCATCTACGGCCAGGTATGGAACACAGGCACTTGGCCCTTCTCCAGGCGCTTGAGGCACGTGCCGGGTGGCAGAGAGAAGAGGACAGACCATGGAGGATCACAGAATCGTTAGGCTTGGAAGAGACCTCAAGGATCATTCAGTTCTAACCCTGCTGCCATGGGCAGGGACTCCTCACACTAGATCAGGTTGCTCAGAGCCACATCCAGCCTGGCCTTACAAACCTCCAGGGATGAGGCTTCCCCCACCTCCCTGCCAACCTGTGCCAGTGTCTCACCACCCTCATGGGGAAGAATTTCTTCCTAACATCCAATCTGAATCTACACATTTCTCTTTTTTTTTTTTGTTCCATTCCCCCTAGTCCTATCACTCCCTGACACCCTAAACAGTCCCTCCCCAGCTTTCTTGTAGGCCTCCTTCAAATACTGGAAGGCCACAATAAGGTCTTCTCAGAGCCTTCTCTTCTCCAGACTGAACAGCCCCAACTCTCTCAGTCTGTCTCCATAGAAGAGATCTGGAGAAGGGAGGGCTCCTGGGAGACCTTATAGCAGCCTCCCTGTCCAAGAAGGAGACCTACAAGACCCCAGTGGTGAGACACTGGAACAGGCTGACCAGGGAGGTTGTGGATGCCTCCCTCCTGGAGGTGTTGAAGGCCACGTTGGATGAGGCTTTGAGCAACCTGGTCTGTTGGAAGATTTCTCTGTCTATGGCAGGGAGGCTAGAACTAGATGATCTTTAGGATCCCTTCCAACCCAAACCATTGTATGATTCTATGACTTGATGATGTTAAAGGTCTTTTCCAACCCAAACGATTCTATGATCCTTTCTGTCTTCATACCTCTTCCTGACACATCATCTTCCAAGTTGTAAGCAGAACCTTGCAAGCAGTGTCTTGGTTTGGGAGGGCAGGAACTTTCTCTCTTGCAGACACTGATGCCACACATCCTTTCCAGCTGGTTTCTCTCTGTTACCTCCTAGGCCATGGCCATCATCAATGGTTGTCTCTACGTCTTTGGAGGAACAACTGGTTACATTTACAGCACCGACCTACACAAGCTGGACCTCAACACCAGAGAGTGGATCCAGCTGAAACCCAACAACATGTCCTGTGACATGCCAGAGGAGAGGTGAGAAGCTGGGCAGTCCCAGAGAGCTTTTGCACTGGCGAGTCACCACCTTTCCTAGGATTGAGAAGCTGAGAGAACACACATAGGACACTGTTAGAGCAGTGGTTTTGGCTGTGAAGCATACCCAGCTGGTGCTCCACCAGTCTGGCACACAAGGGGATGTAGGAGTGGGATGTGAGGCCTTTGCCAGGACATTCATCTGGACTGCATTGTGCCAGAACAGCTGGCGGCTTGCTCTGGTCAGTGTTGAGGTGAGGTCCTGATTGATGGCAAGGTGTGGAGAAAGGAAGGCTGGTAGATCACCCAGGGATCATCTTAGTGAGAGGAAGGGTTTGAAGGCCATCATCATGCTCCACTGTATGTATCTCACTGGGGCCTCCCAACAGGACAAGAAGAAACAACCTCAAGTTGCCCCAGGGGAAGTTTAGGTTGGACATGAGGAACAATTTCATCCCCTTGAGGGTTGTCAAGGCCTGGGCTAGGTTGCCTAGGGCAGTGGTGGTGTCTGCATCCCTGGAGGTTTTCAGAGCTGTGCAGATGTGCTGACGGACATGGTTTAGTGGTGACCTGGGAGTGCTGGGTTAATGGTTGGACTTGATGATATTAAAGGTCTCTTCCAACCAAAACAATTCTGTGATTCTACTGAAGTTGTGTGGTGCTCTGCTCTCAGAAAATGCCTTGCAAGGTTCCAGAGTGCTGCTTAGGTTGCTCATGAAAGCCTCCACATCTTCTGAGAGCTCCCGGCCTGGGGGACTGATGCCACACAGCCAGGCTTGGGCTGTCATTGTAAGCCATGGGAATTGGATAGTGTTTTCCAAAAGAGTTGTGTTGATGCTCCCTTGAACCAATTTCTTGTGCTGCTAAATGTCCTTCTTGGCACTTTCAGGTACAGACATGAAATTGCTCATGATGGTCAACGGATTTATATCTTGGGAGGTGGAACTTCCTGGACAGCTTATTCCTTAGATAAGGTGAAGTGATCTGAAACCTTGAGTGCTTGCTTGGGCAGGGGGTTTTCTGCAGTGAGGCATAACCAGCATGGTCTCTTCATCTGGCCTGGAGAGCTTAGTAGAGAAATAGACAACTAGAAGCAAAGTGTTCTCCTCTTTCTGTGAAACCTGGGGTTGCCACAAACACATCCTGTTGACTTAAAGATGATGATGAATCTGCTACACAGTGACCAGTGATCTGTTGGAGAGGACTTTGGATCTGTTGGAGAGGGTCCAGAGGAGGCCACAAAGATGGTCAGAGGGCTGGAGGACCACTCCTTCGAGGACAGGCTGAGGAACTTGGGTCTGTTCAGCCTGGAGAAGAGAAGGCTCTGTGTGTTGCATTTGTGCCAAACCAGGAAAGTCCCAAAGATGCATCAAGTCCCTTGATGCTAAATTCAGATGTCCATATGGTTACCCTATTCTTCTCCCTTAACCCTGCACTTCAATTTCTTGTGAGGAGAGAAAAGTGGATTCATTTCAAACACCAAAATGATAAATGAGGAGACTTTAAATAGAGCTCTGCTTCCAAAGAAAGTTGAAACTGCAGCAGTTACCATGATTTTTTAGCACCATGAGTTGGGTGTTTCTCAGTACTTTGGAGAACTGGAGGGTGTGTCAGTGATTGTTAAAAGCAATATTGGCTTCTTCTTCAGCTGTGCAGCTGAAAGGGCAAAACCTGAGGTGAAAGTTTAGTAATCTCCAGGGAAGCGATTGCCTTGAGCACTGAGTTCAATTTGAGCCCCTCACTCTGAGAAGGACATTGAGGGGCTGGAACTTGTCCAGAGGAGGGCAGCAAAGCTGGTGAAGGGTCTGGAGAATAGGTCTGGTAAGGAACAGCTGAGGGAAGTGGGGTTGCTTAGTCTGGAGAAGAGGAGGCTGATTGGAGAGCTTCTGGCTCTTTCCATCTCCCTGAAAGGAGGTTGGAGCCAGGTGGGGAGTTGGTCTAATCTCCCAAGGAACAATTGACAGGATATGAGGAAATGGCCTCAAGTTACCCCAGGGGAGGTTTAGGTTGGACATTAGAAGAAACTTCTTCCCTAAAAGGGTTCTGAAACACTGGGACAAGGTCCCCAGGGCTGTGGTTGAATCTCTGTCTCTGGAGTGGTTTAAAAATGGCAGAGTTGTTGTGCTGAAGGACATAGCTTAGGACCAGACTTGGTAGATAGCGTTGGAGTGGATGATCTTAAAGATCTTTTCCAGCATAAATGATTCTGTGATTGTAAGCTCATACACTCTGAAGGTGGTGTCATACTTGCTTAGTCACTGGCTGAGAGGAGCTATTTTTGTTTTCAGACTCCATGGATAAAGGTTGTTTTTTCTCTTGGCTCCCTTGGTCAGAGCCTGTAACTGTGTCATGGTGGTAATGGCAGAAGCAGGAGGAATTAATGGCTCCTCTTTCTCCCTTCAGATCCATGCCTACAACCTGGAAACCAACACCTGGGAGGAAATTGCTACAAAACCTCATGAAAAAGTTGGTGAGTCTGGAATTCCCTCTCTCTTCCCTTCTCAACCAGAGGGTGGCCAAATGCTTGAAGATGGCACTTTCCTGCCAAGCTGAGTCATAACCAGCAGAAGGCTCTGTGGAAACCTTACAGTGGCCTTCCAGTATCTGAAGGGGGCTATACAGGAGAGCTGGGAAGGGACTTTTCACAAGTGCTTCAAATGTTAGGACAAGATGGGATGGATTGAAGCTTGAGAATTGTAGATGTAGACTGGAGATTAGGAAGAAATTCTTTACAGGAAGATGGTGAGACACTGGCACAGGTTGCCCAGGGAGGCTGTGGATGCCCCCTCCCTGGAGGTATTCAGAGCCAGGCTGGATGAGGCCTTGAGCAGCCTGGTCTAGTGAAAAGTGTGTTTGCTCATGGCAGTGGGGTTGGAACTAGATGATCTTTAAGGTCCCTTCCAACCCAAACCACTCTATGAACCTATGAGCCTTGTTGTACCATGCATGACTTGATACTGGCATCTGGGTCTGCTCGTTCAGAGCCTTCACAGCAAGGTCTAACCCATCTGAAACATGTTTAGCAGTCTGGCTTCTCACACTCCTTAGGTGGGAAAGGCAAGAGTGGCTGCTTCTCCTCCCAGGAGAAGATAGATTGCATCTTGGTGAGGCTCTGGAACAGGTTGCCCAGAGAGGTGGATGCTCCCTCCTTGGAAGTGTTCAGGGCCAGTTTAGATGAGGTCTTGAGCAACCAAGCCTAGCTGAGAGGCTTCCCTGCCCATGGCAGGGAGGTTGGAGTAGATGTTAAGCCACTCTCTGACTCTATGATCTCTGCTCCCTCTGAAGGATCTGGTTAGCAGCAGGGGTTTTCCTGAAACCTTGTAGGTCCTTGGCTGCTGGTTTTCACTAAAGGTGAGAGGTGGAGTCTGTGGGGAATGAGGTTCCAGCACGTTTCTTCCTTTCGTGGAGTCAAACCTGAGGCTGGATGGTTGCTAAGTCAGAAGCCTCTTAGAAGTGAAACGAGTGACTCCTGTCCTTGATGATACGTTGAGATACAACCACCAATTGCCCAAGCACTTCAAAGCAACTCCAGTTGATAACTTGTTGTTCCTTCTCCTCAGGCTTCCCAGCAGCCAGAAGATGCCACAGCTGCGTCCAGATCAAAAATGGTAAGATCTGCCTCCTGAAAACAGGTGTGGCCCACACAACCTAGCAGTGCCAAGCCCATCCTTCTAGCCTGAGACCAGCTGGCCTTCCACACCTCTGAGAGAACTGCAGGGCACACGTGTCTTCTGGAGAAGGATTTTGTTCCCTTTAGCAGGCCTTAAGCTGCCCAGTTGGCACCACTCTGGGGGGGGGGCCGGGATTCTGCTGTGGGCAAATGAAGAAGGGAGTGCACAGGACTGTTCCTTGCTGGAATTCTGCAGGATTTAGGTCACACACAAACCTCCTTTGCAATTGTGGCCACTTCAGTGTTAGATACCATGAGTTCTAACCATAACTGTCCATGACAGACTGCAACTTCTGTGAGTCTCTGAGTGTCCTCCACAAGTATGACCCCTGTGCTGTGACCAATTTGGGAGGTGCTGAGAGCTTGTGTTGAGGTGCATTGAGGTGCCTGTGTTGATCCTGAAGCTGTCCTGCAGAGGTGATTGTTGACTCCAGTCACTGCTGGTCCCATAAGCACTGTTGTTTCTTCTCTTGCAGATGTCTTTGTTTGTGGAGGCTATAACGGAGAAGTGATTCTGGGAGACATTTGGAAGCTAAGCCTCCAAACCTTCCAGTGGGTCAAGCTCCCAGCTCTCATGCCAGAACCAGCCTATTTCCACTGTGCTGCTGTCACACCAGTAAGTGACTCATTTCTTTCCTATCTAGCTGAAGCTCAAACCCTTTGTCCAAGCACTCTGACATTTGTGTGGGCTGTAAATAGAACTGAACCTACCTTACCAAGCAGGTCCTCCTACTGGAGGCAGCATCTTTAGAGGGGAGACTAAGGGCTAGCATGAGGTCACTGCATTGTCTCCTTTTATTCTTGCTGCTGTGGAGAGTGGCGACACTCAGGATGTTCTGCTCTCTGAAAGCAACAAAGCTAAGTTTAGCTTTTAAACTGCATCATCTCTCCAAGGAGTGACTCCATGAGTGATGAGCAGTTCCTCTTTGGAAAGCACTTCTCATGGGAAGGTTGCTAGTGCTGGAGCTTCTTACCATAGCTGGAAGCTGTGGTTGATGAGCAGCAAGCATCAAGAAAAGCATTTCTCTGTGGCTTCAACCTCCTTCACCTGATGGTGGCCTTAGGGCAGCATGTGAGGGCTCAGATGATGTGGTTTGAAGAGCAGGTGTCACCAGGTAATCATCAGACCAGGCTGGATGAGGCTTTGAGCAACCTGTTCTAGTGGAAGCTGTCCCTGCTCATGGCAGGGGGTTGGAACCAGATGACCTTTAAGGTCCCTTCCAACCCAAACCATTCTAGGATTTTAGAGGTTGTTATGAATTCAGCTCTTTCTGGGAAACCTTAGACTTGATAAAGGTGTTTCCCAAGCAGCTCAGGGCTTGCTGGCAGTGCCTGGACAGCAGAAATGCCACCCCCCTTTTTTTCCTCAATCCTGTATATAAAAAAAAATAAATAAATGACAAACGAAGCCAGCAGCTGAGCTTGTCATAGAATCCTAGAATTGTTTTGGTTGGAAAAGATCTCTGAGCTCATTGAGCCCCAGCCGTTGTCTCACCTCTCTTCCTTCGTGTCATTCCTGGAGCTGGGCTTGCTGAGCCAGCAGAGCAGATGTTTTTGTATGGTGTGGGGGGTTACTGTTAAAAAAAGACCTTATTGGAGCTGAAGCCTAAGTGTGGTTATAGATTAGCTTAGCAACACATTGCCCCCTCCTGGAATTGATTTTTTTGGGGTAGAATTCACCTAAAATACAAAGCAAAGCACTCTGAGCTGTGGCTGTGAGCTTTAGGGTGTCTTTCCCCTGGCTACGAGAGGAGCTGAGGGTGACCGACTTTGTAACACATGTAGCAGGACCTAAAGGTGTGTGAGATGGATCTCACTGTGACGAACCAGCTGGGAAGCTGCAGAGTCCAATGCAGCTTTTCCTGCGGAGCTGTAGTTGCTCCTCAGCAGTGCCTGCTGGGGCAGTTTGGGCTGTACTCCCTCCTAGCTCCCCTCTCCCACTTTGTCCCCACCTAGGCTGGCTGCATGTATGTTCACGGAGGGGTGGTCAACATCCACGAAAACAAACGGACTGGCTCGCTCTTCAAAATGTGGCTGGTGGTCCCCAGCCTACTGGAACTGTCGTGGGAGAAGCTTCTGGAGTATTTCCCTCACCTAGCAACCCTCTCCAGATCTCAGCTTTTGCACCTTGGACTGACGCAGGGACTGGTGGAGCGACTAAAATGAGCCCGTCTTCAGCTCGCCGCTTCTGTCCGAGACGTGCTGCATTCACGAAGCCCCCTTCCTGCCCCCCTGCCCTTATTTATGGATACCAGAGCTGGTCCTGCTAAGGAAGATCACAGGAGATGGAGGAGCCTGCTCCACGCCTTACTCAGCAAATACATCGATGCCTTTCTAGGAGTTTTTGATTTCAGTTGTTCGGGAGAAGTTCCACGTTGCACTCTCGGCTCTGGAAACGCCCCCGTCACTCAGCACCACGCCGGGGGGCCTCACCCAGCGAAGTGTCGGCAGCACCCTGCTCGTGCCCCGACGGGGGGTGGTGGGGAGCTTCCCGAATGGCCAAGCCCGTGCTTCCACGCCATCTTCGACTCCGTGTCTTCGCGAGCTGTACCTAACAGAGGGCGGTGCAGACCAACAACCAACCTCTCCTGCTCCTCTTAAATGACACCCAGCCTGCTAACTCCCAGCTGAGCTCTCCCTCTCTAAAAATCCAGCACCTCCTTTTGCTTTGAAGGCTTTGCATGTGTTCCATGGGCATGTTCCCACCTCTTTGAGCTTCACAAGACAGCTGGAACATCGTTGGGGGGGAGGGGAGGGGGTGGGCAAGGAGCCAAGCTTTGCCTGCTCAGCTTCTCCTGGTGCCCAGTGTTCAGAGGTTTGAAACATCCCCTTGTCTGTGCTCCTTCACCTTTTCATATTGAAAGGTTTGCTTGGAAGACTGGTTAGAAGTTGCCCACTTTAATGGACTACTGTGTAGTTTACTGAGGGTGGCTGTGGGGAGGGAAGAAGTTTTGCTGACTCTTTTCTTAACCCTTTCTGCTCATCTGAGCTAACAGAAAAAAAAGCAAAAAAATAACCACACAAAAAACCAACCCTCAGCCTGTAGCTTTCAGAGCTGTCTCTTAACCTGCAGCTTCTCCTGCCCAGCTCAAGTCCTGCTTGCCACCAGCTGACTTCTAGCATGACCCTGGAAAGCTTTTTGGGTTGTTTGTGCATTTCCTGCCTTGTTTGTTTCTTTGTTTCTTCATTTCCCCCCCCACTTTGTTTCTTGTATGTTTCCATCCTCCCTTCCTTGGTTGGTTGGTTCCTTCCTTGCCTGTTTCCTTCTACCCCTTGGCCTTTTTTCCCTTACCTTTCCTCCTGGGCATTAAAGGATGTTACTGGTGCCTGTGGTTTTCACCTGGATCCTTGGAAGCCTCATGGAGCACTCAACCCAGGAAGCACAGAAAAAAGGGGAGAGGGAGCAGTGAGGGAGAAGAGGAAGGGATCTCTGATCTTCCTGTGCTTCAGATACTGTGAAATCTCCTCTAGAGACCATGGCTAAGTGGCCACCAAACTCTGAGCAGCTGCTCTGGGCTGGCATCAGGTTCATGCAAAACCCTTTTTAGTTGAAGACCATTTTTAAAGTGCCTTTTGTTTGGTTGGTGGTTTGGTGGTGTTTTTCGTTTGTTTGGTTTTGCTTTTAAATCAGCTTTTCCTAGAACCTTCCAGCAGCAAAGGTGAGGCTTAGACACCAGGGTTTTAATTATTTTTAAATGATTGCATTTCTGTTGAAATAAAATAGAGCATTGTCCTTGTGTCCTTCAGCTGAACAGTACTGGCTGGTCACAGAGAATGGGGGGGGAGGTGGGAAGGGACCCCTGCAGATCATCCAATCCAACCCCTGCTGCTAAAAGCAGGGGCACCCACAGCAGGCTGCACAGGATCACAAGGGCCAGGCAGGTTTGGAATCTCCAGAGGAGGAGACTGCACAACCTCTCTAGGCAGCCTGCTCCAGGGTTCCACCACCCCCAGAGCCAAGTTTCTCCTCAAATTCAACTGAAACCTCATGGATGCCTCTTCGTACCCATTTCCCCTTTGTCCTATCACTGACCACCACTGAGAAGAGCTCATCCCCATCCTCATGGCCTCCACCATATTCATCAGCATTGAGATCCCCTCTCAGGCTGCTCAGCTCCAGGCTCAACAGCCCCAGGGTTCTCAGCCTTTCCTCTTCACAGATATGTTACAGGCCCCTCAGCATCTCTGGAGCCTCTCCTGGACTCTCTCCAGTAGTTCCCCGTCTCTCCTGAACTGCAGAGCCCAGGACTGGACACAGGTCTTGAGCTATGGTCTCACTAGGGCAGATGAGAGGTGGAGGACCACCTCCCTAGACCTGCTGGCCACACTCTTCTCAATTTAGATTGGAAGACACCTTTCAGATGGAGTCCAACCATTAACCCATCACCTCCAGGTCACCACTAAACCATGGCACCACATCTCCACTGCTCTGAAACCCCTCCAGGGATGAGGACTCCACCACTTCCCTAGGCAGCCTGGGCCAGGCCTTGACAGCCCTTCTGGGGAAAAAATTGTTCCTCATGTCCAACCTAAACCTCTCTTAGTACAACTTGAGCCTATTTGCTCTTGCCCTGTCACTTGTTCATGAGAGAAGAGACCAACCCCCCACCCATCTCCAAGCTCCTTTCAGGGAGTTGTAGAGAGCCAGAAGGTTTTCCTTCAGCCTCCTTTTCTCCAGGCTGAACAACCCTGGGTTCCTCATCCCCACCAGACTCATGGGGCTTTTACTGCCTCTCTGGGCAACCCAGGACAGAGTCTCACCACCCTCAGTATCAAAAATTTCTCCCTTTAGATCAAGTCTATCTGAGTTTCAAACCATCACCCCTTGTCCTATCCCTGCTAAGCTTTCTCCTAGACTCCCTTTAGACACTGAAAGGCCACCAGAATGTCTCCCTGGAGTCATGTCCAGCTTTTCACCCACCTAAACCAAGGTTGAATCAGGCTCCAGAGACCCCAAGCATCCCTCACCCTAGGGTAGATGTTTTCTGTGTAGCTTCAGGTGAATTACAGAACCTGCTTGGTGCCATCATCTGCTCTTCCTTCCCTTCTGTCTCTTACTACCTCATGCTGTTGAGCCCCATCTGCTGCCACCACCTCTGGATACTTGCCCAGGGATCTTCTCAAACACCTCTAACATCAGGATATCATCTACACTAGGAAAACAAACCAGCCTGATGAAGCAGCATCAAAAGTTGCCAAGGAGGAGCTGCCCTCCTTTGGGAAGGGGATCCCAGGCTGCTTCCTGCCTTACTCCAGGGCTCTTCAAAGCCTTGTTCCATTTCTCCGTTGACTATGGGACCTTCTGGAGCCCAAAGTCCATGTTGCAGGCAATGAGTTCCCCTCCCTAATTTTCATGCTGCTGTGGGGCTGGGGAGGGAGAAGGTGCCCATGGATTTTGGTATCTGTTGGTGTCTTGCTTTTGGATTTCTGTAGAACTCCAATGAGGCCTTTGAGCAACCAAGTCTAGCTGAGAGGCCTTCCTGCCTATGACAGGGAGGTTGGAGTAGATGATCTCCCAAGTCCTTTCCAACCTAAGCCATTTACAAGTCTATGAATAATAAATCACTCCAAGTCACCCAACTCTGTCCTCTCACCTGACCCACTGGTGTTCAGCTTCAACAGGAGATGAGTCAGTCCCCAACATGTCACACTTTGCATCGTGCCAACAGCACCAGGAGCATCCCTCACTCAGAGCCTGTTAAAGACCTCTGGGCAAAGATGAGCCAAGATAATTAATCCCTGCATAGTGGAGGTTGGAAAGGATCCTCTGAAATCATCCACTCCAATCCCCCTGCTAAAGCAGGGGCACCCACAGCAGGTTGCCCAGGATCACAATGGCCAGGTGGGGTTGGACCCTCTCCAGTGAAGGACATGTCACAATATCCCTGGCCAGCTGGGTCCAGATGGGCAAGACCAAGCTGAAAAGAAGAGCTGGAGCCTAGGGAAGGTCATGGAGTCCACAGCCACCCCTCTGCTGGCTCTGCCACCATGGCGTGGTGGTGGATCTCCCTTACACCCTGCTCTGGTGCTGTGACACAGGACATCAATTGCTGTCCCGCTCCTCTCCCAGAGATGCTGTCTCCAAATGAGCCATCACTGGTACCCAACAAGCACTACATTGAGACACAGCCTTGGTGGACACCAAGAGGCCATCACATCAACACCATCACTAACTTGGGTGGTAGGCACAGAGGGGCCTGGAGAGGTGCCCAAAGGTTTGTTTAAGGAGAAACCAAGCTCGTTCCTGGTTTCTACAAAACTGCTTTAATGACAAAATGGCTGGAAAATACCTTTTGGTGCATTTCTGGTACCGTCAAGAAGCCCTGTGTGATCCCCAGGCTCAAGTCCCTTCCAGGTCAGGGATCACCCACTGCCTGGAAGGACAAAAGGCTCTTCTCAGGCACCTTCTCCCAGTGCAAAACATCCCAAGGGAAGGGTCTGTGCTCAAGACCACACAAACCTCCTTCAAGACCCTCCACTGCAGACAATGTTCCTTCCAACCACACAAGCGTGGGCTGGAAATAACCTCTGTGAAGTGGCACCGAGGTTCCTTCTTGGTTCAGGAGCGCTTCTGTGGCCACCACCCTTCTTCCCATCACTGAAGCCAAAGCCCTGTTGGCACCCTACTGGGGGAGCCAGGCAGCAGGAGCGTCAAATGTGCTTCCAGACCGGAGCCAGCCCAGCTAAGTCCCTCAGACACCGAGTTAACACCTTGACAGGTGTTGAACACAACAAGAGGGTTGGAGACAGTAGAGTCCAAACCTCAGCAACCACTGGGCGATGGGGCGAAGAAATACACAGCCAGGAGAATGAAGTAGACCATCACCAACACTGTGCCTAGGGCAGACAAAGCAGGTTGGAGGAGGTTACTGTAGGGAGCAAGGAAGAAAGTTGGGGTTTAAGACCTTTTGGTATGGTCTGGTCTAACTCACTAGAGAGGGCTTTCATGGGCCTCTGCAAAATCTCAAGAGGGGCTTAAAATACCCTCTCAAAAGGTGAGAAGGGAGTGATCCCTCTTGGACCTAGCACCTCCAAGGTGGTTAACCAAGACCCTAGATTTGCTCAAGCCACCACATTCCAAGAGCTGCTGCAAGCAGATGACCCCAGGGCTGTCTCCAAGGAGCCTCCCACCCCATCAGCATGTGAAAGGTGGGCACAGCAAGTCCCACAGCAGCCTTACAGGCAATAAGTCACCTTGGAAATAGTCACATTTGCCATCCATGAAGATGTAGTTCATCAGCACCACACTGAACATGCTGGCATAGACATGGAGGTCGCTGAAGACAAGCATGAAGTTGGTTGGCTGTAAAGCAGAGATGCTGGGTTCATGGCCAGTCAGGACAAACCTGCATCAGCTACAGAGGGAGACTTGCACAACACCCCTTGAGCCCCCTCTGCCACATTTTCCTAGGGCTGGGAACATCATCAGACAGGGTAGGAGACATCTGACTCCACTTTCCCTTGCAGTGAGCAGAGGAGAGGAGACACTGGGACAGCAGCCATGGTGTTGCCATGTCTCTTAGAGCTCTGCATGTCCCCAGCCCTGCTGAGGGAGGTCACCAAGGGGCTGTCCTGGGGTTACTTACATAGAAGATGGTGAAAAGCACCAGGATGGGGATCTGGAGCATGCAGACCTGGACAGCAATGCAGTTCCCAATCTCAATGCTGGGGAGGACAGAGAGGTTAGGAGCAAGCAAGAGCCAGGTCTCCAGCAATCCTTGAATCATTCAGTTTGGAGTCAGAACAAACCCATCTTGAGGAACAAAATCATGGACCTCGAAGTGGCTCTGGTCCCATTTTTTGGGGTGGCTTTAAGTCCTCTTGAGGGCAAATACTGACAGATGTGACCCACCAATGCTATTAAACTGGGCAGCCCATCACAGCTACTGCCTATGAGGGCCATGCTGGAAGAGAGCACCCCAAAACCCATCCTTTGAGCCTTCTCACCTCAAGCTCAGGTTGTTCTGCAGGGCAAACTGGATGCCATTGACAATCTCTGGCAGCTCAGGCACCATTGCCAGCACGGTGACACCAATGAAGTACTGTGGGAAGAGATGACATCAGCACACGCATATGGCCTGATCTGGACCACAACCAAGCTCCTCAGGGCATGGAACATCTCAGCATCTTTCCCCTAGCATTTGTAGCCAGGGCAGGTTCTCAACCCTGGAGGGCATACCTTGGCCCTCAGAGCCACCCAGACCTGGCTCACTACCATCCCTCCATGCTGACCTGTGAGATAGTGGAGTTAGTGAGGATGGGACTGATGTGCTCTGTGGCCAGGTCAGCACAGGCTGACATACAAAGGGTGGAGAGCAGAAGGATGACCAGGGCCTGCCAACGAGACCAGTGGACCACAGCACTGTGGTGGTGTCCAGGCACTAGGGGAAGAGCAGAAACATGATGGGACATGGTGGGGTGGTGAGAAGCAGCGGTCCTGCAGCTGGGGCATGCCAGGGGGACACTCACTGTGACAGTCACTGATGTGGATGTCGTAGATGTGCGAGTGAGTTTTCAGGGTGAAGAAGAGACCGATGAGGTAGGCAGCTGGGAGCAGCAGGGACACTGTGTACACCAAGGGTCTGTGGGACACAGGTAACACGTTCAGTGACACTAGCTGGGGTGTGTCATGAAGACCCCAGGGCAGGTCCCCTGGGGGTAAAGGAGATGGGGTGCTGGGTGGGAGCCCTTCACTGGGGCAGACAGAGGACCTGGGAGGGATATGGGACCATGACTAAACCCAGGAGGTGCCACCCCAATGTGGGGACAACCCTGTCCCCATCCCAACAGACACTCACTGGACATGACTGTAGTAGAGGGTGCCATTGTTATCCATCTGCAGAGAGAAGACACCTGTCAGCAGGGATGCAGGAGACAAGGGACAGCCCCACAGCCACTGGTGAGAGCAGGAGCCAGGTGAGCTCCATGTATCCCTAGCTCCAAACTCCAACAGCTGAGGGTTCGTGTCCTCACTCACCAGGTCAAAGTGACAGTTGTGGCAGAGGTAGTGGCCCAATGGGTTCTGGGTGATGTTGTGGCACTCACCACACACCAGCTTCCCATAGACCTTGGAGAAGAGCGTCGGGGCAAAGACACCTGCAAGGATGGAGGGACATGGGGTAGATGCCCATGCTGGTGGGACATCCCAAACTTGGAGACACCCCGGTCCCCAACTCACCTCCCACAGAGAGGAAGAGCAGGGCCGAGCTGACACCCGCCGAGCGGCTGTTGAACCGTTGCTCCTGGTGCCTGATGCCCCCAATCACCATGCAAAGACCCTTGGGGATGGAGAAGACCCCCCAAAAAAAACCCACACCACAAAAAAACCAAACAACCAAAACCAACCAACCAAAAAAAACCAAACCAAAATGAAACAAACAAACAAAGTCAGTACTTTGCTCCCAGCATGCTCCCAGCTCTCACGGCATGGGGGCGTGCCCTCATCTCACCGGGACGAAGAGGACACAGCCCACCAGCGTCCCCGTCAGCGCCGACTTGACGACCTCGGCATAGCAGCGGTTGCCCTCTCGCGAGCCCTTGATGAGGGCTGTGATGTAGAAGGTGAGCTCCGTGATGGAGCCGAAGGTGGCGTTCACCACTGCTCCCACCGCAAAGTTGCTCTGGGCCGAGATGCTGGAGGAGAACAACATCAGGAGCAGTGTGCTGCCACCCATCCCTGCCTCGCCACCAAGCGTCCTCCCCCTTGCCGCTCACCTGGCAATGGCCATCCCGATGTAGTAGGAGAGAGGCATGATGGAAAGCAAGGCCAGCGTGAACTTGATGGAGGAACTGGTCAGGCGGTTGTGGCTGTCCACGTAGCCCAGCACCAGCGTCAGCAGCACCAGGAGCAAGAGGTCTGGGGTGGCCAGTCAAGGAGATGACCCAGGTGGGGTTGGATCTGGAGTCAGCTCACCACCCTTCCAACTCCAGCCTACCAAAGGATACTGACAGCAAAGACGTTGATGCCATCCACGGCATATTTGTAGTAGTAGGGGTTGACAGCATGGTAGCAGCAGAGGATCACCTCCCCCTCCAGAGGGGCCTCTGTCTGTGGAGGTACAAGTGGGTGACAATGCTCCAAGCACCACACCCCACCCCACAAGCTGCCCTGGAACAAGACGGGCGAAGGAGGGAAGAGAGAGGGCTGGGGATCCATCACAGTCACCCACCATCTTCAGGCGCCGGATGAGGACCTGGTCTGGGGGCTGGAGCAGGACACTGGTGACGGTGCGAGCACTCAGCTTGGCCACAGGGATGAGGATGATGAGGAGCCACGCGGTAACACACACCAGCCCATGGGCCAGCACCAGTAGTGGGTAGCCCAGGCACAGCCATGCCACGGTGCCAGCACGTTGCTGCAGATGAGTGCCCACCTTAAGGGTTTGCCCCACAAAACACCCACCCCAGAGGAGGAGGCACCCATGGATGCCATCCCCACCATGATGAGGGGCTACTGGGTGTCCACACCCAGAAGAGGGTGTCACCATGTCCAACTTACCCAGTGCTTGGTATCTGCCCAGCACTGTGGGCGCCAGCGGCGTGGCACGGGGCCACTGAGCAGAGGTGAAGTCTCCCCTGCGCTGGCCTCGCATGCACCCAGTGCCTGGCGGGATTTGGGGACCTGGGTGGGGAGATGGGGGTGGCAGGGTGCGACATGGGACACCCCAACCACCCCTTCATGGAGCCCTCAATTTAGGGCACATCGTTACCTCCACTTTCTGAATCACTTTGCCGAAGGGCCAGAGAAAATACCCAGCCAGGTCCCAGCAGAGCTGCCCTGTGAGGACACAAGCATCAGCTCTGTTGGGGATACACAGGCCCCCCCAGGAAAAAGGAACTCAGGAGACCCCAGCACTTATGGGTGCTGTTCTGGGCTCAGCCAAGAGACCCACAGCTCACCCAGCTCCTCATATGGGGATCCCACACCTAGGACTCACCATAAGGAGCTCCCACAATGGTGATGAGCATAACAGCAGCCAGGAGGACATAGAGCAATGAGAGCCACCAGCCAAAGAGCAGCAGGTAGAGGACATTCCCACACGTCACTGAGGACCCTGTGGGAGACACAGGATGAGGCTGTTGTCACCGGCACCATCCCAAATCCAGGCTGCCAGCACAGAGGGTGTCCCCAAGACCATCCACCTCCAGAGCTTCGGATGACGTTGAGGTCAGAGTAGAGCTCCTTGACGATCTCCGATCGGTCCTCCCAGGGCCGCGCTGTCACGTGGCTCTTCCATTTCTTGAAGCCAAACTGCAGAGGTGATTTTAGGGTTAAGGGGGAGTGTGGAGAGAAAAAGAAAACCCATGACAGCCACCCAGGAGCACCCACAGGTGGCTCCCATCTATGCCACAAGCTCTCACCTTGTAGTTGTTGGAGAGCTTGTTGGCCTCCACAGCATTTTCTGCCGTCAGGGTGGTCTTCATCATGCAGCTCTCACAGACATCATCCGAGTGCTGCTGGCAGCAGGACGGGGAGCACATGGCTGTCGGGGCGACAGAAGGCGAGAGAGGATGTGGGACCTCCTCCCAGCACCCTGTAACAAGCTCATCCAGTGGCCGACCTACCTGGGGGGAAACGAGGGTGGTGGAGGTGGCAGCCCAGGTCACTCAGGTCACCCTGCACGTTGTTGATGATGGCACAGTGACGATCACAGAGGGAGCCCCGGCGGAGGCCACTGCTGTCACTTCGGGGCTCAGCAGCCTTAGGGCCATCTGCAGGAGGGTATGGGGGACCATGACAGCTGGAGTCACACTACAGCCATATCCTGCCTGAGCTCAGCACCACAGGAAACCCAGGTGCTGCTGCACTGGGGTATCACCTCGGTCCACAAACCTCACAGGGGACCCACAGAGCTCCCAGGCAGTAGTACCCAGGGTGATGGGTCAGGACTGGGGAGACCCCTTTGGTGCCAAGTTTGATTCTTGGAAGAGGGAACCCCAAGGCAGGGAGCATTCCCCTCCAGTGCTCAATGAATCTTCCTGGTGCTCAGTGCCATGCTGGGCGGAGGACGGGACACCCTCCGGGCCCCCAAAATGAGTCGCGGGGATGTCTCCCGGTGCCCGACGTGGTGCTCGGGAGGAGAAAACCTCCCAGGGCCCGGCATGGAGAAACACCTGGGTGGCTGGTGTGATGCTCGGGATGGCAGAGCCCGGTAACCAGGATAAAGACCCTCCTGGTGTGATACTCAGGAGAGGGAACGCTCCCAGGGCCCAGGACAGTGGGGGAAGCCCCTCGGTGCCCAGTGTAATGATGGGGAAGCAGGGGGAACCCTCCCTCCCCGCTCACCGAGCGTATCCTGTGCGCAGCAGCAGCGGTAACGGCGGCCGGATTCGCTCTCGGTGGCCATGGCAAGAGCAGCGGCGGCGGCCCCGGGGGAGCAGCAGTGACGGTGTCGGTGGGCCCCCTCCCGCCGGGATTTAACGGGAGGGGCCGGGCATGCGCGGGGCGGGGCGCGCCCTCGGGAGCCGCCTCCGCTTCGTACCGGGAGGGGCTGGGGTCCAGCCGCCGCTGTTGGTAAATGGGTTGTGGTGGGGTGCCGGGGGGGCACAGCGACAGGGAAAGAGGGAGTATGGGGGTATTGGGGATGCACAGAGACAGGAGGACACGAGGACTGGGGCCTCTTGGGTTGCACAAGAGTGGGAGGACGAGGGTGGGAGGTATTGGGGTGCACAAGGACAGGGGGACAGGTGGAGTGAGGGGTATTGGGTTGCACAAGGATGGGGACAGGTGAGGGGTATTGGGGTGCACGGGGACATGGAGAATGGGGGGTATTGGTGGACAGGAACAGAGGCACATGGGGACTGGGGTGTGGGGGTATTGGCATGCACAAGGATATGGGGACAGGGGTGGATGGTATTGGGGTGCACAGGGACGGGGACATGGGGACTGGGAGGTACTGAGGTTCACAGGGACAGAGGTTCATGGGGACCAGGGTGTGGTGGGTACTGGGGTGCACAAGGATAGGGGGCAGGGGTGTAGGGTATTGGGGTGCACAAGGATGGTGAGACAGGGTGAGGAATACTGGGGTGCAACAGGGACAGGGGAACATGGGGACCATGGTGTGGTGGGTATTGGGGTGCTCAAGGACAGGGGGACAAGAGTGTGGAGGTACTGGGGTACACAGGGACAGGAGAACATGGGTGTGGGAGATATTTGGGTGCACAGGGACACAGGACTGGCGTGTGGGGGCTGTTGGAGTGCACAGGGACAGGGGTGTGAGGGGATATTGGGGGGCACAAGGACAGGGGAACATTGTGTATTGGGGCTCACAGGGGCTGGAGTCCATGGGGACTGGGGACACTGGTGTTATTGAAGTGCACAGTTTATTGGGCTGCAGAGGGACCTGGGCCACATGGAGAAGGGGACACAGTCTCAAGTTGTGTCAGGGGAGGTTTAGACTCGAGGTGAGGAAGAAGTTCTTCACTGAGCGAGTCATTCGTCATTGGAATGGGCTGCCCAGGGAGGTGGTGGAGTCGCCGTCCCTGGAGGTGTTCAAGGGGAGATTGGACGTGGCGCTTGGTGCTATGATCTAGTTGTGAGGTCTGTTGGAACAGGTTGGACTTGATGATCCTTGGGGTCTCTTCCAACCTTAGTTACTGTGATACTGTGATACTGTGAGAAGAGTTTGTGCAGGATCCTGCTGCCCCTGAAGGTGCCCTGTGGGACAAAGTTTCTTGAGAAACACTCATTTACTTATTTTGGGGTAAAACAAAAAGATTTTTTGCACCTTAAGAGGCTTTAGCACATGAAAGGATGATGAGGCAAAGGCAATGGGTCAGCCCTGTGCTGACCTCAGGGTGTGAAAACTGGGGTGAAGCCTAGTGAAACCTGGCTCTTGATTCTTTCTTGGTACATGGATGGATTGAGCAGTACTAAATGGGCATAAAAGGACCTGGGGATGTTGGGCAACAACCAGCTGAAGATGAACCACTGTGGGCCTAGTTGGCCGAGAAGGCCACCAGCATCCTGGCTTGGATCAGCAAGAATGCAGCCAGCAGGACCGGGCCAGGGATTGTGCCCCTAGGCTGGGCGCTGCTGAGGCCACACCTCAAATCCTGGGGTCAGTTTTGAGCCCCTCACTCCAAGAAGGACATTGAGGGCCTGGAATGGGTCCAGAAAAGGGCAGCAAAGCTGGTGAAGGGTCTGGAGAACAGCTCTTGTGAGAAGCAGCTGAGGCATCTGGGATTGTGCACCCTGGAGAAAAGGAGGCTGTAGAGACCTGGGTCTCTGTAACTCCTTGAAGGAAGGCTGGAGCCGGATGGGGGTTGGTCTCTTCTCCCAAAGAACAAGTGATAGGACAAGAGGAAATGGCTTCACCTGCACTATGGGAGGTTTAGGTTGGACATGAGGAACAATTTATTCTTGGAAAGGGTTGTCAAAGATTGGACCAGGCTGCCCAGGGCAGTGGTGGAGCCCCCATCCCCAGGGGGCTTTCAAAGCTGTGTGGATGTGGTGCTGAGGGACACGGTTTAGTGGTGACCTGGCAGTGCTGAGTTAATGGTTGGACTTGATCATCTTAAAGGTCTCTTCCAACACAAACCATTCCCCAGTTTTATGCTGAACCAGGAGGAGAAAAGTCCAAACCACATTTGGTGGAACCAGCTCATTTAATCCAGGAACCCAATGAGCCATTTTGTTATCAGAACCCTGGGAAAACCCTTCAGCTCCTTGAAGGAGCCAGAGTCCCCAGAAACAGTTGTTTCACACCAAAAAAAGAGACAAAAAGTGAAAATGTCTGTTCCACCATACAAACCCTACTAAAAAAAAAAATGACAGCTCTAAAATGCTCCTTTCTCAGAATTTCAAACACATTCTTCCCCCTCCCCTTGCCCTTATAGAAAAAGTTTTTTGGCAACTTGATCCAAATCCAAATGTGGGGAGTTTTTTTTTGCCAAAAGGAGGGATTTCAGAAGCTCCAGTCATGCTGAAGCCATTTTGTCAGTCCCTGGCTCCCCCAAAAGAAGGAATTAATGGCCAAAAAAACCCAAACAGGTTTGATGGGAGTTAAAAAACAAATAGAAATCACTTGAAAAACAGAGATGGAGGTCAAGTTGTGATTGTGCTGGAGGCAGGTGGCGTTTTGGTGCTCCTCAGACCACCGAAGGGTGGTGGCAGCCCAAGAATGTGTTTTTAAAAAATGACAAAGAATAAAACTAGAATTAAAACTCCAAAGTGGTTTTCCTTTTCCTTCACACCTGCAGCACTGACCCCCAGCACAACTATTACAATAACCACAGATAAAAAAATAATGCTCTTCTTCTCAGAGATATATATAAAAATGAACTAATATGGATCCAATTTGTTTTGGTTTGGCTTTTCTGGTGCCTAGTTGGAACTTTGTGGGTCCTGAAGTTGGTCAGCTTGGTGTTTTCTTCCATGTGATGACTTGCTGGTGGCTGTGCACAACCTCAGGAGGTTGTTTTAGAACCCGAAGCAGTTGGGGTTTAGTCCTGAGAACAGTTATGGAAGAAAAACAGCTAAAAGGGCTTTTTTTGGCCCCCCAATCAGGATTCCTTCAGGTGAGGAGGTGGAAGGAGAAAACCTGTGTGCAGTAAATTAAGTGTTTTAAATAACATCATCACAAAACCCATGGGGGGATGACAAATGCCCCTCTCAGCCCACAAAGATGAGATGAAAAGATCTCATTTCAGGCTAAGTTCATGTTTAAGTCAGGAACTCAACAATGCTGCTTGGTTCTTCTGACCTGGAATCCCAGTGGTGGCGTTACTCTCCGAAGATCCACAGAACATTGACTCCTGATAGCCCAAGGTTGACACGTCTGCAAGAACCAGAAGTTGTCAAAATAAATCACAAAGCCTTGGTTGAAAACACTAAACCAAAACCCTCCCAGCTCCACCCTTTGAGATGTGAAGTGTCTCCAGGCAAGGCCTCCCTTGGTGCTCACCCCAGCATCCCAGATTCTTTGGTCTTGATGATGTACAGGAACATAAGCAGGGTGTGGAACATGTTGTTTCTGCCCTGAATTCAGAGAAAAAGAATGCAGAAATGACATCACTGAGGAGATACGTGCCCACAGAGAATGACATCATGAAATGCCTTCCTGAGGGGGGCTGTTGGCCTGAATGCTTTCCTTCTGTCAGCTAGGTAAACATCAGAGAAAGATCAAATGTGGGGTTTGGGTGGATTATCATCTCCAAATATTTCAAATTCTGGAGCTTTTTGGGAAGCAGAGATCAATATACAATAAGCATTTCACATGACCTGTAGACCAAGATGAGGTGTAAGTGGTCTGCTGCCATCCAGGCAGACCTGGCCAGGCTGGAGAGTTGGGGGAAAAGGAACCTGATGAAGTTCAACCAGGGCAAGTGTAGGGTCCTGTGTCTGGGGAGGAACAGCCCCCTGCACCAGTACAGCTGAGGGGTGACCTACTCAGAAACATCTCTGTGGAGAAGGACCTGGAAGTGCTGGTGGACAACAGGTTCACCATGAGCCAGCAATGTGCCCTCAGGGCGCCAAGAATGTCCTGGGGGGCATGGAGAAGGGTATGACCAGCAGGTTGAGAGGTTCTCCCCCTCTACTCTCCCCTAGGGAGACCACAGCTGGAGTTCTGGGTCCAGTTCTGGGCTCCCCAGTTCAAGAGAGACAGCGAACTACTGGAGCCTCCAGTGGAGGCTTCAAAGATGTTGAGGGCCCTGGAGCATCTTTGTGAGGAGGAAAGGCTGAGAGCTCTGGGGCTGTTGAGAGTGGAGAAGAGCAGCCAGAGAGGGGATCTGCTCAATGCTCAACAAGAGCTAAAAGGTGGGGGACAAGAGGACAGAGTCAGCCCTTTGTCAGTGGTGTCTAGTGATAGGACAAGGGGCAATGTGCAGAAACTGGAACCCAGGAGGTTCCATCTGAACATGAAGAGAAAGCTCTTTGCTGTGAGGGTGGTGGAGCCCTGGAGCAGGCTGCCCAGAGAAGTTGTGGAGTCTCCTTCTCTGAAGAGCTTCCAATGTCACCTGGCCATTGTGATCCCCAGCAACCTGCCGTGGGTGTCCCTGCTTCAGCATGAAGGTTGGACTGGATGATCTGCAGAGGTCCCTTCCCACCCCCACCATGCTGAAACTCTGTAATTTTGCTATTACTTAGCAGCAGACTACGTTCTTTGTTGTGGTCAAAGACCAAGCTAGAGCAGCCAAATCGCAGAACCACAGGGGGTTGGAAGGGATCTCTGAAGATCATCAAGTCCAATCTGTAAGTGCAAATAGTCAATAAAGGTAGCTGAGACTCCAAAAAACCCAACCCCAAAACCAGATCTGCCCATGATTTTCCTTCCAGGAGGAGAAGCCCACTGAGACCATCATACCTTGGGCAGGTTGTAGACGTGGCGCTGGTAGATCAGCTCATAGTGGGGTGGGTTGATGCTGCTCTGGTAGATGCAAAACACATTTTCATTTGAAGTGTCTGTGAATAAAAAGTTCAAACAGTGAGGAGTTGGAAGGAGCTGAGGTGATCTGAGAGGGGATGAGGAGGTCATCACCAGTACCTGGTTTATCAGGTGTCTGCAGGAAGTGCTGTGAAGTGAAGGTTTTGCCGTCGGGGTACTTGGGGTGAGGCGGCAGCCGGGAGTCGAGGTAGGTGCAGAACACATGCATGATGATCTGGACAGAGATACCAAACCTCCACTGAGTGTCCTCAAACACACAGCCACTCTCTGGCTCTCATCTCAGCAGCTGCTGACAGGTTTTGATAATTTCATTGATGGGTCTGCAATAGTTGTGAGGGTTTGGCCAAGAAATCAGATGAGAGCTTCAGAGACACTGCACCCAGACAGGACATTTCTCCTTTTTCCTCGTGAAAAGCAAACCAAAAATGCCCAAGTTGTGAAATAAAGGCTCAAAACAAGCAAGCAGCAAACATGCTTTATGTGTTTTAACCCTTCCTGGAGAGTTCTCAACGTTTTATGTGGGCAAAGTCACTAAATTATCTGTGGGCTTTGTGCTTATTAGAGATAACAGGGTCCGTTTCTGTAGAGGGAACAGTTTCTCCGGGCTGAACATGCAAAGGTTCATGAAATGTGGGAGATGCACCTTGGAAATCTCAGCTCTGTATTAGCTGTGATTAACAAAAACGTGGAGTTCTGTCTTTATTTCTTATTTGTAGTCAGTGCCTTGAGTAAGTTCAAGTCAAAACTTCATGACAACTGGTTAGTTTCATCTCTCCTATTGAAACTTCTTGCCTAGAATTCTTCTTTCCCAGAAATTCCCAGTTCTATCCTGTCCCAAACACCACCTCTCCTAGCTGGTTTTAACAGAAGACTGAATTCCAGGGTGGGCTGCTCTGCTTCATGATCTTCAAACCTTTCTGAGCTGCTCATGCTGCCACCTGCTTAGAAACCAAGAGCTGCTTCCTGACCAGACACTAACAAATATTTAATCATCTTGACAAGGAGAAAATCAAATCCTATTTCAAGACTGATTTTGTACAGCTTCAGCTTCCAGAATCCCATCCTATCTTGTGAAGTTCTGACACGTTGATCTCCTCATTTTTATTCTCCCAAGTAACAGAAAATCTATTTACAGTGCAAAAAAACCCAAAATATAAACTACCTCAACCCCATTTTTAATACAGATTTCAAAGGAACACTCACACCACACTCTTTATTCTGTGGTCTTCCTTTTAATTAGTTTCATTACCTCAGCTGAATTTTCAAGTCCCTGTCTAAACTGAGGTGCTGCTCCTGCTGACCTGTTTCTCCTGACCTGTCAGATTCCCTGGGAAGAATGGCTGACATCCCATCAGGCTGTGCTGCCATTCATTCCTCCATCAGAGTTGGAGGAACCTGATGAAGTTCAACCAGGGCAAGTGTAGAGTCCTGCATCTGGAAAGTAACAATCCCCTCCAGCAGTACAGGTAAGGGGTGAGGTGCTGGGAAGCAGCTCTGTAGAGAGGGACCTGGAAGTGCCAGTGGACAACAAGGTCACCATGAGCCAGCAATGCGCACTTGTGGCCAAGAAGGCCAAGGGTGTCCTGGGATGCATAAGAAGTATGGCCAGCAGGTTGAGAGCAGTTCTCCTCCCCCTCTGCTCTTCCCTGCTGAGGGAGTATTTTGTCCAGTTCTGGGCTCTCTAGTTTAAGAGAGACAAGGAACTACCGGAGAGTCCAGTGGAGGCTCCAAAGATGCTGAGGGGCCTGGAGCATCTCTGCGAGGAGGAAAGGTTGAGAAACCTGAGGCTTTTGAGCCTGGAGAAGAGCAGCCTGAGAGAGGATCTTCTCAAAGCTCAGCAAGAGGACAGAGTCAGATTCTTGTCAGTCGTGCCCACTGACAGGACAAGGGGCAACAATCACAAACTATCTCAGGAGGTTCCATGAGGAGATCTTTGCTTTGAACACTTACTGAGGAGTCAGTGGGCAAGTCAGTGTCCCATTTGCGGCCTTTGAAATCCCCTCCTCTGTTCCAGCGGAATGAGCTCATGCATCCTCCCTGAGAAAGCTCTGAAACAAGGATTTCTTCAGTTACTGGGGGTTGAAAGTGGTATTTTATGCTAATTGCTGGGGCTTCATGCATGTTTACGGTGTACAAAATCAAAAAGCTCATCTAATGAGACTCTTGTAAAGATAGTAACAAGGGGAGGTGAATTTACAGGTTGATTTTTATTTGTAGGTAATGAAGGGGTTAAACCCAATACTTTCCACCTTGAGCACGCAGGAGGAAAATGGGAAATGAGGCTTTAAAAACCATTCCCAAATTTACATCCAACACCCACATCATCCCATCCCTACATAACATTATGAAGAAACATCTCTCCTGTGTAAAAGCTGCTCTTGCCCCTGCTGTGACTCTGCAAACAGGTCCACCAAGGCAATGTCTGACACCATTGACCCCTGAGTGTGATGAAGGAAATGTCTGAAGGTCACAAGGGTGATAGCACCTACCTTTGATCCTCTCAACCAAGTACTCCTGGTTTGGTGTCAGATCCAAATACTGCACAAGAGCGTTCAGGGTTGGGATGAGTGGGGCTTTAACAAGCGCTGCCTGCTTCAGGCTGCTGATGCTGGCTTCTGCAACACAAGAGCCAGCCCAGGTCAGCTGTGGCCACCACTGAGCTCCACAGAGCCTCAGGACAAAGAGTTCTCCTTGTGTGAGGCACCATTTGGAGTCCTAGAAATACTGACCATGTGCTACCACCCCAAACACTAGGCTCTATTCCCATGGAGCAGTTGATTTCTTCTCTATATCAGCAAATGTGAAAGCTACAAGGAGTCAACATCCACTTTGAAGAGTAAAGGGAGAGTAATGAAGTGGGGATGAGGCCAGCATTGGAAAGGGGAAAAGTAAAAGGAAAAATAAAAAAGGCAGGAAAGAAGGGGGAAATGGAAAGAAGGGGAAAATGAAAGAAACAAAGGGAAGAAGAAACAAAGGAAAGAAGGAAAAAGGAAAGAAGAAAAAGGAAATAAGGGGAGGGGGAAGGGAAAAAGGAAAAAAAATGTTTGTGAGTTTTATAGAAGCCAGGTATCAGTGTGACTTCATCACTATTTCCAGATGTCTTATGCAGAACCTTTCCAGCAGGACCAGTACCAAAGACCCCACTGGAGTAGTGACAACAGTCCCAACTGACCCAAAACCCATCCAGTACTCAGCTATGGAGCTGCTGGCTCTCCACCTACCCCACCAGGCACCCCAAAGCCTCTCCCTTCTCCCACCTCCAATCTGCAGCTCTGGACAGCCCATTCTTCTTAGCTGGGTGCTCACAGACTCGATCTCTTGGACAAGAGGCACCAGAATAGTCTCATTAATCCACTAGGAAAAAAAAAGATGAAAATTCAGCTCAGAAGCAACAAAAATGTCTCAACACCCCTGCAACCCTTAATTTACATCCCACTAATCATCACCCCATCGATCACAAAGAAGCCTGACAACAGAAACAATGAGGTCAACCAAGGAGGAAAGGCATTAAATGACCCTTTACTACCTTCTAAAAGGCCACAAAATTTGCTGTGGAGGAGTCAGGACAAGACCTCAGGTGAAGATCAGGGTGAGGATGGTGGCATTGTGAAGCAGAATCATCCAGAACCATCAAACCATAAAGAGAATTCATCCCTCCCACAATCGTTTCAAGAAATCAAGGAGCTATCTGATAAGGAGTGGGATTTGACATGGGATTTGGGGACTGAAGCAAAATGGTTCTGGATTGAGGAAGAGAAGCTCAGGAATTTGGGGTGGATCTTGTGATAATCTTTGGTTTTCAGTAATCTCATTACTTACTATAACCCAAAAACACAAGGAGAACAACACACTTGATAGATGGCATGAGGAAAGGAGAATTCAGAGCTATCTGAACTAACTATGGACAATTAAGTCCCCTCTGTGGGGGCAGTTCCTACTGATAAGATCAAGGTTTTGCTTTTTGGTCTTTATTAGCTCCTCAAGACTGTGAGAAGAAAAAAGTCATCCTTTGGATTGGAATTGTCCATGCCTGGAGCCCAAGAGAATGAGTTAGAAATGCTGCAGAGACATCAGTTGAATGCTCTGAGTTAGTGTGAGGAAAACCAAATCATGTCACATTTGAGGTCACAGAATTGTTTTGGTTGGAAAAGACCTTTAAGATCATCAAGTCCAACCCTGAACCCAGCACTGCCAGGTCATCACTAAACCTCAGCACCACATCTACATGACTTTGAAACTCCTCCAGAGGTGGAGACTCCACCAATGCCCTGGGCAACCTGGGCCATGGCTTGAAAACCCTTTGGAGGAAGAAATTGTTCCTCATGTCCAACCCAAAACTTTCCCTGGTGCAACTTGAGGCCATTTCCTCTTGTCCTGTTACATGGGAGAAGAACTCCCCTTAGACTCCTTTTCTCCAGCCTCAGGACCACCAGTTCTCTCAGCCAATCCCCACAAGGCTTTTGCTCTAGACCCTTCACCAACTTTGTTGCCCTTCTGTGGACGCACTGCAGCACCTCAAGGTCCTTCTTGGAGTGAGGGACCCAAAACTGAACCCAGGATTCAAGGTGTGGCCTCACCAGTGCCCAGTCGAGGCATGATCCCCGCCCTGCTCCTGCTGCCCACACTCTTGCTGATCCAAGCCAAGATGATGGTGGCCTCTTGGGCACATGCTGGCTTATCTTCAGCCACTGCTGCCCAGCACCCCCAGGTCCTTTTCCACCAGGCAGTTTCCAGCCACTCTACCCTCCAAGCCTGGAGCATTCATGGGGTTGTTGTGACCCAAGTGCAGGACACAGGACTTGGCCTTGTTGAAGCTCATCCCATTGGCCTCAGCCTATTGGTGCAGCCTGGGCAGATCCTTCTGCAGAGCCTCCCTACCCTCTAGCAGATCAATGCTCCCACCCAACTTGGTGTCATCTGCAAAGTGATTGAAAGTGCCCTGAGATGTTTTTTGTCATTCCAAGGTGGATGACCTTCACAATTCTCAAGTTTACAGAATAGAAAACACTGAGGTCAGGTGCAAAAGACATCTCAGCACCCCACTCTCACATGCTGTGTTTTCATGTCCTCATGCACATAGGAAACGTTGAGATCCAACCTGCTGTGCTTGTTCTCAAAATCCAGACAGCCCTCTGAGATAGGACTTTGAGGGGAGACCTCATTGCTTTCTACAGCTCTCTGAAAGGACATTGCAATGAGGTGGAGGTTGGTCTCTTCTCCCTAGCATCAGGTGATAGAACGAGGGGAAATGGCTCAAGCTGTGCCAGGGGAGGTTTAGATTGGATATTAGGAAAAACTTCTTTCCTGCAAGAGTGGTCAGGGAGGTAGTGGAGTCACCACACCTGGAGGTGTTCAAGAAACATGTGAACATGTGAGACATGGTTTAATAGCCATGGTGGGCTTAAGTTGATGGTTGGACTTGATCATCTCAGAGGTCTTTCCCAACTGAAACAATTCCACGATTCTATGACTTACATTTCTGAACTTGGCAGTCCAAGAATCCATGTGGTCAAGGAGCTGTCGGTTCATTGTCACCCGTGCCCACACCTAGAGAAAGGTTTATTAAACATATATAAGAACTTCAGAGAATATCATGAGTTTTTAGGGTCTGGGACAACTTCTGCTACAGCACATAATTCAAATCACATTTTTCTCAGCTCAAATACAAACTCCTGTATGAAGCTGAACATTTTAGAGGCCTGTTCCTCCATCTGGACCACCTTCCTCCTGGATATACCTCTTCTGCAGCCTGTTTTGAGCTCAGATCAGCTTCATCCTTGTGAGCTGAGGGAGCCTGGGACCTGCAAGCCAGTTGATACTGGAACTTTCTCAACATCTGTGCGTGGTCTGCCATGGAACGGCTGTAGTTCCAAAAAGTCGGGCTGGTGGAAGGAGAGCTGGAATCTGAACTTCCTGAAATGATTAAACAAGGATAATTATTGCCAAGGATTCTACAAGCAGCAGCAGAGGCAAGAGGTCAGTGTATTGAGGCTCTGACAAGGGACATGGACAACAACTGCCAAGAGTATGTCCAGTCAGTCCTCACAAACACTGATATCTCATCCCTTATCTTGATTGTCCACACCCAGGACAAAAACTGCCTGTGGGTAATTGACCCTCTTTATCTGAAGTGTCTTCTCCACAAGGTGATAAAGCCTCTTTATCATGGTCCACTACAGCCAATAAACCCTCTACAGACAATCTATCTGCACACATTTCATGGTATCCCATCCAAAGGAAAACTCCAGGGGAAAATTTTCTGAAGCTCTTAAGCCCTGGAGACGTGTAGGAATGATGGTGTCCTACCCCACGGCCTAGGGCTCCATGAAAGACATTTGCTACCTTTATCATAGAATCAATGAGGTTGGAAAAGACCTTTAAGATCATCAAGTGCAATCATTAACCCAGCACGGCCAGGTCACCACTAAACCACATCCATCAGCACTACATGTAGAGGGATGCGAGTCCACCACTGCCCTGGGCAGCCTGAGTCAGGCCTTGGCAACACTATTGGGGAAGAAATTGTTCCTAATGCCCCCTAAACCTCCCCTGGTGCAACCTGAGACCATTTCCTCTTGTCCTGTCACTTGTTCCTTGGGAAAAGAGATCAACCCCCCATCTGATTACAACCTCCTTTCAGGCTGTTGTAGAGAGACAGAAGGTCTCCCCTCACCCTTCTTTTCTCCAGGCTGGCATGGGGAGATCAATCAAAGCCTAACAATCAATAGGCATTCAAGCAGGGATTGCCTTTATTAATGGTGCTGGGTGCGAAGGGATAGCCCTCCCAGATTGCATAACCAAAGATGGTCTCCACATACTTTACACACACAATACATATTCAGTACATTTCTGGGAAATTGTTTATATATGCATGGAATCATGTACACAGATAAAGTCCTTTTACTTCTCAGTTGATGTTCTGGATGACTTCTCAGTGTGTGAATCTTTGTCATAGCTTTAGCCCCCCTCAAAGCTTTAGCCATTGCTCTGCAGCTGTGTCTTCTTCACTCTAGCCAGCTCAAGACCTCACCATTATTTATGTCCAGAAGTCTAGAGGCTAATCTCTCTCAACTACTGGGAAGGTTTCTAACTGTAAGAAGAAAAATTAGTAACTCTCCTTGCCTCAAGGCTGAACAACCCCATTTGCCTTAGCTGCTCCTCACAAGTTCTCCAAATCTTTCTCTTTGTTCTTCACACCCTTCACCAGCTTTGTTGCCCTTCTTTGGACCTGCTCCAGCCCCTCAATGTCCTTCTTGGAGTGAGGGTCCCAAAAGTGAACCCAGGTTTCAAGGTGTGGCCTCACCAGTGCCCAGTTGAGGGACACGATCCCTGCCCTGCTCCTGCTGGCCACACTATGCCGATCCAAGCCAGGAAGCCAGGCACACACTGGCTCATCTTTAGCTGCTGTAGACCAACACCCCCAGGTCCTTTTCATCTGGGCAATTTCCACCCACCCTTACCAAGGTCACAGGCGATCACCACAATCAAGGTAGATCTTTACCAGTACTAGACTGGAATCCTTCTCAACTATCATCCAAAAAGCCAATCAGGAACAAAACCATTGGCAGGCATTTCCCATCAAGCTGATGTGTTTCTTTACCTAGCTGTACTCTCTGCTGCTTCTCCTCTTCGTTCCGAAGGAAGGTGTCCAGTAACTTCAGGTCTGTCATGTAATCCTCTTTCCCAGTAGGAGAGGTGTACAGAACAGGTGAGGAGCGGTAGCGAGACCTTATCCCACTGCTCTCCACTGGTCCGATACTGGTGGGGTATGGGGATCCACCAGGAGAGGGGCTGAAGCTGGGAACCTTGGATGTACAAAAATAAATAGAAATAGGGTCATTTCTGCCCTGCTTTGTAGGGAGAAAGGAGAAATGATGATACAACAAACTTACATCTGATTTACAAAACCCACACCACGCTGCCTGCTGCTCCCCTTTGATGGCATCTGGCACAACATAAGGACCAAACGACTCTGGGAGCTGTCCTGGTCATTACCTTATTGTAGCTGCTGTTTGGTGAATAGGTGACAGTGCTGCCATAAGAAGGGCTGTTGGACAGGGCTTGTAGTTGAGGGCTATAGCCTGTGATACAACCAGTAGTAAACTTTGGACTGGCACTGGGGGAGCGGGATGGGCTGTAGCTCAGCACACTCTGACCCTGGATTGGAGGAGAAGGAGTTGAAGATGGGACTTTCTTGGCTGTCAGCTCACGTGGAGGAGTTGTCTGTATGGCTGGAAGAAGGAAAAGCAGAATCAGCATTGAGGAAGTAGCCATAAACTGTCCTCCCTGCTTTAAACACACAACACATACACACAAGGCTCATGTCAGGCAAGATGCTGGAAGGGACACTGGAAAAATCTGGCCCCTACAGAATGTCAGCATGGTGGGAACTGGAAAGGACCTCTGGATATCATCCAGTCCAACCCCACAGCCGGGTGCCCAGGATCACAATGTCCAGGTGGGGTTGGAATCTCATGAGAGAAGAATACTCCACAACCTCTCTGGGCAGGCTGCTCCAGGGCTCCACCATCCTCACAGAAAAGAAATTTCTCCTGATGGTTGCTTGAATACCAAGAAAAGGGAGCAGTGAAGAAGACTGAGAGAAACCATTAATGCAATGAAGCTTCCACATGTTTACACATTTGTTGACCACCACCAGGGGTGGGGACTCCAGCACCTCCCTGGGCAGCCTGTTCCAATGCCTGACCATTCTTGCAGGAAATAGTTTTTATAATCTCCAATCTAAACCTCTCCTCCTATCACCTGATAGGAGAAGAGACCAACCCCCACCTCACTGCAACCTCCTTTCAGGGAGTTGGAGACAGCCAGAAGGTCTCCCCTCATCCTCTTCTCCAGGCTGAACAGCCCCAGGTCCCTCAGATGCTCCTCACTACACCCTGTTATCCAGACCCTTCGCCAGTTTGTTGCCCTTCTCTGGACACACTCCAGCACCTCAGTGTCCTTCCTGCAGTGAGGGACCTAAAACTGAACCCAGGATTTGAGGTGTACCCTCACCAGGAGAACAATCTCTGCCCTGGTCCTGCTGGCCACATTATTGCTGATCCAAACCAGGATGCTGGTAGCCTTCTTGGCCACCTGGGCACACTGTCTCATCTTCAGCTGCTGTTCATCAACACCCCCAAGTCCTTTTCCACCGGGCAGTTTCCAGCCACCCTGCCCTCCTCCTGGAACATTCATGGGGTGGAGGTTAAAAGTTCCTTGTCCAACCTCAGAGCATCTAAGTCCCTCACTATTTCTCAGCAGCCTCTGGCCTGCCCCTTCTCACCGTGCCCTTCCAGTTGTCCCCACAAACGCTCATCCAACCACCACTCGATGCAGTGAATTTTAATGTGCTGCAGGTAATTCAGATTCCTGCTCATGTCAGATGAGGTAATTCAGAACTCACTTCACTAAAAAGAATTAAAAACAAGAGAGAGACTCCTTACACTCACCTGCATTCCGTAACCCCAGCAGGGTCTGCTGGCCAGGACTCATGACCAAGCTGGTTGGTGCCACTGTGTATTTGAAGTACATCCAGAAATCAAACAAGGCATTGAGACTGAACACAACTGCAAGGGCAAGTTCTAGAAGAAACAGAAAATGCTTTATCACAGCTGAAAGATGGGGAAGAGAATCAGAGCATGGTTTGACTGGGAAGGGACCTTTAAAGGTCATCTAGTCCAATCCCCCTGCAGTCAGCAGGGACGTCAACAACTACAGGAGGTTGCTCAAGAGCCTCCTCCAACCTGATCTGGAAGCCCCAGGGATGGGGCTTCTACCAGCTCCCTGGGCAACCTGGGACAGGGTCTCACCACCCTCACAGTGAAGAACATCTTCCTTCTCTCTTTTAGTTTCAACCCATCACCCCTTGCCCTGTCACAACAAGCCATTCTAGCATGTCTGTTCCCAGCTTTCTTCTCATCCTCTTAAATCCTTAAAGGCCACCAGAATGTCTCCCTGGAGCTTTCTCTTCTCTAGGCTGAAAAGATCCAATTTGTGCAGCCTGTCCCCATAGTGGAAATGCTCTAGCCCTCCCATTATCTTTGTGGCCCTCCTCTGGACCTGCTCCAACAGTTCACTGTCCTTCTTGTGTTGGAGGCACCAGAACTGGACACAGTACTCCAGGTGGGTTCTCAACTGGGGCTATTTAGCCTCGAGAAGAGAAGACCAAGATAAATATCTGAATGGCAGGAGGCATGAAGGGGAGTCTCTTTTCAGTGGTGTCCTGTGATAGAACAAGGAGCAATGGACACCAACTGGAACACAGGAGGTTCCACCTCAGCATAAGGAAAAACTTCTTTACTGTAACAGTGATCGAGCCCTGGAGCAGGCTGCCCAGAGAGGTTGTGGAGTATCCTCCAGTGACTTTCAAGACCTTTCTGGATGCCTTCCTGTGTGACCTGTCCTAGGTGACTCTGCTTTGGCAGAGGGGTTTCACTCAACAATCTTCAGAAATCCCTCCCAACCCCTACCCCTATGATTCTATGATTCAGGAGAGCAGGAGGGGAGAAAATGATTCAGTGAAGCTATGAAAAGCTGCATCAACTCACCAATATACCAGACCAGCCAGTAAGTGATGTTGTAATAGGAGCCCAGAAGCTTCCCAGTCCTGAAAAGAGAAACGAGGAGTTAAAATTTATCACCAGTTCAGTGCCAGGAAATATTTTAGTGATGTCCAAAGTAGATGCTTTGGGTTTTTGAAGCAGATGTAGCAAGGAACATACATTTCAGTGTATATCATGCCTGCAATTGAGACATTAAGGAGTGCCCAGGCCAAGATCACCTTCCGGGCTTCAGTCTCCTTCCTCATCTTGATGGTCCTGTCGATGAGGGAAGTTGTTGGACTCTGTTCTGATGTCATTATCTGGAACCACAGAGAAAAGACAAAAATCTGTCAATTTATACAGTAAAATTCTCAGTCAGCACAAGATGAAAGAAGAACATCCCTCAGGTGAGAGAGAAGCTCCTGAGGAAGGAAAGGGCAACTGTAGGGTCCTGCACATGGTGAGGAACAACCCCCTGCAGCAGTACAGGTGAGGGGTGACTTCCTGGGAAGCAACTCTGTGGGGGACAACAGGTTTGCTATGAGACACCAGCATGAACTTGTGGCCAAGATGGCCAATGGTGCCCTGAGGGGCACAAAGAAGAGTGGCCAGCAGGTTGAGAGGTTCTCCTGCTCCTCTGCCCTCGCCAAACGAGGCCACAGATGGAGTCCTGGGCCCAGTTCTGGGCTTACCAGTTCAAGAGAGGCAGGGAACTACTTGCAAGAGTCCAATGGAGGCTCCAAAGATGCTGAGGGGCCTGGAGCATCTCTGTGAGGAAGAAAGGCTGAGAGCCCTGGGACTGCTGAGCCTGGAGAAGAGCAGCCTGAGAGGGGATCTGATCAATGCTCAGCAAGAGCTAAAGGGTGAGGGGCGAGAAGATGGAGCCAGACTCTAATCAGTTGTGTCCAGCAAGAGAAGAAGGGGCAACAGGCACAAACTGGAACCCAAGAGGTTCCATGAGGAAAATCTTGATTTTGAGAGTGGTGGATGAGCCTTGCAGAGTCTCCTTCTCTGGAGAGACTCCAACCCCACCTAAACATTGCAGCCCTAGTCAACCTGCTGTGGATAACCCTGCTTTAGCATGGAGGTTGGACAAGATGACTTCCAGAGGCCCCTTCCAGCCCCCACCATGATGGGATTCTGGATGATTCAGTCATTTTCACACAGGGCCACCTCCTGTGGGTTTACTACATTCAGTAACACCTTATGTAAAAGAAATAACCCTGGTGAGTTTTTATGCTTATCTTATCTGTAAAATATGCTATCATTCCTTCCTGCTACCCACTTCAGACCTTGTCACATAATTCCTTACTAGATGGGGACAGAAATAATTTGGGGTTTGGTAATAAATAGTTCAACTACACTACTGCCTAAAAAAAAGAAAAAGGAGAAAACAATAAAATGCAACTCCCAAATAACATTACCAGCAGGATTCCTGGAAGAATTATACAAGAACAAGCTGCCTGGTCATTTTTGGAAAGGGTTTTCATCCACTTTGCACCCCAGGTCTTCCCTTCCCACACTGACAAATGTAACAGCCCTAAACAGACCTCTTCAACCCCATCCTCACATTCCCAACCTCTCTCCCTTAACCATGTCCTCCTGCAGCAACAGTTTTATTGTTAGGACACAAATCAAAGCAAGATTTGGTCCTGTTCTTGTTACTTAGGAGGGTTGGATGCCTGCTTTTCACTTCCAGATTCTAATCAGTCTTCTTGTATGCCCTGCTCTCTTCTAAGGCACGGTGAAATGAGAGAAGGCATCTTACAGCCCTTGAGATCGGATTCTCTACATCTGGTGAGACCCCACCTGGAGTACTGCATCCAGTTCTGGAGCCCCTATTACAAGAGGGATATGGACATGCTGGAGCACGTCCAGAGAAGGGCCACGAGGATGATCAGAGGGCTGGAGCACCTCTCCTGTGAGGACAGACTGAAGGAGTTGGGGCTGTTCAGTCTGGAGATGAGAAGGCTCCGAGGTGACCTAATTGTGGCCTTCCAGTATCTGAAGGGGGCTACAAGAAGGCTGGGGAGGGACTTCTCAGGATATCAGGTAGTGATAGGACTAGGGAGAATGGAATAAAGCTGGAGGTGGGGAGATTCAGGCTGGATGTGAGGAGGAAGTTCTTCACCATGAGAGTGGTGAAGCCCTGGAATGGGTTGTCCAGGAAGGTGGTTGAGGCCCTGTCCCTGGAGGTGTTTAAGACCAGGCTGGATGAGGCTCTGGCCTCATCTAGTGTGGGGTGTCCCTGCCCATGGCAAGGGGGGTGGAACTAAATGATCCTTGTGGTCCCTTCCAACCCTGACTGATACTATGATCTCCCCTTGCCCCAAACCCCTCATTTCCCCCTTGCATGACTGGAACCCCATATAGCCCCAGCTCCATTTAGCCCATGACCCCACAGCACCCTCCTCCCAGATCTGTCACAATGAAAGAACCCCCACAGCTTCTTCTGCAGCATACACAGGGACCCTCAGAGCTCCTCCCACACAGACCCCACTGGCACATGCAAGTAGCCATCACATCTCCCCTCAACCAGCACCTCCATGGCACCTCAGGGGTGCCTCTACAGCTCCCCCAACCCAGACCACACTGTCGGAGAAGCTGCCTCGCCACTCCCCCCATCCACACCTCGTGTTACACACAGGCACCCTACAGCTCACACTGCCCTGACACACAAAAGAGGCCCAACATTTCCCCCATCTTGACCCATGCGACGTGGTGGTGGCCCCACATCTCCCCCTGGTCCCGACCCATCACATAGCTGTGGCCCCACTTCTCCCCCTGTCCCGATCCACCACACAGAAGTGGCCCCGTATCTCTCTCCCGTCATGACCCGTTGCACACGGCTGGCCCCAGATCTTCCCCCGTCCTGATTTGCCCCACATCTCCTTCCTGCCCTGACCCATCACACAGAGGTGGCCCCACATCTTCCCAGTCCTAACCCACCAGAGGCAGTCCCACAGATCCACCCGCCCACAGCCCTGTCACACAGGGCTGGCCTCACGCCTCCCAGGAGCCTCCCCTCCCAGCCTTTCCATGCAGACCCGAGGAGCCCAGGCGGCGCAGGGGGACCCACCACAGTACGTTCCGCAGGGCTGAGGGCCGGTGGAGGTGCAGGGACACCCAATTCCCCTCAGGAAGGGCCGGGGAAGCTGCTTTACCCTCACCCAGCGCGGCGGCACCGGCCGCTCCTCACGGGCCACGCGCTCGGCGCCTGCGCGAGCGCCGCGACGTCACCGCCCGCGCCGCCACTTCCTGCAGGACGCTGGCAGCGCGAGCGAGCGTTGCGCCGGGGGGGCGGCGCGCGCCGGGCTTGGGCGGGAATCAGAGGCTCGCGGGAGGGTTTGAGGGGGAAGGGACTCTGCGAGGTCGTCATGTCCGACCCCCTGCAGGCAGCAGGGACACCTCCAATTGGATCAGCTGTCTGACCTGGAGTATCTCCATTCACGGGGCCTCCGCCACATCTCTGGGCAACCTGTTCCAGTGTTCCACCACCGTCACTGTGACCAACTTCCTCCTAATGTCCAAACTAAATCTGCCTTGCTCCAGTTTCAAACCATTGTGCCTGTCATTACAAAGCCTTCTAAACAGTCCATCTCCACCCTTTCAGTAGCTCCCCTTCAGATACTGAAATGTACTTAGAGGGCCTCCCCAGAGCCTTCTCTACATGCTGAATAATCCCAACTCTTTCATCCTGTCTTGCAGGGGAGGAATTGCAGCCTCCTCTGGACCAGCTCCAGCAGGTCCATGTCCTTCTTGTGTTGGGGACCCCATAGCCGGACACAGTACACCAGGTGAAGTCTCACCAGAGCAGAGCAGAACGGCAGAGTCACCTTTCTCCATCTGCTGGTCACACTTGTTTTGAGCAGCCCAGGATGTGATTGACCTGGGCTGCAGGTGCACATTATCAGCTTATGTCCAGCTTCTCATCCACCAGCATGTCTAAGTCCTTTCCTGCAGGGATGCTCCCAATCATCCCCCAGCCTGGGCTGATACCAAGGGTTGCCCCAACCCATGTGCAGGATCTTGCACTTTGCCTTATTGAACCTCATAATGTTCTCCTCAGCCCACCGCCAGGCTGTCCAAATCTCTCTGGATGGCATCACAGCCTTCAGTCTTATCAACCACACCACTCAGCTTGGTGTCATCTGCAAACTTGCTGAGGGTGCACTGAGTCCTGCTGTCTGTATCATTGATGAAGATATTGAACAGCACTTGTCCCAACGCAGAGCTCTGAGGGACACAACTTGTCACACATCTCCATGTGGACACTGAGCCATCGACCACTGCCCTTTGTATGCAATCATCCAACCAGTTTCTTACCCACTGGACAGTCCACCCATCAAATCCAGTTCAGAGAGAAGGGTTCTGTGGGGGACCGTGTCACAGGGCTCGCAGCAGTCCAGATAGGTGACATCTGTCGGTCTTCCCATGTCCACTGATGTAGTCACACCACTGTAGAAATCCACTAGGATGGCCAGGTAGGACTTGCCCTTGGTGAAACCATACTGGCTGTCTCAAACCACCTCCCGGTCCTCCAGGTGCTTTAGCATCGCTTTTAGGAGGATCTGTTCCATGATCTTCCTGGGCACAGAGGTGAGGCTGACGGGTTGGTAATTTCCCCTCTCTTTGGTGGTATTACTGGCAGAGAGAGAATATGATGCGGACGGCTTTGGAGGGATCAGAGGGGAAATCCTGCTCTCACACTGTCTCCTGTGCTGGAGCAAGGTATGATCTAATCCTGTGTTTTCTGCTGACACCTGCTGGCAGAAGGTCATTGTGGGTCTTAGGCAAAACTTTCCTGCCTAAAAGGCTTTCACAACCTCGGAGGATGTTGTAACCATCTCAAGGGATGATGTCACTGTTGGAACAGGTCTTTCATCTCCTCGTATTTCTCCTACTTCCCTTCCCGTCCCCTTCTTGGTATTGCCAGTTACAATTCGTCCCTGTGCTTGCTGCTACAATATGATCTGATGGAGTGTGTGGTGCATCAGAAGCTTCTTTGTGGCTCAAACACATGGAATCTGCGGACAGCCCTGGAAAGTTGAAGGTTTTAATTTCCTAACTGAAGGAAATTTGAGTTGGAAATAAGTAGGTCCACTGACAAATAGCTGTAAATACGCCAGGGACATCAAAATGAGGGTTCTGCTCCTGAAATGGTGCCAGTCATGTTTACAAATATACTGAAATCCCTACTCATTCTTTATCCAGGCCATTCCCAAGGTGCCTAGCAGATTAGGAATGTGGAAATAATCCATTACTTGCAGAAATAATTGTTCTATCACCAACAATTCAAAAATAATTGCATTACAGCCAATTAACTTTGATCATTCAGGAGATGAGTAGCTGACAGAGCTCTTCACCATGTCAGTGTTCCCCTCCCCTTTTCTTCCCTCCCCTTCTCTCCCCTCCTCTTCCCTCCCCTCCCCTCCCCTCCTGCCAAGCACTTACTCTGAGAAGATGGGAGATAAGGAGGACCACAAACCGTGGGCTTGCTCACCTTTCCCATGTGATGGGAGAGACTACTACACTGTATCTCAGCTGCAAGAGCCTTTCTTAGACAGGGACAACAGTGTCCAGATGTTACAGAAAAGGAGTGACTCCTGATGAGTTTTGAGGCCTTTCTTGGTGGTAGGCTGGGTCATGTCTGTCTTGGCCCTAGACAAACTCTCTCTATATTGGCCCAGCAATTTTAAGCAACAAGCCAGTTTGGTTACATGACATTAATTTAACTTTTCACTGCTTACCACGTCACCAAGATGTTTGTGGTTCACAACATGACACCACATCCTCCTTAGGTCTGTGCAGGGCTTATGTCCCAATCTGCCCACGTTAGAATGCCAGGGCCCTAAAAGGACTTAATTGCCAAGTTCATATTGGGCCCCCACCCACACATTCTCCTCCCTTTGGCACAGGAGCTGCATTTAAGCTGAGGTTGTTTGGTCTGGTCATTGTTTGAGCCAGGGACTTGGCCTTGTAGCTCTTGACATCCTTCCTGTGGACCTGCTGTGTGACTTCCCTGAGGATTTGGATTGTGGTTGTGGCTGGTCAGTGCCACCAGACTTGCTCTGCTCCTCTCATTTGGATCCTGTGGGGCCAGGCTGCTTGTGGTGAGCTCTCTACCCCTTGCCTTTCCTTGCTGTCAACTTTGGCTTCTGGCTTGTTGTGGTGGTGCAACCCTGCTCTCGCTACTCCCTAATTAGCATTCAGCCTGTGCAGGACTCAACCATGGGACTTTTAGGTTGGATATTAGAAGAAACTTCTTCACTGAAAGGGTTCCCAAACACTGGAACAGCCTCCCCAGGGAGGTGGTTGAATCCCCATCCCTGAAGGTGTTTCAAAGACTCAGAGATGTGGTGCTGAGGAACATGGTTTAGCATCAGCCTTGGTAGAGTTAGATAATAATTGAATTGGATGACCTTAAAGGGCATTCCCAACTGATTCAAAGATTCCATGACTTACTCTGTGGTTCAAGACCTCCAAACCTTGCAGGACCTTATGGCTGTGGTGGGAGATCACATTGGTGCAAGCTTTTGTAGCCCCTTCACTGAGGATTAGGAATGGGTACAGAGGTTTGGGCTTAAAGTCAGCTCCTGAAATGTAATGGGTGGAGGCCCCAGACGAGGCTGGTCAGGGCACTTGGAGCTTGTTGATGTACTTCAGACTGTGACATCATATTTGGTGGGATCTCCTGGCATCTTTTTAAATCCATACAGGAGGTAGCATGACTAATGAAGCAAGCTATAATTTTGCCCTAAATTGAGTCTCTCCTTCCTGTTTTCAAGGAGTGAATCCACAGAAGGTACCAAGGACAGTCTGTAGGTTCTTTAGGAAATGTTGAAGGCCATCAGCTACAGGTGGCCTTTGACTTCCACCAGAATTACTGCAGTGCAGCAGGAAAGGCTGTCCCTTAGGATAAACTTGTCTTACCTGACATACATTGAGGGAAGTGGATTTGCTTGTTTCTGCTTGGGTTGGGTTAAACCTCAGAGACCAGGGCAAAGGAACATACCTGACCTCCCTGCAGAGCGTATATTCTCCAGCATGTCCCCAAGGTACAACCCTTGCAGAATGACTAGTTCCTGTATGTCAGAAGAGGCAGAATCCCTGCCTGAGGCTCCCTTTGTTCCCAACCCATGAAGCTTGGCCTTACAAAAGACATAGAATGAGAGAATGTTTTCAGTTGGAAGTGACCTTTAAAGGTCATCTAATCCAACCCCTCAGGCAGTGAGCAGACATTTTCAACTAAAGCAGGCTGAGCAGAGCCCCATCCCTGTTTGGGGATCTGAGCAACCTCCTCCAGCTGCAGATGTCCCTGCTGACTCCAGAGGTGTTGAATTAGATGATCTTTAGAGGTCCCTATCAACACAAACCGTTCTATGATTCTTTATGTGAGATGTAGAGGAGCACAAGAGCAAAGGGACCCAGAAGAGTAACCCCAAAGGGATCCAGTGAACCTGGAACAGCCCTGTTGACCCTGTAAAACTGAGAGGATGTGGCAGTGGCTATTCCAGCACTTCTTCAAACTTATGTCACCTTTTCCTGAGAAGGATACTTCACTGGGAGAGGGTGTCTAGAAACCCTATCCAAAAGCAAACTCCTGCCCTAGAGCAACCACAGCTGGAGCATTTGGTCCAGTTCTGGGATGCCCAGGCCAAGAGACAGGGAACTACTGAAGAGAGTCCAGTGGATGCTGAGAAGCTCTGAGAGGCCTGGAGCATCTCAGTGAGGAGGAAAGGCTGAGAGCCCTGGGGCTGTTGAGCCTGGAGAAGAGCAGCCTGAGAGGGGATCTGATCAAGGCACAGCAACCCCACCTGGCTATTGTGGTCCTGGGCAACCTGATGTGGGTGCCCCTGCCCCCTGCAGGGGGGTTGGACTGAATGATCTGCAGAATACCCTTCCAAGCCCCACCATACTGGGATTCTGTGAGTAGGCTCTACCTGCAGAGCTGAGCTCCTCTGTGTTTCTGTTCACCCAAGGCTTTTTTTTCTGCTCCTATTCTCCAACTTGCTTTCATGCAAATCTTTCTGCAACCTTTCAGTGCTTGAAGCTCTGCTGGATCTGTATGAAACCATCATGAAGAACTCAGTCTTTACCCTTCAAAATATTCACTCCAATTGAGGTTTTTGGTGGAGCGAGCTCTTTTCTGCTAGCTGCCTCTTTGCAACAACAGTAGGCTACTAGAAACCTGTTGGAGGAAAACCCATGACCAAGGGTCAACTGGTAGAGCTCATCACCCCCAGAGAGAGCTGGAGTAATGTCCAGTTTGACTTTGTTATCCTCTGTCTAGAAAAATGTGTGGAAGGGCAGCGAGGAGCTATGAAATCAAAGCTTTGAAAACAATTCCTCCATTCCAGGTTTGCATTTCTCAGTGGAAAATTTTATTTGGAAGTGAAATCAACCTCCTATCCTGTTGGTTGCCTTGAAAGCTCTGATAAAGGTGAGAACTTATTCAGATGGAACACAGATGTTTAATCTGGATAAAAAAGACTTCTAAACAAGCCCTCTATAAATTCCCCTTTGCTAAGCTGAGCTGGCCATCGTCTCAACCATGAAGCTGATTTTGATCTTCAGTGCCCTCCTCGGGGCTTCCTTGTGCCTGAAAACTTTTGTTGGGTGAGTTATCTTTTCATGGGATACCTTTCATTTAAGGCCCTGCTATCCATGTGTTGATTTTCATGATCTTAACTTCAAGAAGTCTGCTTGAGGCACATTCCTTGCTTTTTATGGCTGACTTACCCTGTTGCATTGGTACTCCAGTGTTTGAAGAAACCTCCCTCTACTTTTATTTGGGTTTCTAAGAAGAATGAGTTGAGCTCCTAAATCCAGGTTTACCCAAGCCTTCGTTTTGGTTTTGACTGTACCTAGGGAGCAGTCTCAAGCTTTGATCTATGGATCTATGGATCTATGAATCATAGCATGCTTTGAGTTGGAAGGGACCTTTCAAGGTCATCTAGTCCAAGCCCCCTGCAGGCAGCAAGACAACTACTTTATCACTCTACAACTACCTAAAGGGAGGTTGGATCAAGGAGGGGCCTGGCCCAGCCTCTTCTCCTTGATGACAAGTGACAGGACCAGAGGAAATGGTTTCAAGCTGCACCAGGGGAGGTTCAGGCTAGATGTTAGGAAACATTTATTCACTGAAAGGGTTATCAAACATTGGAACGGGCTGCCCAGGGCAGTAGTGGAGTCACCGTCCCTGGGGGTGTTCCAGTGGCATGTGGACCTGGTGCTTAGGGACATGAGTTAGTGTTGACCCTTCAGTGCTGGGTGGAGGGTTGGACTGGATGTTCTTGAAGGTCTCTTCCAACCAGATATATTTTGTGATTCTGTGACATCTTCAACTAGAGCAGGTTCAGACTCAATGTGTTCCTGGGCAGCCTGTTCTAGTTGGAGGTGTCCCTGCTCACTGCATGGAGGTTGGACAAGATGACCTTTGAGGGTCCCTTCCAACCCAGTGCAATCTGTGAATCTTTGTTCAGAGCCCCAGCAACCTGACCCGGAATGTTTCCAGGGATGGGGCATCTACCACCTCTCTGGGCAACCTATTGCAGTTCCTTTTGTCATTTCATGAAAGCATCGAGTGTAATGCACCTCCAGAAGATTTTAGCCCACCCCCCTCCTCAGCTCTGGGCATGAAGCTGTTTCCTCCTCTTGTCATCATCTACCTCTACCAAGAAGAGTTGGCAATTCTTTCGCAACTCACCTTCAAATAGTTGTAGGCTGAGATTAGATCATCCTGAACAATCCTGAGTTCTGCACCCTCTCCTCTTGGTACTGTTTGCTTGTACCTGTTTTCCCAGGCAGCCTGGAGCATCTGGTGTTCCAGTGGGATTTATGTTCCTAGTGATCCAAACCCCACTTTGTGATCCCCATACCTTGTACAATGCATAGTCCAAGTTAATTGCTGAAGTACCAGTGGAGTGAGGTACTTCCAGAAGGTGATTCATTCCACCTGGAATGGCACAGGACACCCCCTGATGGTATCACCTTCTGACAACACCAGGAAGTTTGTCATCGTCCTTTGACGAGATTGAGGAAAGGAGAAACGATTCCCATATTTGATGCCCCTCAAACATCTGATCATTGGCAAGATCAGCCAGAATGTTTTTCTTCTGCAAGTTGTTGACAAAAAATAACTTCTTGATGCAAGAGTGGATTTAGAAAGAAGTTCTTTACAGTGAGGGTGGCAAGACACTGCAACAGGTTGTCCAGGGAGGTCACGATGCCACCTCCCTGGAAGTGTTCAGGTTGGATGAGGCCTTGAGCAACATGCTTTAGTGGAAGGTGTCCTTGCCCAAGGCAGAGGAGTTGGAACTAGAGGATCATTAAGGTCCCTTCCAACCCAAACCATTCTATGAAACTGTGAAAGACTGATCCTTGTAGGCAGGTAAATACTCATCCACTTGATGTCTTCTTTATGATGAAAGCTTCTGATGAGTAAAAATTGCCATTTAACTCACTCCTATCCTGGTGCCTGTACAACAGATTGTTGGTTGAACTCTTGGGTGACACTAAGTCAACTGCATTGAAGAAGTCCATACCAGCTGGTAGCATGCATGTAACTACCCACCAAATTCATAATCTCAATAACAAGGTCATTCAACCCAACTTCTTTTTGAGACTGTTTCTGAAGACTCACTGATTTTTTGCAGGCACCAGGTTCTCCGAATCCAGGCAAGAAATGAGGAGGAGGTTGAGCAGTTGAGGCTGTTGGAATCACTGGAACACCTTGAGGTATGTTGTCACCTCAGGGCAAGAGAATGGTGCCCAGTGATGAGACAAGGAGCAATGGGCACAAACTGGATCTTAGGAGGTTCCATCAGGAGAAGCTTATTGCCTTTGAGGGTGGTGGAGCCCTGGAGCAGGCTGCCCAGAGAGATTGTGGAGTCTCCTTCTCTGGAGAGATTCCAACCACACCTGGACATTGTGATCCTGGGCAACCTGCTGTGGTGACCTTGCATTAGCAGGGGGCTTGGCCTTTATGAACCTCAGAGTTTCCTTCCAACATTGGGATTCTGGGTTTCTGTAACACAGAGCTTTTATTGAAAATATTTCTGTTAAGAAGGAGAATATTCAAATAACCCTCATGGAAGACCAATGTTTCTTTTTGCAGCTTGACTTCTGGATCAGTCCCTCCACCCCTGGCCGACCTGTGGATGTGCGAATCCCTGCTAACAATGTCCAAGCAGTCAAAGCCTTCCTGGAATCCAATGGAATTGAGTACTCCATCCTGATAGAAGACCTGCAGGTAGGTGCCACTGGCACATATTTTCTGGGAGAACTTACTGTGGTCTTCAAGTACTTAAAGGGGGCCTACATGAAAGTTGGGGAGGGGCTTTTCACAAGGGCTTGTTGCGATAGGACGAGAGGCAGTGGCTTTGATCTGTAAGAGGGGAGATTGAGACTGGACATTAGGAAGAAGTTCTTTACAACTAGGGAACAGGTTGCCCAGGGAGGCTGTAGATACCCTCTCCCTGGAAGTGTTCAAGGCCGGGTTGGATGAGGCCTTGAGCTATCTGGTCTAGTGGAAGGTGTCCCTGCCTATGGTGGGGGAGGGTTGGAACTAGATGATCTTTAAGGTCCTTTCCAACCCACGATTCTATGATTCTTTACGAAAGATGGGGACAATCCTTTTCAGCGGGCCAGCACATTTGTTTGAGATCAACATTGGGTCAGAAGTTGGCAAACTGAGGCTTTTCTCAACACTTCCATCAATTCTTTTAGGCTATTCTGGATAAAGAAAAGGAAGATATGGCCTACAGCAAACAATTGGAGCGCAGCAGTGACAGCTTCAGCTATGCAATATACCACACTTTGGAAGAAGTGAGTACCTCAGCTTTGAGGGGAGAGGATTTCTCTTTTTCTGGCCTTTTTTTCCCACCTTTTTTTTTTTTTTTTCCTTCATTCCTTTTTTTTCAATCACTGAAACATCCTATATTAGGATCCAAAATGTCTTTCCAGCTTCTTTTGGTGTGCAATTTGGTTTCTAAACATATTAATTTTCTAGTCAGCAACCTGACAGAGTTTTGGAACAGGCAGGCATTGGTTGTAATTTTTCATCAACTCTGCAGGGTTCTGTCAAAATCTTTCCTTCTGACCCTCAAATGAGATTGAGAAATAAATTAATCTTAAAATAGGGAAATATAGGAAGATATTTTATTGCCTGAAGTTCTTGAAGAGGGTTTTGAACTCATTCAAGTAGACTTCGATTTCACTTCCTTCTACTCTAAGTGATCTTGATTTGAATCCCTTCTATTTTGTAATGTTAGGAACAGCACTGACTACCCCAATGTAGGGTGAGGTGGGCTTTGAGGAGGTCATAGTAATGAAGGCAAAAGGAATGAAAGATTTCCTCAGGTCCTACAGTAAAATGTCAGTCTCATCATAGCTTTTAATTTCAGCTTTATGAAGAGCTGGATCACATTGCCTATGAGTTCAGCAAAATTGTCAAGAAGATCAAGATTGGGGAATCCTATGAAAAGAGGCCATTGTATGTGCTCCAGGTATGACACATAGCAGAGAATCATTGAATTGTTTGGGTGGGAAAAGACCTTTAAGATTATCAAGCCCAACCATGAACCCAGCACTGCCAGGTCACCATCAGACTATGTCCCACAGCACCACATCCACATGGCTTTCAAGTGCCTCCAAGGACAGTGATCCACCACTGCACAGGGAAACCTGTTCTAGGCCTTCCTTGACAACCCTTTTGGGGAAGAAATTGTTCCTCATGACCAACCTAAACTTCTCCTGACACAACTTGAAGCCATTTCCTCTTCTGTTACTTAGGAGAAGAGATTGACCCCCACCTGGCTCCAACCTACTTTCAGAAAGTTGCCAAGAGCCAGAAAGTCTCCGCTCATCCTTCTTCCCTTCAGGAAGAACAGCACAAATACTCATACATATATTCATTGTAGATACAGCACAATTGAGTCCAAAGCACCCTGGTCTACAGGAGATGTCCTTGATTACAAGGTGTCAACAAGAGTTTTAAATCTTTCTGTTTTCTTTGACAGTTCAGCACTGGAGGAAGCAACCGTCCTGCAATCTGGCTGGATGCTGGTATCCATTCCCGGGAGTGGGTTACTCAAGCATCTGCCATATGGATAGCTAGAAAGGTCATTTCAGGGTTCTTCTCCTATCTTGGGAATGTCTCTGACTATAGAAAAGTGTATTACACCTCGACAGAGCCATGGAATCATGGTATCACTTTGGTTGGAAGAGATCTTTGAGTTCATTAACCCAGCACTACCAGGTCACCGCTAAACCTCAGCACCACATCTCCTTGGCTTTGAAATCCCTCCTGGGGTGGAGACTCCACCATTGTCCTGGGCAGTCTGGTCTATATCTTGACAACCCTTTTCATGAAGAAATTCTTCCTCATATCCCGTCTAGGCCTCCCCTGGTCCAATTTGAGGGCATTTTCTCCTGTCCTTTAACTTTTTCCTTGAGAGAAGAGAACAACCCCCAGCTGGCTCCAGCCTCCTTTCAGGGAGTTGTAGAGAGCCAGAAGGTCTCCCCTCAGCCTTCTTTTCTCCCGGCTGAACAACCCCAGGTTCCTCAGCTACTCCTCACTAGACTTTTGCCCCATACCCTTCACCAGCTTCATTGCCCTTCTTTGGATCCACTGCAGCACCTCAATGCCCTTGGAGTGAGGAGCCAAAAACAGTACCCAGGATTTGAGGTGTGGCTTCACCCACACCAAATACAGGGGGACAATCCCTGCCCTGCTCCTGCTGGCCACACTTGTGCTGATCCAAGCCAGGATGCTGGGCACACACTGGCTTATCTTGCTGTCAACCAACACCCCCAGGTCCTTTTCCACTGGTCAGTTTTCAGCCACACTGCCCCAAGCCTGGAGCATCCATGGGGTGGTTGTTTCCCAAGTGCAAGTGTGTAGCAGCTCTGCTCAGTCTCCTTCACCCTCCCAAAGCCCAACCAACTCCAGAGAGAAGGTGGGAGCTGCCCAGACAAAGAACTGAAGAATGCTGTGTCATGCTAGAGCAGCTGGGAGAAGTTCAGGTAGATGAAATGTAATCTCTCAGATGATGTTGGTGAGGTCTGCAGGGCTTGGAGTTGTAGAAATAACCAAGGACTGATGAAAGATTAGTTTGCTGCTTCGATCTGCAGAGTAACACCAGGTGGTTGGTTATCTTCCACAAGAGTGCCAGAACTTCCACCTCTATAGAAACAAATATTTAGATTCTGCTGACCATGATGAGGCCACCAGAGAAGGTGGTGCCAACATTTGTATGTTGGCAATGTGCCTAACACATCTCAATTCCTCCAGCTTTGGCCCATTCTCCAGGAGAAAATGCTGTTGCTATTTTTCCATTAACTTCATTCTGTCTTCAGGGTGAAATAAGTAGAATACATTCATTGCTCTGTCTCCAAGCTCCAAGCCTAACAAGAAACACTCATGGCCAGCAGCTAATTGCTATTTCTTCTTGTCCTGCCCTAAAAGCCAGGCTTGGAGCCTCTGCTTGAACCTAAGAAAGGAGGGAATGAAATAGGCTGATGGTCACCATGTTGTCTCTGCTTAGATCGCCTCTGACTATGGGAAGGATCCATCCATCACCTCTCTGCTGGACAAAATGGACATTTTCCTGCTGACAGTCACAAACCCTGATGGATATGTGTTCACTCACACCTCGGTGAGTAAGCATGCTGGGTGTCTCAGCTGATCTAAAGAGCTGTCATCCTCTTCCAAGTCAACCATATGTGTAAGGTAGGCTCTGAAAATCTATTTTTTAAAGCTGTAAGAAGGAGCTACAAAAGAGTTGTGCAGCCAAGGACACTAATTCTTTGTCTAACCCATCTTAACCCACTGTGAAGTCACCAGCACTTCAGTTTTTAGAATCATTGAATCATAGAATTGTGTCAGTTGGAAAATATCTCTAAGATCATCAAGTCCAACCATCAAACTAACACCACCACGGCCATTAAACCATGTCCCAAAGTGCCATGTCCACATGTTTCTTGAGCACCTCCAGCTGGCCCACCAGAAATAATCTTAGGCTCATGCCTAGGATCACAGAATATATTTGGTTGCGATGAGACCTTCAAGATCATCCAGTCCAACCATCAACCCAGCACTGCCCAGTCAACACTGAAACATGTCCCTGAGCACCAGGTCCACTCACTTCCTGGTGAACAGCAATGATTCCTGGGTAACAATTTTAATGCGAGGAGCAACATTTGCTCCTTCTTGAAGCCATCAAGTCATGGAAGGTGTTGTTGGGTTCTAAGGGACCTTTAAAGGTGGTCTCATCCAACTAGTGGCTCTTTGGTTTAGGATCGCATGTGGCGGAAGACTCGCTCCAAGATTCCAGGCAGTTTGTGTTACGGAGTTGATCCAAACAGGAACTGGGATGCAGGTTTTGGAGGTAGGAAAAAAATTTCTGGCTTCTGGCTGTCACTAAGAAGAAAGATCCCTTCCATGTGTCCAGATCCTGTCACATAGGACCAGAAATTGCCATCATATATGGGATTGAGGAAAAAAGTGGTCAAATAGGGTGGTAGGTGTTATAGAGTGAGCGAATGCTTTAAGGTTGGAAGAGACCTTCCAAGGTCATCTAGTCCATCCCTTCAGTAAGAACCATCTTCAACTAGAGCACGTTGCTCATAGCCCCAAACAACCTGACCTGCATTGGTTCTAGGGAAGGGGCTTTTGCCACCTCCCTGGGCACCCTGGGACAGGGTCGCACCACCCCCTCTTTTGGTTTGAACCCATCACCCCTTGTCCTGTCACAACAGGCCCTGCTCTAAAGTCTGTCCCTATGTTTCTTATTTACCCCTTTAAGTCCTGAAAGGCCACCAGGAAATCCTGATGGAGCTTTCTTTTCTCCAGGCTCAACCCAACTCTCTCAGCCTGGCCTCACAGCAGAAGAGTTGCATCCCTCAGATCATTGTTGTGGCCTTCTCTGGTGGCAATGACCTGTATCATCTAGAAGTGCATTCCTTGAGTAGTCACATTCTCTGTTGGAGTACCTAAGACCTGACTTTAGGCTCAAGATCTGTTCCTAGGGAAGCCCAGCTCTGTGTTGCTCTGCTTTGACCTTTCATGAATACCATTTTTTACTGGTTTCCCTTTATGCCCTCTTTGCACCAACAGGTCCTGGAGCCAGCAGTTACCCCTGTTCTGAATCTTACCACGGGCCCAGTGCCAACTCAGAGGTGGAAGTTAAATCTGTTGTCAACTTCATCAAGAACCATGGAAACATCCGGGCCTTCCTCACCCTCCACAGCTACTCACAGCTCCTGATGTACCCCTATGGCTACAAATGCACGGAGCCAGCAGACCACGCCGAGCTGGTGAGACCCAGGGACTCGGCTTTAGCTCCTTCTGTCTGGCCAGATCTCTATACTCAAAATCCCAGCATGGTAGGGCAGGAAGGGACCTCTGGACATCATCTAGGCCAACCCCCTTGCTAAAGCAGTGTCACCCAACACCCAGATGCAGCTTGAGGCCCTTTCCTCTTGTCCTGTCACTTGTTTCATGGGAGAAGAGACCCACCCACATCTCTCTCCAACCTCCTTTCGTGGAGTTGTAGAGAGGCAGTATGGTTCAGACTGACTAAATCTAAACAATGAGTCACATTAAAAGTGGCTACTATTTTGACTTCTCCTTCATCTTCTTCGCTCCAGGATGCCTTGGGAAGAGCTGCTGCCGATTCCATCCGCTCCCTGTATGGCACCAGCTTCCAAGTTGGGAGCATCTGCAAAGTTATCTGTGAGTGTTCTGCTGGTCTGGGCTTTTATGGCTCTGTCCCCTCTACCAAGGTCTCTCCCTCCTGCAAGCAGTGATGCTTCTGTAGAGTGACATCACCATCCAAACATAGAATCATAGAATTGTTTGGTTGGAAAAGACCTCATGGAGTCCAACAATACTTCTACTCTACCAAGTCTGGTCCTAAACCATGTCCCTTGGCTCCACATCTCTGAGGCTTATAAACACTTCCAGGGACGGCGATTCAACCACCTCAATGGGCAGCCTGTTCCCGTGGTTGAGAACCCTTTTAGTGAAGCAGTTTCTTCCAATGTCCAACCTAAACCTCCCCTAATCCAGCTTGAGGTCATCAAACATAGAATGCATCAGGTTGGAAAAGGCCCTTATTCTGTCCAACCCCCCTGCAATAAGCAAGTTGCTCAGGGCCCCATCAAGTTTGACCTTGAATGTCTTCAGAGGTGGGACCTCCTCCACCTCTCTGGGCAATCCCTTCCATTGCATTTGACCACTCTCACAGTAAAGAACTTCCTCCTGATGTCCAACCTGTATCTACCCTGCTGTAGTTTAAGGCATCAGAGCTGAGTGTTCACAAAAAACGTAACAGCTGTCCCTCAAGGAGGAGAAAAGGTGAGACAGCAGAACCCAGATCCCTTCATGCTTCTGACTCTTCTCACTCCCCTTTCAGACCGTGCCAGTGGAGGCAGCATAGACTGGAGCTATGATTATGGTATCAAATACTCTTTTGCCTTGGAGCTGAGAGACACAGGGCGCTATGGGTTCCTCCTGCCAGCCAACCAGATTATCCCCACCGCCAACGAGACCTGGCTGGGGCTGAAGACCATCATGGAGCACGTGCGAGACAACACAGACTAAAAGCTGGGGTGGGCATCAGCAAGCTCACAAATCCTCTTCTCTTGGTGGCATCTGTAATGACACAACACTTGGTTGAATAAAACCCTGTGTGCATCCACCTGCTGTGGTTCAAAAGTTTTCAATGGTGGGGCTTATTCACTGCAGCTCTGCATGGAGCATGGCCAGGGAAGGGCAACCAAGCTGGTGAAGGTTCTAGAGCACAAGTCTTGTGAGGAGCAGCTGTGGGAACTGGGGTTGTTCAGCCTGGAGGAAAGGAGGCTGAGGGGAGACCCTCTGGCTCTTTACAGCTCCCTGAAAGGAGGTTGAAGCCAGGTGGGGGTTGATCTTTTCTCCCAAGGCACATGTAACAGGACAAGAGGAAATGACATCAAGTTGTACCAGAAATTTAGGTTAGACATGAACAATTTCTTCATGAAAAGGGTGTGAAGCCCTGGACCATCCAGCCTGACCTTAAACACTTCTGGGGGTGGAGGGGTATTCACAACTTTCTTGGGCAACCTGTTCCAGTGTCTCACCACTCTCACTGTAAAGAATTTCTTCCTAATCTCCAGTCTACATCTACCCTCCTCAAGCTTCAATCCATTCCCTCTTGTCCTAACACTTGAAGCACTTGTGAAAAGTCACTCCCCACCATTCTTGTAGGCCCCCTTCAGGTACTGGAATGCTGCTATAAGTCCTCTACATCCATGGTACGCTTCTTAGAAGATTTTAGGACACAAATGGGGTCCACTTCAATGAGACAAAGCAGGAATAGTGACAAGAGGAGGATGGAGCACTTTCATGGCTATTGAGATGTCTGTGTCCTCTCACAAAGAGAACATTTCCCACACAGTTAAACAAGAAGTTAGCTGAAGGACTTGCATTGGCATGGAGGATGAGGGAACATTAAATATAAGAGCAGAAAGTTGCACTGGGAGAGGAGATGATGCTCATCCTCTAGCCCATATCTCTTACAAACTGTCCTGCCTGGTGCCCTCAGGAGCTCCACCTCCATTAGTAGCCAGGATTGTTCAGTCTGGAGAAGAGAAGGCTCCAGGAAGACCTTCTGGTGGCTTTTCAGGACTTCAAGGGGCTGAGAAGAAAGCTGGGAACAGACTTTTGAGCAGGGTCTGTTGTGACAGGACAAAGGGTGATGGTTTGAAACTAAAAGAGGGTGATTCAGTCTGGAGAAAAGGAAGATGTTCTTCACTGTGAAGGTAGTAAGACCCTGTGCCACATTGCCCAGAGAGGTAGTAGATGCCCCATCCCTGGAACCATTGCAGGTCAGGTTGTTTGGGGCTCTGAGCAACCTGCTCTAGCTGCAGATATCCCTGCTCCCAGCAGGGGTGTTGGAACTTGATGACCTTTAAAGGTCTCTCAGCCCAAACCAGTCTGTGACTCCATGATTCTCTGATCCTGTGAAAGTCATGTGAGCTCTTCAAAGCTGCTGAACCACTTGAGTGATCAGCTGGATCATCTAGAGAGTGAATTGCTCCTCTAGCATGGTGTGGCTACAGGTGGGGGGATTACCAGAGGGGCACCTAATGTGCACCCATACCTCAGTAGCATCCAGTGCCTGTTCAGAGGGAATATGGCTTAGCTCCACACTTGGTAGAGTTAGGTAATGGCTGGAGTTGATGATCTTAAAGGTCTTTTCCAACCAAAGTGATTCTGTGATTCTATGACAGGAAGAATTTGGTTTCAGTTCCATGCTGGTCTTCTTGTGAACCTGAAGGCCCCAGTGGTGCCAATTTCTGGGTGCTGCTGTGGAGGACCTGATGTCAAGCAGGACAATCCAGGCTTTGAGACTGACTAAAGGAATTTAATTTCCTTTAATGAGCCTCAGGACACTGCCAGACCACCAGGGAGGGGGTGGTCCTCTGCCCTGATGTCCCCATATATTTGTTCTGTCCCTTTTCTCCCTCCTAGATTTAGTTAGAGGGAGGATGGAGGTGGAAGGACCTGCTCTCACCCAGCCTGGCTAGTCTGGGGTCACTCACGAACTCACCTCCCTCATTCTGTTCTCCAGCCTGCCAATTTCTTGGGGATTAGGAGCAAGTATCTCAGGGACACACTTGGGAGCCACCAAAGGCTTGGAGATCAGCAGTGCTTGCTGCTGTTGGAAGGGTTATTGAGGCTAACAGGTTTATCTCCATGACCTGTGACCCTCCAGCAGCTGGTGAGTTACTCACTGGTCCATGAACTCATGGTAGAGCAAACACACCTGATCCAGCAGCTAAAATGTCCATTTAGGCTCAGAGGACACAGGGCTTTTGGAAGGGGAGGCATCAGAAAGCACCATGTGGGTTTGTTTTGTGGGGGCCAGACTTTTCTCAGTGGTGCCCAGTGACAGGACAAGGATACAAACGGGAGCCCAGGAGGTTCTGTTTGAACATGAGGAGAAACTTGTTGCTTTTGAGGGTGATGGAGCCCTGGAGTAGGCTGCCCAGAGAGATTGTGAAGTCTCCTTCTCTGGAGAGATTCCAGACCTACCTGGTCATTGTAATTCTGGGCAAGCTGCTGTGGGTGACCCTGCTTTAGCAGGGGTTTGGATGAGATGACCTCCAGACTATCATCAGTGGTCCCTTCCAACCTCTGTCCCCCCCGCTGGGATGTTGTGATTCTGGTTTTGGGTTAAGTGTGACTATTTTGGAAAGGAGCACTCCCACAAGTGTCTCAGACATCTCTATTCACAGCCTCATCTGGTGTCAGCTGCTTCCCAAAGTGACCTACTCTTCCAAAGTCCCATCCTCCAGCTGATAATAGGAACCGCCCTGGTAAAACCCTACTGCTGAGGAAGGCTCAAGGCACATATTTGGCTCTTGGACCTGGCCAATGTATTGCCACCAACGCATGGACCTGGTGACAGGTCTGTGAGCAGGAGGTGCAGAGCATGAGGAACCTTGGATGGGATTGTAGACCTGTCCTGAGGCCTGTAGGCCAAAGCTTTGCCCTAGCTTTGAAACTCCATCCCACCATCCAGGTCTTGAGGCTACCCAGGCCCTCTTCTTGTAGGTAAGGTCCAGTTTTTGGACCCCTGGCACTAAAAAGAACTGGATCAAGACAAATGGAAGCCATTAAAAGGGACAGGATGATACATCCCATGGTGGGATGCTGAGGGACATGGACTGGTTTGGCCTGGAGATGGAACAGCTTTCAAGGGGAAACTTAACAGAGGCTCTAGTGTCCCTATGGGGTTGAGAAAATGCAGCCAAGCTCTTTACCACAAAGCATAAGGGGATACACAATGACAGCAGCTGACAGAAGAGGAAGCCAGGCTGGACACGTTTTTCCACAAGATAGACAGTCCAGCAGTAGGACACATCGCCCAGAGCGTGATGGGCAGCCTCCATCCTTGGAAGACCCCAAGACACAGTGGGGAGGAACCTGATCCAGCCCAGAGCTGACCTTGTTTCATCCAGGAAGTTGGACATAGGCCTCCTGCAGTTTCTTCCACCTCAGCTACCCCATGAAAGACGTCTACCCGAGCGAGGACCTCTACCCTGCCACCACTGCCCAGCATCAGCTCAGCAGCACCACTGGTTCTGCATCATGAAGCCATAAGGGGCCCTCAACCATGGCACCTTCCTCGTGGCACACCCTGCTGGTGGTGCAACCAAACCGACCTGGCTAAATGGGGCGAAAAACCACAGAGAGAAGAGGTCTGCTAAAACCCCAACCCAGATAACACCTGCCAGCCTGGGAACCCAGCCCAGCAACCTGGAGCATCCTTGACAAGCAGGAGCACAGAGCCATCATCGATAAGAGGACAACAAAGAGGCTGCTATAACCGGTGAACAAAGAGGCTGCTGTAACCTGTGCAACAAAGAAACCACTATGAGGAGGTGACCTCCCGAGACAGCAGCAACCAGCAACGGCTGCTCCAGGAGCTGCTGTCCTGCTAGAGACATAAAAATAACTCATTTTGGACCCAAAACTGAGCCACTCTCTCTCTTTCCATGAGCATTACCAGCAGGTGAACATCCCTGGGGCCACCTGGCTCTGTGACACCCAACGCCTGGGAAGAGTGACTTCATCCCTGGTCAGCTGCCCCACTTCTGGAAGAGGTTTGAACGGCACCGGCAATCATTTGAGTGTTTGGTAGAGTTTGAGTTTTGGGTGTAGACATAGATATGGATAGAAGCAATCACCCCTAACGACTTAGATAAGTCTAGACACTTACCTGCTAGTAACTCTGTAGTAACTTCTGGCATACTCTTCTTTACTCATCATAACTGACTTGCTAACAGTCACCTGTGACAAAGCGCCGTTGTCCCTGTGAGCTCTGAGGTCCTACGACACCACAGTCACCACCATGGTGACCCATGCCCATGGGTGGGGTGGTGAATGTGACCATGACACCTCTGTGAGCACAGAGGCTTGTCCTCCCTAGCAGGACCCAGGGATGTTATCAGATCCTCCTTCTTTTGGCTGCTCTTTTCTGGACCGTGCCAAATAAAGCAAACATTTGGGCTCCTGGGAGCTGGTCCTGGCCAATCTCTTTGCTTGCCAGCTCTGCTGGGGACAGTAGATGTAGCCTTGGTGAGAAGGTCCACTAGTGCTCTCCAAGAGGGACTGTATATGTCCTTGGGGGCTGAGACTTGTCTGCCCATGAAGTTCCTCCTGGTCTTCAGCATCCTTGTGTCAGCTACCTGCAGTGAGAAGCTTTTCGTGGGGTGAGTCCTGGAATGGGGCAAGCTGGGTGGGGATGGAGATCAGCGTGAGAGATGCCCTGCCCTGTCTGCTCTCCTTTGGGGTCAGAACCAAAGGTAACATCCTGAAGGAGGGAAAATCCAGCATCCAATTTAGCTGTGTGGACATGGGGAAAGATGTGGTTTCATCCCAGCTTCGGAGGGAGGTTTCAGATTAGAGGGTGCCATATCCTGAGGGCATCACCTTGAGCTTTGCCAGGGGAAGGAATGACTCAGGATGGGGAAATCTTGCTGTTGGAGAAGGAGAGTGATTCCTTCTCTGCTGGTGGCTGCAGCCATCCCTGGGGGAGTCCAGCCAAAGTGAAGTAGAGGCTACTTTAGGAAGTATCCAATGTGTAGATAGATATGGACAGAGCACAGCGATACCTAAGGTATCACCTAACATTTTGGGAGTTCTCATGATGAAAGGAAGGATGGAGACCACCTTGGGCTCTCCAGCCCTTGCTCTTTGTCCCATCATGTCCATTCTGAACCTACATTTTTCACCCTTCACACCAAATTTCCAACAACTGATGCACTTTCCAACCCATTGTGCTGGTACAGACCTTTCATAGCTTCTACCCAGCCCATGATGGGATCATGTCAGTGCTGGAGGCTAAGCTCCTTTCCCCCCTTCCTATGGTCCATGATGGCTCTGCCTCCCTGCAGGGACCAGGTCCTCCACATCATGGCCAGCAACGAAGAGCATATCACCCTGCTCAGGGTGCTGGGTGAGCAGGAAGAGCTGCAGGTGAGCTGTGATGGGACCCTGAGCATCTCCTGGTGTTAAACAGAGCCTGGGGACATTCAAAGTTTTCTCCTTTGTTTGTTCTCCCATCCAATTTTGCTACCCATTTGGGAGAGGTGTAAAATAAAAACATCTTGGGGGTGCTGGTAGGTGAAAAGCTGGACATGGGCTGGCACCATGTGCTCCAAGCCCAGAGACAACCTGTCCTGGGCTGATTCCTAGCAGTGTGGGCAGCAGGAGGAGGAAGGGGACTCTGCTGAGACTCCACCTGCAATGCTGGGGCAAGCTCTGGCGTTCTCAGCACAGGACAGACATGGACCTGTTGGAGTGGGGCCAGAGGAGGCCACAGCAATGATGGGAGGGCTGGAAGCCATCTGCTGTGAGGCCAGGCTGAGACAGTTGTGGTTGTTCAGCCTGGAGAAAAAAAAGCTCCAGCAAGACTTTCTGGTGGTCTTACAGGACTTAAAGGGACTCCAGAAGAAAGCTGGGAACAGACTTTAGAGCAGGGCCTGTTGTGAGAGGACAAGGGGTGATGGTTTGAAACTAAAAGAGGGAGATTTAGACTGGAGAGAAGGTCTTCATGATGAGGATGTCCCAGGTTGCCCAAAGAGGTGGTAGAAGCCCCATCCCTGGAAACACTGCAGGTCAGGTTGCCTGGAGCTCTGAGCAACCTGCTCTAGTTTCAGATGTCCCTGCTGACTGCAGAGGGGTTGGACTAGATGACCTTGAAAGATCTCTTCCAACCCAACTCATTCTGTGATTCAACGAGCAGCCTTCTCACTTCAGGTGAATCAGGAACAATCTGGTCACTGCAAGGTTGTCACATCTGGGATGAGTGTTCAGGTCTAGAACAGCATTGCATTGCTTTGGGTTTCAAATTGTTATAGAAACACAGAATGGCTTGAGTTGGAAGGGACTATAAAGATCATTAGTTGCAGCCTTGCTGCCATGGGCAGGGACACCTCCCATTAGACCAGGTCACTCAAAGAGTCATCCAGCCTGATCTTCCAGGGATGAGGCATCCACAACTTCTCTGGGCAACCTGTTCCAGTGCCTCACCACCTTTGTGGTGAAGAACTTCTTCCTAATGCCCAGTCTACATCTCCCTTGCTCTAGTTTCAAACCATTGCCCCTTGTCCTATCACCACAGGCCTGTATCAAAAATCCCTCCCCAGCTTTCTTGTAGATGTTGGAAGGTCACCCAGGACCCTGCTCTTCTTCAGGCTGAACAGACCTAAGTCCTTCAGCCTGTCCTCATAGGAGAGGTACTCCAGCCCCTTCATAATCTTTGTGGCCTCCTCTGCACCCTCTCCAACAGGTATGGCTCAGCTCCTGCTGCCTTTTCCTTTCTGGTTTGGGTGCTGGGGGTGAACCCCAGTGTACAATTTAAACAGTGGGAGTAGAAAGAGAAGTTTGGGTGGTGAAGAGCAGCATCTGCACCACAAAAGCTGATGTAAGGAGCTATGTCTATCTAGTTAAGGAGTTATGTCTATCAAGTTAAAGAACAAAACCATCACACAACAACCCTGGTAGCTCATCATGTCTGCTCAGATCACAAAACCTCACCATTCAAAGGGACATTTGTATCCAAAAAGTGACATGGCTGAAACATGGTTCTCAAGAGAGGTTGCAGATCTTCCTTCTCCTGGGGAGATTCCAACCCCACCTGGATGTTGTGATCCTGGGCAACCTGCTCTGGGTGACCCTGCTTTAGCAGAGGGGTTGGACTGGATGATCTCCAGAGGTCCCAACCACGCTGGGATTCTGTGGAAGATTCACTGAGTAAGGTGAAGGGACCCTGACCCATTTTGGTAGCCATGTGTGTCACCAAAATTTCTCCAAAGACTTCCTGAAGTCACTCAATGGAAACTCTTATGAGACCCCTTTTGGTGCTGGGGAGCTCAGCAGAGGAGCACCAGCACTGAATGGGGCCAAGCTCTCTCTTCTTCTGCACACCAGCTTGACTTCTGGCGTCACCCCACCAGCCCTGGCCACCCAGTTGACTTGCAAGTGCCCTTCCCAAGTCTCCAAGCAGTCAAAATCTTCCTGGAGGTCAATAACATCTCCTACAGCATCATGATCGAGGACGTGCAGGTAAGAGCTGTGGTGGGAAGCAGGATGAGCTCCTGCACTTCAGTCCCAAGAGCAGGTCCCAAAAGTTGGAAACCATGGGAGGATGGAAGAGAAACCCAAACACCTCCTCCTTCCAGTTTGTTTGGTGTTTTTTTTTTTTCCCCTCTCCTCAACAGGAATTATTAAATGAGGAAAAGAAAACCATGAAGAAGTCCAGGAGAGTAGAGAGGAGCACCAGCACATTTGATTTTGCCTCCTACCACACTCTAGATGAGGTACTTTGCTCTTCAGAACACTGGTTTTGTCTGGCTGAGGTCGCACTCAACTTATGCCATGGTTGCATCCAGGTGGTGATGTTCACAGTGCAGCAAAACCCCTGCCTGGGACATGTCTCTCCTCCTTGGCTGGAGGTCTTAGCTGAGCCAGGAGACCAGGCAACCTTCTGCATGCAGCATGACCTCTTCTGTCACCTCCCCAACTTACTGCAAGTCATCTTCAACTTCATTTTGGAGGTCAGACCCTGTGCATGGAGCTCAGTGGTGGCTCACGGATGCTCTGATGGCACTGGGAGATCTCAGAGCTTTTTCCCCCCCTCACCATTTGTTTTGCTTTTGCAAAAGCCTTTGTGATGCACACCTCTCTGCCTGCACAGAGGTCCAAGCACCTGATCTTCCCCAGGGAAGCACCAGGTCTTCTCTGGCAAAAGCCCTCAGCGTAAGAAAGAGATGGAACTGCCCAAACAAGGGCAGAGGAGGCCCAAAGGATGACTGCAGGGCTGGAACACCTCCACTGAGGCAGTTGGGGTTGGACTAGATGATCTTTAAGGTCCCTTCCAACCTAGTGGAAGGTGTCTCTGCCTCCATGGGTTAGACTAGATGATCTTTAAGGTCCCTTCCAACCCAAACCATTCTGTGATGATGATGATTGAGATAGAATCATAGAACTGTTATGGTTGGAGGAGATCTCCAAGATCATCGAGTCCAACCTTCAATCTAAGGCCACCATGGCCATTAAACCATGTCCTGAAGTGCCACAATGATGATGATGTTGCCTCTGCTGCTGGATAACCTAAAAACCAGAAGCAAAGCCAGAGTAAGCCCATGCCCCAACAGCAGCTCCTTTCAGATCTATGACTGGATGGACATCCTGGTGGACAATCATCCCAGCCTTGTTAGCAAGATCCAGATTGGGCAGAGCTATGAGAACAGACCCCTGTATGTGCTGAAGGTGGGTATGAGGGACACCTTTGCCTTGCCCAGCCCTGGGTGGCAGTGGGGCTGAAGTCCCCTGCTCTCCGTACAGTTCAGCACTGGTGGGCCCAACCGGCCAGCCATCTGGTTGGACACCGGCATCCATGCACGGGAATGGATCACCCCAGCCACCGGCATCTGGACGGCCAACAAGGTAGCCACGTGCCATGGGACCTGGCACCTCGCTGCTTGCCCTCAGCCCTTTCTAACACCTCCCACCATGCTGCTGGGTCACATCCTTCATCCCTAAGGAACACCAAGGCAGCTTTCACTCCTCTTCCCACACAGATTGCTGAGGAGTACGGCCGGGACCCCTCTGTCACTGCCATCCTGGACAGCATGGACATCTTCTTTGAGATTGTCACCAACCCCGATGGCTTCGCCTTCACCCACAGCAATGTGAGTGCAGGGACGCTGCGAGGTGGAGCTTGGTTCAGGGCTGGTCACCAGCATCCATGGCTGCCCGAGCGGTTTGGGATGCTCCTTCCCATGCAGGACAGTGGTGGAGGCAGCTTCCATCTGTCCCTCGAGGGGTGGGATTCACAACCCTGTGATGGTCTCGCTCCCATCTGCTCCTAGAACCGCTTGTGGCGCAAGACAAGGTCCACCAATACCGGCTCCCACTGCATCGGTGTCGACCCTAACCGAAACTGGGATGCAGGCTTCGGAGGTGAGAGCTGGGCCATCAGGTCCCCATCAGCTGCCTCTTGCTTGTGCCTCAAAGCATCCAAACCTTCTGCTAGGAAGGGAAAACCTGGGGGCTAGGAACCCCTCCTTGGGGCAACCTCTTTGCATTGTGCCTCTTCCACTGTGCCCCAGGCTCTGGCTCCAGCAGCAATCCCTGCTCTGAGACCTACCGTGGTCCTTACGCCCACTCTGAGAGGGAAGTGAAAGCCATTGTGGACTTCATCCATGGCCACAGAAAGGTGAAATTGGTCATCTCCATCCACAGCTACTCCCAGATGCTGCTTTTCCCCTACGGCTACAAGACGGCGCCCGTGCCTGACCACCAGGAACTGGTGAGATGACCCCAGAATGTCGACACGGGGCTGTGAGCACCAGAGTTGATGGAAAAGTCAGGTCAGATCACTCCGAGAGCATTCATGCTCCTTTTGTTAAGTGCAACCTGCACTTTGAAGCCCATCAGCTGGTTCCTGGAGGGTGGGTGGTTGCAAGGTCTGCTTCTCATCCACCAAGAATGAAGGGTGTTTTGGGGAAAAGCCAGGGCAGAGGGGTTGGGTTCTATAATGCTGGACCTTAGACCTTGCTGCCCTGGGGCTTCCGCTGTCCCAAGATCTGGGTCCACCATGTCTCACCACTGTTGGCCTCTCCCTTGCAGAATGAACTGGCTAAAAAGGCGGTGAGTGACTTGGCCGCCTTGTATGGCACAAAATACACCTATGGCAGCATGGTGGACACCATCTGTAAGTGTTCCTTCCTCATCCTCCACACTCTGTGTCCACCAAGAACACTCCACTTTGAGGTCACATCTCCCCTTCTCTCTTTGCAGACATGGCTGATGGGACCAGCATTGACTGGGCCTACGACAACGGGGTGAAATATGCCTTCAGCTTCGAGCTGAGGGACACAGGGCGTTATGGCTTCCTCCTGCCCAGCACCCAGATCATTCCCACCGCTACTGAGACCTGGCCAGCGCTTCTGGACATCATGGTCCATGTCCTGGAGCACCCATACTGAACCCAGCTCCTCCTGTATTGTCCCCTCAATAAATAATCCTGGAGATCTTATGGATTAAGGCTGCAACCTCTGACCTCTGCATTGACTTCTGTCCCATGACACACTTAAAACCAATTTTGCCACCCCCATGGTTATATTTTAGGTACCAAGCTCACCAAGTTCCTGGTGCAAACATTGGCACCTCACACTTTTTCAGTCCAAACTGATCCTTTTCCTCCCTGCAGCTGGCACCGTGGGTGGTGGGATTTTGGTCACCTCCTCCACCTCTTGCCCCACCACCAGGTGACTCACCAACGGCCCTGGCTGGTTCCTGGAACAGGTTTGGCCAGGCCAGGGAGTGCCGTGGAAGGGTAGACAGCAGTACCCAACCTTGGCTGGTGCCAGCTGGAGCATTCACACAGCCCTGGGAAAGGGAACAGGTGGTGGTGGGGTGGGGTAGAAGCCACCAGCCTGATGGGATTTAAGAGGCCCCTGAGTGCTGTGGGGACACAGGACAGACTCTTTTGGCTGACGATGATGAGGGCACTCATGCTGCTGGCTGCCCTGGTGGCAGCGGTCGCTGGCACTGAGACCTTTGTTGGGTAGGGGTCTGGCTGGTGGGGGACGGCTGGGATGGGGATGGTGGCACAACCTTGGGCCAAAGACACCCCTGAGAAGAGGCTCAGTGGTGGGGGGATGGTTGGGCTGGGAGTTTGAGTGGAGCCACAGGGGTTGGAGCTTGGCCCCACATCGCTCAGCACCCTCTGACCCCACAGGCAGCAGGTGCTGCGCATCCTCCCCACCAACGAGGAGGAGCTGCAGAAGGTACAGGAGCTGCAGAACCTCGAGGAGCTGCAGGTAACAGGGGATGACGGGGGTGGAGGAGACTGATGGGACTGGAGAGACAGATGGATGTGGGGCAATGGGGCTGAAGAAGGCTGATGGGACTGGAGAGGCAGATTGATGTGGAACAATGGGGCTGGAGAAGGCTGACAGGGCCGAAGAGGCAGAGAGATGTGGGGCAATGGGGCTGGAGGAGGATGATGGGACTGGAGAGGCAGATGGATGTGGGGCAATGGGGCTGGAGAAGGCTAGTAGGGCTAGAGAAAGATGATGGGATTGGAAGGGGGATGGGTGAAGGAAGGTGGGCACCAGCTGGTTAAAAGCAAGGCGAAAGCAGGTGCAGACAGGACAGCCAAGGTGGGATCTGACCTCCCCCCTCTCACTTTCTGCCCCTCCAGCTGGATTTCTGGCTGGAACCCCGTGCCCCTGGCTACCCGATCGATGTCCGCGTGCCCTTCCCCAGCCTGCAGCCCCTCAAAGCACATCTGGAGGCCAATGACATCTCCTACTCCATCATGATTGAGGATGTGCAGGTCAGTGGCGGGGAGGTGGGTGAGATACAGGGTCTCAGGGTGGTGAGGGATGAGGTCTCATCCTGCCCCATGAACCCCAGGCACTGGTGGACCACGAGCAGATGGAGATGCGTCGCAGCCGCGGTGGGATGCCCACGTCCACCAGCACCTTTGACTACTCTGCCTACCATACTCTGGATGAGGTGACAACATGCAAGAGTTGGGGCATTTTGGGGAGGGGTGGAATTTCACTCTGGAATTGCTCCTGCAAACTCCTTCCTCCACCTTTCTGCCCCAGATCTATGCCTTCATGGACCTGCTGGTGGCTGAAAATCCCAACCTGGTCAGCAAGCTGGAGATTGGGAGGTCAACGGAGGACCGTCCCCTCTACGTGCTCAAGGTGAGGATTTGGGGTTCATGGGGCTGAACAGAGCAGGGAGCAGAGACAGCAGGTGACCAGAGCAGGGAGCAGAGCCAGGGACAAACCAACCCCACCCTCTCTGCTCTTGCAGTTCAGCAAGGGGGGTACAAACCGCCCGGCCATCTGGATCGACACCGGCATCCACTCCCGGGAGTGGGTGACGCAGGCCAGCGGTGTCTGGTTTGCCAAGAAGGTAGGAGCAGCTCCTGCACGTGGCTTATGGCCCCCAGAGGCCACAAGGTCCTGCAGCCACCACGGATGCCAGGTGGCTGAAACCCACGGAGCAGCACCAAGGAGAACCAAACTGCCATCTTCTGTAGATTGTTCTGGATCATGAGAATGATGAAGGCCTGGCCTCCATCCTGAACACCATGGACATCTTCCTGGAGATTGTCACCAACCCAGATGGCTTTGCCTTCACACATACCAAGGTACCACCCTGGTTTTCCAGGCCCCAGATCTTAGAGGGATGCTGGATGGGGCTGGTGAGCAGGACTGGAGTGCTGCACACAAAGCCCCTGAAAGGTCAAAGCCTCCTGGCCCATCTTCTATGGGATGACAAGGAGAGCACCCTGACCTGGCAGACCCCTTAGATGATAGCTCCACTTCTCACACAAGGCTAGTGGGGGCCCTGCCCTGGACACCAGCTGAGAGCATTCTGCCTTTCCAGAATCGCATGTGGCGCAAGACCAGGTCCAAGCACTCAGGCTCCATCTGCGTCGGTGTGGACCCCAACCGCAACTGGGATGCAGGTTTTGGAGGTCAGAGTTCTCCCACTCACCCTGCTGTGGGGTTCCCACCCTCCAGTTGGAGGTTCTAAGACTACTGCTGGATCAGAAAGATGCATGGATATGCCCCAGGGAGGGAATGGGATATGCTCTCCATGGCAGAAACAAGGAGTTGGGCTCCACCAGGGCTTTGATGTCCCCTAGTGACCAGCATGGTGGAGATCACAGATGAAAGCCATTGTACAAACATCTAGGAGGAACCTCCAGAGCATTCTCTGCTGCCCAATAAGCAGCTAAAGGCTTGGAAAAGCTCTTAGGCTTGGAAATGGAAAAGGCCCTTTGCCCTTGTGGCTGTCTGAGCCACCCAACTGTCACCAAAGCCACCAAACACCCACACTGTGTTTTCACATCTCCACAGGGTCAGGAGCCAGCGGAAACCCCTGCTCAGAGACGTACCATGGACCCTATGCCAACTCAGAGCCTGAGGTGAAGGCCATTGTGGACTTTGTGAAGAGCCATGGGAACATCAAGGCTTTCATCTCCATCCACAGCTACTCCCAGCTCCTGCTCTACCCCTACGGCTACACCAACACCCCAGCGCCTGACCAGGAGGAGCTGGTAGGGCTGACATAGGGCTTCAAAGCGGGGCAGTGGGATGATGTAAGGCTGCTCTCCTCTGACAAGGAGGAAGAACCTGCATCATGCACTGCAAAGGTGGCATTGGCAAGGAAGGAAGAAGCCCTGGCTTCTCTGAAAGTCCATGGCAACTCCTCCAGAGCAAAGCTTTTGAGCTCTAGAATCATTCTACCTCACAGCATGAGCAAAGATGCTCTCCTGAAGGTTCTATCTGCCAGGCTTCACCCTTCTCCCACTCATGTTTCTCCCTCCTGTGTATTCCCAGCATGAGGTCTCTGAAAAGGCAGTGGCAGCTCTGTCCTCTCTTTATGGCACCAAGTACAAGTATGGCAGCATCATCACCACCATCTGTAAGTAACACTGGGCAGCACTGTTTCCCTCAAAGTGAACCTAAACCCCACAGTCCCAGCATGAGGGGGTGGTGGGGGTGGGTTTGCAATGGAGTTCTGGAGATCATCCAGTCCAACCCCCCTGATAAAGGAGGGTCACACACAGCAGCTTATCCAGAAGGATCTGGAATCTCTCCAGAGACAGACTCCACCACCTCTCTGTGCAGCCTGCTCCAGGGCTCCACCACCCTCACAGCAAAAAAGATTCTCCTGATGGAACCTCCTGGTTTCCAGCTGTTGCCCATTGCCCCTTGTCCTGTCACTAAGCACCACTGACAAGAGTCTGGCCACATCCTGTGGCCACCACCCTTTAGTTCTGAGCATTGAGAGGAATCCTTCTCAGGCTGCTCTTCTCCAGGCTCAACAGCCCCAGGGCTCTCAGCCTTTGCTCCTCACAGAGATGCTCCAGGCCCCTACAGCACCTTCATCTCCAGCACATCCCAGTCTCTTTTGAACTGGGGAGCCCAGAACTGGTCCCAGAACTCCAGATTTGGCCTCACTGGGCCACAGTAGGGAGGGAAGAGAACTTCCCTCGGTCTGTTTGCCACACACTGTTTCATGTCCCCCAGGAGACCACTCTTAGCCACAAGGGCACATTGCTGGCTCACTCCACCAGCACTCCCAGGGCCTTTCCCACAGAGCTGCTTCCCAGCAGGCCAACCCCTCCCCTCTACTGCTTCAGGGGCTTATTGCTTCCCACCTGCAGGACCCTACACTTACCTTGGTTGAACTTCATAAGTTAACTCTCCAGTCTGTGCAGCTCTCACTCAACAGCAGCAGATCCCTCACACAGCTTAGACAAACAGTTCCATTTGACACCTGTATCACACAGAGCCACCAACATTTCACACCCATCCTGTTCTTCCAGACAAAGCCAGTGGAGGAACCATTGACTGGACCTACAACCAGGGCATTAAGTACTCCTTCACCTTCGAGCTGAGGGACACAGGGCGCTACGGCTTCCTCCTCCCTGCCAAGCAGATCGTCCCAACTGCTGAGGAGACCTGGTTGGCTCTGAACGTCATCATGCAGCACACACTGGATCATCTCTACTAACCAGGATGGGTGCTGGAAATGGCTGGAGAAGGGAAGAGAAGAAAATAAAACACCTCTAGAGAAGGATGACGACAGTTTCTTGTGACTTCTTTTTTTCCTAGTCACCACAAAAATCCTTTTTGAAGGGATTCTGATGGAGCATGTGGTGGCCACCAGCAAAACCAGCAGGTGCTGGCCCAGTGGCCTCAAAAAAGGCATGGAAATGGGTGGGACTAAAAAGGAAGGATGGTGCTTAATCTCCTTTTGCTCTGGCAGAGGGTGGAAGAGAAAGAGGCTGGGTTTGTTGATACTGAGCTGGGAGGAGTACTTGACATCCTGTCAGGCTCAGCTAGCATCCAGTGAGACCCAGACAGGCTGTAGAGTTGGGGGAGAGTAACCTCATGAAGTTCAACCAGGGCAAGTGTAAAGTTCTACCCCTAGGGAGGGAAAACCCTCTGCACCAGTATAGGTGATGAGTGACCTGCTGGGAAGCAGCTCTGTGGAGAAGGACCTGGGACTGCTGGTGGACAGCAAGTTCTCCATAAGCTGTGCCCTCGTGGCCAAGAAGGCCAAGGGTATCCTGGGGGACATGGAGAAAGGTGTGGCCAGCAGGTTGAAAGAGGTTCTCTTCTCTCTCTTCTCTGCTTTTGAGAAGCCACAGCTGTAATGCTGGGTCCAGTTCTGGGGTCCCCAGTTCAGGAGAGACAGGAAACTACTGGAGAGAGTCCAGACAAGGCTACTGAGGGGCCTGGAGCATCTCTGCGAGGATGAGAGCTCTGGGGCTGTTGAGCCTGGAGAAGAGCAGCTTGAGAGGGGATCTGATCAATGTTCAGCAAATCCTGAGGGACCTGTGGGGCCAAAAGGATGTGGCTAGACTCATCTCAGTGGTGCCCCTTGACAAGACAAGGGGCACAAACTGGACCCCAGAAGCCTCCATCAGCAGCAAGCAGAGCAGGCTGCCCAGAGGGGTTATGGAGTCTCCTTCTCTGGAGAGATTCCAACCCCTCCTGGCCATTGTGGTCCTCGGCAACCTGCTGGGGTGCCCCTGCTTTAGCAGAGTCGTTGGACTGGATGATCTCCAGAGGTTCCTTCCAACCCCTACCATGCTGGGATTCTGTGAAAAAGCCAAAGGGAGACCCCAGCTGACACTGGGCTGCTGTGGGGTTCTGGCCTCCTCACCTCCAACAATGTGACATTGGTCATACTCGTCTCGGTCTCGTACATCCAGGAGCAGGAAGGGGCAGTCAGGATAGGGCAGGTCTTTAGCCTGAGTGTCCACTTTCTTTGGAGTGTCTTCTTTTTCTATATCCATTTCACCAACACCACTTATCACGCTGCAAGAGAAGGGAGAGGTCCATGTTCTCTCTGACCACTTCCATACCTCTTGGACAGGTCAGAGTGGTTTTCCATCAACCATCCCAATAGCCCAGTTACTTTCCAGTACAGCCAGACACCACACAAACATGGAGAGAGCCTATTTTAGGCTTTAAAGGACATCAGAAGAAACTGATTTTATCTGTACCAACATAAAAACCCAAACAGAACACAGCTCTGCTATGTGAACACACCCTGCTCTTCTGGATCACCTAATTCATTGGATCATAGAATGGTTTGGGTTGCAAGAGACCTTATATAGTATCTATTTCCAACCCCCCTGCCATGGGCAGGGACACCTTCCACTAGGCCAGGTTGCTCAAGGCCTCATTCAACCTGGCCATGCACACCTACAGAGAGGGGGTATCTATGACTTCTCTGGACAACCTGTTCCAGTGTCTCACCATCCTTTCTGTAAAGAATCCAGGTGGTTTATGTCCTAAGTGACTTTGAGATGATGGAAAATAACTCTAAGAATCTGCCAATGTTGAGATCTCAGCAAGTTGGGCACTTCAAAATAACTGTCAGTCATCTGCAAGCAGAGGGTTCTCATTTCATCCCTAGACTGGATACAGGACATACAGAATACAGAATTACTGCTCTGGAGGGACAAGTCTGAACATGCCCAAACACAGCCCACCTCCCCCCCACCCCCTTCACCCTCCTCCCTGTGGGGCTGGAGTTTTCAGTGGGAAACTAGACAAAGGGCAAGGTGCTGGCAAAGTCTGCAAACCTGGACATGCCCAGGATTGTTTAGCGATGTCCTGTGGTTGAGGTAAACAAACTCACACCTTGCACGGGTCCCTGGCCCTCTGCCATGCTTTTCTGGACTGCCTCTGCTTCTTTCCATATTTAGGCAAACTTTATTCCATATGGGCAGTGGGTTGAAATCACCCCCAAAATAAAACTGCCAGACCAGCTCAGTTGGAAAGCAAATGAAGCTGGATTTACAAGCACACCAAAATCGAGACATATGAAGTGCAATGAATATGTGCAAAAGATACAACATTTACATATGTTTACAACTTATAAACAGCACAAGAACCCCCCCCTGGAAAAAAACAGGGGGTTACCAACAGCTTCCCCTTCCCTGATCCCTTCCCCCACCCTATACAAGGGAAAAGAGAAAGAGAGTGTGCAATTCTGGGCTACTCAATTTAGGAAGGACATTGAGATACTTGAATGTGTCCAGAGAAGGGCAACAAGGCTGGGGAGAGAAGAGCAGAGAGCAGCTTGTTAGTACTTAGCCACAAGAAGAACGCAGCCAAGGTCAGCAACAGCTAAGCAAAAGCTACCAGATAGTATCAGCTAGAGAGAAGAAGCCTCAGAGAGAAAAACTGAGTTGATACAACTAACTTTATGTTAGTTATCAGACCAATGGGGAGGTGGTGGAGTCGCCATCACTGGAGGTTTTTAGGAGAAGACTTGACGGGGTACTTGGTGCCATGGGTTAGTTGCTTGGGCGGTGTTGGATTGGTTGATGGGTTGGATGCGATGATCTTGAAGGTCTCTTCCAACCTGGTTTATTCTATGTATTCTATGTATTCTATTCTATGTATTTAGACATGATCATTATTTTCCTTTTTACATCCCATGGTAAGTTATTTACGTTCTACCACTTTTCTACTCAAAATCTGTGGGAAATGTCCTAGGTGTTGGCCTAAAACTACCACAATATGTAAGGAAAAATTAATCTGACCTAGAAGAGCCTGTTCACAAGGGAGACAGAGGAGTCCTGTAAAACTCTATCCAAATAAAGGGAGAGTCCACAGGACAGTTCCCTGGGGGGTCTTTCAAATTGCTGGAAGGGGCAGCTTCCCCTTTATCCTAAACTCCCCACAGCAAATTTCCCCTTTCCCTTTTCTCCACTGGCTGAGGTACTCAGGATTTACAGTCTTCCCAATACACCTACTACATGTCCCCCTTCACATGTAACCCCCCTGCACCATGCATTTTGTGTTCATTTAAATTAGATTCTTCACTTCTCTGGTGAAGAAATTAATACTCAGTAGTCTGCACTCTGTCCTAAAACTTCAGAAGTTGAGGCTGTGTTCAGTGCCTATTCTCTTCAGAGAACCCCCCACCGGTTTACACCAAGACCCCAGGTAAGGACCTTAGCAGCGGCTATTTGTGGTTGACACACACATAGATAAGGAGAACTGCCTGGTTCATTCTTTGTTATTTCAGCTCCCTCTTAGCCAATTCTTCATTTTGCAAAGAAATTGCCCTCCTTAATCCTAACATACAGATTGAACTACCTTGTTTCTCTTTTTTGCCTCTTCTGCCATTGGCCGTTGTTGTAACTGATTAATAGAAGCTGAGATGGTAAACAACCTGCTCTTCTTTACCAAGAAGCCCTGGGTTTCACCAAAGCCTATTTTCTACATGCAGAACTGGAACGTGGGAGGTGATTCTTCCCCTCTGCTCTGGCAAGATCCCACCTGGAGTACTGCATCCAGTTCTGGAGCCTCTATTATAAGAAGGTTATGGATGTGCCAGAACATGTCCAGAGAAGGGACACAAGGATGATTAGAGGGCTGGAGCACCTCTCCTATGAAGGCAGATTGAAAGAGTTGAGGCTGTTCAGCCTGGAGAAGGCTCTGAGAAGTCATTATTGTGGCCCCCCAGTATCTTAAGGGGGGCCTACAAGAAAGCTGGTGAGGGACTTTAGGATGGCAAGTAGTAATAGGACTAGGGGGAATGAGGCAAAAATAGAAACATGTAGATTCAGATTGGATGTAGGAAGAAATTTTTCACCATGAGGGTGGTGAGCCACTGGCACAGGTTGCCCAGGTGGTAGAAGCCTCATCCCTGGAGATTTTTAAGGCCAGGATGGATGAGGCTCTGAGCAACCTGATCTAGCCTGAGGTGTCCCTGCCCATGGCAGGGGGGTTGGAACTAGATGATCCTTGAGGTCCCTTCCGACCCTAACAGTTCTATGACTCTTAACGTGCGTTGTAGCCGAAGCCGGCAATGGCTGCTGTACTCGAAGGCAGCCTCCGCCCGCCCGCCGCCAGAGTCCACAGCCGAGATACCGCTTCGCACAACCGGCGAACCCTGCCGTACCCGTGAAAGCCAACCGCTCGTCCGCAGCCTAGCACCGGAGAACCGTGAACCGGTCGCCCAGCCGGCAAGCCGCCCGCGACCCCGCGAGAGAAGCTCAGCCGCAGCCGGCTGCTGGCAGCCCTGAGCCGGCAGCCCCTCGTTGGAGCGCCGAGAAGCCGCCGCAGCCCGAGCCGGCAGACGCTGCCTCTCCTCTCCGGGGGGAAATTGCTTCCCCCCGGCACCGCGCTCTGCAAAACTCTCCAGCTCCACGTGGTGAACGCCGTGTCGTTTGCTTTGTTTAAATTGTGCAAACCGCACCCTATTCTTTGGCATCCGAAAAGGTCCCGGCCGGCAACGCCGTGATGAAACTGAATAATTTGGAAGTTACAAAAAAATCATATTTACCAAACAAACAAGTAATACAAACTAAATATAAAAGTAAACTAAACAGTAAAAGATAATAAACATATACACATGTACAACCCAACAACAGCCCACACTTCCCTGGGTAAGCCCCTTGCACAAAGCCCAGAAGGCTGTTGCCAGCTAACAAAAAACCTCCCTTGCCGTGCCTGCCACTGTTCTTACGATAACCCAAACAAAACCAGCAGGACAAGCAAGCAAAGCCAGAGGAGAGACAGGAGGAAAAGAAGCAAGAAGAGGGAAGAAGCAGCTGTGCTTCAGATTATGCAGAAATTTTGCTGACCCACAGAAAGGAATAAAGATTTCTCCTAGGTTCTGTTCAGCCCCTTGGAGATGTCCATCCCACTGGACTCTCTCAAATTATCTGGAAAACTTTTGTTTACAACTAGGACATTAGTCTTAATCCTGTAACACAATAAAAAGAACAAACAGAGCACAGCCCCGCTGTGTGAGTGCACCCAGCGCTTCTGGATTACCTATGCCATAGAATGGTATGGTAGGAAGGAACCTTACATGTTACCTAGTTATAACACCCCTGCTGTGGGCAGAGACACCTTCCACTGGACCAGATTGCTGAAGGCCTCATCCAGCCTGGCCATGCATATGTTCCTGGGATAGGCTTGACCAGGCCAGGGAGTGCCGTGGTGGGGGCGACAGCAGTGCCCAACCTTGGCCAGTACCAGCTGGAGCATTCACACAGCCCTGGGAAAGGGAACAGGTGGTGGTGGGGTGGGGTAGAAGCCACCAGCCTGATGGGATTTAAGAGGCCCCTGAGTGCTGTGGGGACACAGGACAGACTCTTTTGGCTGACGATGATGAGGGCCCTCGTGCTCCTGGCTGCCCTGGTGGCAGCGGTCGCTGGCACTGAGACCTTTGTTGGGTAGGGGTCTGGCTGGTGGGGGACGGCTGGGATGGGGATGGTGGCACCACCTTGGGCCAAAGACACCCCTGAGAAGAGGCTCAGTGGTGGGGGGATGGTTGGGCTGGGGGTTTGAGTGGAGCCACAGGGGTTAGAGCTTGGCCCCACATCGCTCAGCACCCTCTGACCCCACAGGCAGCAGGTGCTGCGCATCCTCCCCACCAACGAGGAGGAGCTGCAGAAGGTACAGGAGCTGCAGAACCTCGAGGAGCTGCAGGTAACAGGGGATGACGGGGGTGGAGGGGGCTGATGGGACTGGAGAGACAGATGGATGTGGGGCAATGGGGCTGGAGAAGGCTGACAGGGCTGCAGAAGGTACAGGAGCTACAGAACCTTGAGGAGCGGCAGGTAACGGGATGACGGGGCTGGAGGGGGCTGACTGGGGCAGACAGGGCTGGAGGGGACATGGGACAATGGAGCTGGAGTGGCAGATGGTTAAAAGCAAGGCGAAAGCAGGTGCAGACAGGACAGCCAAGATGGGATCTGACCTCCCCCCTCTCACTTTCTGCCCCTCCAGCTGGATTTCTGGCTGGAACCCCGTGCCCCTGGCTACCCGATCGATGTCCGCGTGCCCTTCCCCAGCCTGCAGCCCCTCAAAGCACATCTGGAGGCCAATGACATCTCCTACTCCATCATGATTGAGGATGTGCAGGTCAGTGGCGGGGAGGTGGGTGAGATACAGGGTTTCAGGGTGGTGAGGGATGAGGTCTCATCCTGCCCCATGAACCCCAGGCACTGGTGGACCACGAGCAGATGGAGATGCGTCGCAGCCGCGGTGGGATGCCCACGTCCACCAGCACCTTTGACTACTCTGCCTACCATACTCTGGATGAGGTGACAACATGCAAGAGTTGGGGCATTTTGGGGAGGGGTGGAATTTCACTGTGGAATTGCTCCTGCAAACTCCTTCCTCCACCTTTCTGCCCCAGATCTATGCCTTCATGGACCTGCTGGTGGCTGAAAATCCCAACCTGGTCAGCAAGCTGGAGATTGGGAGGTCAACGGAGGACCGTCCCCTCTACGTGCTCAAGGTGAGGATTTGGGGTTCATGGGGCTGAACAGAGCAGGCAGCAGAGACAGCAGGTGACCAGAGCAGGGAGCAGAGCCAGGGACAAACCAACCCCACCCTCTCTGCTCTTGCAGTTCAGCAAGGGGGGTACGAACCGCCCGGCCATCTGGATCGACACCGGCATCCACTCCCGGGAGTGGGTGACGCAGGCCAGCGGTGTCTGGTTTGCCAAGAAGGTAGGAGCAGCTCCTGCACGTGGCTTATGGCCCCCAGAGGCCACAAGGTCCTGCAGCCACCATGGATGCCAGGTGGCTGAAACCCACGGAGGGGATGGTGCTCCAGCAGCACCAAGGAGAACCAAACTGCCATCTTCTGTAGATTGTTCTGGATCATGAGAATGATGAAGGCCTGGCCTCCATCCTGAACACCATGGACATCTTCCTGGAGATTGTCACCAACCCAGATGGCTTTGCCTTCACCCAAACTGAGGTACCAGGCCCTACAGGGATGCTGGATGGGGCTGGTGAGCAGGACTGGAGTGCTGCACACAAAGCCCCTGAAAGGTCAAAGCCTCCTTGCCCATCTTCTATGGGATGACAAGGAGAGCACCCTGACCTGGCAGTCCCCTTAAATGATAGCTCCACTGCTCACACAAGGCTAGTGGGGGCCCTGCCCTGGACACCAGCTGAGAGCGTTCTGCCTTTCCAGAATCGCATGTGGCGCAAGACCAGGTCCAAGCACTCAGGCTCCACCTGCGTCGGTGTGGATCCCAACCGCAACTGGGAGACAGGTTTTGGAGGTCAGAGCTCGCCCACTCACCCTGCTGGGGAGTTTCTGCCCTTCAAGTGATTTCTGGACCAGAAAGATGCATGGATATGCCCCAGGGAGGGAATGGGATATGCTCTCCATGGCAGAAACAAGGAGTTGGGCTCCACCAGGGCTTTGATGTCCCCTAGTGACCAGCATGGTGGAGATCACAGATGAAAGCCATTGTACAAACATCCAGGAGGAACCTCCAGAGCATTCTCTGCTGCCCAATAAGCAGCTAAAGGCTTGGAAAAGCTCTTAGGCTTGGAAATGGAAAAGGCCCTTTGCCCTTGTGGCTGTCTGAGCCACCCGACTGTCACCAAAGTCACCAAACACCCACACTGTGTTTTCACATCTCCACAGGGTCAGGAGCCAGCGGAAACCCCTGCTCAGAGACGTACCACGGACCCTATGCCAACTCAGAGCCTGAGGTGAAGGCCATTGTGGACTTTGTGAAGAGCCATGGGAACATCAAGGCTTTCATCTCCATCCACAGCTACTCCCAGCTCCTGCTCTACCCCTACGGCTACACCAACACCCCAGCACCTGACCAGGAGGAGCTGGTAGGGCTGACATAGGGCTTCAAAGCGGGGCATTGGGATGATGTAAGGCTGCTCTCCTCTGACAAGGAGGAAGAACCTGCATCATGCACTGCAAAGGTGGCATTGGCAAGGAAGGAAGAAGCCCTGGCTTCTCTGAAAGTCCACGGCAACTCCTCCAGACCAAAGCTTTTGAGCTCTGGAATCTCACTGGCCTTGCCCTTCTCCCACTCATGTTTCTCCCTCCTGTGTATTCCCAGCATGAGGTCTCTGAAAAGGCAGTGGCAGCTCTGTCCTCTCTTTATGGCACCAAGTATAAGTATGGCAGCATGTTCACCACCATCTGTAAGTAACACTGGGCAGCACTGTTTCCCTTAAAGTGAACCTAAACCCCACAGTCCCAGCATGGGGGGGGGGAGGGGGGCGGGTTGCAATGGAGTTCTGGAGATCATCCAGTCCAACCCCCCTGATAAAGGAGGGTCACACACAGCAGCTTGCCCCAGGAGGATTTGGAATCTCTCCAGAGACAAAGACTCCACCACCTCTCTGTGCAGCCTGCTCCAGGGCTCCACCACCCTCACAGCAAAAAAGATTCTCCTGATGGAACCTCCTGGTTTCCAGTTGTTGCCCATTGCCCCTTGTCCTGTCACTAAGCACCACTGACAAGAGTCTGGCCACATCCTGTGGCCACCACCCTTTAGTTCTGAGCATTGAGAGGAATCCCTCTCAGGCTGCTCTTCTCCAGGCTCAACAGCCCCAGGGCTCTCAGCCTTTGCTCCTCACAGAGATGCTCCAGGCTCCTCAGCACCTTCATCTCCAGCACATCCCAGTCTCTTTTGAACTGGGGAGCCCAGAACTGGTCCCAGAACTCCAGATTTGGCCTCACTGGGCCACAGTAGAGAGGGAAGAGAACTTCCCTCGGTCTGTTTGCCACACACTGCTTCATGTCCCCCAGGAGACCACTCTTGGCCACAAGGGCACATTGCTGGCTCACGGGCAACTTGCTGTCCACCAGCACTCCCAGGGCCTTCCCCACAGAGCTGCTTCCCAGCAGGCCAACCCCTCCCCTCTACTGCTTCAGGGGCTTATTGCTTCCCACCTGCAGGACCCTACACTTACCTTGGTTGAACTTCATAAGTTAACTCTCCAGTCTGTGCAGCTCTCACTCAACAGCAGATCTCTCACACAGCTTAGGCAAAAGGTCCTATGTCATAGTTCAGAGCATGGCAGATGCTCTTTTCCTCTTCTAAAGGAGTAAAAAAAAAAAAGACTCCACACACAGGACTGGAGGATTTGAAAGTGTAAAGGGAAAGGCTACTGCTAACTACACACAACAGTACAGAAGCATTTAAAATACACAAAATCCCTAGTACCTCTCAGCCACAGTTCTCAAACCAAACCTCCTTAGGCAAACCTTCACACCAGCCTCCCTCTTACCAAAGCCAACAAACCCAGGCCTTCACACCTGCCCTCCCTCTTCCATGCCTTGCTACTCTCCATACCACACCACTGTGACGCAGCTAAAATTGGCTTGGCAGCTCCAGGCCCCAGCTCAGCCACCCCAAGCCCAAGCAGTCACATTGCCAAGGCTGACACCAGGCCTCGCTCCCCCACAAGGGATAACAGCCTATGTGTCCTGATGCGGAGGAGAGATGGAAAGAAAGAAAGCAAACTGATTATGCAGCTAGTTTTGTAGGGATGCAGGACTGATGTGAATGCAATACTCTTCCTCATCCACCTTCTAGACACTCTAAACCTCCTGCAGGCTTGCAGCTTTGTGGTTTCTTAAAGCACCTCCCCTCAAAATCAGCAGAGTCCCATCTGACACCCATATGACACAGAGCCATCAACATTTCACACCCCTCCTGTTGTTCCAGATGAAGCCAGTGGAGTAACCACCGACTGGACCTACAACCAGGGCATTAAGTACTCCTTCACCTTCGAGCTGCGGGACACAGGGAGCTACGGCTTCCTCCTTCCTGCTGAGCAGATTGTCCCATCCGCTGAGGAGACCTGGTTGGCTCTGAAGGTCATCATGCAGCACACACTGAATCATCTCTACTAACCAGGATGCTGGAGCCCCAGAACAGGCTGCCCAGAGAGAGTGTGGAGTCTCCCTCTCTGGAGGGATTCCAACCCCACCTGGCCATTGTGATCCTGGGTAAGCTGCTGTTCTGAAAGTCCAGTGATCAGCCACCTGCTCTGGCAGGTCAGAAAAGGAGGAAACAGAATCACAGAATATTAGGGGTTGGAAGTGACCTCTGGAGATCAAGTTCAACCCCCTGCCAAGGCAGGTTCACCTAGAGAAGGTCACACAGGATCGTATCCAGGTGGGTTTTGAGTGTCTCCAGAGATGGAGACTCCACCACCTCTCTGGGCTACCTGCTCCAGGGCTCCCACCCTTGAATTAAAGAAGTTCCTCCTCATGCCTATACGTAGTTTCTTATGTTCAATTTGTGCCCATTGCCCCTTGTCCCATCACTGAGCACCACTGAAGAGACTGCTTCCATCCTCCTTTGAGTATTTAGAAGCATTTATGAGATCCCACCTCATTCTTCTCTTTTCCAGACTGAAAAGCCCCACTCCTCTCAGTCTGTCTTCATGAGAGGTGTTCCAGTCCCCTCAGCATCTTTGTAGCCCTTTACTGCACCTTTTCCAGGGGGTGCACTGGTTTACAGTGGAATTCTGGAGACACTGCCTGCTCCCCAAGAAGAGGAGCACCAGCAGGTGATTTTTGAAGGAAGATATAGGGGATAAAAACCCCCTTCTCAGCACATGTGGAGGCCTTACTCTTATTTAGGACAAAGCCCACCACACAACACCACAGCAAGGGATGAAGCAGAAGCAGCAGTAAGAAGCCAAACCTTCTAGACACTAAAGAGAGGGCAGAGTTATTTCTCCTCCAGCTCCCAAACACTGTCTCACAATCTGGCCAGGAGAAAAGGCAGCTGTCAGTTTGTGGTGCCATAGTGGACCTTACCTCCAAAACCATCTTTATTACAAATACTTCTCATTAACATAAATTAATTAAAAAAACAACCACCAAACGAACAAAAACCCAAACCCCACAACGTTATAGAATCTTCTCTCCCGTATTTTGGCAAGTTGCTGATTTGTCTGCTACAAAACACCAAGATTTTTGTTCCCAGATGTTTTCTGGCCCCATTTTTACCTTTGTGTGTCTTCTACTCACAGTCCGTGGTTTTGGACACAACACAGGAGTATGTGTGTATGTGTGAACTAGAAGCTTCACATTTTCTACTGGTCACAGGCTTTACTACCAGTTTCCTCCATCTCCTATAAAATGAGATTGTCCTGAGGTTGCCCCTCAAGGTCAGCCTTGCCAGAGAGACCATTCCTGGTTCTATGGAACAGCCACTCCAGCTCCCCCTGCCGCACCCCAGCTGCCATTTATAAACCACCACTGCCTGTCTCCATGGAGTCCCTGTAAAACCAGGCAGCCCTGCTTGCGGGTCCCAGAACCTCCCTGTTCACTTAGTAGAAGACATCACTGCACTGTTTATTTCCATGGCCTGTGCTGGAGGTTGCTCCTGCCGAGCGAGCGGGTGGTGAGGGATCCGGCAGAGCTGGGGAGACTGGAGCTGCTCCTCACGGTGGTCACCTTGGAGTCACGGCCTGAAGAGCCACGGCTCAGCCGGCCTGGGGGAAAGAAACCCAAAGGTTAGAAGCTGTGTGGGTGATGCAATACGAGGAGGCCACAAAGATGGTCACAAGGCTACAGCATTCCTGTTGCAAGGGCAGACTGAGGGAGTTTGGCCTGTTCAGCCCGGGGAAGAGAAGGCTCCAGGGAAACCTTACAGCAACCTTCCAGTATCTGAAGAGGGCTTGCAAGAAAGCTGGGGAGGGACTCTTGGTAAGGTCATGTGGTGACAGAACAAGGGGCAATGGTATGAAACTAGAGCAGGATGGATTTAGATTGGACATTAGGAAGAAGTCCTTCACCATGAGAGTGGTGAGACGCTGGAACAGGCCGCCCAGAGGACTTGTGGACAGCTCATCCCTGGAAGTGTTTCAGACCAGGCTGGATAAGGCTTTGAGCAACATGGTCTAGTGGGAGGTGCCCCTGCATATGGCAGGGGGGTTGAAACCACATGATCCTTAAGGTCTCTTCCAATCTAAGCCATTCTATGACTCTATGACACTTCCAGCACTGGTGAGGCCACACCTCAAATCCTGGGTTCAGTTTAGGGGGCTCTCACTCCAAGACATTGAAGTGCTGGAGCGTATCCAGAGAAGGGCAACAAAGCTAATGAAGGGTCTGAAGAACAGGTCTGGTGAGGAGCAGCTCACAGAATGGAGATTGTTCAGCCTGGAGAAAAGGAGGCTGAGGGGAGACCTTCTGGCTCTCTACAACTCCCTGAAAAGAGGCTAGAGCCAGGTGGGGGTTGGTGTCTTCTCCCAAGGAAGAAGTGATTGGACAAGAGGAAGTGGCCTTAGGCTGTCTAAGGGGAGGTTTAGGTTGAACACAAGGAATAATTTCTTCCCAAAATGGGTTGTCAAGGTCTGGGCCAGGCTGCCCAGGGCAGTGGTGGAGTCCCCACGTTGGAGGGCTTTCAAAACCATGTAGATGTGGTGCCCAGGGACATGGCTTAGTGGCAATTTGGCAGTGCTGGACTGGATGATCTTACAGGTCTCTTCCAACCAAACACTTCCATAGCACACAGATGAGCTGGTGGCCTTTGCTGGCTCTCCAGCTCTCATTGAAAGATTGGTCCTATCGATAACTCAGTGCAGGGCTCTGGGCTGTCTCTACCTAGCTGTGGAGGCCTCAGAATCTGAGGATCTTATCACCAGTAAAACCAGGATTGGGTACATTTTCTGAGTCAGGCTGGAGAAAAAGCCTTCTCCTAGCAATGTCAGAGTGCAAAGAACAAAACAGAGAAGTGCTTCAGGCTCAAGAGCTGCAGAAAGCAGCCACTGCATTTGTCCTGGAGTCTTACTGGCAGTGTCTGAAGGCATGTGCTCCTCTTCCAGGTAGTACTTGATCTTTTGGAGATCATCTGCAGAAAACCTCCATTTATTCTCAGCACGTGTGGGTGGCACTTTGAGAGAGGGCTTCCTTCGGGCAGAGCCAGTGAGAGTTGTCACCTGACAGGACACAGGGAGTGAGCCGGTGATGAGACCTTCAGGGATCTTCTGTGCAAGGACCTTCAGGCCTGCAGAGAGAGGTCACACGTGATCGGCGACCACCAGCTGACATGGGGTCACTGATGTGACCAGTCACAAATAAAACAGAGCTGAATATCCAGCTCTTTCCAACCTCCAGCTCACACAAGCCTTGCTCTTGACCCACCCAGCTGAGATCTCAGGAAACCCTGCCCATGCTCACTTACCTCCAGACAACATGAACAAGTTCTCAAAGCCCCTCTCACACATGGTTGTGGCAGCTTGACTGGCCAACCTCTCATCGTTGTCATATAAAATGATAATTTTTCCATGGGCATTTTTCTGAGAGAGGAGCTCAGGATTTATTTGTCAACTTAAGGTGACTTAAGGGAGTCATACAAGGTCGGGCTTGATGTGGCTCTGTGCAGCCTGATTAGTTGGGGATGTCCCTGCTTACTGTAAGGCCGTTGGAATGGATGACCTCTAGAGGTCCTGCCAACCCAAATCATTCTGTGACTCTATGATTCTAGGGTTAATATCTTCTAGAAAGAAAATGAGACCCAAGCAGGTAGGACTGGAGGCTTAGACACTCCCTAGCTGATTTGTGAGCATCAGGCAGGAAGATCTTCCCTTTTCTGGAGCTTTAAAGATGAAGGACACAGTCTAGTCTCCACTGGAGTGCAGGCCCTGCAGCAAGTGCTCACCATTTTGGAGGTTACTCAGATGAAGGTGCTTGTTACAACCTCCCCTCTCCCGTGCAGCAATCACAAGCTTAACAACCTGGGAAATTAAGAGCCTAATGCTAATAATCCTCTTTGTGTCCTCCAGAGAAAAGCCAATTCCCATCAAAGTGCTTAGAGGAAGTGAAAAGGATGTGGTCAAGGCATCCTTCAAGGAGCCCAGTGCTTCAGTAACAACAGAGAACAGGTGATCAGGTGTGACTTTGCCTTCCAGCAGCAAGAAGCCAAGAAATGCCAAATTCAGGAAGCTCCCAACAGTCAAGAGGTTTTACAGCCTTGAGAAATAGAATCTGGTGTCTGGGCTCCCCAGTTCAGAAGACAGGGAATTACTGGAGTCTAGTGAAGGGCCATGAAGATGCTGAGGAGCCTGGAGTATCTCTGTGAGGAGGAAAGGCCGAGAGCCCTGGGGCTGTTGAGCCTGTAAAAGAGCCGCCTGAGAGAGGATCTGCTCAATGCTTAGCAAGAGTTCAAGGGTGGGGGACAAGAGGATATGGCCAGACTCTTGTCAGTGGTGCCCAGTGACAGGACAAGGGGCAATGGCCACAAACTGGAACCCAGGAGGCTCCATCTGAACATGAGAAATTTCTTTGCTGCGAAAGTGGTGGAGCCCTGGAGCAGGCTGCCCAGAGAGGCTGTGCAGTCTCCTCTGGAGAGATTACAACCACACCTGGCCATTATGGCCCTGGGGAACCTGCTGTGGGTGACCCTGCTTCAGCAGAAGGGTTCAACTGGACGATCCCCTGAGGTTCCTGCCAAACCCCACCATGCTGAAATTTTGTGACTCTGTCATCTGATGGTGGCAAGTGGAGCCACACCAGGTAATCACAGGCAGCCTAAAGGACCTCCCCTCCTCTTTGAAATCTCCATTTCTGTTGGTTAGACATTATCCTGGACACAGTGATTTCTACAGCTCAAATTGCCTTTGGAAGTCCTCACCAACATCCCCCAATCATTTTTCCAGCCAGTACTCTGTAGGTCAAGGATACATATTCCAGAATACTATTTGTGTAGGGGTTCATGGTTCTAGACAGCGTTGCAATGGGGTACGAATGTGCTGCAGAGGACAAAAAACAAGAGTGAAAAATCAAACAGTGGATAAACAGCATCCAGGACACAGCTTCTTAAGAGTTCAACAGACTCAAACACCCACTCAATAAGGAACTAAAACCAGCCTGGATTCCCCCCATCCCTATCCAGGCAAGATGGTTTACTGGATTAGCACTGGGAGTGCTCTGTACCCAAGTGATGACCACCTTGGAAAAAAACAATTAAGCCAGCCAGAAACTGACTCAAATTCTCTGTCCTCTCTGCCCTAGTGAGGCCACAGCTGGGGTACTGGGTCCAGTTTTGGGCTCCCCAGTTCAAGAGAGACAGGAAACCACTAGAGAGAGTGAAGTGGAGGCTCCAAAGACATTGAGAGGCCTGGAGCATCTCTGTGAGGAGGAAAGGCTGAGAGCCCTGGGGCTGCTGAACCTGGAGAAGAGCAGCCTGAGAAGTGAATCTTCTCAGTGCTCCACAAGAGCTGAAGGAACAGTGGGGCCAAGAGGACGTGGCTAGACTCATCTCAGTGGTGCCCCTTGACAGGACAAGGGGCACAAACTGGATGCCAGGAGCCTCCACTGGCAGCAACCAGAGCAGGCTGCCCAGAGAGGTTACGGAGTCTCCTTCTCCGGAGAGATTCCAACCCCTCCTGGCCATTGTGGTCCTCGGCAACCTGCTGGGGTGCCCCTGCTTTAGCAGAGTCGTTGGACTGGATGATCTCCAGAGGTTCCTTCCAACCCCTACCATGCTGGGATTCTGTGAAAAAGCCAAAGGGAGACCCCAGCTGACACTGGGCTGCTGTGGGGTTCTGGCTTCCTCACCTCCAACAATGTGACATTGGTCATACTCGTCTCGGTCTCGTACATCCAGGAGCAGGAAGGGGCAGTCAGGATAGGGCAGGTCTTTAGCCTGAGTGTCCACTTTCTTTGGAGTGTCTTCTTTTTCTATATCCATTTCACCAACACCACTTATCACGCTGCAAGAGAAGAACAAGCCCACCTGATTCAGCACCTCCCTCCCTCTGGTGAAAGCACTTCTGCTGCAGCAGGTTTCCCCCCACACCACACCAGCCTCTCGGGAGAGTAAGAACTGTCTTGGGGCAGGGGGGGGGACGTGCTGCGCTGCATGGCGGGCTGCCCTGGTCCTGCCTCGGTGAGCTGCAGTTCTAGATCATGACATGAACAGAAAAATCCAGATACTTTGTGGTCACTGAATTGATGATTTTGATGGTGATGGCCAACCTTTCTGTTAACATTTAGAATCATAAAATTGTTTCAGTGGGAAGAAACCTCTAAGATCATCAAGTCCAACCTTCAACCTAGCACCACCACGGCCATTACACTGTGTCCCAAAGTGCCACGTCCACACGTTTCTTGAACACCTCCATGGGTGGGGACTCCACCACCTCCCTAGGCAGCCTGTTCCAATGCCTGACCACTAATTCAGTGAAGAAATTTTTCCTAATATCCAACCTAAACCTCTCCTGGCACAATTCCAGGCCATTTCCTCTCATTCTATCATCTGTTACCAGGGAGAAGAGACCAACCCCCACCACACCCCAGCCTCCTTTCAGGTAGCTGTAGGGAACAGTAAGGTCTCCCATTTGCTCAGGTACAGCAAGAGAAGGGCTGAGACAAAGCTTCCTCTTACAGTATCTCTGACCTTGACTAGTCAAGTGGTGGGTTTGGGAATTGGACTCTTGTTCTGAATCATGGGACAATCTGTCCAGGTCAGCAGGAAGGCACACTTCTGAGTTTACCAGAGAAGTTAATAACATGGATTCTTTTATCCAAGGGCATGGATTGAATCCCACCAACATCTTTCCTTCAAGTTTAGGTAGGACAGGAGATACAATTTCTTCCCCAGAAGGGTTGTCAAGCCCAGGAACAGGCTTCCCAGGTGAGTGGTGAATTCCCATCCCTGAAGGGATCGAAAAGCCATGTAGACGTGATGCTGAGGGCCATGGTTTAATGGGGACCTGTCAGTGCTGGGTTAATGATTACTACTCAGAGGATCTAAAAGGTCTTTGCCAACCAAAGCAATTCTATAATCCTATGATTTTCTTGTCAGCCATTTAGACACTCATCAAGTAGCAACAGTGTTTGGTTGCAAACCAAACTCATTAAGAAAGCAAAACCTGCCAAAACTCTCTCTCACTGACATCTCCAGACCCGCAAATCAGGCTTTAATGAGAAGGGCAACATAAAGCCACTTCTTCCCAATTCAAAAGAAGTAGCTGGATAAGACTAATTGTGTGCTAGGAGAGGAAGAAAATGGTGTTACTGTGAGGCACCTTTGCAGCGTGGACCTATGGGAGTCCCCAGTTCCTGTGCTGTTTAGGAACAGGACTGGACTAGGTGACCCATCAGGGCTTCCTTTCCCATTTGTCCCTCCTGTGACTTCTGCATCTGGAGAGGCAGAATCAGCATCTGGGGAGAGAACAGGGTGCAGAGAGTTCAAGTGCTACAGGAAATCAACAAGCAGGTTTTGAGGGCAGTTTCTATCCTTAGAAGATAGTGCCTCTCAAAGACAGCCTTATCTTCATCCTCTTACAAGGGGGACTTACCCTGGGCCTCATATTGAAATAATAAAGGGACATAGGATTTTTTAAGGGCTCAAGAACCCATCTGAAGAATTCAATAAAGATTTAATTCTTGATGCACGGTATCTACTGAGTTACTACAATAAACCTGGCAGCACAAGGCCTATCTTACTTGCCAGCCTTCGTTTAAGGAGTGTTTCTGTTCCCAAAGTGGCTGCAGGCCACAGGTCAAGTTATTTTTCCCCTCCTGATTAAAAGGCTCACAGAATACTCAGCTATGTCTGTCAGGATACAGTTCATCATGAGACAGCAATCTACAGCTTTTTCTCTTTGTGCTTACAATAAATCTTGTTACCTTCCAGCTTCTGTATCTCCTCATTTGTCACTTCTAGGGTTTCATCAGATAAAGAGGCAACCTGGATGACCTGCAGGGAACAAAAGCAAGCAGAGATACTGTGATAGGCATGTACTGGTGTCAGCAGGGATCAGCTTTAGCAAAAACAACCCTCAAGCCAAACCCAGCTTTAACTCACAAGAATTTATACTGCAAGTTTTATTATTGTAGAAGAAAAACAAACAAACACACACCCCAAAACAAAACCAAACAAACAGACAAACAAAAACAAGCACACAAAAAACCAAACCACAAAAGAAAGAAGACTCATCCTTAGAATGAAGAAAAGCAGATGTGTGGTGCTGGCAAATTCAAGCACCAGGGTGCTTTTGGACCTCTTAGAAAGATGGGGATAATCTTTTAGCAGGGCCTGTTGTGGACAAGGGGTGATGGCTTCAAACTCTCTAGGCTAGAGAGAAGGAAGACTTTTTTACACTGAGGGTGGCGAGACCTTAGCCCTGGTTCCCCAGAGAGGTGGTAGATGTCCCATTCCTGGAACCACTCCAGGTCAGGTTTCTTGGGGCTGAGCAACCTGCTCTAGTTGCAGGTGTCCCTGATAAGTGCAGGGGGGTTGGACTGGATGCCCTTGAAAGGTCCCTTCCAACGCAACCCACTCTGATTCTAGATTTATGTAGCTGAAACATTTCAGAGTGTACACCACCCTGGCTAAATATCACACAGGTTAACTGGTTTGTGAGAGCAGACTGGAGATATTCAGGTACTGCATCAGTTCACCACACCACTGAGTCACCCTGTTCTTAACCTGGGGGAAGTCAAGATATGAGCCTGAAGAATCCCACTCCTTCAACACCTCCAAGTTGAATCTTCCTTTTCCTTCCCTTAGAAAGTAGCTTGTCTTTTTCTAGCTTTTCCATTTTTCTAGCTTTTTCCATTTTTTAACATTTTGATTCATTACTTTTAAATTAAAAGACAAGCAGAAAGCCTTCAAGTTACAGCCTTCCCACCCTCTGCTGTTAAACTCACTGTCAGGGAGGAGTTTGGCCTCTGTCTACCTGACACACAGCTTGATGAGAGCAGATTTGAGTGCTACTTGATGTAGCCTTGTTTTAAGAAGCTTGAAAATCCTCTTAAGTTAATGGACCAAAAAAAAAAAAAAAAAGCACAAATTTCAGAGTCATCACAAACTTCAGTTTGACAACTCAGTGCATTTGACTGCTCTGAAAAATGGTTTGATTTTATTGAGAGAAACCTGGGGGCAAGAAGTTGATACAAAGGAATTAAGTATTAAGGCTACATAACTATAGAGAAAGCTTTGGACAAAGCCAAAATGCTGATGTGATGATGATGAAACTTATTGATAACAGTTTAAAAAAATATTGATAAAAGATAACTTTGAGAGGCCAGAGAGGGATCTATACATACCAACTGGGCAAAAGTTGTCACTTTCAGCCTTTTAAACAGCTCATCCTTTTTGTACCTGTAATCTTCAAGAAGAAAACAGAAGAGGACAACGTGAATTTTCAGTTAATTCCCAGCTTTTGCAAATACCAGGTAATGGGCTTAGTTTCAGCTATTCTCATCAAGTCTCCTCCCCAGCAAGGCAGGATTTCAGGGTGCTAAGACAGTGCTGAAGGATGGGAGCAGGAAACCTGAGGGCATTATGAAAAGTAATACCAGTTTTAAAGAGATTTTGTCCAGTAGAGGAAGCAGATTTAGTTGCCTTTAGGTTTAAAGATGCTTTACTTTGTGTTTTCTGCTCTGGCTGGGGGCAAGAAGCAGTTTCATGAATTTATCATCTTGCCTGGTGTAATTTGAAGGCTGCTATGGATGCAAAACCTCTTCAAAGATTTAATTCGGGTCAGTCACAGCAGAATCAGAGCATAGGGGCACTGCATCCTTCAAATACTAAGCTAAATATGGATGTTTAAACCTACTAATTAAAAAACTTCATGTTTACTTGCTTTATATTTTGATTCCTACAATCTGCTGATGTCTAAAGGAATGAATAATTGACAGAAGTTGTTTAAGGCAGAAAATTGAACAGCAGACCAGCGTGGACACCAGCTCAAAGCACATGTAATTGCTGTGGAGAAACTGGCCTAATTGGATCTTAATCCTGAAGACAAAGCTTAGGTAGTAAGAAAAACAAGGGGGATGACTGGCAAAGAAGTAAAGCAGAGATTAAGAGCCCTAAGTAAGTGCTGACAAGGATGGAAGCCTGATGGTATCCAGATACTTGAGATGTATAAACACAGGAGAAAGAGAGAAGCCTTCTAACATGCAACAAAAGGGTGTATGGAGCAGGAGAGAAAAGATGAGTATCGGAAGGAACATCTTGATATGAAATAGCCTCCCATGGGGAGTAACAGAAGCCTTGTCCTTTGGGAAATACACAGCTAGAGAGAGCAGAGGAGGGGAAAAAAATACACAAAAGAACAACCCTGAACTGTCAGGGGAAGCCAAAGGCGACGAAAATTCCTTCCATCTCGGGCCCTGCAGCTGCAACATGAGTTCTGCACCCAACCCTTGAAGCCCTGCTCTAACAAATCTAAGCTCTCTCAGAAAATAAAAGCGCTCCTCAATTTTCCTCCTCCTTTGCCAGGCTCCACCTCTGAAGTCACAGATTCTTATTTTTTAAAACAAAATTGAAAAAAAACCCCAAAGTTTCTATTTTCCTAACATTTTCAGTAACTACTGGAGAGCTTGCTCAGCCTGCACAACAGAAGGTGCTGGAAAGACCTTCTGGTGGCTTTTCATAGAATCCTAGAATGGTTTGGGTTGGAAGGGACCTTGAAGTTCATCTAGTTCCAACTCCCCTTCCATAAGCAGGGACACTTCCTACTAGACCAAGTTTCTCAAGGCTCCTTCCAGCCTGGCCTTGAACACTGCCAGGCTTGGAGCCTTCTCAACTTCTCTGGGCAACCTGTTCCAATACTCCACCACCCTCATGAGGAAAAATTTCTTTCAGTACTTAAAGGGCCAAATAAGGTATGGACAAACTTTCAGCAGGGCCTGTTGTGACAAGACAAGGGGTGATGAACTAAAAGAGGGAGATCTAGACTAGAAGGAAGACATTTTTACACTGAGAATGGTGAGACCCTGGCCTAGGTTGCCCAGAGAGATGGTAGATGCCCCATCCCCCAGAGCTGTTCTAGGTCTGGTTGTTTGTGTCGGGAAGAGAAGTCCATCGGCGAGGAGGGTGAGGGAAAGACTCGCAGCAATCAATATGATTGATAAGCAAGCTTCAACTTTATTGTTCCACACTTCCTTATTTATAGTGTTATCTTATACATAGTTAATTCTATTCTAATTTAACACACACTATTGGTTACTTTCTAAAAGGTTACATCATTATTTTCACTACTCTGTGGAATTTCCTAATTGCCCTTTTTCCCAGATCTTCACCTACTTCTTATCTTGTTTGCCTTCCTTCTCAAGGGCAGCTTGACTTCATCATACCAAGCATCAAAACTTTTCCACAACTCCTACTCCATTGCTATATTAATAACAGAAAATCCTTCAAGGCCTAACTTGCACAGATGTTCAAACCATTTCCCAACAGTTTGGAGCTCTGAACAACATGCACTAGTTGCAGATGTGCCTGCCCACTGCAGGGGGGTGTTGGACTTGATGACCTTGAAAGGTCCCTTCCAACCCAACCTATTCTGTGATTCCATGATTCTATATTCAAAACCAGTGTCTCTCCAGCTGTTCAGCTAAGAGGGCTCACAACAGAGAACAGGACCTTTAGCAAATCCAGCCAGTTAAGCAATTCTAAATCCTCTAAAACCATCTGCTGAACCAGCTGCAGGAAGGGAAAGATGGGGGAGAAGGGGGAAGGGCTTCAATCCCTAGTCCTGTAACCACCACATTAAAAAAAGTAATAAATCCCACCAAATTAGCTTATGGCAACTCTCTGTCTGATGTGTCTTAGGGAAGGAACCATGTGATGCAGGTTGAGATTCCTTCCCAAAATATGCACTGACCCAACAGACTTTCTGCTCAGATAAGATTCTCCCCTTCTCCCCATGGTACCAGGACAGACAGGAGAGAATTTGTGACTCTTCACTTCTCTTTTCATTCCCATCCCTTCCCTCTTCCTAAGGAGGTGGATCAATTCATTTTCAGCATGCAGAGCAAGCAGAGCTCCCAGATTCAACACCTTACCCTACATACTTTTTTATTAGGCTGCAAAGCATCTACTTGCTGCACACACACCCCAAAATACCCCAGTGTGCATCTCAGACCATGGGTCCAGAGCGTAATCCGTGCATAAACCAGATTTCAGCACATCCATTAACTTAAAAATGACCCTCATGGTTCCTGCAAACCCAGCTGGTTTCAAGCCTCAAACTCAGGTTGACAAAGCTTTCCTTCAACTCAAAAACAACAGCAATAATTATCTTCATGCAGCCCATTTAATCAGCCTGACACAAACCCTATTGTGTAGCCTGCATCCAAGTGATTGAAAGCCCTCAGCCACAGACAAAAAGAGCCTTTTAGGTATGTCAAAAACCAAAAAGAAACAGAAATAGAACTTAATTTAGAAGGAAAACCACAAGCAGCAAAGCTTAGGGAATGCTGGATGTAGATAAACACTGACAAAGCAGAACCTTTGTCACAGTGCTCATACTGCTGGGTGGGTTCTTCCCACTTCAAGCAGTGATGATTTATCCCAGAACAAACCTTTATGACATAGAATTTGCCTTTACCACCCAAAATTATTTCTATAAACAACAAAAATCAACCCAAAACTTGATATTACAAAGCCCAACTTGGAGCTGACCAATCTGAATGCCTGCAGGAGTCCCCCAGCAGTTACCAGAAACCTCAGACGTTCTGCTTGTGACTATGAAAGCAACACAACCTACCTGGTCCTGTCCTGGAAGGTCCATTGGGATTTTCAGACATTTTTTGCTTCAGGGAACCAGTCTGAAAATGGAATTATTGTGGATTCAAGGAGGTGTTCCTCAGGGCTTCAAGAATGAGTGAAGCAACACCAGAGAAAGTGAAGAGACTTGGTGTCTCTCCTCAAATCAAGCCTCCAAAGGATAAATGATTGTGGTTCCAGCTCTCTTATCATTTAGATTCCACAGCAGTATTGGGTCCCACCCTCTCACCTTACACAAGAGACAGAGAGTTGCCTGTGCTGGGTATTTAAAGTGGTGTCCAAATGGTGTCATCTATCCATGAGAAATCAAGGGGGAGAAGTTTCAGAACTGCCTGGAAACACAAGGTGTCTATTCAGCCCAATGAGAATGAGAAAGCTTCAATTGAGCTCCAGAACCACAATTAAACAAAAGGACTTCACCGGGGCACACAATCAGATTCACAGCAGAGATTGGAAACCAACGAGACCCACACAACAAGATTTTCAGCCCTGATAAAAAGTGTTCAGTACCAAAATCCCACTCAGTCAATGAAAGGATTTTGGAAAGCAAGGTCAATTCTCTGTGGTTTTCCCCAAAGATTTGTGGTGTTGAAATAAAAACAGCAAATAAAGTAGCAACAATTTCTGCACAAAGCTGAGCAGAAATATATTCATGTGACAGATTAGTGACCTCCCCTTATCATCTGAATGGTGCCACTGCAGAAAGTGGAGCTAAGAACTGAAATTGGACAGTCACAATCCTAATTAATCCTCATTAATGGGGACAATCTTTTGTTCAGGTCAGTAAGCACAGCTTTGGGGTTTAATAGCTTTCCTGGTTCTGTGTGTGAAAATAATCTTGAGAGTAGAAAACAAAGTGGGAAACATCAGCTTCATTAGGAAGAAATCTTTTAAAGCCTATTTGCAGGGGAAAAAGGTAAAGTGAATTAAGAATCATTAAGGGTTCTGTTAGTCTCAACAACTTCAAGTCTTTAAAACATCAGTATTTAGATGAAATGAAAATCATCAAGTGTTTTGTCAGGCTGAACAACCTCAAGTCTTGAAATTATCAATGTTTAAGTGAACTCAATGACTTTCACAGGAATCAGCTTCTCCTTTTTCCTATCTTGGAGTATTCTGACAGAAATCTGACTACACAAAACTGTTACAAAGGAAGGAGAGTTCAAGTCTTTATCTATAAATGAAATAAAGTCTCAGAAGTACAGTCTGAGTCTTTCCAGATGACTCTAGTGCAGTTTTCTTAGTCCACAGAACTTTTTCCTGCCTGGTTTTCATTTAGCAACAAAAATTGGACAAAGAAGGATCTGAGTACATGAAGAGAGTGGCCAGCAGGTTGAGGGAGATTCTCCTCCTCCTCAATTGAACTTCCCCTGGGTCCAGTTCTGGGCTCCTCAATTCAAGAAACAGGGAACTACTGGAGAGAGTCCAGAGGAAGGTACAAAGATGCAGAAAGGCCTGGAGCACTTCTGTGAAGAGGAAAGGCTGACAGACCCTGGGCTGTTGAGCCTGGCAAAGATCAATGCTCAGCAAGAGCTAAATGGTGGGGGGCAAAAGTCTGAACTCTTGTCTGAACCCAGTGACAGGACAAGGGGCAGTGGGCACTAACTGGGACACAGGAGATTCAATCAGGAGAAACTTCTTTGCTCTGAGTGGGGGGAGCCCCAGAGCAGGCTGCCCAGAGAAGTTGTGGAGTCTCCTTTTCTGGAGAGATTCCAAAGCCATCTGGCCATTGTGATCTTGGGCAGCCTGTAATAGGTGACCCTGCTGAATCCCATGGTGGGAGTCTGTGAAAGACTCCTAGAGCTGTCTGCTTGGTTTAAAAGTTAAATCTGTAAAGCACTGCAAGAGACAGAGAAGGGGCAGGATAAAGTGGAAGGTGCTGAGCAAAGACTCAAGGGAGAAGCATCTCTGTATCCTACTGTTACATGTTTCTGCTGTTTGTTCCTGTCAATGGCTGTAGGAGTAAGAATGAAGACTTCCAAGCAATCTGAGAGCTTGGGATTCACTCCAGCTCCTTGAGGGTCTCTCAGTTTTGAACAAAAGTTCTTTACTATGAGGGTAGTGGACAGGTTAACCAGAGAAGCTGCTGAGACCTCATCCCTGGAACCATTTTAAGACCAAGATGGATGAGGCTTTGAGCCTTATGAGGTCTACTGGGAGGTGCTCTTGCCCATGGCAGGGGGGTTGGAACTAGATGACCTTTAAGATCCCTTCCAACTCAAGCCATTCTGTGATTCTATGAACTGACCCACCATGAGTTGCAGTCTGCTGCACTCCAGATACTCACTTCTTTTGATCTCTTCCAACTTCTCAGTGTATTTTGTTAAACTGCTCCCTGCAATGAAAAACAAACAAAAATAAATCAAATGGTTCATAGCAATTGTCTTTTTAATTAGTGATTTTCTTCAGCACTATTAAGGCTTAATTCTTTTTCTAAGGAAAAGAGAATGGTAGGATTGCAACTAGATGGTCTTTAAAATCTCTTCCAACCCAAACCATTCCATGATTCTATGATCAGACCATGATAATAAATGTTTGTTGTAGATCCTCTTTCACCAAGGCAGCCACAAATCAATATTTCTCTTCCCTTTTTTTTTTCCCTGCAAGGAAGGTGGAGTTCAGTGGCCAAGTCAGTCAAAGGATCCTTGCTATCAGCTCCCTCTGGAAATGAGCAGCGTTCAACACCTTAAAGCCTCCGCATCACATTAAGGAAGTGACTGCAAGCATTCAAGACCAGCAGGAGCTCAAAGCTTCTACAGTGCTGTTTGAGTTGTTGTGCTGAATACACACAAAGTCCATCTTACAAGGTTTTCAGTAAAGGGTGCAAAAGTGACCATATTCTGCTAGTCAAAAAGAAGACATTCCAAGAAAACCAGCATCATATTGTCCTCCCTATTGACAAGTTCCACCCCAAGGGCTCTCTCTACTCCAAAGTATTGGTTGTTGTGTAGAGAAGGGAGCTGGAGGGGTTTAAAAGCTGTATAGATGTGGTGCTGTGGGACATGGTTTAGTGGTGACCTGGTAGTGCTGGGTTTATGGTTGGACTTGACAAACTTAAAGGTGTTTTTCAAACTAAACAATTGTATGATTCTATGATTTGGAAACCAAAGTCATCACCTTCAGAAAGTCACTTAGTAAATCACAGGCATCTCTCCAAGGGAGTTAAAATCAGGAGCCTGGGATTCAAATCTTGTCTCTGACACTGCTTCACTGACAGCTGTGGCCATGCTGACCCTTCCCCATCAAACAGGTCCTGTTTAATGTCTTTCTTGGTGACACAGGGACAATGGGATTAACTACCTCCTCGGCAAGCTTGCCAACACCACCATGTTGAGTGGTGCCATTGACAACACACCTGAGGGATGAGATGCCATCCAGAGGAACCTGGATAAGAGGGCTTGTGTGAACCTCACCAGGTTCAACAAAGCCATGTGCAAGGTCCTGCAGCTGGGCCAGGGCAAGCCCTAGTATAAATCCAGACCGGGGATGAAGGACTGCAGAGCAGCCCTGTGAAGAAGGACTTGGGGGTACTGGTGGGTGAAAAGCTGCACATGATCTGGCACTGTGTGCTCACAGCCCAGAGCCAGCCTGCCCTGGGCTGATCTCCAGCAGCATGGGCAGGGAGGGGATTCTGCCCCTCTGCTGTGTTCTGCTGAGACCCCACCTGCATTGCTGGGGCCAGCTCTAGAGTCCTCAAGAGAGACATGGGCCTGTTGGAGTAGGGCCAGAGGAGGCCTCCCAGATGGGAGGGTTGGAAACCCTCTGCTGTGAGACCAGGCCGAGAGAGTTGGGGGTGTTCAGCCTGGAGAAGAGAGGGCTCCAGGGAGACCTTCTGGTGGCCTTTCAGGACTTAAAGGGACCAAACCCAAATCTGAGGACAGACTTCTTAGAAGGTCCTGTTGTGATAGAACAAGGGGTGATGGTTTGAAACTAAAAGAGGAATATTTGGACTCAAGAGAAGGAAGTATTTTTACACTGAGGGTAGGCAAACCCTATCCCAGCTTGCTCAGAGAGATGGTAGATGCCCCAATCCTGGAAGTATTCCATCAGGTTTCTTGGGGCTCTAGGCAACCTGCTCTAATTACAGATGTCCTTGCTGACTGCAGGGGAGTTTGACTAAGTGAGCTTTAAAGGTCCCTTCCAACCCAAATCATTCCATGATACTGTAGTCAGGTGTTACTGCATACAATTCAATCACTTTAAGAACACATAATCCCCAACAACATCCCTCAAATAATTACCTACATTTACACTCTTGTTAAGATATTGGTTTATAAAAGAAAAGCCTACAAAAGAAACTTCAAGACCAGCACCTTCTATGGACTCTGTCACTAGAGAGCCTGACATCCTCAGATGAGACAGACTAGAATCACAACACTGCTGCACAGGTAAAGCAGATCAGGACTGAGGAAGTTAAGACACTCAGTACATTCTTCTGTCTTTCTACATCCATGTTTGGGGGTTTTACCCAACAATACTTTTACTTACCAGTATCGAGGCGGGTCTTTATGTGTTGGTATCTGGGATTCTGAGGAATGCGCTTAGTTAAATACTGGTTGGAAAAGGAAGACATGACAGGAAGTCAAAATACAGCCATGAAATTGTTTAAAAGGAAAAAAAAAAAAAAAAAAAGCTCTATGAGATAGCAAAAAGAGCAGTGAGACCACAGGCATCCTCTCAGACATCCTCTGCTCTCAGGCAGAAGGACAAAGCTCCAAATCTCCAACTCGGTATTAAATCTCTGCCAAACCGCCACTTTAAAGCCTTAAAAGGCGAATTGCTCTCCCTTCTCTCCACCCACAACACACCCGGAGCAGGACCAGCTCTGGCAGCCCCAAGAAACCTCCCGTCCAACCCCGAGTTCTGCTTTTGGAAGCTGAACTAATCCAGTGAGGCCCCCAAAATCCCCTCCAATCCTTTGGGCATCCCAATCCTTCCGCTCCCCACATCCCACAGGGACACCGGGGCCGCTGAGGACCCTGACCCCTAGGCCCCTCTCAGGAGACAAGACCATCGTCACTCCCCGGCCCGGCCCGCCCCCCCCCCGAATTCCCTCAGCTCCCCAACACGCCGGCGAGAGGATGAGCGACGAAGAAAAGGGCCCCTCAACTCACCTCTGGGTTCCCAACACTTCTCCTGCTCGACATCTTTCCTGAACAGCCGTAATAGCCTCACTACCACTCCCCGCGCTCCCGCCTCCTCACCCGCCGCGAGGCTTCTGCCGGCCCACCCCGCAACTACCCCCGCCCTGATTGGCCTCACGTCGAGCCCGCAGCCAATCAGACGCCCGCTTAGAGAGCGAGAGAAGCTGACAGCGCTTAACTGTCGCCGAGCAACATTGAAGCGGAGCGGGAGAAGGTTGGGGAGGGGCGTGGTGGTGAGGACAGCGCATGCGCAGATCGGGGGAGGGGGGTGGGGTGGCAGGGTGGCCACGCCCCCGGAAGCTCCATGGAGGCGCGAGGCTAGAGCGCCTGAGGGGCAGGTAAGGCGCTCCCGCGCGCGTGTGCGGCGTCCTCGCGCCAGGCGCGGAGGCTACGCCCACCTGCACGAGAGGGGGGCGCGCAGCAGGGAAGGGGGCGGGGCTAGCTGGAGAGAGGCTTGGCACGCGGAGGGGCGTCTTAGTGGGGCGTGGCCTTGGTATGATAGGCAGGTTGCCGAGTGGCGGGGCTTCCCCCACCCCGACCTTGGGTTTCCCTTGGACCCGCAGCCTCACGCTGGGGCCAGGTCCCCCTTAGATCCTCAATGGAACTCATGTCCCACCCTGTGTCCCCCCTCAGATACCCAATGGAGTCCATGTCTCCCCCATATCCCACGTTAGCCCCTCAATGGAGCCCCCATGCCCCCTATTAACCCCATGTTCCTTCTCAGACACCCTATGGACCCCGTATCTTCCCTCAGACTCCTATGGAGCCCATGTCCCCCCACACTGTGTCCCTCCTCAGCCCTCCCCTGGTACCCATATCCCTTCTTTGACCTCCAGTGGGGCTCACATTCCCCTTCAGACCTCTTACGGGGTGCACATCCATCCCAAAGACCCCAAATGGGACCCACATCCCTCCTCAGGCCCCCTAACCTTTACTGCAGAGACCACTGTCATAGGCTTGCTACCCTAGGAACTTTATGGCAACTTGGGGGGCTTGAGGACATGATGGTAGGTGGTGTGGACATGGGGATTTTGGGGACATGGTGTGGGGTTAGAGGGACATTTGGGTTATGGGGCAAATTGCTGCAGACAAGCACCTTGCTCTCTTCTGCAGAATGAAGGAGTGGTGGGTGCAGGTGGGGCTACTGACTGTGCCCATCCTCGCTGTCTACCTGCATATTCCACCCCCCAGCCTCTCCCCAGCTCTCCTCTCCTGGAGGTCCTCTGGAGGCTACTTCACCTATAAGGACCAGAACATCTTCTACAGAGGTGAGTGAACTGTGAGAACACTTGAACAGGCCTGAGGGCTCTGAGCCCCTTGGTGGCCCCAGGGACATCACCAAGGTCAAGCAGGATGATGGTAAATCCCTTCCGAAACATAATGGCTTTAGGTGGCTATGGTGGCTCACCTGGCTGGGTTTCTGAAGCCAATCTGGCACTGGGAAGCTGTGGTATCAGTCAAACCCATGCTTGGTTTTGGAGGAGGTGCTGATGGTTGAGTTCTCAACAGGGTGAATGGCAACACTTGTCTTATAGAGGAGGAAATCTGGGGGGAAGAAGTTGACCCTGAGATGCCCCATTCCTCTTCTCTCCCCAGACTCAACCGGTGCTGTTGGCAGCTCTGACATTGTTGTCCTCCTGCATGGCTTCCCAACTTCCAGCTATGACTGGTACAAGGTGAGCACCAAACCCACATTTTTTCCCCTCCCATGGATGAGCAGATGGACATAGGTGGTGGGTCTGCAATGCTCTGGAGGAGTTTCTGCTGGGGGGGTACTGTCATGATGCAGGACATCTGCCCTGTTCCTCTTCACACACCTTGATGGGATACAAGCTCTTTTCATTTCGTTCTTTCCCTCGAAGTGGGAGAAGACCCACAACTATTTCTTGCCATATTCAGGGATTGCTCTTACTGGTTACTGGGAAATATCAACATCCTGAAGTTCTCTTGGGGCTGGAATGTGCTGTCTGGAGGAGTAGAGTGGAGCAGAGCATGGCCACCTGTGGCTTCACATCATCACAGATTTTTCCTCTCTCTGCTCCCATCAGACCTTTTGTCTCCTCTTTCCAGATCTGGGAAGGACTGACCCAGAGGTTCCACCGAGTGATTGCTCTAGATTTCGTAGGATTTGGTTTCAGCGACAAACCTGTAAGTTACCTGGGAAGAAGATGGGGAAGGTGGATGGTGGAGATGGGCTCTGTCACCATCTTCCCTTCACTTGGTTTTGATATGACTCCAAGCACATGTTGACACATTCGGTCCATGGGCAGTGCTCCCACGAACTTGTGGATGTAGCTGCTGGCCTAGGACTGCACTGAGGTCACAAACTGCAGGTCTCCATGCCATATTCCTCCATTTGGGTGATTATCCTGGAGTTCGTGGGCTTGTCATGGGTCATACTCTCACTGGAGCTCCTCTCCTGCTTTTCAGAGGCCCCACCACTACTCGATCTTCGAGCAAGCCAGCATCGTGGAAGGGCTGGTGCGTCACCTCGGCCTCCATCACCAGAGGATTAATCTCCTGTCCCATGATTACGGGGATACGGTCGCTCAGGAGCTGCTGTACAGGTCACTGCAGTCACTAATGTTCTGGCTGCTCTTTGTTCTCCCCATCAAGATGACTGACAGCAGATAAGTGGGAGGACATAGCACAGAACCCCCTTTCCCTGTACCTATAGCCGTAATGAAGGCTGGGAGGTCTCACAGCACATCTGTGGTGGGCCGATCTTAAGCTCCTATCCATCAGTCCCTAGGATGCTTAACTTCTCTCCTGAGCTCTTTCTTACCAAACTGGGGACAACAGGGGAGCAGAGATTATGTGACACTCTTAATTTGACCTGCTGGTCAGTCACTTCCTGGAGAAGCTCCAGTTGTGTTTCACAGAATTCCGGAATCCCAGCATGGTGTGGGTTGGAAGGAAACCCAGGGGATCTTGCAGTCCAACACCCCTGCAGGTTGTTCAGGTGGATTTCGAATCTCTCCAGAGAAGGAAACTCCACAGCATCTCTGGGCATCCTGCTCTAGGGTTCCAGCACCCTCACACCAAAGAAATTTCCTCTGATGGAACCTGCTGGGTTCCAGTTTGTTCCTGTTGTCCCTTCTCCTGTCACTGGGCACCACTGACAAGAGGCTGGCCCCATCCTCTTGGCCCTCACCTTTTAGCTCTTGCTGACCATTGATCAGATCCCGTCTCACACTGCTCTTCTCTAAGCTCAACAGTCTCTTAGCCTTTCCTCCTTAGAGAGATGCTCCAGGCCTCTCTGCACCTTTGTAGGACTCAGCTCACTTGAACCGGGGAACCCAGAAGTGGACCCAGGACTCAAGCTGTCTCCTCACCAGGGCAGAGCAGAGGGGGAGGAGAACCTCCTTTGACCTGCTGGCCACATGGTGAACTTGTTTCACCTTCTTCTCTTCTGCCCCCCAGGTATGAGCACAATAAAACCGGAAGCATCTCGATTAACAGCTTATGTTTATCCAATGGAGGTAAGGTTTGCCTGGTGTGATGGGATGGGGTGGGATGGGAGGGATGGAGATCCACAGGACCTGAACTCCGAGCAGACTGCAGTTAAAGTGCTGTAGTCAACCAGGAATGTCAGTTCTGGGGATGTGTTTGTGGTGCCCTTTGTGGCATCATGAAGAAGGGGTGAGGTCCCCTCCAACCCAATCCATTCTCTGACTCTTTGACTGGGACATGTGGAGCAAAGCACTTGCAGAGTTACAACTCTGATATCCTTGCAGGGATCTTCCCTGAAACGCACTACCCGCGGCTGATCCAGAAGGTGAGCTGCTGTCCCTTCTTCTCATACTACTCTCAAGCAGGAGACTTGATGACTCCATGAGTTTGGGTTTCAACATGGCTCAGACCCCTGCTGCTTTTCCTGCTTTCCTAATGGCACCTGAGCTGCTCATGGGCATCTTCAGAGGTGGTGGAGAGAAGCAAGGGATGTGAAGATGTGGTTTGTCATGTCCAGTTGTCCCAACTAACCACCTCTTGAAGCCCTCACACACACATTCAAGGTTGGGGCTAAGATGGGATACTGCTGTAGGAGAAGCCACCTGAGGTGGCAGGATTTACTCATCTCTATGATGCCAAGTGGTGCTGTCTCCTTTTATTTCTTCTGCCCAAGATCCTCAAGGATGGAGGTTTGCTGTCCCTCATCATCACACGCCTGATGAACTTCTTTTTCTTCTCTAGAGGGTGAGTTGGGTCTTTGTGCTGCTGGAGATAGTCTGTACAGGGAATGTGAGCCAAGCAGGGAGGGGGCTAACAGAGGACAAGAGTAAATGGCCTCAAGTTGCACCAGTGTAGGTTTAGGTTGGACATGAGGAAAAATTTCTTCCCTTTGCAGGTTGTCAAGGCCTGGGACAGGCTGCCCAGGGCAGTGGTGGAGCACCATTCCTGGAGGGATTGAAAAGCTATGTAGATGTGTTGTGAGGGCCATGGTTTGGTGGTGATGTGGCAGCACTGGGTTAGGGGTTGGACTCCACAATCTTACAGGTCTTTACAGTCAAACCCATTCTGTGATTCTATGAATTAGTGTAGCAAGTACTTGGCAGGTGAGCAGATGCCTAGCACGGGCCCAGGTGACATTTGCCCCTGGATTTGAATGACCTTGATCAGGTTCAGTGCTTCAGCTTAATCATAAACCACAGGGCTTTTAGCTGCAGGCCACAAGTACTGGAACTGTGTCACAAAACCACCAAAACCCCCAGCTACACTCTGCATACAAGGTACAATGTGCTGGTGAAGGGTCTGGAGGACAGGTCTTGAGGAGCAGGTAAGGAACTGGGATTGTTTAGTTTGGAGAAGAGGAGGCTGAGGGGAGACCTTCTGGCTTTCTACAGCTCCCTGAAAGGAGGGTACAATGAGGTGGGGGTTAGTGTCTTCTCCCATGAAACATGGTAAGACAAGAGGGAATGGCCTCAAGCTGCACCAGGGAAGGCTTAAGTTGGATGTGAGGAACAATTTCTTCATGGAAAGAGTTGTCAAGGCCTGGAACAGGCTGCCCAGGGAGGTGGTAGAGTCACCACCCCTGGAGGTGTTCAAGGAGCATATGGACATGGCACTGTGGGACATGGTTTAATGACCACAGTGGTGTTAGGTTGATGGTTGGACTGAATGATCTTAAGAGGTCTTTTCCAACCAAAACAATTCTATGATGCTGTATATTTTTATCAGATGTTCCAAACCTTCCTTATCTCCAAAAAGTCCTTTAGACTGGCCCCCAGGTCCAACACTGGGGCCTTTTGAGGGACAGCTTGCCATGATGTTGTTGCTCCCACATATTCACCAGTGGAAACTGGAGTGGCTTCTGCCCTCAGCTTTTTGGAGTTGTTCACCAGCGTGGCGTTTGCTCTGCTGCTCTCAAGTTTTTCTCTTCCAGGCTTGGGGCTGTCTTTGGGCCCTACACACAGCCTTCATCAGCAGAGTACTGGGACATGTGGACAGCAGTGCGCACCAACGATGGCAATCTTGTTGTTGACAGGTAGGTCAAGCATGCATTGCTGCACAAGCTTCATGTTGCCCTGGTGGAACCTCTGTTTGCAGGCAGAGCCACACCATGGCTTGGAGGTTACCAGGAGGTCAGCCAAGTCCACAGATGTTGGATCCCCAGAACTTCCATCTGTTCCAATGCCTGACCACCCTCCCAGTAAACAATTTTTTCCTAATATCCAGCATAAACCTCCCCTGGCACAATTTCAGGCCATTTCCTCTTGTTCTATCACCTGATGCTAGAGAGAAGAGACCAAAACCCACCTCACTGCAACCTCCTTTCAGGGAGTTAGAGAGAACAATGAGGTCTCCCCTCAGCTTCCTCTTCTCCAAACTGAATAACCCCAGCTCCCTCAGCTGCTCCTCACCAGACTTGCTCTCCAGATCCTTCATCAGCTTTGTTACCCTTCTCTACACAGACTCCAGCACCTCAATGTCTTTCTTGGAGGGGCCCAAAAGTGAACCTAGTACTTGAACAGTAGCAACCAGCCATCCAGCAAGTTCTTTGCCCAGTGAAGCCCCCATGTGTCCAAGCCATGAACAGCCAGTTATTTTCTGCTGGCTTCCTGCAACCTCATGCAGGCAACACCGGGCATAAGAGTTATGATGTTTCATCCCCTTTTACAACCCAGAAGCATTGGACTGGGAGCAGAGGACCCCGATTTGCTTCCATTTGAGAGCAGTTTCCAGGCTGTGCAGCACTTGGGGGCACCATCTGCTGTGTAGCAACAAGGTTTCTCCTCAGTCTTTTGCAGTACATCAACCAGAGAAAGAAGCACAGAGAGCGTTGGGTTGGGGCCTTGATGTCTACCTCTGTCCCACGTGAGTAGGAATCTCTTCTTTGATTTACTTGTTGGGATGTTGGGAATTACCTCCCTATGCCTGGAACATGGTGCTGGCTCCTTCTCATTGTTGGAGCCTCTCATTACTCTGAGGACAACATGGCTCAAATCTGATTTGAGTAGGGGGTAGCAAATGTCCCTGCTCCAGTTGACGGCTTGGATACAAGACATGGGAGCTCCTTGGGGTAAGAGGAAAGAGTTTGTTCCACTGGAGAGAGGTAATTTTCCTTTAGAGGCTGGTTCACAGCTTCCAGCTTCTCCAGCTGCTGCCTGAAGGAAGCCAAGGTGATTTTCAAACTCAAGAGAATTTGCAGATGCTCTGGAAAAGGTTTGGTGTTGCAGGAGGAGGGTTGGAGGCTGAACTTGACCCCAGGACAGAGAAGCAAGAGCCTATTTGGCAGCTCAGCGTGCTCCACTGGAAGCTTCCCAAGCCCTGTGTTGGAGGGCAACAAGCCTTCAGCAGGTCTCCTTGGCTTAGTTGTGGAGCATCCCTGGGTATAAAATCTCTGCCTGTGCTTCTTTCTTGCAGTGCACCTAATCTATGGGCCCCTGGACCCCGTGAATCCACACCCAGAGTTTCTTCAGCTTTACAAGTAAGACAACAGCCACCATGAAGTAGGAATAAGCACCTGGGGGCTCATTATGATGGAGATTTTCAGACCTTTCCTTCCATGGAAGTTGCTTTTAATTGCCACCTGCAATCTGCAGAGTCAGGTGTAGATGTGGTGCTGAGTGACACAGTTTAGTGGTGACCTGGCTGCACTGGGTTAATGGTTGGACTTGATGATCTTAAAGGTCTCTTCCAACCTAAATGATTCTATGATTGAGTTGGGAGTCTTGTGCAGTTTGGAAATTGCTTCCCCAGTTTAGGCACTGAAGTCCCAATTCTTGGTCAAATCAGTTATGTCATTTAAATCCTCATCAGACAGGGGTCATATTTATTGGCTGAAGTAGTCATCTTCAATCTATCACTTGAAAGAGTGGTCAACTGTAGCTGCTACAGCCTTTTTTGGTTCCAAAACTCACATTATGGGCAGAATCCCAGCTGTGCAATAGGGAAGTGTCCACCTCATTGGTGGCATTTGGCTGGCTGTGGGTGGAGCTGCAGTTCCTGTGCTTAATCCTTGCATTCTCCCAACAGGAAGGTGCTTCCCACATCAACAGTGACTGTGCTGGATGACCACATCAGCCACTATCCACAGCTGGAAGACCCAACAGGCTTCCTGAATGCCTATCTGAACTTCATCAACTCCTTCTGAGGGCCTGCAGCTTGGTTCACACTCTTGGTTTATGAATTAGGCTTTGAGGGCAGGATGAAACCTTAATTTTATCTCCAGATCCAACACTGTGCACTAACACCTTCATCTTTGGCTGTCAAAACTGGTGCATTTATGCAGTTAGATCCTTTGAGCACTGGGGGCGGGGGGGAAATCACAGAATGCCAGGCTCAAAGAGACCCCAAGGATCATCTGGTCCAACCTTTCTAGGTGATAAGGGTGTGCAAGGAAGCATGGACAAAACTGTCAGCTTAAGGAGAGTCAGAGGATGCTGACAGCTTTTCCAGCTCTCTGCTCACCTCACTTCTTGGCCAGCCTATCTCTAAAGATAGAGATGGGAGGGTTCAAAGAAGAACAGGGCCACCTAAGGGGAGGCAGACCACGTACATCAGCCCAAGAGTCCTTACTTGCCTTCCCTGCTGCGTGCTACAGATAGACAAAAAACCATCAGCAGCCAAAAGTTGGTGCAGATAACCCCAGGATGAATGTTGGTCTGATTTTTGATGTGCTGTGCAGGCAGTTTAAACTCCTACCCCTCTGCTCAGTGCTTGGCCAGCTTGGCAGGGCTGAAGAATGTGAAACTTCAGTTTGCCCACACTGAAGTACAGCAGGAGAGGTGGAGGTGCAATCCCTCAGTGTAGAGGAAGTGATGGTCTGCACCCATTGAACCACTGTAATTACATCTTCATTAATCTCTCTCTTTTTAATGGGCAATTACCCAAAAGCAAGCTCAAAACCTCATGGATTTTGTTTGTTTGGGTTTTTTTAAACACATCCTTTTTTGCTTTTGATTTTTAGTTCAACAAGCAGAGCTGCACCCTTGGGACTATCTCAGGAGCTTCATCAAAGCCTCATTGTAATTCTACCACGGCAGGTTAAAGGGAGCTGAAAATGCAATCCTGGCACTGACAAAAGCCAAAAAGATTCATCTTAACAGCCACAGGGATCTGGGACAAGTGTTTAAATTAGAATTAAAATAGTATTCCTTTTTCAATTAGCATGAAAATAGTTCTTAATTCCTTCCTCACCATGACTTGGTAGTGAAAAAGCCAGCAGTTCATCAGCACAGAGATGCAGAGCTTCCCTCACCAGGAAGTCACCACAAGGTCCCTCTTTTTCCCCTGGCTTCCCAGTTTTTGATACAGGGTGTTTCATATATTTGAGCCAAGGAAAAAAGCTGCTGTTTGGTATTAAAATGGAAAAAAGCCCAAACCCAACCAAACAGTTTATCATTACCTGCCCCAAGGCTCAGGGAGCTGAATCTGCCTTGAGCGGTGGTGCTTAATCTCTCTCTGTGCATTGGTTTTGGTGCGGAACAGAGTAGACAATCACCAAGCTGCTGGAAATTTGCAGGGTGTCAAAACCTTGCAGGTTTAGGGTGGGGGTTTTTTTAACTGCTTTTCATCTGAAATGTAGCAGCATCCCTGTTAAAAGGGGGCTTTTGCTGAATAAAACAGCCGTTCGGGGCTATTTTTTGTGTGTGCTGAGACACGGAAGAAGAAATTTCTATTGTATTAAATGAATTCCACCACTTGAACCAATGTTTATTTTTCTGTTAATAAAAATCAGTTTGGACAAAAATCTGCTCTCATTTTTCTTTACATCTTTGATCTTCCCTGCTCTACTGCAAGGAGCCAGAGATGCAATAAGTTAAGAGGGGAATGTGTTAAGTGACAATGAGGGAAGGGGACAAGGGGGAAAGGCTCAGAACCAGCCAGCCACTACTGGAACATCATACAAAATATTTCCCAAATTCAGGAATAAAAACTACATGCAGGAGGACAGACAGGCTGTTTGATACCCACTAAATACCCGACAGGTGCTTCCAGAGGTTTCCACCAGAGTCAAGGTGCTGTGACACTCAGCCTAGAGAAGCCAAGATGACATCTACAGCTGTTTCTTCTTTGCTTCTCACTGTCACCTGCATGGTCACACCCTCTCCAAGAGCAAGTCTGGACCTCAGCAGCACATCACAGCCACCTCTGTATACACCTGGGGAGAAAGCAAGATTGGAGAGGTTGAGGAAAGCTCATATTTCCATTCCATACAAGACACAGTCCAGCCTGAGGACAGATACAACAACAGACTCCATGTTACCACCAACTTCTGGTTCACTTCAGCTTTCTGCAGAGAAAAAGCTCTTGAGGTAAGAGCAGGACCTCCCAAACCATTTCCCTTCCTTTAGTAAAATGCTGTGGGACATGGAAGCATGGAGTTGGTCAGCAGGGCGGGAGGGAAGCCTGGAGGGCGGGAGGGAAGCCTGGAGGGCGGGAGGGAAGCCTGGAGGGCGGGAGGGAAGCCTGGAGGGCGGGAGGGAAGCCTGGAGGGAAGCCTGGAGGGCGGGAGGGAAGCCTGGAGGGAAGCCTGGAGGGCGGGAGGGAAGCCTGGAGGGAAGCCTGGAGGGCGGGAGGGAAGCCTGGAGGGAAGCCTGGAGGGCGGGAGGGAAGCCTGGAGGGCGGGAGGGAAGCCTGGAGGGAAGCCTGGAGGGCGGGAGGGAAGCCTGGAGGGAAGCCTGGAGGGCGGGAGGGAAGCCTGGAGGGCGGGAGGGAAGCCTGGAGGGCGGGAGGGAAAGTAACTTACCAGCTAAGTAGAGTGTGTGAGAATTTTTGTTCTCAGGCACTTTATCTGATCTCTCGCAGGGCTGCATGCCCAAGAACCTGATGATCTTATTGACAGCTTCTGCATGCAGAGATTGAAGAAAAAATAAATCACCTCCAGACTGGGGACAAGCTTTGTGAGAACTTGTTTGCAACACGTGTACTTTCATAGAACCTCCTGGTTGGAAAAGACCTGAAGATCATCGAGTCCAGCCATAACCTAACACCTCCCTGTACACACTTGTTAGACCATGTCCTTTAGTTCCTCATCCAAAAGTCTTTTCAACACTTCCAGGGATGGTAACTACATCGCTTCTCTGGGAAGCATCATGTCCCTTCTACTGTCTTAATAGCCAAGAATGCAGCCCTTTCCTCCACCAGCCCCAAGCAAAAGAGCACTGCCAACTCTTCAACACAAAATCTTGTTGCTGAGACATTACATTACATGGGAAGGTACCAAACTCCTACCATGCTAAAGATGTCCCCAGCATGGCAGATTTCAAGAATCACAGAATGGCTCAGATTGGAAGGGACCTTGAGATCATCTACTCCAACTACCCTGCCATGGGCAGGGATGCCTCTCAACTGGACTTGGTTGCTGAAGGACTCATCCAACCTGGCCTTGAACACCTCCAGGGAGGGGGCATCCACAGCCTCCCTGGGCAGCCTATTCCAGCCACTCTTGTACTGAAGAGCTTCTTCCTTTCTTCACTCTACAACTGCTCTCCCTCAGCTTAAAATCATTCTCCCTTGTCCTGTGCTAGACACCCTTATGGAAAGGCCCTCTCCAGCCTTCCTGTAGGTTCTCTTCAGCTACTGGAAGGTAGCTATGAGGTCTCCCTGGAGTCTTCTCCAGCCCAGCTGCCTTAGCCTATCCTCATAGCACAGGTGCTCCAACCCTTGGATCATCTTTGTGTCCCTCCTCTGGACCAATCCAAGAGTTGTGTCCTTCTTTTTACGGAGACACCAGAACTGGGCACAGTATTGGAAAGGGGGTCTCACAAGAGCAGAATACAGGGGCAGAATAACCTCTCTTGACCTGCTGGCTACACTCCTGATACAGCCCAGGACACTGTTGCCTTCCGGGCTGCATGAGGGTACTGCTGGCTTCTGTTGAGCCTCTTATCAATCAATACACCCCAGAGCTACTCTTTCTTCAGAGCTACTCTCAACCCAGTCTGCACCCAGCCTGTATTTGTGCCCGGGACTGGCCTGACCCAGATGCAGCACCTCTGGCCTGACCTTGCACGTCCACTTGTTGAACTTCATGCAGTTTTCACTGGCCCACTTCTCAAGCCTGGCCAGATCCTTCTGGATGGCATCCCTTCTCTCAGCTGAGTCCACCACACAGCTTGATGTTGTGGGAAAACTTGCTGAGAATGCACCTGATGCCACTGTCCATGTTGCTGATAAAGATGTTAAATAGCACTGGACCCAGGAGAGACCCCTGAGGAACTCCACTTGTCACCTGGACATGGAGCCATTGATCACAATTCTTTGGGTGCAACTATTTAGCCAGTTCCTTATCCACCGAGTGGTCCATCCATCAAGTCCATGTATCTCCATTTTAGAGACAAGGATGTCATGCAGGACAGTGTCAAGTGCTTTGTACAAGCCCAGGTAGATGATGTTGGTTGCTCTTCCTGTATCTATCAGAGCTGTAACTTTGCTGTAGAAGGCCACCAGATCCCTCAGGCACAATTTGCACTTTGTGAAGGTATGTTAGTTGTCACTGATCACCTCATTATTTTTTTTCCATTTTCCAAGAAATGTGTGGACAGGGCACTTCAGGACCTGTTTTAATGGCCATTTTAATGGTTGATGGTTGGACTCTATCTTAGGGATCTTTTCCAACTGAGACAATTCTACAATTCTGTGATTTACCAGTAAACAAGAAGAGATCATCTCACCTTCAATGGTCTTAATGGAACTAATTGTAAAGGTTTCTTCTTTCTCAAAGTCATCTCCCACTTCTTCCCAGGCAGCTGCGAAGTTGGGCTTTAAAACCTTCTGAATATGATCAGACACAGTCACCTCCAAGTCTTCCAGCTGAGAGAAAAGCAAGGGAGATGTTCAGCTGCCAGTTACAGATACAATCCTCATCTTAGAAAGGAAAAGAAAGACCAAGAGAGAGCAGCCAAGACAACTCTGGCTTTCATTTCAGGAGAAGCACGTAATAATAGCATCTAGAAAGCTCAGAGTATTTATGGTGCTTAGCAGGAAAGCCTAAAAACATCTGCCAAATCCATCTGTGAGACTAAAGGGGCAATCACTTTGAAAGGCAAAGCCCATTCTAGCCCTCAGTGGACCTTCTCAGACTTCAGAAGGAACCTTCCATTCCACCAAGCCCAGAAGACAGGCAGCTTCCCGAGATCAGATTTGTATTCCTATGGTTGATAACATCAGTGTAACAAAAGTGCAAATGCTTGAGGTGAAGAGGAAGATTGGGCCGCAGTTCTAAGAAACAACCGTGGAAGTTCTTCCTTCCTGTCTGTCCCCCACCACCATTAGCTCCTGGCTGAGGTTCAACTGCAATATGTCTCTGTAGGGCACTAGAATAACTTCTGGCAGAGGCAAGGTTTTGGGGAAGGATCTAAGTTACAACCTGCAGTATGTTGAAAACGGTGTTTCAAGCAGGTCTGTCCCTCTCTCCTCCTGGCTTCAGACCTGAAACTGTCGACCCAATGGCCACCACATGTAGTCAGAATTAGTGACAAGGTAAACAAGAAAAACCCCAAAGTTCTATACTTACCACATATTCATCATCATAACCATCTTCTTCTGGCACACCTGTGTTTGGATCGCAGTCTCGGACAGCGAATTTCATTGTGCAACTGAATGTACAAGCAGCTGGGGAGGAGAGAAAGAGTTTGTGTAGGTTAGTGGTGGGGTTTCTTCTGCTTGAGGTCAAGCTCTCCAAAAAGATACCAGAAGATACAGTGGCCATGGCACTTCCCAAATTAATATGAAATATCCCCCCCCATTCTTGAAGACCAAAAGAGGATCTCAGAGGAATATGCCAAGGAGAGATGATGGAGCCAGAGTTCATTCAGTGGTGCCTGGCACTTGGACAAGGGCAAACAGGCACAAACTTGAACCCTGCTTTACCAGGGCGGCTGGACTGTATGATCTCCAGAGGTCCCTTCCAACCCCTTCACTGTGCTGGGATTCCATGAACTGCTTCCTGCCAGTAGGTACCTGCAGTGGGGTCATCCTGAGGAATCTGGACAAGGGTGTAACAGATGCCTGGCTGGTTGTAAGCCAGGCTGGGCGCTGGGATGCGGCAGATGACATCATAAGCGTCTGACGGCTCCATCTGCACAGTGACTCTCTCCAGCAGCTGATCATTTAATGTGTTGGTGCAATCAAACTGCAGGAGAGTAAACAAAAAAACAAAGGACTTGAACATAGAAGAAAATATATTTCTAATCCAGAATTCTTCCCCAAAGAAGACAAAAAATGCTCTAAAGAGACCTTACAGTGGCTTTCCAGTACCCGAAAGCAGCCTACAAGAAAGCTGGGGAGGGACTTTTTACAAGGGCTTGTAGTGACAGGACGAGGGGGAATGGATTGAAGCTGGAAGAGGGGAGATTTAGACTGCAGATTGGGAAGAAATTCTCTACAGTACACGAGGTGAGACAGTGGCACAGCTTGCTCTAGGAGGTCATATACGCCCCCTCCCTGGAGGTGTTCAAGGCCAGGTTGGTGTCCTTGCCCATGGCGGGGGATTTGGAGCTAGGTGATCTTCAAGGTCCCTTCCAACCCAAACCATTCTGTGAACCTAGGAATTCTACAAATCAGCTACACTCCCCCATGGCATACCAGGGACATTCTGCATCTTTGATCAAGCTGCTCTCCTTGACAAACTTTTCTTTCCAATTTTACCAAGGTTCTTAACAGATGAGAGTCTTTTTTGATTCTTGAGGCAAGGATCTCTACCTTGTAACTCCCTCAAGAGGAAAACTGTCCTCTCCAGAGCACAAGGACAACATTGTTTACGTTACATACAGGAATCATTAGAAGTACTCTGTCAAAGTTTAGCTTCTCTCACCTGGAACACGATGTGGTTTGTGAACATGTGTTTAATACAACAAACAAAATACTCTGTTTCTGCTTCTGTGAGTTGCACTGGTTCTGAAGACTTGAAGAGTGGACCCAAGCCCTTAAACTCTGGAATGGCTGCCAGTTGTTCTGTGAAGGAAGGGAAAGAAGATGACAGATACTTAGTGACAGGATCCTTCTCTGCCCCTTCTTAACCTGTGGCCATGTTCTCAACAGTCCAACACTTGTGAAGATGAGATTCTTTAAGCTGAAGGTGGGTAAACCCTGTCCCAGATTGCCCAGAGAGGTGGTAGATGCTCCATCCCTGGAAACATTCCAGGTCAGGCTGTCTGGGGCTCTGAGCAACGTGTTGTAGTTGCAAATGTCCCTACTGACTGCAGGGGAGTTCGACTAGTTGACCTTGAAAGGTTCCTTCCAATCCACCCCATTCTGTGATTCTCTTCTCAGCAGTGCCCAGCCAACAGGACAAGGGGCAACAAGCACAAAGTGGAATACAAGAAGTTCGACCTAAATATAAACAAAAACTTTTTTTGCTGTGAGAGTGGTAGAGCCCTGGCCCACACTGCCCAGAGAGGTTGTAGAGTCTCCTTCTCTGGAGAAATTCCAAACCTGCCTGCCCATTGTGATCCTGGGCAACCTGCTGTGGGTGACCCTGCTTTAGCAGGGTGGGGTGGGAGAGATGATCCTCAGGGGTCCTTTCCAAACCCTACTATGTTTGGTTTGTGGGATTCAAGCGCTGGAGACCCACCACAGATGTTCTCTCGTACCTTGAAATATATCCTGACGTGATGGAGCAACTTTCTCAGGCTTGCTGGTCACTAGGGCAATCTCTGTCAAGAAGAGCAAAGATGTTGTGCTGTCAACCACACCATGGTGGAGCTTTACATGCCTCTACTTCCCCACTAAAAATCCCTCATCCTGCCATGTTTCACACATTCTGCTGCGAATCATTGCAAGCCTGGTTCCTCAAACACACTGAAATACCATCTCTGTGAAGCAATGGAACGTGAAAGGAGGAGAGATGTTTGAGTATCAATAAGGAAATGACATTTTGGCCCCAAATAGCCAGAAAAAAAGCTAGAGGAAGACTGGGGCTGGGGGAATCCCCAAACTTTTTCTCAAGGAGTTGTGCAAGAACATGGAAGAAAGCCAGTGAAGTGACTGAGCACTTCTGGAACGTGCTTTTGCCTTTTTTTTTTTCCTAACCATCTATGAACCAATACATTCTGATTATCTACATAGCTGATTATCTCCTCCCTGGTAAGAAGATGAGAAGAAGGAACAATGACATTCTTTCTACTTTCCGTTGGAAGAAGAGTTGTCTTCTTTTACCTGCAGATCAGGCAGGCTTATTTCTGCAAAGCTGATGACTCTGTAACCTGTGTGGCATTCAGCTGAGCTACCTCCAGTCCCTGAAGCCCTGACCCTACCAGGATGGCAACCAGCTTATAGATGTCAAGTATCATGATGGCAACCTGGATGCTTGTATCTTTGGCTATAGGCTGAGTGTTACCTGGTTTCTGTTCAATGATGGGTGCAGTAGCCAGTGGAACTGTTTTCATATCAAAAGGTTTGTCAGAAGGTTCCAGTGTATATTGGTGAAGGGCTTTTTCCATCCCAGGAACAGAGACTGTCAACCCTGTGAAGAAGGACAGGCAGGAAAAAAAATACTAGTTTTAATAGCAGAAATTGTCAGAGACATGCAGAAACTGTGGCATCCTGGCCTGTATCAGCAATAGTGTGACCAGCAGGACCAGGCAAGTGATTGTCCACTGGGCACTGGAGAGGCCACACCTCAAATCCTGGGTTCAGTTTTGGGCTCCTCACTCCAACAACATCGAGGGGCTGGAGTGTATTCAGAAAAGGGCAACAAACCTGAAGAACAGGTCTGGTGAGGAGCATCTGAAGGAACTCCCTTCCAACCCCATCACTCTGTGATAACCTGCCAAATCTGCCATTCTCAGAATCATAGAATCAATAAGGTTGGAAGAGACCTCAAAGATCATCAAGTCCAATCTGTCACCCAACACATCATGACTACTAAACCATGGCACCAAGTGCCACATCCGATCTCCTCTTGAACACCTCCAGGGATGGTGACTCCACCACCTCCCTGGGCAGCCCATCCCAATGGCTAACAACTCTCTCTGTGAAGAACTTTCTCCTCAGAAAGTTACTTAGTACAAGTACTTTGCTTGGGCCAGAACACCCATACAGTTCTCTTCTTTCTAGTTCTTCTGACCCAAGTTCCACGACAGAAAACAACTTTTCTAGCAGCAAAAGTTCACCCCATCATAAACAATATGAAAGAACAGCCTGGACCTCTTTCCTTGCCATCACTGACCATTAAAGATGTAGGCAGCATTCAGTGCTATCTGTCTCTGTTGCAGGACATTCAAGTAGAATGTTGCTCTGTCCCGAACTTCATCATCACTGTCCATCATGCACCTGTTTTGGAGAACAAGAGGACAGCTGTCAGCCAGCTCAGGACATCTTGAGAACTAAAAATGGCACTGCCAAGACTGGACTCAGCACAATGAGAGTCTGAGCTCCCTCAGTGGCTTTTTATGCCAAAAAGTGTTCACAGGACACAGCAGCTGAAGTTTCACTTGAGGTTTATGTGGAAGACACTTCCTGCAGCTGTACTGAGGCTGTCTTCTGCCTGAAGATCTGAATGATCCCTCTCACCACATGGTGGGGATTTACACTACGGTGCTACTCGAGTGTTAAGAACATGGCATTTCTGGGTCCAGCCAGTTTAAGGAGGCTGAAGGGTCTTAATAAGACCTGTGAAATGGGAACACCTTAAATCACAACTCAACCCTACACACAAGTTACTCAGCAGTTACACAGAACTAGATTTGCTTGTTTCAGGGGATGTAGGAAATATAGTAAACCATTGTTACCCCCTGAGGAATGTTCTCAGGCCAGACAGCTATCAGGTGTTTTCACCACCAATCACATCTTTCATTTGCTTATCTCCAGCAGCACTAAGCCAAGAAGGAATGGTAGAAGACAGCTATCTCCTGACTCCATAACTGGGGTCTTGTGACAACCACAATGGCCTGGTCTGACCTTGTGCCTTCTGTGGAGCCAGACAGTCCAGTGTCACCAAGAAGCTCAGCACACACAGAGCCAGACTGTGCACAGCCACTCACCTCTGCAGAAGCACCAAGATGCTTGGAAGAAGATTCTCATTCTGGGCACCAAACTTGGCCAGTGCACTGACAGCAGCTGGAGAAGAAAAAAGGGAGATGTCAGAGGTGCTCAAGCTGCAGGAGGCTTCACAGGGAGTTTGTGGAGTCTCCTTCTCTGGAGACATTCCACATCTGCCTGGTCATTTCAATCCTGGGCAACATGTTCTGGGTTACCCTGCTTCAGCAAGGGGGTTGGACTGGATGAGCTCCAGAGGTCCCTTTCAACCCCCACCATGCTGGCATTCTGTGATTCTAATAAGGTCATGTAGTTCAATCCTGCAGTCAGTAGGGACATCTTCAACTAGAGCAGGTTGCTCAGAGTCCCAGAAAACCTAACTTGAAATGTTTCCAGAGATGGGGCAACTACCACCTCTCTTGACAACCTGGGCCAGTGTCTCACCAAAATATTTCTTCCTTTTATCTAGTCTAAATCTAAATCCAAATCCATGTTACCCCCCAAAATGCACATTCCCCTCCAAATCCAAATGCTCCTCTCCAAAATCCATGTGTTCCCTTCCAAAATCAAAATGTTCCCCTCCAAAAACGCAAATATTCCCCTCTCTTCTTCCCCCAGCTCTTCATAAAATCCCTGGAACCACCATTGCTTCCCACCCCCAAACTGTTTCGGCCTCAAGATCTCCAGCAGAGCTCAGACATGAAACCATTCAGCATGGAGAACTGAAGGCTCCTTGGTGACCTTCTAGTGGTCTTCCAGAACCTGAAGGGGTCTACAAAGGCTTGTAGTGATAGGAGGAGAAGCAATGGCTTTGAGCTGGAAGAGGGCAAGTTTAGACTGGATATTATGAAGAGATTCTTTATAGTGAGAGTGGTGAGACACTGGAAAAGGGTGCCCAGGGAGGTTGTGGACACCACCTCTCTGGAGGTGTTTGAGGCCAGGTTGAATGAGGCCTTGAGGCTTAATGGGAGGTGTCCTTGCTCATGTCAGGGGGCTTGGAACTAGATGATCTAAGGCCCCTTCCAACTCAACCAATTCTGTGATTTTCTGATTCAGGCTGAACTTACCAGCCCTCACAGCCTCGTTCTCCAGCACCACCCTGTTGAAGATGAAGCGAATGTACTTGGAGGGGGATGGAGTCCTGGGCCCCTCTTTCCCCAGCAGGTGCAGGATCTTGGTGGCCAGAACAGTGTGTTCACAGTCTTCAATGAACTCGCAGAGGTGAGCCAAGCCTGACTCCTTACTCTCAGGATTCTCCTCAATGATGCTGATTATGCAGTCCACAATGGCTCGCTTGTACTCAAAGCCACCCTGGGAAAGGACAATCAAGGACACTGACCCAGCAGGCAGAGCTCAGACTGTGGGTCTACTTAATTTCCCTCATGCTTCAATTATTTCTTTCCACTGAGAAAAACAAGCATTTGGACATAAAGAGGAAAGAGAAAGCAAGAGGGATGATCTAACAGGGCCTTCCCAGACACTTCTGACACACAAATGCACCACCATCTGAGCACCTCTTCAGATCAGTTTATGATGTTACTGCTCCTGGCTCAGAACAACCCCATAAATGCTTCAGATTTGGGGAGGAGTGGTTGGGAAGCTTCCCAGCAGAGAAATACCTGGAGGTGTTGGTCAACAGCCAGCTGAAGATGAGCCAGATGTGCCCAAGTGGCCTAGAAGGCCAGGAGTATCCTGGCCTAGATCATGAATAGTGAGTGGGAGAAGACGACCAGGGAAGCGACTGTCCTGCTGTACTCAGCACTGGTGAGGCCACACTTTAAACCCTGAGTTCAGTTTTGAGGCCTTCACACCAAGGACATTGTAGTGCTGGAGCATGTCCAGAGAAGAGCAAAGAGCTGGTGAAGGATCTAGAGTACTGGTCTGGTGAGGTGCAGCTGAGGGAGCTGGGATTGTTCAGCCTGGAGAAAAGGAGGCTGCGGGGAGACCTCATTGCTCTCTACAACTGCCTGAAAGGAGGCTGGAGCCAGGTGGGGGTTGGTTTCTTTTGCCTAGTAACAAGTTACAGGACAAGAGGAAAGGGCCTCAAGTTGCACAAAGGGAGGATTAGGTTGGATATTGGAAGAAACTTCTTCCCCAAAAGGGTTCTCAAACACTGGAACAGGCTCCCCAGAGAGGTGGTCAAATCCCCATCCCTGGGGGTGATCAAAGGGACATGGTTTAGCACCAGCCTTGGTAGAGTTAGAGAATGGTTGGACTCAATGACCTTAAAGGTCTTTTCCAACCAAAACCATCCTGTGACCCTAATCTATTTCATCAGCACATTTCAGACAGGTTTGCCCCACAAGATAAACAAGGTCTTGCTCATCAGTCAGGCCCCCATCACTGCTCTGCACCCACGGACTGAAGAGACCCTCCAAACTGTCTACCAGAGCTAGCTGCCAACAACTAACAGAGCAAGTTTCACACATACATCATCCCTGAGCATATTGGAGAGGAAGGTCATCATCACGCTGTGTTTCCGAGGGTACTTCTGGCACAAAGCACTGATAGCTTGGACTACCACCACCTGCAGAAGAGAAGGACATTAGTCACCTGCATTTATTGTCCTATACCAAACACAGGCTTCTCACTATCTCCAGCTGTCACCTGGGTAGATTAAATCGATGTACAAGGACAAAACCAAGTGGTGGACTCTCAGGAGGGGTGTTAAGAACCCTCTCTTGGCATGCTGCAAGGGCTGGCTCTGCTAGGTGGGACTTTGTTTAGGATTGACAGTGCTAATCCTAAAGCTTCCTCACCTTCCTTCTACCTGATCTTGACCTAATTCTGACTTAACTGGTTCAATCTTGTCATTAAAACTCGCTGCTATTTTCAACTCAACTGGTACTTCCTTTTCTCATCACAACAAGAACTTAAGGCCACTGTACACTCATGGACACTGACTTTGAGGAGCAGGGAATGTCTCTATAAGGCAACTCCACAGTGCAAAAGATGGGTGCAAGTGAACTACCATCCTTAACCACGTTATTACCTGAGTTCAGTGACCAAACTTGACAAGTTAGGTAGAAATTCAGAGTTCACACAATTTTTTCACTGTGTGAGGGGATGTTCCCTCCCTGGAGGTGCTCAAGGTCAGGTTGCATGAGGCCTTGAGTGAGCTGGTCTAGTGGAAGGTGTCACTGTCAATGCCAGGGGGGTTGGAGCTAAGCAATCTTGAAGGTCCCTTCCAACTCAAACCATTCTATGAATCAGACTGGAGTGGTATCAACTTGTGGGGCACTGGAACAGGCTGCCCAGGGAGGTGGTAGAGTCACCACACCTGGAGGTGTTAAAAAAACCAAGTAGATGCAGAACTCTGGGACATGGCCTAGTGATCATGGAGATGTCAGGTTGAAGGTTGGACATGAAGATCTTAGAAGTCTTTCCCAACCCTGGAAGTGTTGAAAGCCAGGCTGGGTGGAACCTTGATCAACCTGATCGAGTTGAAGATACACCTGCACATGGTAGGGGGCTTGGAAATAGATGACTTCTAAGGTTCCTTCCAACCCAAACCATTCTATGACTCTGACTTTTTCTTCTGGTCCTAGACTTGAGTCAGTTGTTGAAGCAACTGGATATACTTCCAAGGGAATAAGAGCATGTAGTCAGATGCATCCCACGGATTTATACATGAGGAACATCAGAAACTTCACGATATGCTTCAACACATACAGATTTATCCTGTGTAAGAGCAGGATACTGCACAGCAGCCAGAAATCCAGCAAACAACATTCATCCTTTCTTGGCGTGGTGGTGGGGAATGACACAGCATATTTAAATTGGAAGGCAGAGGACTACACCAGAATTTCAAGCTGGCTTTGCTCTATCAAAGCCATTAAAAGATTAACAAAAGGGGAAAAAAAACTTCATAAAAACAAGAATGGGAGAAAAACCTGCAGCTGGAAAGAGCAGAGGCCTCCAATGCCACACCTTAAACTCATCTGATATTTCTGACACGAAGGAAGAGATCTGTTTCATGAGCCTGTCTACACTGCTCTCACTGCCTGTCTTCAGCAGGGTGGTGATGGCCAGGGTAGCGATGCTGCGGTTGGAGTCGGTGATGAGGTTTTCCAGGTCCAGGTTGCAGGCGGTGACTGCAGAAGGATGTTTCATGGCCACCTGTAGGGCAAGCAAGTAAAAAACGATATGAAGGCAAAACCATCCTACAACTCAAAGCTTTTGATCATGTAACTGGTTAGGTTGGAAAAGACCTTAAAGGTCAAGTCCAATCCTTAAGCTGTCACTGCCAGGTCACCATTAAACTATGTCCCTCAGCACCACATCTCCATGGCTTTGAAAGCTCTCCTGAGATGGGGACTCCACCACTGCCCTGGGCAGCCTGTTCCAGGCCTTGGCAACCCTTTTAGGTAAGAAATTGTTCATTGTGTCCAACCTAAACCTCCCCTGGTGCAAGCTGACACCATTTCCTCTTGTTCTATTACTTGTTCCTTGGGAGAAGACCACAGACTCCTAGGTTGGAAGGGACCCTGAGCAGGGAGGGGGAGAAGAGGAGAGCAGGGAAGACACTTCCTAGTCATATTTTCTAAGGTTTTTAGTATCTGGGATTCTGCTTCCTTACAGCTGAGAGCTTATGAGTTATCAAACTACAGCTTGTGGTTCAGAAATGCATAGCTTGAGTGGAGAAAAGATGTGTCCCACCGGAGATCTGGCAGGGAAGAAGCCAGCTCTCCAGCATGGAGCATTTCCAAACACAGTGATCACAAGAGCAGCTGCTCTGCTTTAGGGAAACACACCATTAGGAACTGAACTCTGGCTTGCTTTGATGCTCAGATTGACGTTCAGAAGGTCTGGGAAGCACTCACTTTATTAAGGGTCCGTACGGCCGCGTATCTCAAGACAGGCTTGGGAGAACTACAGAAAAGCTGCAGCACTGAAAATGGAAAAGAAATAATCAAAAGAAGCAAATCACAACAAACTGTTACTGAGTAGGGACTGCTTAATAAAAACTGGCTCCCAGTTCTGCAACTCTCAGTGCCTGCAATGTCTGGGGAGCAGAAGGTGAGAGCCCTCATGACCTTACCAGGTGAAGAAAGGGACAATTGTCTTGTGCCAGCACTTTGGCATGGAGAGGTGCAAATAGCTTAGGCAGAATTCACAGTAGAAAACCAGGTATGGCCTCCTTCAAAGAAAGGGAATGGAGAGGAAGGTCTCACGCATCCACACTCAGCTGCCTGCTGTTCACAAGTGAGTTAAAAATAACCTCCTGGGTTTCATCTGCTATCCATAAAATGGGGTTTCTATAGTTGCCTGTGGCACATTAAGTTCTCCTCTACCTTCCCTCCCACCCCAACTTCCTGCAGCAGGACAAAGACAAGTATCACCCTGTGCTACCTCTCATCTCCATTCTGGATGAAATGGGAAAAGGGATTAATGTGCTTGGGATCCAAAAGTCCCCTAACCCGGGGACAATCAGGATTTCTTTACCACTCTTTCTCTCAGCTGCAGCAGTGGCAGAAAGGAGTCTCTGACCAACCTGAGACAGCTGGTGCCAGCTCCCTGGCAGTGCAGTTTGGGAGGTGGATGATGGCAGAAGCAGCTTCGTAAATAACCATCTCGTGTTTATTCCGCAGGCAGCTCTCAATGAAGTCAAAGAGTGGACTTTCATGGCTGCAAGGAGAAGACATTTCACACTGTGAGGCTGACTTACCTATGAACTACTGAGAACTTGGCAGAAAGCTCGCGCCTCAGCTTTCGTGGTTCCTACACCATCACATTGCTCAACTCCTAACTAAGCTCTGAAGTTGCTACTGACAATCTTTCATCTTTATGTTATCCTCTTCCAGCTAGAACTGCTGCATTCTACACAGAAAATACTTTACTATTAATCATGGATTCATTTAATATAAATTACAGGCATGGACCTGTGGGAGTGGGGCCAGAGGAGACCACAGCAATGAGGGGAGGGCTGGCAGCCCTCTGCTGTGAGGCCATGCTGAGAGACTTGGGGCTGTTCAGGCTGGAGAAGGCTCAGGGGAGACCTTCTGGTGGCCTTTCAGGATTTAAAGGGGCTGAGAAGAAAACTGGGGACAAAATTACAAAATCTTGAGCAGGGCCTGTTGTGAGAGCACAGGGGCTGATGGGCTTAAACTTATAAACTGGAGAGAAGGAAGATATTTTTGATGCTGAGAGTGGTAAGACCCTGTCCCAGGTTGCCCAGAGAGGTGGTAGATGTCCCATGAGTGCAACCATTCAGGTCAGGCTGTCTGGGGCTCTGAGCAACCTGTTCTAGTCGCAGATGTCCCTGTTTAGTGCAGGGATGTTGGACTAGATGACCTTGAAAGGTCCCTTCCAACCCAAACCACTTTGTGATTCTATGACTGAAAACATTTGCACTGATATGAAAATTTCATCAGGAGGTTTCTCAAGTAACTTCACCACCCTTGGCTAGCATGAGAGATCATAGAATCATTTGGTTTGGAAAAGACCTTCAAGCTCATCAGGTCCAATCGTTCTGCAACTCTGCCAAGTCTGGTGCTAAACCATGTCTCCTGGCACCACATCTCTGCCTCATTTAAACACCTCCAGGGACGGGGAATCAACCACCTCCCTGGGGAGCCTGTTTAAGTGTTTGAGAACCCTTTCAGTGAAGAAGTTTCTTCTATTGGCCAACCTAAACCTCCCCTGCTGCAATTTGAAGCCATTTCCTTTTGTCCAATCACTTCTTCCCTGGGAGAAGAAACCAATCCACATCTGGCTCCAACCTCCATTCAGGGAGTAACAGAAGGTCTCCCCTCAATGTCCAACATAAAGATACATAGAAGATCCTTTACTTTATATCCTCTCCATATGAGCAGATCCTTGTTGCATTTCAGATGCATCTAACTAAAGTACAAAACCTCCCCAGAGACTATTCTTGCAGTTTTATAGGTGGTGTGGTGCCAAAACCCAAGAATCTAAACACCACCACACAACTGCCCCAGGTACCACCCCTCAGTATAATGTTCTGTTTCTACCTCTGTTCTGGTTTTAACACAACAGTTGTGTGTGTAGATTTCCACAGCCTTTACAAAATGCACACTTCCCTGAAGGTGTTCAAGGCCAGGCTGGATGAGGCCTTGAACCATCTCATCTAGTGGAGGGTGTCCCTGTCAATGTCAGGAGGGTTGGAACTAGATGATCTTCAAGGTCCCTCCCAACCCAAACCATTCCATGAATCTATGAATCTCCTCAAAGTATGCTTAGTGTTTGTAACGCAGGTGCTTGCCTCTTACTCACCCCTCATCAGATTCCTTCAGGAGCTTGCTGGCAATCCTGATCAGCATGCAGTAGGCAAACTGGGATTTCAGGCCAGATTTGGTGAACTTGTTCAGCATCTTGGAGACAGCAAGGCGATCGTTTTTCCTCAAGTGATAGAGCAGCCCCAAGGCATGATACTAGGAGGTAAGAAATGTGCAGGTTGTGGACACACACTGCAGCTCTAAAAGCCACTGTCTGAAAACTGAGATCCAAAGCTCTTCTCCAACAATGACTGACGAATGGTCAGTGGCATCTCAGCTTCTAGAAGGTTAACAGGGAAAAGGGGGAAGGACTGCACTGAAAACTCAGCTCCTGAGAATCTTTAACTGGGCTCACAGAGAAACTCGTCATTTTTTGACACTCTTGCTTCCCAAGTCCCAATTCTTGGTTTTAAAAGAGTAAGAGGAAAAGAAAAGCCAGTCACTTGTTGTGACTCCTCAACATGAGGAGGAACTTCTTCACTGTGAGGGTCACAGAGCACTGGAGCAGGCTCCCCTATAGGGGCTGAGGAGTCTCCTTCTCTGGAGACTTTCAAGACCCATCTGGATGTGATCCTGTGCAACCTGCACTAGATTCTATGGTCCTGCTCTGGTGGGGGGGTTGGACTTGAAGATCTTTGGAGGTGCCTTCCAACCCCCAAAATCCTGTGATCCTGTAAGGTTATCTGAAGAACTCACAGATAACATTAGGACCCTGGAAGGTGTTTCGAGGTTCCTCAAACATACCTGCACCATGATGTTGTCACTAGAAGCTGCTTCTTGAGCTTCATTGATCCACCGCTTGACCACATCGTAACTGATCTTCATCATGTGCTGGAAGAAGCCACAAATTGAGACCCCAGAGAACAACTAACTGCAGAAGCACAGTGAAGTACCATGAGCCTTGCTGAAAGACTTTTGAGACAATGTAGGGCTTTGCCCCATGTTACAGGTAACAAGTAACTCCCAAATACAAAGTTTGTGTGGAGAAAACTCAGTCAGAGTGGTTTTGGTTATGCTCATAGTAGGAAAATCCACCTGCCTGTGCCCAGTCCAGCAGTCAGCTGTCAGCATTGGTACAGCTTTGTTTGCACCCTCAGAGTCCTAACAGGGTCTACTCCATCTCATCAGCTGGATTTCCCACCTCCTGCTCTGCCCTTTTGACGTACCAATGCAGTCTCTTGATCCTACACACCTATAAACCACTGTTCTTCCTACATCTCAGTCTCAAATTACCAGGTTTTCACTCTTATTCTTCCTTTGAATAAAAATATTAACCTAACAACAAGTTTTCCAGCTTTTTTCTCCTAAATAAGGAGAAATGCAATGAACTTCCTTCTTGTGTTTGAGAAGACAGAGTCTGCTTGAGACACTGTTTTTTTATTTATTTTCCAGTGAGGTGACGAAGAGGAATCACCTCAAAGGACAAAGAGCTGAAGAAAGAACAAAAACAAAGGCTGGGTAGAGCTGCAAATGCAATAGCTGAACTTCCCAAGCACAACACAATGCACAGCTTTACTTACCAAGGAGGACACCAGGGCAGAACTAGACACACTGGGGACTTTGTCCACAATGGCTTGCTTCATGTATCTCTCAATGCCTTGTAACATCGTACTCTGTGAAAGGGAAAAAGGAAAGGGGTGATCCGCTGGAGCTTAAAAGCAGTGAGAGGCAAAAATAACCACACAGAGCATTCAAAATGGTCTCAGAAAAAGTCTTGAGCTAATTCTGAGAATGCAGAGCTCTGCAGGGAGACCTGAGTATCATCTGTCCAGTCCTGAAGGCCCAGTGACATGAGGTAAACTGGAGTTAAATCCAGTTCATGACTGGCCTCAAGCAGTGTTCCCCAAGGCTTGGTATTTGGGCCAGTTCTCTTTAATGTCTCTATGAATCACTTGGATGAGGGGATTGAGGCACCCTCAGCAAGTTTGCAGGTGACATTAAGCTGACTGGAAATGCTGTTCTGCTGGAGGGTCAAGAGGCTCTACAGAGGGATCTGGCCAGGCTGTATCACAACAACCCTGGGAATGCTCCAGGCTTGGGGCAGAGTGGCTGGAAACTGCCTGGTGCAAAATGAGGGAGGGGGAGGTCGGTTAACAGCTAGCTGAAGATTAGCCAGTGTCTGCCCAGGCAGCAAAAAAAACCCAACATCATCCTGGCTTGGATCAGACATACTGTGGCCAGCAGGATCAGGGGAGGGATTGTCCCCCTGTATTTGACACTGGTGAGGCCATACCTCAAGTCCTCGGTTCAGTTTCGGGCCTCTCACTCCAATGTCCAAGGAGGACATAAAGTTGTTATAGCATGTCCAGAGAAAGGCAACGAGGATGGTGAAGCATCTGGATAACCTCTGAGGAGCAGCTGAGGGAACTGGGGTTGTTTAGTCTGGACAAAAGTAGGCTTAGGGGAGACCTTCTGACTCTACAACTCCCTGGAGCCAGACAGGCTCTTCTCCCAAGGCACAAGTGACAGGCCAAGAGGAAATGGCCTCAAGTTGCTCAAAGGGAGGTTTATGTTGGACACAAGGAACTATTCTCTCCCCAGAAGGGTTGTCAAGACCTGGAACAAGGTGCCCAGAGAAGTGAAAGAATCGGCATCTCTGGAGGGACCTAGAAGCCGCGTAGATGTGGTTTGGTGGGACACGGTTTAGTGGCTGTTACTGTGCTACAGCTTCACAGAACTCCTCACACCTGCAGGGGGCTTCAGAGTAGCCCTCCCTAAAGCAGCAGCTCCATCACTACTACAGGAAGCACACTCTGCTTCTAATTCTCCATTCCAGACAGCCTCATCGATCATCTCTCCCCCCACAGGGACGTGGCCTGTACTTACATCAGTGATCCTGCACAGTGCTCTGATGGCTGGCCCTCGGTACACATCTTCCTTCCCTGTCATGTCTTTGGTCAAACTAAAAGGGTCAAAGACCACCTTGTTAATGCTTCTTGAACATCTCAAAGACTTGGGTCTTTTTTTGTGACATTCACCTTATCTCATTTAGTTGCTCTTCCAGCTGTCATCTCATCACTGCTGATGTATTAGCAGTTAATAATATTGGACAGAAGTAACTTCTTAATTTGCAACACATTCTGTGGAAATCATAGAATCATGGAATGGTTTGGGTTGGAAGGGATCTTACTGATCCAACCCCGCTGCCATGGGCAGGGACACCTCCCACTAGACCAGACTGCTCAAGGCCTCATCTAACCTAGTCCTTAACACCTCCAGGGAGGGGACACCCACAACATCTCTGGGCAACTTATTAAATGAGGCTGCCCAAGGAGCTGGTGGAGTCACCAAACCTGGAGGTGTTCAAGAAACATGAGGACATGGCACTTTGGGACATGGTTTCGTGGTCATGGTGGTGTTACATCTATGGTTGGACTCAATTCTGGAGGTCTTTTCCAACCAAAAGAATTCTATGAAATTAAGAACACTACAACAAGCACAGTCTTGCCATAGGCTTGGTTTATTTAGCTCAGCCATTTTCCTTCTTTGCTCTTCTAATTTGTTGTTCTCCTTTCCATCACATAAATTTTGGGTTAGATAGCAAAATTCAGTCAGCTAAACAGCTTTAAAAAGATATAAAATAAAACTGTGGCTTAGCACATGACATAGATCCTTTTGTTTTTTGCTCCCTCAACAACTGTAATGTCTATTAAGTAGTCAGAAAAATTGATAGTTTGGCAGGCAGACAGACCTCAGCTTTGCTCTGCTTTTCCCTAGCTGCTCTGACAGCAAAGTGAAACACCAGTCACAGCCTGAGTTGCCACAAAAATCATCAAACACCAATAATGTAAAGAAAAATGAGCAAGAAAAAGTATTGATGAGCTGTGAACACCACAGTGGGAAGAAATGAACATCTCACAAAGTGGGACAGGCTCTATGTCAGGAAAGAATTTGTGTTCCTTTGTTTCATAGAGGATAATGAGAGGAAACCACAGCAGTTGAAACAAAAAACATTAAGATCCAGCTACTCCTGCTGCTGTGTTTTCTCCTACCTGCTGGTGACAATGATGACATCCTCAGAAATATTGGCCATCTCCTTGATGGTGAGGTAACACATTCTCCGAAGGGTTTGCTGTGAAGGTGCATTACAGAAAACCATTAAGCTCAAGGGTAATTGTAACCAAATATTTTGTAGACATTTAAGAAGTTAAACTTTAAATAATCACAGAATACCAGCATGGTAGGGTTGGAAAAGACCTCTGGAGATTATCCAGTTCAACCTCCCTGCTAAGGCACGGGCACATACAGCAGGCTGCCCAGGATTGCAATGGCCAGGTGGGGATGGAATTTCTCCAGTGAGGGAGACTCCACAACCTCTCCAGATGGCCTGCTCCAGGGATCCACCACCTCACAGCAAACAAGTTTCTCCCGATGGAAATTCCTGGGTTCTAATTTGCCCCTTGTCCTGTCACTGGGCACCACTGACAAGAGTCTGGCCACATCCTCCTGCCGCCAGTCCTTGAGCTCTGGCTGAGCATTGATCAGATCCCCTCTCAGGCTGCTCTTGTCCAGGCTCAACAGCCCCAGGGCTCTCAGCCTTTCCGCCTCACACAGATGCTCCTGTCCCTCAGATTCTTTGCAGCCTCTGCTGGACTCTTCAGTAGTTCCCTGTCTGTCCTTAACTGAGCAGCCCAGAACTGGATCCAGGACTCCAGCTGTGGCCTCACTGGGGCAGAGCAGAGGAAAACCTCCCTCAACCTGCTGGCCACATTCTTCTTCATATACCCACCTATGTTTTGGTGGAATTCTGTGTTCTAGATTGTGCCTAATGCTCCTTGTCCTGCCCCCGGGCACCAATCTTAATTCTTTATTTAACAGTTCAAAAAAATTGTACATCATCTGCCCAACTTCTGTAGTCATAAGCACACAATTAAAGCCATGTGTGATAACTGGGTAACAGCTTTATCCTCTCTTATCAAATCAACCAGGAGAAGAGAGACAGATCTAGACTAAAAAAATTAAACCACATGATCATTATGAATGAAGTGATGAATCATGTTTGTATGCAGAAGCCTCACAATTGCCAGTTAACAATGACAGACATCAGGGAGAAATCATTCACCGCGAAGGAGGTGAGGCACAGGAAGAGGTTGCTCAGAGAAGCTGCGCAGGCTCCAACCTTGGAAGCGTTCAAGGTCAGGTTGCATGGGACCTGGTCTAGTATGAGGTGTCCCTGCCTGTGGTTGGAACTGGGTAACCTTTAAGGTTCCTTCCAACCCAAACCATTCTGATTTGATATGGTAAAAAATACAGAAGCTCACAAAGAGCATAATTTGCATTTTGAAAGCAAGCAGAACTTTACATTAAAAACAACCCCAATTTATTTTCTAAAGCAAGGCTATGAGAAAGGTCCCAACTGCTCTGTACTCCCCAAATTGTCATGCTGTCTTTATATAGTGATACATTCAACCCTCCTGAGGTCTAAAAGCCTGAAGTGCCAGTTCACATTTTCAAAAATTATCATGAGGTATGAGCCCCTCTGAGCTCTTTGCCTCTCTGCAAAGGAGATTTACACTGGGTAAAATCCAAAGTTTCATCTGGCTTTTGGGAGGTGCCATGGTCTAACCATGAAGTCTGTGGTGACAGGTTGGACTCGATGATCTCTGAGGTCTCTTCCAACCTTAGTGACACTGATACTGTGATACTGTTTAGAATTTAGGATGTCTGAACCCTTGATTCCATGCCGATGTATGAAGTTGTTCGAGGGAAAAAGCAAGATATGATCTACAAGCAACTTTTAAATTGTGTCTTCACTAGATGTGCATTATTTGAAGGGAGGTTGTAGCCAGGTGGGGGTTGGTCTCTTCTCCCAGGCAACAAGTGCCACAACAAGAGGACACAGTCTCAAACTGCACCAGGGGAAGTTTAGGCTTGAGGTGAGAAGAAAGTTCTTCCCAGAGAGAGTTGTTAACCATTGGAATGAGCTGCCCAGGGAGGTGGAGTCACTGTCCCAGGAGGTGTTCAAAAGGGATTGGATGTGGCACTTGAAGCCGTGGTCTAGTAGTCATGAGGTATTGGGTGACAGGTTGATGATCTTTGAGGTCTTTTCCAACCTTATTGATTCTATGATTTGCAAATGAAAATAATCTATTCTGCCCTGGTGAGGCCACAGCTGGAGTTCTGGGTCCAGTTCTGGGCTCCCCAGTTCAAGAGACTGGGAACTACTGGAGAGAATTCAGTAGAGGCTGGGAAGCTGCTGGTAAGATGCAGAGAGGCCTGGAGCCACTGTGAGGAGGAAAGGCTGAGAGACCTGGGGCTGTTGAGCCTGGAGAAGAACAGCCTGAGAGGGGATCTGCTCAATGCTCAGCAAGAGCTCAAGGGTGAGGGGAAAGAGGATTGGGCCAGACTCTTCTCAGTGGTGCCCAGTAACAGGACAAGGGGCAAGAAGCACAAACTGGAATTTGGGATCAGGAGCAACTTCTTGACTTTGAGAGCGCTGGATCCCTGTAGCATGCTCCCAATGAGGTTGCAGAGTCTCCTTCTCTGAAGATATTTCAAACCCACATGGAAACTGTGATCCTGAGCAACCTGCTGTTGGTATCCCTGTTTTAGCAGGGAGGTTGGACTGGATTACCTTCAGCAGTCCCTTCCAACCCCTACCATGTTGGAATTTCTGTGAAGGGTAGGAAACAGTCACAAAATTACACTGATTCATATATTAAGGCTTCCTGTCATTATTCACCTTCTTCACCACAGTAATTCAACTCAGGAAAAAACCCAAACCCTGCAGAAGTAGCTGTATGGTATTGACTCATTTGTTTACAAACCATGAATTGCCTCCAGTGAGTTCTTTGCCTGTGGAGCTGAAGATCTTGCCACACCCACCTCCCACATCCCAGACTCCAACTGTTTTGTAATTACTGCAAAGCCAGACTGCAGCAGGGAAGCAGCAGAGTTGTAAACACCAGGTACTTACATCATTAGACTGAAATAATCTGGTCATTGCAAAAAAAGCTTCTGTGGCTTCAGTGGTTCCAAAGTGCTCACCCTGAAAATAGCCAGAGAAAAAACACCACCATTATCTAGCTGTCTCCGCCTTCCAGCCCCATCTTCTAACACATACTCATACATGAAGAATCTTCTCTTTGAAGATCTTTCCCAGTATGAGAAAGCCTTTCCCTCATCTAGTTTCTTCTGGGCACTACAGGTCCAGTATTCTCTACTTGGTTTCAGTATCAATAGCATCCACATTGGGACAGTGAGGGAATAGCATGAGGAGCAGCTTCTGTTCCCTATATCCCTGCAATCAATCCAGGTTGGAGAATGAAGACATGGAAAGCAGCTCCGCTGAGAAGGACTTGGGGGTGCTGGTGGATGAAAAGCTCAACATGAGCCAGGACCATGTGCTCACAGCCCATAGACAACCTGTCCTGGGCTGAGAATCAGCAGCATGGGCAGGGAGGGGATTTTGCCCCTCTTCTCTGCTGAGGCTCCACCTGCAGTGCTGGAGCCAGCTCTGGAGTCCTCAGCACAGGACAGACATGGCCCTCTTGGAGTGGGACCAGAGGTGGCCACAGCAATGGTGGGAGGGCTGGAAGCCTTCTGCTTTGAGGGGCCAGGCTGAGAGAGTTGGGGTGGTTCAACCTAGAGAAGGCTCTGTGGAGACCTTCTGGTGGCCTTCCAGTATTTAAAGGGGCTGAGAGGAAAGCTGGGGACAGAATTCTCAGCAGGGCCTGTTATGACAGGACAAGGGGTGATGATTTGAAACTAAGAGGGAGATTTAAGCTAGAGAGAAGGAAAAAATTCTGTACTTTGAGCGTGGTGAAACACTGGCCCAGGCTGCCTATAGAGGTGGTAAGGGACCCTTGATGGAAACATTATAAGATGTTAGGGAGTCTCAAGCAAACTGTTCTAGTTTAAGATGTTCCTACTGCAGAGGGGTTGGACTAGATGACCTCAATAGGTCCTTTCCAACCTAAACCAGTCTGATGATCATGCTTCCAGTTTCTCTTCAAACAATACGCCACGTTCCACTCTGTCAATTCCTGGCCTGTGCCCTTAGCCCACCACTTCAGCTGGGCACACAAGTGGCCCTTAAACTGCACAATGCTGCTGAACATGGTTCAACCAGCAACTCTCATGTGACATGCAGAAGTCTCACAAGCTAGAGTGATACATTCCCCAGTCAATTTAGTGGAAAAGTTGGAAGGGAGGACACAATGCTACAGCCTGAAAACTCCCATTTCTGATCTCTGCAAAAGCTACTCTCCATATCTGACAGAAAGAGGCATCAGAAACTGAAAGCGATCCAAAATTAGCCTCAGGAATATTCACTCTGGCTGGGAAGAAATGACAAGAGTTACCTGGTTCAGCAAGTAAAGGATCTTGGTAAGGATGTGCAGGCATCTCCGTGGGTTTATAGGGGTCTCATTAAAGATACGTGCCTACAAACAGCAAAAGCACTGCATTCAGGTGGTATCTAACAACAAGGAATCCTCCTTCATCAGAAACAGTAAAGCAGTTTGTTTTTACCAAGCAGCTTGTAACGTTTTTACATCATAAAACTGTGTCCAACGAGCATTTTCCTGTCAGTCAACTCATGGACATTTAGTTTACTGGACAGGCAGCATCTGAACAGAGGATAATAACTCAGTTTACCACATATGACTAGGAAAAATTACTCAAAAGTAATAACAACTTCACTCTTTCCATAGCATCTGTAGCCAAAGACTACTTAGACTGAAGGAACAGAAAGTTGAAATTATTCTGTTGGCACTTATAGCTCTCTGAAACCACCAAAACTCCCCATTATTTAACCACAAGGTCACCTCACTTGTAACTGCTCCTAGAGCATGCAGAGAAGCCTATTTCCAGAGGGTCACGTTTCAAACCGCCTCACATGTTGCTAACACTGATGAAAACATAGAATTAAATGATGTCAGACAGGCTGGATCAATGGGCTGAGGTACAACAAGGCCAAGTGCTGGGTCACAACTACCCCAGGAACACTCCAGGCTTGGGGCAGAGTGGCTGAGAAGGTTGTGACTACAGAAAGCCCCAGGGGTATTGGTTGACAGCAGGCTGAAGATGAGCCAGCAGTGTACCCAGATGGCCAAGAAGGCCACCAGCATCCTGGCTTGGATCAGCAATAGTGTGGCTAGCAGGACTGGGGCAGGGATTGTCCCCCTGGATGGGGCACGCCTCAAATCCTGGGCTCAGTTTTGGGACCCTCATTCCAAGGAGGACATTGAGGTGATGAAGGGTGCCCAGAAAAGGGCAACAAGGATGCTGAAGGGTCTAGAGAATAGGTCCTGTGAAGAGCAGCTGAGGGAACTTGGGTTGTTAAGGCTCTACAAAAGCAGGCTGAGTGAAGACCTTCTGTCTCTCTACAGCTCCCTGAAAAGAGGCTGGAGTAGGTGAGGATTGATTTCTTCCAAGGCACAAGTGATAGGACAAGAAGAACTGTCCTCAGCTTGCACCAAGGGAGGTTTAGGTTGGGCATGAGGAAAAATTTCTTCACTGAAAGGTTTGTCAAGGCCTAGAACAGGCTGCCCAGGGCAATGGTGGAGTCCCCATTCCTGGAGAGCTTTCAAAGCCGTGGAGATGTGGTGCTGAGGAACACGGTTCAGTGGTGACCTAGCAACACTGGGTTAACAGTTGGACTCAATGATAAAGGTCTTTTCAAACAGAAACAATTCTGTGATTGCTCCTACCTCCTGAAGCACAGCACTCTTCTCCAAATGCTGGAAAGGATTAGAGCCACTACCTGAGAAAGAAAAGAGACAGTTAAAGAAATGTGACCTTCACAAAAAACAACAGAGCTCAACACCCAGGAACACCCCCGAAATTTACAAATACACCTCAATGCTACAGTGACATCCCTCTTGAAAGAAAAGATGTTCTCCATCAACAGCTTTGAATCCATTTGAAGTTGTATATTCAGAGCTACAGAAAAACAAGGATTGGGGCATTTTCAGCATAGCTGGAATGTGAGGAAGAAAGCTGTTTACTCATCAATTTGCCTTAATACTCCCTTTACATAGCACTATTTACTCCTTTTATTTTTTTTTCTCCTATTCCCCATGTTTTTGTTCCTGCAGTCAAAGACAGCACTGACAGCACCAGGATAGAGCTGTTGATGAGACGTGAAGTAGGAATATATTGATCAATGCGGGGCAGAGCAGCTGATGGGATCTGAAATGAGGACTATATTGATCAATGCACCACTAAAATGGGCTACTCCGCAAACTCCAAAACCACATCACAAAATAACCATGTCCATACTGTCACTTCTCAGCCTTTTAACAGCCCAAATCCAGCCGCTGAGAGGAATTAATGTCTTGGAGACCACATTTCATGCAGAGACCAACCTCGTAAGCCACCCCCACCTCTCAAAGCTACCCTCAGACATGTAAATCCCTCCAAACCCTCGTTAACTGCTTCTCGCCCTTTTCCTCCTGATTTTTTTCATTTTTGGTTCTTTTATTCTTCAGTTTTCCCCATCCCAAGCAGAAAGAAAATGAGAATGAAACCAAACTCAACCTATCTGGTTGAGTTTCACATTCTGTGACTCAGATCTCCAAGCAGCAGCGACAGAAAACTCAAGACGGCATCAGTTCTACAGGCAACCTTATTTCCAGACGATATTGTGGAGCAAAAACGTGCAGGTGAGGGCTTCGTTCATTGTGTATATACCCAGTATGCCAGGGTTTATCGCTCCCGCCGGCTACCTGAACACAACCGCTCCCGCCACAGTCCAAACCCAAGGCACTTGACAGCTGCTGCTGCCCCACTGCCGAGTTGAGGTGCAGACCTCGATCAAGCCCTGCAAGCACAGTTCCTCGTCACCACAGCAAGTGCGGGCAGCGACGGTCAGCTTCAGCCCGCAGGACGGCGGGGAACTGCTTTCCTATGAGCTCGGCCTCCGGGGATCGGGGCGGGCCCTGCAGCCCGCCGACCATCCGGAAAGGCCGGGGGAGGCTTCAAGAAAGACCAGGACACAGGAAAGCAGGCAAGACCTCCTTCCTCAGCGATCGTTATCCCCCTCACGTCAGAAGCCCTCCCTTCCTCCGTCCCTCCCTCCCCTCGGTGGCCCTTGCAGGCCGCGGCGCACACTGAGCGCTTACCGACCGGTCGTCTCAGGGCCCTTCCGCCATGCCCGCCCCTGGGCCCGCCCCCGGCTCCCTCCCGGCCGCCGCCAGCCCCGTACCGGACTCCTCATCCTTCTTGTCAAACTTCTTTATCATGTTGCCGACGGCCGCTCCCCTCCCTTAGAGCAGCACCGCCGCAGGAGCTGCCTCCGGAAATCCCACCTCGCCACTCAGACTCTGCCCTCTGACTGGTTTGCGGCGCTGTCAATCAATCTGTCGGCGCAATGGATGCGCTGGGTGTCTTCCGTCTTCCAAGCCACACCCTCTCCCCGCTGCTGGGGAGGGGCACGGGGGGAAGGGACGGGGTCGGGGGGGTGGGGTGGGAAAGGGCCTCTTAAAGGGGCCGCGCCGTTATTTTGTGAGCCCTAGCTTAGCCAGCCGGCCAAGCCATCTCAGCCCCTTCCCAAAAAAACCCCCAAAACACACATTTCAGCCACCAACTCCCCTCAGAAAGGGAAGGCGTTGCTCCATTGCCCAATGATTTTGGTAACAAAGGAAGCAGCTCACTGCTGTGCCCTGTTTCCCTCCCTGCTGTTTCCCTCCTCCTTCTCCTTCAAAAAATAATAAAGGTAAAAAACATTCTAAAAATACTAAAGGTAAAATCCAAGCTGTCACGAGTTATTAAGGTCTCAGCATGGTCTTTCTCAAAGATGGGGTGCAACAGCTGCCTTCACGGTGATGACACCCTCAAAAAACCCATAGATGATGTGAACAGTGTCTGTGAGAGATGTCTGACACAGAAAGGGTTATTGGTCAACAGATGGCTGAAGATGAGCCAGCAGTGTGCCCAGGTGGCCAGGAAGGCCATCAGCATCCTGGCTTAGATCAGCAAGAACATGGAATGCAGGATTGAGGCAGGGATTGTCCCCCTGGACTGGGCACTGATGAGATCACACCTGAAATCCTGGGTTCAGTTTTGGCCCTGGTAGAAGCTACATTTGATATTAATACCTACTAACTATCTATTGTTCCATTACTTTCTTTTATTCTATTGTTACTTTCTTTTATTTTGTGCAGGGGTCTTCCAGCTAGGAGGTGTGGTCTCCAGGATCTTTGATGGTCTTTCAAGCTTGAACTTTGGTTGAACTTTTGAGTTCCTTTTCCTTATATGATCACAAGTTGGATCATCATCTAATTTGTGAGGTCCTGGACCATATTAATTTGTTTTCTCTGGTTTTGAAGGACACTTCATTAGTTAAGTAAAGATACATGTGGAGGTTTCAGTGATAAGGATGCAAACATTCTTTGTCAGATACAGTGGTCCTGTGTCCAGTTCTGGGCCCCTCAGTTTAAGAAGGACATTGAGACTCTTGAATGTATCCAGAGAAGGGCAATGAGGCTGGGGAGAGGCCTAGAATACAAGCCCTGTGAGGAGAGGCTAAGGAAGCTGGGGTTGCTCAGCCTGGAGAAGAGGAGGCTCAGGGCAGACCTTATTGCTCTCTACAACTACCTGAAGGGAGGTAGTAGCCAGGTGGAGGTTGGTCTCTTCTCCCGGGCAACCACCAACAGAACAAGAGGACACAGTCTCAAACTATGCCAGGGGAAGTTTAGGCTTGAGGTGAGGATAAAGTTCTTCAGAGAGAGGTTTTGGGTAACAGGTTGGACTTAATGATCTTTGAGGTCTTTTCCAACCTTATTGACTCTATGATTCTATGATTTGGAGTGAGCCACAAGGAGCCATTTATGGAATGTTCTCCTCAAATAGAAACAGGGACAAAAAATCCCCCAGAGAAAATCAACCACAGTTGTGTTCCAATTAAAAACAAACAAAAGAAGACAGAGAGACTGGAGTGATGGCTGAGGGAACTGAGTGGATTTTCCCTAGAATTGCAACATTCATGAGAAGAAAACAGTCTAGGAAATGGCACAAGTCTCATGGAGATACCTCAAGCAGCTGTTTTCCTTTCTCCCAGTTTCAGATTTTTTGCCTGTCCTAGATATCTCCTGTTTAGAAAACGGTCTCTTGTGACATTTCTAAATTGTGGAAAATGATGAAAAAATAAACAGTTCTAAGAATCTCCAGCCCAGTTCTATACAACTACCCAAGTGATTTAGAAACTTCCTGCTCACCCACAGCTGCAGAACATTTAACACTTCTTCTGCCAAAAGGGAGATGTTTGCTCCATTCACAAACCAATCAGCTTGGGAGAATTTAAGCTCGTCAAGCTTCTGAGAATGTTATGAAACTTCGCAACCCTTTCTGAATCATAGAATTATTTTGGTTGGAAAAGTCCTCTAAGATCATAAAGTCCAACAGTCAATGCAATACCACCATAGCCATTAAACCATGTGCCCTGTCCACACGTTTCTTGAACCCCTCCAGGGACAGTGACTCCATCACCTCCCTGGGCAGCCTGTTCCAATGCCTGACCACTGCTGCAGAAAAGAAAGTTTTCCTAATATCCAACCTAAACCTCCCCTGGTGCAATTTCAAGTCATTTCCTCTCATCCTGTCATCTAATATTAGGGAGAAGAGACAAACATCCATATGGCTCCAAGCTCTTTTCAGGGAGTTGTAGAGAGCAATGAGACCTTCTGTCAACCTCCTCTTCTCCAGACTAAACAACCTCGTTTTCCTCAGCTACTCCTCACAGGACCTGCTCTCTAGACTTTTCACCAGCTTTGTGGCCCTTCTCTGGACATGCTCCAGCACCTCAATGTGTTTCTTGGAGTGACTGGCACAAAATGCTTCTGAATGGCTTTACCTACACCATAAACCACGCTATTTTCTCTCAGTGAATTAAGTTGCCAGTGGGCTTACTGTTTGTGGCTTCATGTTTTCTCGAGTGCTGCTCCTCATTACAGACTCAAAAGGGAGTTTCTGGACCTCTCCATGAGGTTGCAGAAGGGAGGCTTGTCTTCTTTCCAGTCTCATGGTTTCACAGAAGTGGTTACAAAAAGAGCCATCTGGGAGGCAGCCAGAGGAGCTGAGTGCAATGTGCTACAGCTGCTCTGGCTTCCTTAATACAGCAGGACCAAATCTTCCTAATCTCCAGTCTAAATCTCCCCTCTTCCACCTTCAATCCATTGCCCCTCATCCTATCACTACAAGCCCGTGTGAAAAGTTCCTCCCCACCTTTCTTGTCGGCCCCCTGCAGGTACCAAACTGACTTCAGGACACAGTCTTGATTCTCATCCTAAAATCCCACTCCTACAAAGTGTGGTGGTACTGCTACTTTTCTGGAGGCTTCTGTAGCTCCAGCAGCAAAATCCCTCTGTGTTAGATTTTGCCATTGGTCTTAATTCATTGAATATTAGATACATCTCCTAGAACATTAGCTACTCCATCTTGTGAAAGCTATGAACAACCTTCCTTCTGCAAATGGTGTCCGACGATGGGAAAAAGGACAACAGGCACAAACTGGAACCCAGGAGGTTCCATCTGAACAGGAGGAGAAACTTGATGATTTTGAGGGTAATGGAGCTCCAGAGCAGGCTGCCCAGAGAGGTGGTGGAGACTCCTATGGACACATTCAAAACCCACCTGGATGTGCCCCTGTGTGACCTTCTTTAGGTAGGGGGATTGGACTAGATGATCTCCAGAGGTCCCTTCCAACCACAGCTATTCTGTGATTCCATGATAACTCTTCCCTCTTAGGGCCTGGTTTAATAAAATGAAATAAAAGCTTGGGACAAAAATCTGCCAGTTCTCCTGGAGCAGAGAATGCTTCTCACCAATGACCTCACAAACCAAGAACTGGAATTCCCAAAGATTAGGAAACCTAGAAGTCAAGACCCAAAGCAACCCTGAGGCAGAAAACCCCTTTTGTGGTTTCAGCAGTGCTTCCCCCTCCAACCCTATCACTCCAGATGGAAAAGGAGATAAGTTTCCAAAGAAACCCCACTGGAGATCCCCTGCAAGGTCCAGTTCCTCAGCAGCAAAGTCACACTCCAATGTGGAGCAAGTTATTTGCTCAGGAGTGGTTTGTGGAAAGGCAGGATTCTCTCTGTCAGATGCTGCAAATGCAACATGGGCTCATATCCTTCACTGGAGTGTCTCTCTGGACAGCAAACCCACTCAATCTCAATCAGGTCTACAAGTTTACATCCAAGGAATGAAGGCTTTGATGTGCATTAATGCATAAAAGCTATAGGAAGCCTCAGTGTAGTGCACTGTACCTTTGACCAGAACATGACATTGCCTACAATGTTAAGCACTGGATTTTCTCTCTTCCTTCCCTTCCTCCTCCTCTTTTCTTTTTTTGTCTTCTTCTTTTCTTATTCTTCCTTTTCATTCCTCCTCTTCACCATCATCACCGTCTTCCTCATATTCTATTCTATTCTATTCTATTCTATTCTATTCTATTCTATTCTATTCTATTCTATCTTTAGAGGTCACTTCCATTCTGTGATAGTTTGGCTTCCAGTTGGAGGTTTGCCTGCAGACCAGCAAGCTCTAGCTTTCGCACTGGGCTGTCTGCATCCCCAGGTCACAGAGCCCAGCCAGGTCCCTCCAGGCACTGGAGGGAAGGAATTTCCCCCTCCTGCCCCAGGGCACTGCACCTCACATCCCTTGGGGTATTGCACCTCCCAAACCAAGCACAGCCTGTGACCCCCAGGTATCCATCACCCCGAGTACTGCCCTTTCTAGGGGTATTGCACCTCCTTGGGTAGTGCAACCTCCCCCACCCTTCAAATATTCCCCTGTCCCCGGTATTCCATTCCTCCCCACCGTAGTTCCACCCCACCTGGGCAATGAATCCTCCCCATGGGTATTCCACTACTGCCCCGGGATTCCACCCCCCTCACCCCCCCTAACATTCCATCCCTGCCCCGGTATTCCATGACCACGCCCCCCTCCTCGCCCAGTGTTCCTTCACCGGTATTCCACACACAGCGCCGGTACTACACCCCCTTCCTCCTCGGCAGTATTTCATCCCTTCCGCATTCTCTCCAGGATCCTGCATCCCCCTTGGGGTATCAAACCCCCCGCCCCAGGCATTATGCATCCCTCCCTCGGCACCCGGCATGTGCCCCCACTCTGGGCCCCATCCTGGCGGCGCAATCCTACCCGGTTGTCCCGACTCGAAAGCGAAAGCGAAAGAGATCGCCCCGGTCACACGGGGCATCGCCGGCGGCGGTGGGCAGCCCTCGGGGGAGCCCTCCTGAGTGTCGCCTGCCCCCCCGCCAGCCCCAGCCACCGTCCCATGGCGTGGCCGCTGCTGCTGCTCTGCGGAACCGTCGCTCTCCTGCTGCCGGGGGTCGCCGCCGACACCGGTAAGTGGGGATCCGCCGAGCTCCTCGTCCCGCTGCCGCCGTGCCCATGTCCTCCCCGGGCTATCCACGATGTTTCTGGGATGCTGACGTCCTCCGGGGTGCCCCCACTGTCCCTGAGGTACTCCCGTCCTCTCCGGCTGCTCACGTCCTTCCTGGGGTGCTCATATTCTCCCAGGGGTGCCCATGATGTGCCCGAGGTGCTCATGTTCTCCCAGGGGTGCTCATGATGTCCCCGGGCTGCTCAGGTCAACCCAGGAGTGCCCATGATGCTTCTCATTGTCCCAGGGGTGCTCACATGGTTCCCGGGCTGCTCACATTCTCCCAGGGTGCCCACGATGTGCCCGAGGTGCTCATGTTCTCCCTGTGTTGCCTATGTTCTCCCAGGGGTGCCATGATGTCTCTGGAGTGCTCAAATCCTCCCAGGGGTGTCCACGATGTCCCCAGAGTACCCACATCCTCTCTGGGCTGCCCATGATGTCCCCATCTGCCCATGCTCCCCAGGATGCCTGCTCTACTTCCTGGGGTGCCTTGTGTTCTCAGGGTGCCCATGCTGTCCCTGGGGTGATGGCTTTGCTTCTTGGGGTGCCCTTGGTGCTCTGGGGTACCCATGCTGTACCCTGGGATGCTCACTCTGCTGCCTGGGATGCCCACACTACTCTTTGTGGTGCTTATGCTGTCCCTGGGGTGCTTTCACTGCTTCTTGGGGTGCCCACACTGCTCCCCAGGTGCCTGTTCCACATTGTGGGATGCCTTATGTCATCCCTAGAGTGCTCACACCACTCCTTAGGGTGCCCATGCCATCCCTGGGCTGCTCTTTTTGTCTCCTGGGGTGCCTATGTTGTCTTTAGAGTGCTTGTTCTGCTTACAAGGACACCCATGATATTCCTTGGGGTGCCCATGCCATCCTTGGAATGCTCACTCTGCTTCCTAGGGTGCCCATGATGTACCTGGGGTGCTTACTCTGCTTCCCCAGGGTGCCCACACCATCCTTGGGCTTCTTTCTCCCCTTTCTGGAGTGTCCATGCCCTCCCCAGGGTGCCAACACAACTCCCTGGGGTGCCCATGTTGTCCATGGGTTGCTGAGAGAGCTGGCAGATGAGCTGGCCAAGCTGCTCTCTGTCATTTTCCACCAGTCCTGGCTCACTGGAGAGGTCCCAGAGGACTGGAAACTGGCCAATGTGATGCCCATCCACAAGAAGGGTTGGATGGAGGAACCTGGAAACTACAGACCTGTTACCCTGGCCTCAGTGCCAGGGAAAGTGATGGAGCAGATCATCTTGGGGGCAATCACTGCACAGCTGAAGGATGGCCAAGGGATCAGGCCCAGGCAGCATGGATTTAGGAAGGGCAGGTCGTGCCTCATCAACCTGATCTCCTTCTATGATCAGGTGACCCGTCTGGTGGATGCAGGGCAGGCTGTGGATGTAGTCTATCTGGACTTCAGCAAAGCCTTTGACACCGTCCCCCACAGCAAACTCCTGGCCAAGCTGTCAGCCTGTGGCTTGGACAGCAGCACTGTGCTGGGTTAGGAACTGGCTGGAAACTGAGCCCAGAGAGTGGTGGTGAATGGTGCCACATCCAGCTGACAGCCAGGCACTAGTGGTGTGCCCCAGGGATCAGTGCTGGACGATGATCTTTAAGGTCTTTTCCAACCTTATTGATTCTATGATTTTTCTTCTTCCTGGAGTGCCCTCACCCTCCCCAGGGTGCCTGCACTACTCCCTAAGGTGCCCATTCTGTCCCTGGAGTGCTTGCTTCACTTTCTGGGGTGCCCACTCCCCTTCCTGAGAATAGAATACATAGAATACATAGAATAAACCAGGTTGGAAGAGACCTTCAAGATCATCGCGTCCAACCCATCAACCAATCCAACACCACCCAAACAACTAACCCACAGCACCAAGCACCCCGTCAAGTCTTCTCCTAAAAACCTCCAGTGATGGCGACTCCACCACCTCCCCAGGCAGCCCATTCCAATGGGCAATCACTCTTTCTGTATAGAACTTTTTTCTAACATCCAGCCTGAACCTCCCCTGGTGCAGCCTGAGACTGTGTCCTCTTGTTCTGGTACTGGCTGCCTGGGAGAAGAGACCAACATCCGTCTGTCTACAACCTCCCTTCAGGTAGTTGTAGAGAGTAATAAGGTCACCCCTGAGTCTCCTCTTCTCCAGGCTAAGCAACCCCAGCTCCCTCAGCCTCTCCTCGTAGGGCTTGTGTTCCAAACCCCTCACCAACTTTGTTGCTCTTCTCTGGACTCGTTCCAGCAAGTCAACCTCCTTCCTAAACTGAGGGGCCCAGAACTGGACACAGGACTCGAGGTGCGGCCTAACCAGTGCAGTGTACAGGGGCAGAATGACCTCCCTGCTCCTGCTGGCCACACTGTTCCTGATGCAGGCCAGGATGCCATTGGCCCTCTTAGCTGCCTGGGCACACTGCAGGCTCATGTTCAGTCTACCGTCGACCAGCACCCCCAGGTCCCTCTCAGCCTGACTGCTCTCCAGCCACTCTGACCCCAGCCTGTAGCTCTGCATGGGGTTGCTGTGGCCAATGTGCAGAACCCGGCACTTGGATGTGTTAAATCTCATGCCGTTGGACTCTGCCCAACTGCCCAGCCTGTCGAGGTCCCTCTGCAGAGCCTCTCTACCCTCCAGCAGATCAACTCCTGCCCCCAGCTTGGTGTCGTCAGCAAATTTACTGATGATGGACTCGATGCCCTCGTCCAGATCATCAATAAAGATGTTAAAGAGCATGGGGCCCAGCACTGATCCCTGGGGCACACCACTGGTGACTGGCTGCCAGCTGGATGTGGCACCATTCACCACCACTCTCTGGGCTCGGCCCTCCAGCCAGTTCCTAACCCATCGCAGTGTGCTCCCATCCAAGCCATGGGCTGACAGCTTGGCCAGGAGTTTGCTGTGGGGAACGGTGTCAAAGGCCTTCCTGAGGTCCAGGAAGACTACATCCACAGGCCTCCCCACATCCACCAGGCGGGTCACCTGATCATAGAAGGAGATCAGGTTGGTCAGGCAGGACCTGCCCTTCCTAAACCCATGCTGGCTGGGCCTGATCCCTTGGCCATCCTCTAAGTGTTGTGTGATTGCACTCAGGATGACCTGCTCCATAATCTTTCCTGCTGTTCCCTGGATACCTGAGCTCCCTCCTGGGTTGTCCACACCACCCCCTGGGGTGCCCACAACTCTGTCTAGGTGCTCCATGCCCATCCCTGGGATATCCAAGCCTCACCTCATCATGTTCCTCTTGCACCTCCATAGGTGCCCGGCTGCCTCTCTGGCTTCCCATGCCATCTCCTCACCAAGTGTCCACAGAGGCTGGGGGTGATCTTTAAGGTCTGTGTCACAGACTCACAGCTGGAGCTTATGGGTCTTCCATGGAAATAGGACTTGTCCATGGCTGAGAACTGCTGGTGGATCTGGAATGTCCTGTCTTGCCTCTCCAAAAACACAGAATCAAAGAGTCATAGAACAGTTTGGGTTGGAAAAGAACTTTACATATACATAGAATAGAATACATATACATAGAATAAACCAGGTTGGAAGAGACCTTCAAGATCATCACGTCCAACCCATCAACCAATCAAACACCGCCCAAACAACTAACCCACGGCACCAAGCACCCCATCAAGTCTCCTCCTGAAAACCTCCAGTGATGGCGACTCCACCACCTCCCCAGGCAGCCCATTCCAATGGGCAATCACTCTCTCTGTATAGAACTTTTTCCTAACATCTAGCCTGAACCTCCCCTGGCACAGCCTGAGACTGTGTCCTCTTGTTCTGGTACTGGCGGCCTGGGAGAAGAGACCAACATCCGTCTGTCTACAACCTCCCTTCAGGTAGTTGTAGAGAGCAATAAGGTCACCCCTGAGTCTCCTCCTCTCCAGGCTAAGCAACCCCAGCTCCCTCAGCCTCTCCTCGTAGGGCTTGTGTTCCAAACCCCTCACCAACTTTGTTGCCCTTCTCTGGACTCGTTCCAGCAAGTCAACATCCTTCCTAAACTGAGGGGCCCAGAACTGGACACAGGACTCGAGGTGCGGCCTAACCAGTGCAGTGTACAGGGGCAGAACATCCTGTCCAAAGCACTGCCCTAGCTGTGCTAGGTCACCACTAAACTATGTCACTCATCACCACATGGCTTTGAAATCTCTCCTCAGGGATGGTAACTCCACCCTATGTGGTGTTCCTGAAAGCAATCCCAGAAATTTCCCTGCTCCCTTGGAAGGAAGCTGAGAACTGACATGCTCACCACACATGTGGCCACATTCATACCCTTCAGGCAGAGTGGCTGCAGCTCTGTGCTGTGTTCTGATGACAGGGAACATGTCATGGACCTATCTAAGCACAGAAACAAAGCAGAGTTCCCATGGAACTATCAACCCAACACCACCATGGCCATTAAATCATGTCCCAAAGTCCTGTGTCCACACAGTTCTTGAGCATCTCCAGTGACAGCACCTTCCCGGGCAGCCTGTTCCAATGACTGACCAAGATTGAGGAGAATTTGAGCTCCAAGTGTTTTGGGGTGCCTGGGGGGAGCATGTCCTGTTCCTGACCCCACTGCCACTGTGCTCCTGTCCCCACTGCCATCACACTCCTATCCCCAGCAGGCTCCTGACCTCATCACCAGCACATTCCCACCTCTGTTGTGCTCCTCTCCTCACCACCACTGCACCTCCATCCCTTCTGTGCTCCCATCGCCATCCTGACCCTCCTGTCAGCAATCTCAACCCAACCATGCATCCCTCCATGGCAAATGTGCATCATCCCAGCAGGGTACTGGCTCCTCCTGGCCACATGTTACTCCATCCTGGCCATGCATCACTCTGTCCTGGTTATGCATCACATCCTGGCTATGCATCCCTCCATCCCAAGCATGCATTGCTCCATCCTGGTCATACATCGCATCCAGTCCAACCCCACCTACAAAAGCAGGGCCACCCACAGCAGCTTGCCCAGGATCACAATGACCAGGTGGGTTTGGAATCTCTCCAGACAAGGAGACTCCACAACCTCTCTGGGCAACCTGCTCCAGGGCTCCACCAAATTCACAGCAAAGAAGTTTTTCCTGATGTCCATGCATTGCTCCATCCTGTCTATACATCAAATCCTGGCCCTGCACCACTCCAGCCTGGCTGTAGATTGCTTTACCCAAGTCTGTGCATCTCCATCCTGATGCTGGAGCATCATCTCTCAGTAGTGGCTGGTGTCATGGGACAGGAGTTAGTGGCAGATGCAGTTGTGGATGAGCTGTTCCCACACAGGCTTGGAGCAACCAAGAAACTTTCTCCACCCTCTTATGAAACCCACCTCAGATCGAGGCCAAAGGAGAAGCAGGAGTCCTGGGGATGAGACCAGCCCTAAGTCCTAGCTCATTGCTGTCCCATTGCCAAGCCATATGATGCTCATATCTGAGCCTCCCCTCTGGGTCACAAGCTGCAGACTCTTGTGGGGAAAAATCCCTGGGAAGAGGCAGGAAGACTCATGTGTCTGGAATTTTTCATGTCCAGCTGCAAAATGAGAAAAGGAAAATAGAGAGCAGTGAGCACAGCTGAAATGCAGAAGCTGGTGGCAGGATGTGGCTAGGGTCATAGGATCATAGACTCATTAAGGTTGGAAAAGACCTCCAAGATCAAGTCCAACCATCAGCCCAACACTGACATGGCCACTAAACCATCTCCTGAAGTGCCATGTCTATATGTTTTTTAAACATCCCCAGAGATGGGGACTCCACCATTCAATGAATCTGTGAATGTCCAGCTCTGTCAGGTTCCTTTCCAACTCACACCATTCTATGAATGCCCAACTCCATCAGGTTCCCTTCCAACTCACACTGTTCTATAAATGCCCAACTCCATCAGGTTCCCTTCCAACTCACACCATTCTATGAATGCCCAACTCCATCAGGTTCCCTTCCAACTCACACCATTCTATGAATGCCCAACTCCATCAGGTTCCCTTCCAACTCACACCGTTCTATGAATGCCCAACTCCATCAGGTTCCTTTCCAACCCACACCGTTCTATGAATGTCCAACTCCATCAGGTTCCCTTCCAACTCACACCGTTCTATGAATGCCCAACTCCATCAGGTTCCTTTCCAACCCACACCATTCTATGAATGCCCAACTCCATCAGGTTCCCTTCCAACTCACACCATTCTATGAATGCCCAACTCCATCAGGTTCCCTTCCAACTCACACCATTCTATGAATGCCCAACTCCATCAGGTTCCTTTCCAACCCACACCGTTCTATGAATGTCCAACTCGATTGGGGGGTTCCCTTCCAACCCACACTGTTCTATGAATCTATGAATGCCCAACTTGATCAGGTTCCTCAGGATGGACCCCACCAAGTCTGACCTTGAATGTTTTCAGGGATGGGGCCTCCTTCCACCACCTCTCTGGGCAACCTCTTTCAGTGTTCCACCACTCTCATTGCAAAGAAGTTCCTCCTGACGTCCGGCTATGAATCTTCCTTTGGTTCTTTCAATCCCTGTGTTCTCGTGTGAGCCGCGCTGCTGTAGGTGACCCTGCTTTGGCAGCGTGCTTGGACTCAACGGTTCTCCATGGTGGTTGTCCTGCAGCTCCAGTGCAATGCAGCCCCCCCAGGGCTGTGGCCAACGCGCACATCGAGGTGGGCAATGAGACACCGCTCAACGCCTGCCTGCGCTACGCCTGCAACCCGGGCTACAAGCGCAAGGCTGGCACCTCCACCCTCATCCAGTGCGTCCTCCCCGATGGAGCCAAGCAACCCCGCTGGACGCCCACCACGCTGCAGTGCATCCGTAAGGCCTTGCTCTTCTGGAAGGTGAATCACAGAACTGTAGAATGCATCAGGTTGGAAGGGACCTTTAGAGGTCGTCTAGTCCAACCCTCCTGCAGTAAGCAGGAACATCGTGGCGGGCTGGAATTACCCCCTCCCCCCAAATTTTTCTAGGCACAGCCTAAAACTACCACAGATATCTTTAGCTAGATCAGGTTGCTAAGGCTTTATCCTTAACTGGTTGGGACATTGAGATACTTGAACGTGTCCAGAGAAGGGCAACGAGGCTGGTGAGAGGTCTGGAGCACAAGCCCTGTGAGGAGAGGCTGAGGGAGCTGGGATTGTTTAGCCTGGAGAAGAGGAGGCTCAGGGGAGACCTTATTGCTGTCTACAACTACCTGAAAGGAGGTTGTAGCCAGGTGGGGGTTGGTCTCTTTTCCCAGGCAACCAGCAACAGAATAAGAGGACACAGTCTTAAGCTGTGCCAGGGGAAGTTTACGCTCGAGGTGAGGAGAAAGTTCTTCACAGAGAGAGTTGTTAGCCATTGGACTGGGCTGCCCAGGGAGGTGGTGGAGTTATCGTCCCCGGAGGTGTTCAAGAGGGTATTGGACGTGCCCCTTGGTGCCATGGTTTAGTAGTCATGAGGTGTTGGGTGTTAGGTAATAGGTTGGGCTTGATGATCTCTGATGTCTTTTCCAACCTGATTGATCTATGATTCTATGGTTGTATGGTTTGTTTACACCACGCACACCTTATGGCTACATGTAGGGCGATCAGTTGGACTTGATGACCTTGGAGGTCTCTTGCAACCTGGTTGATTCTGTGGCTCTGTGATTCTGTTAGCTTGCTGACCTTGGCTGTGTTCTTTGTTGTGGTTAAGTACTAACAGTCTGCTCTTCTCTCTTTTACCTTGTACAGGGGGAAAGGGAGCAGGAAGGGGGAAGCTATTAGTAGCTTCCTGGTTTTGTCCAGCGGATGGGCTCTTGTGTTGTTTATAAATTGTACATACATGTAAATATGGTATATTTTGTACATATTCATTGCATTCCATATTTCTAGATTTTGGTCTGCTTGTAAATCCAGCTTCATTTGCTTTCAGCTGAGCTGCTCTGGCAATTTTATTTTGGGGGGCGATAATTTCAACCCACCACAGCTTGGCAACTACGTTGTGATAGGGACTGGGGAAGGGAGATGCCTCCATCAGCTGTATGGTGGAGGAGGATGTGGGGTGGGTGCTGCTGTTGATGGTATCTCCACGTTGTGTCTTCCTGAAGGGGACCCAGCTCTACGTTCACAACCACCCAGCCCTGAGCTCCCGATGGCACCGCATGGTGAGAGGACCACCCAGGGAGGTGAGGAAGGGGCAAGTACAGCCCATCGTGGGTGGTTTGGGGCCAACAGGAGAAGGCTGACCCTGAGTCAGCAGTGTGCCCTCATGGCCAGGGAAGCAAATGGTCTCCTGAGGGGCATGAAGAGGAGGATGGCCAGCAGGTTGAGAGAGGTTCTTCTTCTCCTCTACTCTGCTGCAGTGAGGCCACAAGCTGGAGTCCTGGGTCCAGTTCTGGGCTCCCCAGTTCAAGAGAGAAAGGGAACTACTGGAGAGTTTGGTGGAGGTTCTAAAGATGCTGAGGGGCCTGGAGCATCTCTGTGAGGAGGAAAGGCTGAGAGCCCTGGAGCTGTTGAGCCTGGAGAAGAGCAGCCTGAGAGGCAATCTGCTCAGTGCTCAGCAAGAGCTAAAATGTGAAGGGCAAGAGGATGCAAGTGGACTCTTTTCAATGGTACCCAGTGGCAGGGCAAGGGACAACAGGCACAAACTGCAACTCAGGGTGTTCCATGGGGAGAAACTTCTTTGCTGTGAGGTGGTGGAGCCTTGGAGACCCAAAATAATGGCGCTGCCTTGAGCAAGCCTGACCACAACCTTCAATTAAAAGGTTTTACACCATTTCCCCCAGCAGGAACTGCTGATGGCAGCCCAACCTCCAGCCCTTCTCCAGCAGCAATACCCAGGCTGCCAGAACCTGATGGGCCATCACCAAAGACATCTGTGCCACCAGAGATGCCCCCACCACTGGAAACATCCACACTGGGGACATCTGTGGGGACAACCCTGCTGCCCACCACCCCCAAGGACCACGCTGCAGGTCAGGAAGATAACCCACCAATGGGGCTGGGTCAAACCAGCAAAGGCTCTTTTCCAGTCTGTTTTTTCCCTTCCCCTTCCCTTCTCCTTCCCTTCCCCTTCCCTCCCCTCTCATTCTTTCAAGAGGGTCCTCCCAGCTTTCCCCCCTTTTTACTGGCTTTGCAGCTAAAAAGTGTCTCCATTCTTCTCTTCTTTTCCAGTTTCCATCAAGACTGTGGTCTCTTCCATTGGTAAGTTGGGGAAAAAACCCAACCTTAATTTTGGCAAACATGGGCTGTTTCTTTATTTTTTTAACTTAAAAGCCCTCCCTGGGGCTGCAGGAGGTTTATGCCACGGTTGAGAGCAATTCTATGAGGAAGCAAAGATGAAGGACCCAGATTTCTTCTCAGGGTGAGAAGAAAAGGGTGGTTTTTGCTCTTTGTGGAATTGTTTTGCTTCATCTGGGCCATGCCCCAGGTTTGCACATTGGAAGATGCTCATTGGCCACCACCTTTCTCTCACAGGGATTGCAGTGCTGGTGGTTGCTGGCATCATGGCCTGCTGCTGCTGGAGGATGAGAATGTAAGTGTGCTGAGCCCCATGAGGTCTTTCCACCTTGCTGATAAGTTGTCCTGAGCTTCTGGGCTTTCCTGAAAGCTGCAGGAAGGCCTTGGGATAGTGGTGATGCTCTGCTCCTGTCCTCTCCATAGGCGCACAGGGCAGGTGGTGATGGCCATCCCCATGGTTCCTCCTGCTGCTGAGAATGAGGAGATGTTGCCACCTGTTCCCATGGGCTGAGCACCCACCACTGGGCACCTCGTTGCACCCACCATCCCAGAGGATGCTCAGGGCTTGGAAGGAAAGATGGATGCTTCTCCGAATGGCAGTGGCATGTGGGAGACTGTGTCCTGGTCCTGAGCCACCCTGTGTGGAGCATCCTAGCTCCAGGGGACATGTGGCTGAACAACTGACTCCTAGGGATGGAACTGCTCCAGCACCCAAAGCTTTGTGAGTGTCCCTTTGTGTGGCCAAATGGTGGGTGTGCTCTCTGAATACCCTGGGTTGGTGTGGAGGTGGTGGGTGTCCTCTGTTGGGAGCCAGAACTTGGAGGAGGTGGTCTTGTGGGTGCTGGTGGTCAGCAGGGAGTGAGATGGGTGCTGCCTGCCTCAGCTGAAGGTGTTTGGGGTGCAGGGCATGGGATTTGGGTGCTGAGGGTGAAGGTGCGCTGCCCTGCCCGAAGTAGCACCCATTCCCTGGCCAGGAGCAAGGCAGAGTTGGGCCAACTGGACACCAATCCCTAAAGCTGCTCTGCCCCAAAATTGTCCCCAAATGTCCCCCAAAACCAGACTGCAGCTCTGCTTACAGCAGATGGGGAGAGAGGGACCTAGCCAAGCATCTCCACCACATCCTCACCCTCTTGGTGCTCTCTTTCAGCCATCTACAAATGCAGCAAGGGTTTCCACCACTGTCCTGCTTTGATCTTGGGGGTCAGCCCTCGTATGCAGCTCAGGGATCCTTCAGAGACACTTTTGGCACCAATGCCAGGTACCCACTAGCTCTGGCTGCTCATATGGGACCACAAACAGGAGCAGTTTTGCTATGGACACTACCAAAAACTGAAGAAACACAACCCAGGAAGTATTTTCCTTTGCATGTTTTCTCTTTGTCGATTATCAGCTGGACATCATCCACCTTGTGCCCTCCCTGCGGCAGAACTGTCTGTTGATGCTGGTCACATACAAAGCAGACATAAAAGGATGCACACTCAGCATGGTGACTTCTTGTGATGGTGGAGAAGACAGACTGAAGCTAGGTTGGGATGAAATCCATCTCTGCAGCAGTGCCATGCTCGAGAGGTCAACCGTGACGTGGCAGCTGCCATGGATCATTTGGCTCAGATGGATGGCAGAAGGGTTTTCAGCAGTCAAATGGAAACCAGGAGGTATCTAACAGCTCAAATTCCACCTCCTTTCCTTGCTGTTTTGTGTCTTCTCCTCCCATTTGTATCACTGTTCTGGACCACTGGAGGTGAAGGAAGCAGCACTTTGGATGTTGGACAGACCAAACCTTCTGGCTGTGGTGCTGCCTCTCCTCAACGTATCATTGGATAGTTGGAACACGCTGCGGTGTGCCTCACCTTCTGGTGAGGCCAGAAGGGATGGCTGAAGGTGCCTGGTCTGATGCCCATGACGAGCTTTCAGGTTATATCCAGTGTCCAAATGAACTTCTGCACACACTGAGGTGTGGGAAAAGAGCTTTCCTGGAGTTGGTGCTTCGAAAGCGAAAGGAGAGTCCAGGCAGCAGCTTGATGACTAACCCTGGAAATCAGCAGGATGCATGAGCTTCCTCCAGGCTACAACTCATGGCTCCAGGCCCATGTCCAAGAGTAGACCTCTTCTGAAATCAGTTTCAGTTTTGATCTTAGCATGACACAGGTACAAGCCCAGATGTCTTCAAATGGAGAGGGTAAGCCACCACCTGATTTCCAAGGCCATTGTGCTGCTTGCACCACTGCTACTGGGATGACTGGGATGAACAACCCAAGATGACATCCCAGAGGAGAGGAGATGCAATACAGCAGGAAGCAATCCCAGAGGTTCTTGGAGTGTGTGGAAGATAACTTCCTAACACAGCTGATGAAGGAGCCAGTGTTGGATGTCTCTGTACTAAACCTGCTGTTAAGGAGATGTAAAGGTTGGTGGCCATCTTGGACAAAGCCACCATGAGATGGTGGAGTTTTCAATTCTTAGTGAAGTTAGGAGGGGACTTGATCCTTGGACTTCTGGAGGGCAGACTTTGGAATGGGTTGCCCAGGGAGGTGGTTGAGGCCCCATCCCTGAGGCTCAACAGGGCTCTGGGCAGCCTGATCTAGTTGAGGATGTCCCTGCTTACTGCAGCAGGGGTTGGACTAGATGACCTTTGGAGGTCCTTTCCAACCCAGACCATTCTATGATTCTATGACTTTGACTTGTTTTGGAGACTGGTTGATGGCATTCCTTGAGGGTTCAGCCCCTGGAAGTGGAAGACAGGGATGGGGAGCAGACAGCAGCCCCCACAATCCAGGAGGAAATGATCAACAGCTTATTGTGCCACTTAGATGTGCACAAGTCCATGGGACTGGATGGGATCCACCCAAGGGTACTTGAGAAGTTGGCAGATGTGCTTACCAAGCCACTTACCACTGTCAACAGTCCTGGCTAACAGGAGAAGTCCCAGTCAACTGGAAGCTGGCAAATGTGACACCCATCTACAAGAAAGGCCAGAAGGATGATCCAGGGAACTGCAGGCCTGTCAGCCTGACCTCAGTGCCAGGGAAGTTCCTGGAGCAGGTCATCCTGAATGCCATCACATGGCACTTACAAGACACCCAGGCTACCAGGCCCAGTCAGGATGGGTTTATGAAAGGCAGGTCCTGCCTGACTATCCTGATCTCCTGTGACAAGGTGACCTACCTAGTGGATGAGGGAAGGGCTGTGGACATTGACTTCCTGGACTTTAGTAAACCCTTTGACACTGTCTCCCACAGCATCCTCCTTCAGAAACTCCTGGCACAAGGCTTGGGTAAGTGAACTCTGCACTGGATAAAATATTTCCTGTCTGGCCAGGCCCAGAGAGTGGTGGTGAATGGAGTTAAGCCTGGCTGGTGCCCAGTTACTAGTGGTGTACCCCAGGGTTCAGTACTGGGACCTGTCCTCTTTAATATCTTTATTAATGATCTGAATGAGGGCATTGAGTGCATCCTCAGTAAGTTTGCAGATGACACCAAGCTCGGTGACCATGTCCATCTGCTAGAGGGTAGGGAAGCTTTGCAGTGGGGTCTGGACAGGTTAGACCAATGGGCCAAGGCTAACTGCATGAGGTTCAACAAGGCCAAGTGCCAGGCCCTGCACCTGGGTCACAGCAACCCCATGGTAAGCTACAGACTTGAGGATGTGAGGCTTGATCACTCAGAAATGCACCTGAGGGTACTGGTTGATAGTTGGCTGAACATAAGCCAGCAGTGTGCTCAGGTGGCCAAGAAGGCCAATGACATCCTGGCATGCATTAGAAACAGTGGGCAGCAGGGACAGGGAGGTGATCATCCCCCTGAGCTCAGCACTGCTGAGGCCGCACCTCGAGTACTGTGTTCAGTTCTGGGCCCCTCACTACAGGAAGGACATTGAAGTGCTGGAGTGTGTCCAGAGAAGGGCAGCAAGGCTGGTGAGGGGCCTGGAGCACCTGGACTGTGAGGAGCATCTGAGGGAGTTGGGGGTGTTCAGTCTGGAGGAGGCTGAGGGGAGACATTCTTGCTCTCTACAAATACCTGAAGGGAGGCTGGAACAAGGAGGGGGCAGCCTCTTCTCCTTGATGACAAGTGACAGGAACAGAGGAAATGGTTTCAAGCTGCAGCAGGCTGGTTCAAGCTGGATGTTAGGAAATACTTCTTCACTGAGAGGGTTCTCAAACATTGGAACAGGCTGCCCAGGGCAGTGGTGGAGTCACCATCCCTGGGGGTGTCCTAGTGGTGTGTGGATCTGGTGCTTAGGGATGTGGATTAGTGTTGACCCTTCAGTGCTGGGTTGAGAGTTGGACTGGATGATCTTTGAGATCTCTTCCAAACAGATCTAGTTTGTCTCTGAGTTAGATGAATCCAAACCAAAGCAGGTCTTCACAAGCTGCCTTTCCTTCTTTTAATGGATTGCTGCAGGGAGAAGGGAAGGAAAACAAGAGCCTGGGAAAACCCCTGGGCTGCAAGTAAGGCAATCAATTTGGTGGGGTGAGATGAACAACTTCCTCCAAGGCTTATCAGGGAAAAGTGTCGCTGTACAGGGAGAGGGGTGACGGCCAAAGCGATAAACGCAAGCAGAGTATAGAGAACAAAGTATAGAAGACCCTGTTTATTCCAGCAAGCAACACACGTTTGTATGTCTGTTGTTAGTGTGGCTGTGTGTGATAGGTTAACAAACTTTTCTCAAGATTCTTAGGGGTTAGTGATAGCATTGCTGTAGTTCCTCGTTAAGCCAGCCCAGGTGGCCTCTCTATCTCATCTTGCGGTTTCTCATTCTCCAAAATCCAGTTCAGGGAGTTTCCAGCTTCTCATGGGAACACAGCAATGTTTTCAGTACTGAACTCCTCACCAGAGCTCTTCAGAAGGTCCACAGATTCATCACAGTCCCCCACAGGAAAGTCCTTCTAAGAATAAAATGTTTCTCTGGGTGCTTTCCAGCATCACATTCCCTCTTCTGCTGTGGATTGGAGAGACTTCACTGAAGCATGACATGAGGGAAGGGCAAGGGATATCCTGGCAGCTGGGTTCCTGGTAACAGAGGCAGCAGAGGGACAATGCTCAAAAGCTATCATGTCCATTACATTTTATCTAGTGCATATTCTTCTGTGCAGCAATGCCATGTTGACCAACTCTTCAAGAGTAAGGTGGAGCTGGAGAAAACATCTCACACCTCCTTGGAAAGAGCCTGGAGGATTCCTTCTGGAACTGGTCTGAAATCCTGCTTCAATATCCACCTGATTTTGGAGCTGGGATGTGACAAAAGGCCTTGTCCCACACATGGAATGGCTCTATGCTGCAGCCATGGCTCTGAGGAGCTGGAGAGCTTCATGAGAGCTGGTTGGGCTGTTCCTGAAGAGCTGGGACAAATGCGAGTGGTGCCAGAGAGCCAAAGTGCTGCTGAGTGCAAGTGTGGCAAAGGTAGCCACCAGTGTCCCTGCTGCCATTGCTCTGTGGGGGAAAGAGAACAGATATGAGAGAAGAGGAAAGTTGAGGAAGGCTTCTAGCCTTAGACACACCCCAATGACTTCAGGGAATAAAGCAACAATGTGCCCAAAGCATCTCCTGCCACCTCCCTTGCAAGGAAATCCCTGTATGTTCTGACAGCTGCAAAAACCAAAATGTCCCTGTGCTGGTCTCCCATAGCATCACAGAATGCATTGTGTTGGAAGGGACCTCTAAAGGTCATCTAGTTCAACCCCTTTGCAGTCAGCAGGGACATGCCCAGCTAGCTTAGGCTGCTGAGAGCCCCATCAAGCCTGACCTTGAATGTCTCCAAGTCAGGGATGGGCACCACCCTGCACCACCTCCATAGGCAACCTGTTTCAGAGTTCCACCACCCTCATAGTAAAGTACTTCTTCCTAACGTCCAATGCTGGTGAAGGTCAAGGCTTTGCCCATCTCAGTGCTTCTGTCATCTACTGATGGCTTGGAGCCACTTGCTATTTCTGGTTGTGGAGCTTCACCAGATTTACTGTGTGCTTATTGGAGAAGCTTTCTCTCCACTGCACCCTTTGGGCAAGGATCCATCCCAGAATCAGAAGGTGGGATCAAAGCTGAAACTGGAGCCAAGAGATTGTCACTGGGGTGAGGGGTGCTTTGCCTTGGCATGGGCTCCAAGAGTCAGATATGGGATCTGACATAAATATATGGCATGCTCTTGCTACCAGAAGAACACTGAGGTGCTGGAGCAGCATCAGAGAAGGGCAACAAAGCTGGTGAAGGGTCTGGAGAACAGGTCTCGGGGAGAGCAGCTGAGGGAACTGGGGTTGTTCATCCTGGAGAACAGCTGGGTTGGTCTCTTCTCCCAAGGAACAAGTGAAAGGATAGGAGGAAATGGCCTCAACTTGCACCAGGGGAGGTTTAGGTTGGACATGAGGAACAATTTCTTCATGGAATAGGTTGTCAAGCCCTGGAACAGGCTGCCCAGGGCAGTAGTGGAGTCCCCACCCCTGGAGGTATTTCAAAGTCATGTAGATGTGGTGCTGAGGGCCATAGTTTAGCGGTGACCTGGCAGTGCTGGGTCAACATTTAGACTCAATCTTAAAGATCTTTTCCAACCAAATAATTCTCTAAAATCTCCAAAGCAGTCCCACCTGTGACCACAAGCAGTCTCAGAAGGAAGGTTAAGGCTTGAGTGGATCTGTGGGAACTGCACCACCACCTGAGTTGGGAAGTCATGCTCAGTTTGCTGTATAAGCTGGGGAGCTATGACATGAGCTCCAGCTAGGGAACATTCTCTGCTCACTTCCACTGCAGTTTAATGCTCAGGTTGTCCCTCCTTGACGTGACAGCTCGGAAGAATCGGAGCACAGCCACCCCATCAGCAATCAGAGCAGTTCATGAAGGCTGCTGATTCAGAAACATGATCACAAAGACCCAGACAGGGGACCTACATGGATCAAAGGGAGCTTCTTCACCACCAGCCTGGACAAGGGCTGCACTGCTGCCTTACACTGTGGCACAGAACAAATGATGGTGTCCCCATCCTTCATTGCTTCACTCATCAGCTCCACCTGAAGGAAACGCTCCTAAGAAACAAGAAAAACAAAAGAGAAGAACAAGACTCAGAAGGAGCTGAGATACTGCAACAGGCTGGTTCATCTTTTTTTCCCTTTTTCCCCCTGGGAAATGATTTGCAACATGATGACATTTTTGATTCAAACAAACTAAAAAACCACCCCAAACTCCTGGTGACAACAAAAATCACAGAGAAGCCATCAGCTCATGGCAAAGGAAGTGAAGTAAGAGGTGGCAACCACTGCAAGATAGAGAAAGGGGAACCTGCAGGCTCCAACTGAGATAAGAAACCAGGAGCTGTGGAAGACTGGACCAGCAGGACCAGGGCAGGGATTGTCCCCCTGTACTCAGCACTGGTGAGGCCACACCTTGAGTCATGTGCTCAGTTTTGGGGCCCTCACTCCAAGAAGGACATTGAGGGGCTGGAATGGCTCCAGGGAAGAGCAATGAAGCTAGTGAAGGGTCTGGAGAACAGGTCTGGTGAGGAGCAGGTGAGGGACATGGGGTTGTTTAACCTGCAGAAAAGGAGGCTGAGGGGAGACCTTCCCACTCTACAGTTCCCTGATGGAGGCTGGAGCCAGGTGGGGCTTGGTCTCTTCTCCCATGGAACAAGTGACAGGAGAAGGGGAAATGGCTTCAAGTCGCACCAGGGGAGGTTTAGGCTGGACATTAGAAGAAACTTCTACACTGAAAGGTTCTCAAACACTGGAACAGGATCCCCAGGGAGGTGGTTTGAATCCCCATCCCTGGAGGTGCTGAAAAGCTGCAGAGATGTGGCACTGAGGGAGATGGTTTAGCACCAGACTTGGGAGAGTTAGAGAATGGTTGGACTTGATGATCTTAAAGGTCTTTTTCCACCAAAATTACTGTGATTCTTAGACAACAGTCAAATGCAGGAGTTGTGGAAAACCTCACATAAACTTTGTGTCCTGCTACTGAAATCAGGGTGAGGAGCAGCATCTACTGAAGAAAAAAAAGTGACTTCAACTCTTCTGGCCTAAGCCAACACAATCCAGGGCAGTCCATGCTCAGAATCATGGAATCACAGAGTGGTTTGAGTTGGAAGAGACTTTAAAGATCATCTAGTTCCAACCCCACTACCATGGAGAGAGACCCCTCCTGACAGACCAGCTTGCTCATCCAACCTGGAATGAATCTTAGGATGTGGGTAAGTCTTACCATGCTTTTCCACCCCACCCCCACCCCTCCAACCACAACCAGAGATGAGCAGATTTTATGAGTGGGGTGCTGCCTCTTCTTAGCACCTTTTAAATGCAGCAGCTCATCCTGCCCAAGATGTCATCACTTGCAGAGCTGCCTTGAGACTGCAAATCCTAAGGGGACAGTGGAGTTTGCCTCCCTGGCTGGCTGCTCTGCCTCTGGAGTGCTCACACATCAGCTGAGGAATCAGGGTCCTAAGCTACCCCACTTGAGGATCTGCTTACTTTGGAAAGGCTTCACTTACCCCAGCCAGGAATAAAAAGGCTTTACTTACCCCAGCCAAGGCTAAAAGATGTTCCAGGGACTGTGACATGAGCAAATACTTCTTTGCCCGTGTCACTGCTACATAGAGCAGGTTCCATTCATCCTCAGGGTACATGTCTAGGTTAGAGGAAACATCATCTTGTTAGAGAACCCGAATGAACACTTCTGTCACTCTTCTAAAGCTTCAGCTAGTACTTCTGGAAGGACACTTCTCTGGAGGAACATGAGCTTGCAGCACCCTGCAGTGCTTGCTGTACAGCTCCTGACACTACCAACAGCTCCTGCCTCATTTCATGTTCCTCTGCATGCCAGGACAAGAAGCTCACCAGTAGGTGTTTCCCCACTTCTTGGGCACAGATCTGGTACTGGGGGAGTTCCTTACTCCCTAGATTCATTTTACACTGGGAAGAGATTGTCCCTTCCAAAGCAGAACTTTGGCACCTAAGTCTTAACCAAGTGTGGAGTTTGTTTTTCTCTTTTGCTAGATGCTGCAAGCTCAGCTGCAGGACTATACCACTGCCCCTATCTTGCTGTGAGGGAAACGACAAGATCAGTAATCCCTAGGACAGCTGTTGGCACTTGACACACCAAGAAGCACCAGCACACCTCCTTTCAGATCAGGATGGGGACCACCACCATGGTACCAATTACTTACCAATACTGAAGTTAGTAGTTCTCTGTTGATCACCACTGAGACAGGGTACTTTCACAAAGTCATCTGCAAGCAGCACCGTATCAAACTCCAGGCCTTTGGCTTGGTGGACAGTTCCTATCACATATTCTGTGACCGGTGCACACGAGGAACAAGGAGGACAAAAGATTGCTCATGGCAGTAACAGTGGCATTTTTGATTTCATGAGTCATACAATCATAGAATTGGGTTGGAAGGAACCTTTCAAGGTCATCTAGTCCAACCTCCCTGCAGTCATCAGGGACATCTGCAACTAGAGCAAGTTGCTCAGCGCCCCAAACAACCTGACCTGGAATAGTTCCATGGAAGGGTCTTCTACCACCTCTCTGGGCAATGTGTTTCAGTGCCTCACCACCCTCACAGTAAAGAATTTCTTCCTTCCACCTAATCTAAATCTCTTTTAGTTTTCATCACTTCTGGTCCTGTCACAGCAGGCCCTGATTAAAAATTGTCTCCAGCTTTCTTCTAGGCCTCCTTTTAAGTTCTGAAAGGCTTCAACAAGGTCTCTCCATCCTAGGGCTATCCTGACTGTAGGTTACACTGCATCTAAAGGTTTATTTGCCTTTAGCAAAATCATTATTTATCAACCCTTTGCTGGCAGATTTATTGCCCTGAGCATCACCTGAGGTCCAAGATTTAGCCTCAAGGTCCAGATTTATTACCATTACGTCCAAGATGTAGCCCAAAAGCTGCTGTTCAACTTCTTTCCTACCTAAAGGACCAACTTGACCCAAACTTGGACATTTTGCAGAACAGGGTGGGTTCAGCATTGAAGCTGAATTGAAAACAGACCTGAACATGCAAGACAGAGCTTGGCTTTACCTGCCATGTTTTCTTGTGACACGTGGCTGCTCTCAATCTTCTGCACCAGCTCAGGGATGCGCTCTTTGTATTTCTCCACTATTGCAATCTTCACTTCCAGGTCTTTGTCATCAACATGCTCTGCATATTCCTTCAAACCGAAGAATCCCTCAGTGTCTTCCCATCTTTTGATGAAGGAATCCTTTATAACAAGGTTTGCTGAAAAGAAAGGGGCAGATTGTCCTGATTTGAGCTAGAACAGGACCAATTCTCTTTAGTGGTTTTTACTTCTCAGCTCAGTCTCAGATCAGAGAGACACAGAATCACAGAGACATAGAGAATCACAGAGACATAGAGAATCACAGAGACATAGAGAATCACAGAGACATAGAGAATCACAGAGACATAGAGAATCACAGAGACATAGAGAATCACAGAATGTTAGGGGTTGGAAGGGACCTCCAGAGATCACCTAGTCAAATTCCCCCTGCCAAAGCAGGATCACCTAATGCAGATCACACAGGAACATGTCCAGGTTGGCTTTGAAAGCATCCAGAGAAGGAAACTCTACAGCCTCTGGGCAGCCTGTTCTCATGCTCCGTCCAGCTGTTAACCCAGCACTGCCAGGTCACCACTAAGCCATGCCCCTCAGCACCACATCTACATGGCTTTGAAATCTCTCCAGGAAAGGAGACTCAACCACTGCCCTGGGCAGCCTGTCCCAGGGCTTGACAACCCCTTCCATGAAGAAATTGTTCCTCATGGCCAACCTAAACCTCTGACACAACCTGAGGCTGTTTCCGCTTGTCCTGTTTCTTGTTCCTTGGGAGAAGAGACTGACCCTGACCTGGCTCCAACCTCCTTTCAGGGAGAACCAGAAGGTCTTTCCTGAGCCTCCTTTTCTTGAGGCTGAACAACCCCTGGCCCCACAGCTGTTCCTCACAGGCTTGTGCTCTACACCCTTCACTGGCTTTTTGTTCTTCTTTCAACATACTTCAGCATGAAAAAGATCCTGAGCAGACTTAGAAGACTCCAAGGTGACTTCAGAGTTGCTGGAGCAGGGGCTTAAGGTAGAGCCAGCCCCAGGGCCCTTCCAATTCTCTTTTTGCTCAGAGAGCAAGGAGTTTCCCTGGTAGCTGGCCATCCAAAGAACCAGTAACCACACCCAGATAATCAATCACTTGTGGCAGTTCAATAAGCCTTTTGTTAGTCTCTCTGCCCCATGAAGAACACTTGCCTCCTGCTGCCAAGAGTTCTTAAAGGAATGATTTATTTCCTATGTGATATCCACCAGTGGGATGGTGGGAATGATAAAGGAAGGCAGAATCCACCACCACCATGGAAGCAGGAGCTAGAGGGTTCAACACACCAGGTTTAAAAGCAAAAACAAATCAGAAAAAGCCTAAATTGAATGGAAAAAAAGGAAGTAAAATTAGAAGATAGAGGGGGGAAATCCCAATGTCTGAGCTTGTTTGGCTCTTGCACTCAAGGTAAGATATCACAGCTGAAAGCTGGGGAGGGCTGCATGACACAGACTCCACAGTTTTGGCATGTGGGGGAATCTTCTCAATGCTGGTCAGTACTTAAAGGGTGGGTGTCAGGAGGATGGGGACAGATTCTTCTCAGTGGTGCCCAGCGACAGGACAAGGGGTAATGGGTACAAACTTCAACAGCAGAAGTTCCATCTAAACATGAGGAGGAACTTCTTGGCTTTGAGGGTGGTGGAGCACTGAAAGAGGCTGCCCAGAGAGGTGGTGGAGTCACCATTTCTGAAGTCATTCACTACTTACCTGGACACCATCCTGGGCAACCTGTTCTAGATGAACCTGTTCTGGCAGGGGGTTGGACTTGATGATCTTGAAGGCTCTGAGTATCTGAAGGGGGCCTACAAGAAGGCTGAGGAGGGACTTCTCAGGATATCAGGTAGTGATAGGACTAGGGGGAATGGAATGAAGCTGGTGGTGGGGAGATTCAGGCTGGACATGAGGAGGAAGTTCCTCACCACGAGAGTGGTGAAGCCCTGGAATGGGTTGTCCAGGGAGGTGGTTGAGGCCCCATCCCTGGAGGTGTTTAAGACCAGGCTGGATGAGGCTCTGGCATCATCTAGTGTGGGGTGTCCCTGCCCATGGCAGGGGGGTTGGAACTAGATGATCCTTGTGGTCCCTTCCAACCCTGACTGATACTATGATACTATGATCTCCAGAGGTTCCTTCTAATCCTTCTCATTCTGCGATTTTAGCCACCTGAAGCAGCCAAAAGTGCACAGCCCAGGACCCTACCATTAAAAAGTCCCTTTTCAACAGAGGGAATAGAAAATATACCACCAAGATCTACAACATCTGCTCCATGGAGGATGCCTCAGACAGAAGGGTGAGGACTCACTCACCTTTTTGCCGTACCTCTGCAGGCTGGCTGAGCTTCCAAATGTCATGAATTCTGCTCAGGCCAAAACGGGCAAGCCCCTGAAACAAGCCACAGTTTATCTCCAGCATACAGCAATAAAGGTGCTGATCAAAGGTTCTATATAAGCTACTGTGGCCCAATGGTTACTGGTGTTAAGAGGGAGGGAATAAGGGAAACCTGCAGAAGGTGTGGAGCCCATTTCCTGAAATCCCTGGAGGGGTAGAACAAAGGCCATGACCAACCCACTCTGCAGACGGACAGTGAGAGCAGGACGCTGATTTGCTTTATAGAATCACAGAATGGTTTGGGTTGGAAGGGACCTTGCAAGTGGGCAGGGACGTTATGGTTGGACTTGATGATCTTAGAGGTCTTTTCAAACTGAAACAATGCTATGATTCTATGCTCTTCAACTAGAGCAGGTTGCTTAGAATAGAACAGAATAGAATAGACCAGACCAGGTTGGAAGAGACCTTCAAGATCATCGTGTCCAACCTATCATCCAACACCACCTAATCAACTAAACCATGCAACCAAGCACCCTATCAAGTCTCCTCCTGAGCACCTCCAATGATGGTGACTCCACCACCTCCCTGGACAGCCCATTCCTATGGGCAGTCACTCTCTCTGTGTAGAACTTCCTCCTAACCTCCAGCCTAAACCTCCCCTGGCACAGCTTGAGACTGTGTCCTCTTGTTCTGGTGTTGGTTGCCTGGGAGAAGAGACCAACCTTCACCTGTCTACAACCTCCCTTAAGGTAGTGGTAGAGAGCAATAAGGTTACCCCTGGGTCTCCTCTCCAGGCTAGGCACCCCCAGCTCCCTCAGCCTCTCCTCACAGGGCTTGTGCTTCAAGCCCCTCCCCAGCTTTGTTGCCCTTCTCTGGACTCATTCCAGCAAGTCAACATCCTTCCTAAACTGAGGGGCCCAGAACTGGACACAGGACTCGAGGTGCGGCCTAACCAGTGCAGTGTACAGGGGCAGAATGACCTCCCTGCTCCTGCTGGCCACACTGTTCCTGATGCAGGCCAGGATGCCATTGGCTCTCCTGGCTGCCTGGGCACACTGCAGGCTCATGTTCAGCCTACCATTGACCAGTACCCCCGGGCCCCTCTCTGCCTGGCCGCTCTCCAGCCAGTGTCACAACCAACCTGACCTGGAATGGTACCAGGGATGGGGCATCCATCCACAACCTCTCTGAGCAACTTAGGCTGGGATGCCACATTCCTTGACATAAAAAAAAAAGAAAAATTCCTACATCTTGTCTGAATTTGCCCCTTGGAGTTTAAAGCCATCAGCCCTTCTCCTGTCACTACAGGCTCTGCTAAAAGGCTCTGTTACAATGATAACACAAAGCTGTGTGGTGGGGCTGAAGTGCCTGAGGGATGTGATATCATCTAGAGAGACCAGGATAGGCTTGAGAAGTAGGCCTGTAGGAGCCTCATCAGCTTCAACAAGGCCAAGTGCAAGGTCTTGCACATGGGTCAGGGCAATCCCTGGTATAAATCCAGACTGGGGATGAAGGACTGCAGAGCAGCCCTGTGGAAAAGAACTTAGGGGTGCTGGTGGGTGAAAAGCTGTACATGAGCCAGCATCTTGTGCTCACAGCCCAGAGCCAACCTGTCCTGGGCTGATCCCCAGCAGTGTGGGCAGCAGGTGGAGGGAGGGGATTCTGCCCCTCTGCTGTGCTCTGCTGAGACTCCACCTGCAGTGCTGGGGCCAGCTCTGGAGTCCGCAGCACAAGAGAGTCATGGACCTGTTGGAGCAGGGTCAGAGGAGGCCACAGCAATGATGGCAGGGCTGGAAGCCCTCTGCTGTGAGGCCAGGCTGAGTGAGTTGGGGTTGTTCAGGATGGAGAAGAAAAGGCTCCAGGGCCTTCCAGTACTTAAAGGGAAGAAGAAGAGAAGTTGTGGCTGCCCCCTCTGTGGAAGTGTTCAAGGCTAAGTTGAAAGGGGCTTTGAGCACCCTGATCTAAGGGAGGTGTCCCTGTACATGGCATGGGGTTTGGCCCTAGATGATGTTTAAGGTCCCTTCCAACCAAACCATTCTATGATCCCAGGATTGAGAACAAAGAATGAGCACAGCCAAGCTCTCAGTGGCACCCATGACCCCAAAGGTCACCTTCAGCTTCAACCACTGCCAAGAGAGCTTGTAAAATGTTTACTGTCTCAGGGCACAGCCAACAGCCTTTGAACGTAAATGCTTAGCACACCCAGCCTGTGATCTTTAGTTCCCTGCTGCAGGAACACTGTGTCACTGCCAGTGGTGAAGGTGGTTGCAGAGGAGCTCCATCTCATGCAAGTACTTGCAGGGACTTGTTCCAGCCATATATCACCCTGGCCCAGTTCCATCCAGCAGTCTGGAGGAGCTGGTTTTTCATCCCAGCTTGATGAAAAAAGGGACAGACGAAACTAAAAATGGAACCTTGTCTACAAGGATTTCAGAGCAGCAGCAGCTCCAGATAACTCTTCTCCAGCCACAACAGATTGCTGCTTTCTCCTTGAATATTCATTTTCAACCTGGGTGCTACAGGCAGCACATCTGATCAAAGAATCATAAAAAGGTAGGGGTTGGAAGGGACCTCTGGAGATCATCAAGTCCAACCCCTCTGCCAAAGCAGGATCACCTAGAGCAGGTCACAACAGGAAGGCATCCAGGTGGATCTTGAAGGTCTCCAGAGGAGACTCCACAACCTCTCTGGGCAGCCTGCTCCAAGGCTCCAGCACCCTTACAGTAAAGGAAGTTTCTCCTGTTGAGGTGGAATTTCCTGTGTTCCAGTGTGCATCCATTGCCCCCTGTCCTACCACAGGACACCACTGAAAAGAGACTGGCCCTTTCTTGCCCCCCACCCTTCCAATATTTACAGACATTAACAAGATCTCAGTCTTCCCCCCTGCTTTCCCCAGGCTAAACATCCCTGAGTCTCAGCTTTTCCTCATCAGACTGATGTTCCAGTCCCTTCATCATCCTTGTAGCCTCCATTGGACACTCTCCAGTATATCTCTGTCCCTCTTGAACTGAGAAGCCAAGAACCGGACCTGGGACTCCAGTTTTGGCCTCACCAGGGCAGAGTAGAAGGGGAGGAGAATCTCCCTCCACCTGATGGCTGCGCTCTTAATGCATCCCAGGAGACCATTTGCCTTCCTGGCCACAAGGGCACATTGCTGTCCCATGGATAATTTACTGTCCACCAGGACTCCAGGGTCCTTCTCCATGGAGCTGCTTCCCAGTAGGTCAACCCCTAATCTGTACTGGTTCTGGGAGTTATTCCTCCCACCTTGCAGGACTCTACACTTGTTCTTGTTGAACCTCATTATTTTCCCCTTTGCCCAGCTGTCCAGGTCTGGTCTTGCTGAATGACCACACAGCCTTCTGGTGTGTAAGCCACTTCTTCCAGTTTGGTAGCACCAGCAAACTTGCTGAGGGTCCACTCTATCCCCTCATCCAGGTCACTGATAAAGATGTTAAGTAAGACTTGGACCCAGTCCTGATCCCCGGGGAGCACCACTAGTTAGAGGTCTCCAACTGGAGCATTGATCACAACCCTCTGAGCTCTATTGTTCAACTAGAGAATTGTTTAGTTGAGAAGACCTCAAAGATCAAGTCCAACCATTTGGATCAGCCACAGCTATTTCAAGCCACACAGAAAGTGTCCCTGCTACAGTTGCTAGAAGGTTTGAGGACTTGAGGTTGGGCTATCAAAGACACATTGGCAACCTCCTCTTACCCCAATCACGTGTATTTTAACCGCTCTCTCTCTTCCAGTAAGCCTCACCGCGTTCTCAAACACACTGAAATTGCTACGTGAGAGGACTGCAAACTTCTCTTCCATGCTGCCTCTGACATCACCTGCAGGAAGAAATGCCCAGTTACTCAGAGCTCTTAGAAAGTGGCAACCCAAAGAGTTTAAGAAATTAAGATTAATCCTGGACACTTTGTGTATTATCCCAGAATCCCAGCATGGTGTGGGGGTTGAAAGGGACCTCTGGAGCTCATCCAGTCCAACCCCCCTGCTCCAGCAGGGGCACCCACAGCAGCTTGCCCAGGATCACCATGTCCAGGTGGGTTTGGAATCTCTCCAGAGGAGGAGAATCCACAACCTCTCTGGGCAGCCTGCTGCAGGGCTCCAACACCTACAGCAAATAATTTTTCCTCCTGTTCAGGTGGAACCTCCTGAGCTCCTGTTCATGTGCATTGCCCCTTGTCTTGTCAGGGTCTTCTCCTGACCCCCACCCTTTAGCTCTTGCTGAGCATTGAGCAGATCCCCTCTCAGGCTGCTCTTCTCCAGGCTCAACAGCCTCAAGGCTCTCAACCTTTTCGCCTCACAGAGATGCTCCAGGCCCCTCAGCATCTTTGGAGCCTCCACTGGACTCTCTCCAGTAGTTTCCTATCTCTCTTGAACTAGGGAGCCCAGAACTGAACTCAGGACTCCAGCTGTAGCCTCACTAGGGCAGAGCAGAGGAGGAGAACCTCCTTCAACCTGTTGGATGCTTTTTTTCCCCCCCATACACTCTGGGAGACCACTGGCCTTTTTGGCAACAAGAGCACATTGTTTGCTCATGGGCAACTTGTCCACCACCACAGAGCTGCTTCTCAGCTGGTCACCCCTCACCTGTACTGGTGCAGGGGCTTGTTCCTGCCCAGGGACAGGACTCTACACTTGCCCTTGTTGAGCTTCATGAGGTTCCTCTACCCCAACTCCCCAGCCTGGATGGCTGCACAGCCTGATGGTGCTCCTCCCAGTTTGGTGCCATCATGCAGTAGCTCTGTAACTCCCAGTTACTGAACTGACTGAGCCAAGAGATGCACCAACACTTACCCTTCTGGTTTCCACCCACTAATGTCTTATTCCTGATCTTCTTGCAGACATCCAGAATGGTTGCTCCAATGTAAGCTATTTCAGGACCAAATCTGAAACTCTGCATGGAAATAGGAAGGGAACAGCAGGAAAAGAAGAGGAACTTGTTAGAACCTGAAGAAGTGTTGCTATATATGTGGAACTCTGCTATTCCCACCAACCTTCTGGGCAACATTTCTCTCAGAAAAAGGACCCAAATCTCCACAAACTATTCCTAGAAATCCTTGTCACTCTTCCAGCCAAGGTGATAGGAGCTGTGCTGTGAGATGGGACTAGCATACAGGGTGAGATGTGGTTTCCAGCCTCTCCATCCCAACAGCTGCCACTGCTAAGACCCTTTCCCAGGTTAATGTGGCATGACTCATTCAGTGGGACAAGGGCTAGAGGTGGTGAGAAAGGAGCTAGGCCCTTCACTTGGCTGGGCTGCTAGGGAGCTTATGGGGTGGAGCAACAGGGCTGGAGGTTGCTCCTCAAGGTTTTCTAACCTGTAGATCTGGGGGCATCAGGCAATGTGTCATGAGGTCAAGGGCTTAATGGAGTTTCTCTAGCCACCAGTGCCTGGCTGAGCACAGCAAAGAGCACACCAGCAGCAACGAGAAGAGGAAAAATCTTGTTACCCAGAGATCTCCACAAGCAAGATGATGCAAGGCTGCTTCCCAAGACTTGCCACAAGAGGTGTGACTGCAAATAAAGGCTGTGGCACCTGCCCTTGTTCCATTCCTATGTGCCTGGCTCTCATTCCTACCCCTTAGCTAAGCTGTCATGGTGCAAGGGCTAAAGGCAGCTGGGGTGAATGGGTGTTTTGGTGGCCATTCTGGTTTAGAAGCTGGTGGGATTGCAGCTGGTTTAAGCTGATTCATTGTGCAGAGATGTCCACGGGGAGTTCCCAAAGGTTTAGGAGATTCCCCAAGAGGAGTTTTTCCATCATACTAGCTGTGACAGTTGGGTAGCCATGTGGGTATTGGGGGGCAAAAAGTAAATCTGGGTGAGCTTCCAGATGGCAGAACAGCAGGATGGCTGATCATGGAATCATAGACTTAAAAGTAATGGAATTTAAGTTGGAAGAGACCTCTGAGATCATTAAGTCCACCTGGACTGGGGGAGTTGTTTGACAGCCAGCTAAAGATGAGCCAGTGTGTGCCCAGGTGGCCAAGAAGGCCACCAGCACCCTGGCTTGGATCAGCAATGGTGTGGCAGGAGGACTTGGACAGGGATTGGTCCCCTGGACTGGGCACTGGTGAGGCCACACCTTGAATACTGGGTTCAATTATGGGCCTCTCAGTCCAAGAAGGACATTGAGGTGCCAGAACATGTCCAGAGAAGGGCAATGAAGCTGGTGAAGCATCTGGAGAACAAGTCCTGTGACGAGCAGCTGAGGGACCTGGGGTTGTTCAGCCTGGAGAAAAGGAGGCTGAAGGGAGACCTTCTGGCTCTCTACAACTCCCTGAAAGGAGGCTGGAGCCAGATAGTGGGTGGTCTCTTCTCCCACGTAACAGGACAGGAGGAAATGGGCTCTAGTTGCACCAGGGGATGTTTAGGTTGGACATGAGGAACATTTTCTTACTCAAAAGGGTTGTCAAGCCCTGGAACAAGCTGCCAAGAGCAGTGGTGAAGTCCCCTTTCCTAGAGGGATTTCAAAGCCTCATAATGTGGTGCTGAGTGTCATGGTTTAGTGTTGACCTAGCAGTGCTGGGTTAATGGTTGGACTTAATGATCTTAAAGGGTTCTTCCAAACTAAACAGGTCTCTGATTCTATGATGAGCAATAATCTGTGGTCTCGACCCCAGCACCCATTTTTTTGAGCCTCTTGGCTTGCCTGGTGATGGGATCACTGCACCAAGAGGCACAAAGGAGCTCTGCAGTGCAGAGGGTGAACAGCACAGCACCTCACTAATCCAGGCAATGCAAACTCTCCACAGTGACAAACTCAACATGTCTGGCTGTTAGATGTCATCTTTGAGGGTGACAGAGCCCTGAGCAGGCTGCCCACAGAGGCTGTGAAATCTTCTCTGGAGAGATTCCAAACCACAGAATCATAGAACTCTTGAGATTGGAAGAGACCTTTGAGATCATCAAGTCCAACTGCTCGCCACTCCACCACATCCCTCAGCACTACAGCCACACATCTTTTAGAGCCCTCCATGGGTGGTGACTCCACCACCTCCCTGGGCAGCCTGTTTCAGTGCCTGAGAACCCTTTCTGTGAAGACACTGTTCCTTGTGTCCAGCCTGAACCTCCCCTGGCATAATCTGAGCTTGTTTCCTCTTGTCCTATCACTTGTTACGTGTCAGAAGAGACTGGTCCCCACCTCACTCCAACCTTCCTTGAGGTAGTTGTAGAGCATGATGAGGTCTCCCCCCAGCCTCCAAAACCCACCTGAACATTGTGATCCTGGGCAAGCTGCTGTGGGTGACTCTGCTTTAGCAGGGGGCTTGGACTAGATGATCACAGAATGTTAGGGGCTGGAAGGGACCACGAGAGATCACCCAGTTCAAACCCCCTGCCATAGCAGGATCACCTAGACCAGGTCACACAGGAATTCATCCAGGCAGGTTTTGAATATCTCCAGAGAGGGAGACTGCACAAGCCCCTGGGCAGCCTGTTCCACTGTTCTGTCACTCTCACAGGGAAATAATTCTTCCTCCTGTTTCCATGGAACTTCCTGTGCCTCAGCTTCCACCCATTGCCCCTTGTCCTGTCACTGGGCATTGCCTGGCTCCATGCTCCTGGCACTCACCCTTTTCACATAAACATGAATGAGGTCAGCCCTTAGTCTCCTCTTCTCCAAGCTCCCAGCTTGGAGCCCCAGCTCCCTCAGTCTCTCCTTGTAAGGAAGATGTTCCACTCCCTTAATCATTTTTGTGGCTCTGCACTGGACTCTTAAGCAGTTCCCTGAGGTCCTTCTTGAACTGAGGGACCCAGAACTGGACACAATATTCCAAGTGTGGCCTCCCCAGGGTAGAGGTTTGCCAGAGGTTTTCTCCAGAGGTTTCTTCCAACTCCCCCCATGGTGTGACTGTGTGATCTTACCTGGGTGAGGAAGTAGACGTGGGTGTGAGGCACTGTGTGGAAGGTGTTGACGGCGCCTCGGAAGGTGTAGATCAGCTGGTGAGGGTCTCCCACGAGGATGATGCCACAGGTCTGCGAGCACACAATATCCATGATGGCTGCAGGAAAACACCAGAGCAGCAAGTGGGAGCCTGCTCACTGTGTCAGGTTCCACCCATCCATCTCTGTAGGGGGTGGGCTGAAAAGAACCTAGCCCCCAGGTGGACAAAGAAACCTGACCCAGGTGGGCAGAGAGGCTTGGTGCCCCCTCCCAGCAGGAGGGGTCCCCCGGTCAAGGTCTATTCCACTCCCCCTTCCTGTCCAGCAAGTCTCTTTAAGGGGAGCCATTTCCTGTCCCTTCCTCTTGCTCCTGGTCTGCCTGACAGACCCTGAGCTGCTCCTGCTGGTGCTGTAACCACGTGGTAAGGCCTGCTCATACTGCACCCAAACTCCTAAGGGCTGCATCTAAAGGGACTCCACATTTACCTCAAGAGAATCCTATGCCAGCTGGGCCTGGCTTTGTGTATTTTTTCATTTACTCTTTTTCCTTATACCTTTTGTAACTTTCCTTTTACTCAAATGCCACATATATATATATTTATTCTTAAACTTATCTTCTTACTTCCAAATCAGTTTAAGACTGTTTTCTTTCATGATTTTACCTCTCTTTTCTTCAGTTCTTTATCCCCCAGCCTGGATTAATACTGGGGGTTGCCCTGACCCATGTGCAGGACCTTGCACTTGATCTTGTTGAACCTGATGCACAGGCCTACTTCTGCTTTTTCAGGTCCCTCTAGATGGCATCCCATCCCATCCCATCCCTCAGGTGCTGCACTACTCACCTTGGTGTCATCTGCAAACGTGATGCAAAGACCAGGCTTTATTCCTCTCCCACTCTTTTGCACCTCAGCACACAATCCTGTCCATTTAAATCCCTTCACATAACCAATTCAACTTTGCAACAGAGCTTCTCTCCACAACCCCCGGCAGAGAGAGCCAGCAGCTTTCTGCTGTGTGACTGAAGAATCCCCAGGATGGTGGAAGGAAGTGGGAAGATCTACACTCATGGCTGGGGTGGGATGGAGCAGCTCTGCTGAGCCATGTAATATTTCATCTCTCTGGAAATATGCCATGTGCTTGGCTTTACAGGTGTTCTGTTTTTCTCTGTGAGCAGCAAAGCTGCTGCAAAAGGGTCTGGACAACACGTCAGGGTGTCCAAAACAACTGAAAGCAACCCCTCAAGCTGATGGACATGTAACCTTCTGACCTACTTTAAAGCTGCCTTACTGAATCTGCAGGGTTCTGGGACTAAGCAAAGGGTCAGCAGTTATAATATTAGAGCTGAAAAGTGACTTCTCACACTGCCTTGGGCACAGGAACATCACCTCTGAGAAGTGCTTAGAAAGGCTGCAGCTCTGTCTCCTGGCACCACTCACCTGGAGTGCAGTCCTGAGCTTCATCAACAAAAATGGCATCATATCCTGAGAGCTGAGGCTTGCTGAGCTGCCAAAGTTTCAAATACCCTGAGAGGAAGAACAAGGCATGTCAGTGGGAGGGTCATTTTCTCTTCATAAACCACCACGATCTTCCAAATGAGTCCTTTTCTGAATGAAAAATTAAACATTTCTGGCCTTCCTTCTTGCTTGGGAATTTACATGACATTTGGAGGGGTTGCTCCCAGATGTTGTTCTGTCTTCCTTGGCTGTATGAAGGATGGAAAAAAATCCCAGCCCCAAACCAGCCTGCCTGCACAGGAGGAAGGCAGCTATGGTAATTACTCCGAAACTCTTACTGCACAAAGAAAATGGTAAGGAAGAAGGTTCTTCCCTAACACAAGCTACCTGGGGCACTACCTGAACACATGCTAAGAAGCAAGAGGAAAGGACTCTTGTGTTGCAGAATGCAGTGGTAGGACCAGGAGTAATGATTTCAGGCTGCAAGAGTGAAGATTTAGATTAGCTATGAGGAAGAAACTCTTCCCTGGGAAGGTGGTGAGGCACTGGAACACACTGGCCAGAGAATTTGTGGATGCCCCATCCCTGGAGGTGTTCAAAGCTAGGTTGCATGGGTCTTTGGGTAACCTGGTCTATCTGGAAGGTCTCTTCCAACCTGGTCTGGTCTGGTCTATTCCTATTCCTGTTCCTATTCCTATCCTGTTAGAAGGTGTCCCTTCCCATGGCAGGGGCTTAGAAATAAATGATCGTTGAGATCCCTTCCAACTCAAACCATTCTGTGATTCTATGACATGCAGAAGCAACAAGGAGCAAGCAGCTACTTGCTATTAGCACTCATTTTGCTCACTGTCTCCCCCATTATTTCTACAATTTTGTTGCCAATCACACACACCTAAATAAGTTCCACCACTTCCTGAGGCCAAACAGGACAAATGAACAAATGTTTAGGTCTGGGGCCTGTTTTGAGCTCCCTGATGAGCTAGTGTCAAGAAAAGAGGAATTCTATATTGTGTGATGCTTGCTCGTGGTGCCCAGACAGAAGCAAATGTGTCCAGAGATGGGCAACAAAGCTGGTGAAGGGTCTGGAGAACGAGTCTTATGAGGAGCAGCTGAGGCAACTGGGGCTGTTTAGTATGGAGAAAAGGAGGGTTCAGGAAGTCCTTCTGGCTCTCTACAACTCCCTGAAAGGAGTCTGAAGCCAGGTGGAGGTTGGTCTCTTCTCCCTAGTATCAAGTGATAGAATGAGAGGAAATGGCCTGAAATTTTGCCAGGGGAGGTTTAGGATATTGGGTATTAGGAACAATTTGTTTCGTGCAAGAGTGGTCAGGCCTTGGCACAGGCTGCCCAGGGAGGTGGTGGAGTCACCATCCCTGGAGGTGTTCAAGAAACATGGCGGACATGGCACTCTGGGACATAGTTTAATGGCCATGGTGGTGTTAGGTTCATGGTTGGACTCCATGATCTTAGAGGTTTTTCCCAAGCAAAGCAATTCTAAGTATGAATCCATCTAGTTTTCGACTACAGCTCTTTATACAGAGGCATTTCACATCTCTACTCTCTTACCATCACAAGGTAGTTTGTATTTCTTCTCTACATCTCCATCCAGATCCTTCATGTTCCGCCATATCTCTTTTGCCTCTTTCACATTGATCTAGGAGGAGAAAACGGAAGGGTTTGGACAGATCACTTTGAGCAGAAAACCAATCCAGCTATAGATCTAGGATCACAGAATGGGTTGGGTTGGAAGGGACCTCTAAAGGTCATCTAGTCTAACCTCCCTGCAGTTCACACAAACATCTGCAACTAGAGGAGGTTGCTCAGCGTCCCAAACAACCTGACCTGGAATGGTTCCAGAGATGGGGCATCTACCACCTCTCTAGGCAACCTGGGACAGGGTCTCATCACTCTCAGTGGTAGTAGTTTAAATCTCCCTCCTTTAGTTTAAACCCATCACCCCTTGTCCTGTCACAATGGGCCCTGATCAAAAGTCTGTCCCCAGCTTTCTTCTCAGCCCCTTTAATTACTGGAAGGCCACCACGAGGTCTCCCTTCTCCTCTCCAGGCTGAACAACCCCAACTCCCTCAGCCTGGCCTCAGCAGAGGGTTTCCAGCCCTCCCACTGTTGTGGCCTCCTCTGGCCCAACTCCAACAGGTCCATGCCTCTCCTGCTTCCTTTCTGTGTCACCATCAGTTAACTTCTCCTCAACACAGCCTTTTCCAAATGGAGGAACCTGAAAAGACCGTTTCTTTGGCTCAGCAGTTAGCATGGTGTAAGCAACCCAACACCCCCTACATTCTGCACATTAACAGAGACTTTGTGTTGCCTACTCTGGACAGTTTGCAAGGTGATAAAGGTATCTAACATTTTAAGGATGTCACAGAATCCCAGCACTGTAGAGGTCAGAAGGGACCTTTGGAGATCATCTAGTCCAACCTCACCACTAAAGTAGGGTCACCCAGGATCACAATGGCCAGGTAGGTTTGGAATCTCTCCAGAGAAGGAGATTCCACAACCTCTCTGGGCAGCCTGCTCTAGGGCTCCAGAACCTTCACAGCACAGAAGTTTCTCTTCATGTTCAGATGGAACCTGGGTTCCAGTTCTGTGCTCATTGACCCTTGCCCTGTCACTGGGCACCACTAAAAAGAGTCTAGGTTCATCCTTCTTTAGCAGGGGGGTTGGACTAGATGCTCTCCTGAGGTCCCTTCCAATCCCCACCATGCTGGGATTACGTGATTGGGTAAATGAGAATTTTGGGGTTTGGCTCTGCCTATCACAATGTCTCCAGAAATGTTTCTTGCCTTTACATGAGCCAGCAGTGTGCCCAGGTGGCAAAGAAGGCCAATGGCATCCTGGCCTGCATCAAGAATAGTGTGGCCAGCAGGAGCAGGGAAGTCATTGTGCCCCTGTACTCAGCACTGGTTAGGCCACACCTTGAGCACTGTGTCCAGTTCTGGGCCCCTCAATTTAAGAAGGACATTGAGACACTTGAACGTGTCCAGAGAAGGGCTGTGAAGCTGGTGAGAGGCCTCGAGCACAAGCCCTACAAGGAGAGGCTGAGGGAGCTGGGGTTGCTTAGCCTGGAGAAGAGGAGGCTCAGGGGAGACCTTATTGCTGTCTACAGCTACCTGAAGGGTGGTTGTAGCTAGGTGGGGGTTGGTCTCTTCTCCCAGGCAACCAGCACCAGAACAAGAGGACACAGTCTCAAGCTGCACCAGGGGAAGTTTAGGCTTGAGGTGAGGAGAAAGTTCTTCACAGAGAGTTGTTGGCCATTGGAATGTGCTGCCCAGGGAGGTGGTGGAGTCACTGTCCCTGGAGGTATTCAAGAGGGGACTGGACATGGCACTTGGTGCCGTGGTTTAGTAGTCATGAGGTGTTGGGTGACAGGTTGGACTTGATGATCTTTGAGGTCTTTTCCAACCTTATTGTTTAAATGTTAAGATCACAACACTGTTCAGGCACCCACAACAAAACATGCAACCTCTCCTCTATTTTCTTTGCAGACAAAAATCATCTGCACTGAGCAGGGACAGGGACAATCTGAGCAGAGACAGGGACAATCTCTCTAGAAACCAGCTGGCTGAACAGCTAGAACAAACAGGTCCCAGTTCCTTTGGATTTGTATTCAGAAGGAAAAAAACCACATTTTGACAGTCAGCTGAAGCACAAATACCAATGAACTATGGATGTGGTGCTGAGGGTCATGGTTCAGTGGTGGACTTGGCAGTGCTAGGTTAATCACATCCTCTATCTCATGTTGTCCCACACCTGCAGATTCATCTGAAAGTTCAGGTCTAATAGACAACTTCGGCCTTCCTCCACCAATTTCTACAGATGCTACTCCAAAAGCACACTTGTAACCCTTAGGGTCTTTGAAATGCCCTTCTCTCAGAAAGCCAATTCCTGAAATGCAAGGTGCATCAGGTCCTGTTACAACAGTGTGTTTCTTCCACTCTTTCCCAGTTAAACTTAGGTCAACCTGCAACTTAGTCAAGTCTTTAGATCCACCAGTGATTCCCAGAATAGTTATAGATTCTGACCCTTGATAATTTGATGACCTTAAAGGTCTGTTTCAACCAGAATGATTCTGTAATTTTATGTGGGATGACTATGGCCCCCTCTATATCACACAGTATCACAGTAACTAAGGTTGGAAGAGACCCCAAGGATCATCAAGTCCAACCTGTCCCAACAGACCTCACAACTAGACCATGGCACCAAGTGCCACATCCAGTCTCCCCTTGAACACCTCCAGGGACGGCGACTCCACCACCTCCCCGGGCAGCACATTCCAATGACGAATGACTCGCTCAGTGAAGAACTTTTTCCTCACCTCGAGTCTAAACCTCCCCTGGCACAGCTTGAGACTGTGTCCCCTTGTTCTGGTGCTGGTTGCCTGGGAGAAGAGACCAACCCCCTCCTGTCTACAACCACCTTTCAGGTAGTTGTAGAGGGCAATGAGGTCACCTCTGATCCTTCTCAGAGGTGCAGCCCAAGTCTTGCTACACATGCCCATCCCTGGAAGGATTTCCATGCTGTGTAGGTGTGGTGAGAGGAGACCTCACTCCTCTCTACAACTACCTGAAGGGAGGTTGGAGCAAGGAGGGGCCCAGCCTCTTCTCCTTGGTGGCAAGCAACAGACTAGAGGAAATGGTTTCAAGCTGTGCCAGGGGAGGTTTGGGCTGGATGTTAGAAATATTTCTCCACTGAACAAGTTCTCAAACATTGGAATGGGCTCCCCAGGGGGGTGGTGGGGTCACCATCCCCCTGGAGGTGTTTAAGCTGTGTGCAGACCTGGCACTTAGGGACATTGTTTAGTGTTGGGTCACAGTGCTGGGTCACAGTTTGGACTGGGTGATCTTGGAGGTCTCTTCCAAGCAGATGTATTCTGTGATTCTGGTGCTGAGGAACATGGTTTAGTGGTGGACTTGGCAATGCTGGGTTAATGGTTGGACTCAATCTTACAGGTCTCTTCCAAGCAAAATGCTTCTGTGAATCTGTGACTGGAGGAGGCTACATGTCAGATACTCACTTGCTTTTCTGTTTGGCTGACGAGCTTTATGTTGCCCTGAGTATTTTTGAACAAAACAGGAGTGTGCTCTTCACAGATCTCTTCATCTGGAGAGGCAAAAAAGTTCTCAAGGGTCTTGGAGACTGTTTTTGCTCTTACGAACAGAGACTGTCCCTCACGGTACTGGATGAGGAAACTGATGGAGTAGACAGACATCTTGGAGAAGTTCAGCTTGCCTTTTTCTTTATACCTGTGCCACAAAAATAAGAGACACACATTGAAACATACATGAAAGGCAAACCGGAAGAGCAAGCTCATTTTTGCTTCTATTCACACTAACGCTTCACAGTCTCACAGTACATTTGAGGTTGGAAGGGACCTCAAGAGACCACCGAGTCCAATGCCCTTACCAAAGCAGGATCACTTAGGGTAGTCTGCACAGGAATGCATCCAGGTGGGTTTTGAAAGCCTCCAGAGAAGGAGACTCCACAACTGCTCTGGGCAACCTGTTCCAGTGCTCAGACACCCTCACTATAAAGAAGTTTCTCCTCATGTTGAGGTCAAGTCTTCTATGTTCAAGGCTGAACCTGTTGTTTCTTGTCTTATTAGTGCACACCACCAAAAAGAGATTGCCCCCAGAAGATCTGTTTCATGCACCTAGCAATGGAATGTCTTTCCAATCTGCAGAGATTGCTCCTGGTGGAAGCACAAACTTGTTCATTTTGTAGATTTTACAGTGGCAGGGTTGAGTCAGAGATCGTCCCACCCTTCACCCCCGCAATGACAGATTGTTTTCAAAGCCACGTATGAGTGATTGTTCCCCTGTACTCGGCACTGGTGAGGCCCCTCTCTAATCCCAGTTGAGTTTTATTCCCCCTTAACTTTAAAAAGGACACTTAGTTGCTGGAGCAGGTCCAAAGAAGGGCAGGAGGCTGGTGATGGCTCTAGAGCACATGTCTTGGGAGGAATTGCTGATCAAGGTCAACCATTAAACCAGCACTGCCAAGTGACCACTAAACCATGCCCCTCAGCACCACATCTACATGGTTTTGAAAGCCTTCCAGGGATGGGGACTCCACTGCTACCCTGGGCAACAGGTTTCAGGCCTTGACATCCTTTCTGGGGATAAAATTGTTCCTCATGTCCAACCTAAACCTTGCCTGGTACAATCTGAGGTCATTTTCTCTTCTCCTATCATTTGTTCCTTGGGCTCCAACCTCCTTTCAGAGAGCTGCAGAGAGCCAGTAGGTCTCCCCTTACCCTCCTTTTCTCCAGGCCAAACAACCCCAGTTCCCTCAGCTGCTCTTCACAAAACTCATGTCCTGGACCCTTTGGTGCTCTTCTTTGGACATGCTCCAGCACCTCAATGTCCTCATAATCTTGGAGGCTTCCTTCAAACCCAGCCTTTGCCTTCCTGCCATGTCTTTTCCCTGCTCCACTGCCCTTTGAAGAATGAATCTTAAATCCTCACTCACTTTTTGCCAACACTTCCAAATGCTAATGAGTGGAAAGTCTTGCAGGTAACGTTTCTGGGGAACATGGCTTTCCCTCTGTCTGCAGCAGCTTTGTTAAAGGTCACATAAAGGAAATTCAGATCAGCAAACTTCTCTGCATACTTGACCAAGGTTGAGGTTTTCCCTGTACCTGAAGAACAGAAAAAAGTAGATAATAAAGCATCCAGAGTCAGGGATGAATGAATCCACACACTTACCAGTTTTATCTTCCCCCTCCTGCTGTCCTAGCTGCACAGCAGGACTGTTTGCAACTAATAGGAATTTATTGCCCTGACTCAACTGGAATGGGCAGAAGCTGTGGAGCAAACCAGCTTTGGAAAACTGCAGTCTGCAGCCTGAAAGTTTTACAAGAAAACAATCATTTTGTCCCCAGTATTCTCCAAGTCTGAGCATACATGAAGGTTCTGGTTCTCTTGATAGACAGTCTGGTCAGTGAAATGTTAAAATTGCTCTTTTGAATGATTCATAAGCTCACTTCCTTGCAAGAGCTCCCACTGTTCCCCTTCACTCCAGTTTGCTGCAGGACAGCACTGTCCACACCTCATGGTTGCTTCACTTGGGGAGTACCAAGCACAACAGAAACCCAAGACAAAAAAAAGCTCTGCACATTTCCATCTTTGCCCTTTTCCATATCCTCAGTGATGGCACAGCATCAGCAAACTTTGCCACCTTGCTCTTCACCCTCCTCCCAGAGGACTCATGAATGTTGGACAAGGCAGATCATAGAATGGTTTGAGTTGGAAGGGATCTTAAAGATCATCTAGTTCATATCATCCCCTCTACTAAAGCAGGTTGCTCAAGGCCTCCTCCAACCTGGCCTTAAACACCGCCGGGGGAAGGGGCATCCACGATCTCCCTGGGCAGGCTGTTCTAGTGTCTCACCACCAACTGTAGAGAATTTCTTCCTAATCTCCCCTCTTCCAGCTTCAATCCACTCCCTCTTAGCCTACCACAACAAGCTTCCTGTGGTCCCACCTGACATCTTCACGATTCCAGTGGTTACCACTCTCCATGCAGAAAATCGACCACCTGCTCCGACTTTTTCCTCCTAGCTTTTACCCAACCATTCATCCATGAGGCTCTTTTATCATTTTGCCTGGTGTGGTAGGTTGACCATGGCTGGCTGCTGGCACCCACCAGAGCTCTTCTATCGCTCTGCCTCTCAGCTGGACAGGGGAGCTCATTAGTGGTCCCTTTTCTGTCGCTTGAACACAGTGACTTTGTAACAAACATAGGATGAGTGGCTTCTCTAAGTGGTTCTGAGCTGTACCTGGCCTTTTGGAGGTCTGCTCTGGCAGAGGGATTAGACCTGAGCTCCTAGTGTGGTGTCTTTAAATGAAACTGCAAGTAGAGGGAGATGATTGCCTTTTCCTTGTCCTTTTTAAACAGGTTCCCTCAGTTAGTGGCAATTCCCATTTTCAAAACTGTGCTCAAGTGCCGTTTTCTTGGCTTGTGTTGCTCCCACATGGATGCTACATCTAAAGGAGCAAAAGCAACTCTGTCTAGTGACCTGGGGACAATAACATTGCAAAACAGGGTCAGAGTTGCTTCTCCTCTCCTGGGTTCCATGACAAGCTGACCTGGAAGCTCATCCACAGTGCTCAAACACTCAGTGTCAGCATCATGCCTCAGTATGATGTTTTATCCATCCTGCAACCAGTAACCACAACCCTGCTTCCCACTCCTATTCCTCTCCAAAAGCTCTTTGGTATTGATTAAAAATGAGGTTGATCCACCTGGCCTCTATGGTTCCTGAGACAGAAGAAGCAGGGAGAGATGGAGAATTTGAGGTTGTGTGCTCACTCTTAAAACATAATTTTTGGCTCTTACCTGCAAATGCCATAATTTTCACTATCTGACCAGGCTCAATTTTGTGATTCAAAATCCTTTGCTGTTCAGGGGTCAGCTTTATTTCAGGACAGCACCTAAAACCCCAGAAATAAACAACAACAACAAAAAAAAAGGGGTGGGGAAAGGAATTAAGAAACTAAATCTTCCCACATTAAACAAATCAATTGATAGAAGAAGGAAACCAATGATTGATCTCATCCCAAAAGCAGGACAGTGCCAACAGATCTCCTTGGTTATTATGCAGATGAGAAGAGGGAATAAGGAAAGACCGGAGACAGGAGAGGAGAGAATAAGGAATGGCTGGAGATAGAGGAGGAGGCAATAAGGAAAGGTTGGAAACAGAAGAGGGAACAAGGAAAGATTTGTGACAGCAAAGATAAAAAGCAAACCTTGGGGAAGGTTATAGGGGGAAAAAAACCTCAAGGCTCCTACACCAAAGTGAATTTGGCATCCAAATGAATTTAGAGCTGGTTCCTCAGACTTATTAAAAGCAAACAATGACTTGGATTTAGGGTGGTTTGTTGCTTTTGAGAGCATGGACCTTAAATTGCTCTTTGATTTCTCAGCATGCAGGACAGATCAATTATCCCCACCTCTCAGTGGAGCTGAAAGCTTTGATTAACATTAAGGAAGGCATTCAGGGCTTCTGGAGTGCAATTGTTTTATTCATAAAGGTCTGAAACCTGTAATCAGCCAACAGTGTGAATCATCTCTTCACAGAGGGTCTTCCTCAATGCCATGAAAGCCTTCTTTAAGTATCCTTGACATTTCACAGCTGGCAGTCAGATGGCTGCCCCTAGGACTTGTCTTTTACTGAACAAGCAAAATCTGCTCAGAAAAGAAGACTTGAAGTGGAGTGGCAGAATGAAAGGGCTGGAAAAGGAGAAGCACTGAAACCTAATACCTATTTACATCCAATTTATTTTTATTGTTGTAAGCTCTCCCACATGCATTATCAGTGATTTTAGTGGATTTCTCTTTGCTAGACCTCTGTGATGGATCAAAGCATTTCTGTGACCCTTCAGTAGGTAAGGATGTGGAAACTAAATGACTCAATCAGGGTAACTGCAGCAGAAGGGGAACCAAGCCTGGATCTCCACAGTCCAGGGAAGTGTTTCACTCATTACTGTCCTTCCTCGATACAGAATCCCAGAATGGTTTGGTTTGGAAGGGACATTTAAAGGTCACCTAGTCTACCCCCTTGCAGTCAGCAGGGACATCTTCAGCTAGAGCAGATTGCTCAGAACCCCAAACAACCTGTCCTGGAATGGTTCCAGGGGCAGTTACCTGGAACAGCTGCCAGCTACCCTCTGGGCAACCTGGGACTGGGTCTCACCACCCTCACAATGAAGAATTTCTTTCCTCCTCTCCTGTCTAAATCTCCTTGGTTTAGTCTCAAACCATCACCCCTTGTCCTGTCACAACAGACCCTACTAAAAAGGTCTGTTCCCAGCTTTCTGATCAGGCCCTAGAAACCCTGAAAGGCTGCCAGAAGGTCTTTCCAGAGGAAAAGAATCACCTAGGCAGCAAGACAGCAACCAAGACTAATTTGGAACAGCCAGATCTAACAGTTAATATATAACAGCTGTCCACAGGACCCAGAAGACAGGAGCTAAATCCATGTCCTGCAGCTGGTATGTTGTTTCCTCCCATGGACAGAGAGCAGTGTCCATAAACAAACAGACACATTATTTGTGCTACAGTGATGTCACTATCAAGACAACCCCCTTTGAGCTGACTGCAGCTTGTGATTCTAGAGGAATCTCAGTTAAAATCCAAGCAGAAAGTCTCCCCCACTTCCAGACATCCTGATCCATAGGGAAAGTGGGGATTTGGGAAGGTATTTCATAGTATCATAGAATGGTAGAGGTTGGAAGAGACCTCTGGACATCGAGTCCACCCCCCCTGCCAAAGCAGGATCACTTAGGGCAGATCACACAGGTCTTGAAAGTCTCCAGAGGAGACTCCACAGCCTCTCTGGGCAGCCTGCTCCAGGGCTCCAGCACCCTTACAGTAAAGCTTTTCCTCAATTTGAGGTGGAACTTCCTCTGTTCCAGTTTGTATTCAGTGTCCCCTATCCTATCACAGGACACCACTGAAAAGAGACTAGCACCTTCTTCTTGACATCCACCCTTCAGATATTTATAAACATTAACAGTATCTCCCCTCAGGCTTCTCTTTTCCAGCCCCAGGCCTCTCAGCCTTTCCTCATCAGAGAGATGTTCCAGTCCCTTCATCATCCTCATAGCCTCCCTTGGACATTCTCCAGTATATCTCTGTTCCTCTTGAACTGGGGAGCCCAGAACTGGACTCCATACTCCAGATGTGGTCTCACCAGAGCAGAGTAAAGGGGGAGGAGAACCTCCTTTGACCTACTGGCCATGATTTTGGGGTGATTTGGACTCTGAAATTTTAGTGGCTGTTAGACTGGAGCACACAAGGACTGTGTTCCACCCATACACTGATCCATCAGTGAACATTGAGTTTTAAATTGAGTTTTAACAGATTAAGGCCTGATTCTGGCTTTCCTCTGAGAATTTAGGGAGAAGCTGGCAAAGAGCAGGTTCAGGGTTTTGTATGCATCATTATGAATCTCAAAGTCTTGGCAATCAGCTCCTGTCATAAGGTGTTTGCTCCATGTCCAAGGTTCAGCACTCCATCAGGGTCCTTCAACAGAATCCCAGCATCATGGGGGTTGGAAGGGACCTTTGGAGATCATCCAGTCCAACCCTCTGCTAAAGCAGGGTCACCCACAGCAGGTTGCTCAGGATTACAATGTCCAGATGGGGGTTTGGAATCTCTCCAGAGAAGGAGACTCCACAACCTCTCTGTGCATCCTGCTCCAGGGCTCCACCACCCTCACAGGAAAGAAGTTTTGGATCATCTTTAACAGCATTACCCAGACCACAAGACTTGTCTGCAGCGTGAAATCACCGTTTCCTCTTCTACTGTCTGCGTAGTTGCAGAAGAGTTTTCCATCAGATACAAGCAGTAGAAGATATTGTAGTGGATCCTGGTGGGAAGGACAAAAGAGAAAATATCAGTGAGAAATCATCAGTAACAAATTGAACATCTGCAGCCACCTAAAAGTATCCTAGAATCATAAAACACCATGTTGGAAGGGACCAAGGCCACCGTGAAACCATGTTCCTCAGCACTGTATCTGCATGGCTTTTAAATCCCTCCAGGGACATCCCTGGGCAGCCTGGGCCAGTACTTAACCAGTCTTCCAGTGAAGTTTTTCCTAATATTCAACCTAAACCTTCCCTGGTGCAACTTGAGGCCTTTTCCTCTTGTCCTATCCCTTGTTCTTTGGGAGAAGAGACCAACTCCCACCTCATTCCAACCTTCTTTCAGGGAGTTGTAGAGAGCCAGGTCTCCCTTCAGCTTTTCTCCAGCCTCAACAACCCCAGTTCCCTCAGCCACTCCCTACCAGACCTGTTCTCCAGACCCTTCACCAGCTTTGTTGCCTTCTCTGGACTCACTCCAGCACCTCTATGTCCCTCTTGGAGTGAGGTGCTCAAAACTGAAGCTAGGATTTGAGGTGTAGCCTCACAATTCCTGCCCTGGTCCTCCTGGCCACACTATTGCTGACTCAAGCCAGGATGCTGGTGGCCTTGGCCACCTAAGCCCACACTGGCTCATCTTCACCCCCAGGTCTTCCTCCTCTGGACAGTTTCAAGCCACTCTGTCCCAAGCCTGGAGCATTTCTGGGGTTGTTGTGACCTAAGTGCAGGAAGAGCAACAAAGTTGGTGAGGGGTTTGGAACATAAGCCCTACGAGGAGAGGCTGAGGGAGCTGGGGTTGCTTAGCCTGGAGAAGAGGAGACTCAGGGGTGACCTTATTACTCTCTACAACTACCTGAAGGGAGGTTGTAGACAGACGGATGTTGGTCTCTTCTCCCAGGCGGCCAGTACCAGAACAAGAGGACACAGTCTCAGGCTGCGCCAGGGGAGGTTCAGGCTGGATGTTAGAAAGAAGTTCTATACAGAAAGAGTGATTGCACATTGGAATGGGCTGCCTGGGGAGGTGGTGGAGTCGCCATCACTGGAGGTTTTTAGGAGAAGACTTGACAGGGTGCTTGGTGCTGTGGGTTAGTTGTTTGGGTGGTGTTGGATTGGTTGATGGGTTGGACGCGGTGATCTTGAAGGTCTCTTCCAACCTGGTTTATTCTATGTATTCTATGTATTCTATCCAGCACTTGGCCTTGTTGAACCTCATCCCATTGGCCTCAGCCCATTGACCCAGCTTGGCCAGATCCCTCTGTAGAGCCTCCCAACCCTCCAGCAGATCAATGCTCATGCCTGACTTGGTGTCATCTGTAAACCAAATGAGAGTGCCTCAATGCCTTTGATAAGAGATGACCTGTCACCATGGCTAGAAGGAAACCAGCAGGAAGCATCTCCCCACTCCTCACCTGTTGGTGATGGCAACCTTCCTGTCTCTCATGGCGTGCAGCAGCGTCGCCATGCAGTAAAGCACCTCAGTCACCTCCATGACAGAGAGGGTAGAGCAGGGTCTCTGCAGACATGCCATCAGCTTTTGGATGTCCCTGACACTGTCAGAGAAAAGCACCATGACTGCAATCATGGCCCACATGTTCTCCTGCAGGTAGAGGCAACAGGAAGGCAGACTGAGCAAAATGCTTTGAGCCTTTAGGAGCATGGAAATTCTGCTTCTAAGAATCACAGAATGGTTTGGGTTGGAAGGGACCTTTGAAGGTTCAACCCACCTGCAGTGAGCAGGGACATCCTCAACTAGATCAAGTTGTTCAGATCCCAAGTCTACCTGACCTGGAATGTTTCCAGGGATGGGGCATCTACCACCTCTCTGGGCAACCTGTCCATTTTCAGCTTCACTACTGAAAACGCTTCATCAATGGTGAAGAGTTCAGCCCTCTCCAGTCACCCTGGATAGCACTAAATAACATCCCAAAGGGGAAACCTTTAGCTGCAGGACTGCAGATAAGACCTCAAAGCACCACCATATGTTAAACCACTTCAATAAAGCAGTTAACAACTGTTCAACCTACCTCTGTCCTGCTGTGTAGATGTGGCAGCTTGCTGACAACGCAGATTTCAGCCTTTGAGAAGAGGTGGTGACTCCTCAGACACTGGAGAACTGCACTGGGATTTACCTTCTGTCCAGTAAGCATGGTAGACACATACCTACACAGAACAGGAAGAGCAGCAGTTACAAAGAAGCCTTATCAAGGGAGTTTTCTCTCCAAATAATGTCTCCTCCAAAGCACCACCAGGCTGCAGCACTCCTTGCTGTTTGCTCCACAAATTTCCTCAGATGCCTTTGGCATGGAGACTGCAAAATGCTGAACCTGGATTTTCAGTCTGGTCTTGTGCCAAAAGCCATCTAGACAAGCAATTTCCAGTTCTGCTACACAGCAGATGCATCAAGCCCTTAGCCTGCAAGATCCTGCTGGCTGTCTCAGAGTTCAGCTGAAGTCTGAGCATCTCCAAGGATGAGGATTACTCACCTCTCTGTGACAGGTTTTGACCAATCTCCTAATATCTAACTGAATTTCCTATGCTGGAATTTGTGCCCATTGCCTCCTGTCCTCTCACTGAAGAGTTTGTCATCATGCACTCTATGGCCCCTTCTTAGGCAGGGGAAGACAGCAATGAAATACCCTTTCACCTACTCCAGATTTCATCCTCTACGTTCATCCTCAGCTTGAATCCTGGGTTCAGTTTTGGGCCCCTCACCCCAAGAAGGACATTGAGGTGCCAGAGCGTGTCCAGAGAAGGGCAACTAAGCTGGTGAAGGGTCTGGAGCATAGGTCTTGTGAAGAGCAGCTGAGGGACCTGGGGTTGTTCATCCTAGAGAAAAGGAGGCTGAGGGGAGACCTTCCCCTGAAAGGAGGTTGGAATGAGGCGGGGTTTCTTCTCCCAGATAACAACTGATATGACAAATGAAAATGGCTTCACGTTGCACCAGGGGAGATTTAGGTTGGACACGAGGAACAACTTCTTCCTCAGAAGGGTTGTCAAGACCTGGAACATGCTGCCCAGGGCGGTGGTGGAGTCCCCACCCCTGGACACATTTTGAAGTCTTGCAGATGTGGTGCTGAGAGAGATTGTGTGACGGTGGACTTGCCTGTCCTGGGTTAATGCTTGGACTTGATGACCTTAAAGGTCTTCTCCAACCTAAATGATTCCATGATCATGTGCTCCAAACAGAATGAGAGGAAAGGGAAAGGTTTTTACCTATTTCTTGAACCCTGCTGGTGATTTCTACTGTTACAATAATTGCTCCTGTCTGTACATATCCCACCTACTTAGCAGGCAAACCCATTTGTCACTGGGCAATTCACAGGATAAAATGGAAGAAGATCCAAAGCAAGGAAGGTCTGAGGATCTACAGGCACAAAACCAAGTGCTGAGGTGGACTCACCTGACCAGTCCCAAGATACATTCTTTGTTCTCCTTTGTGATGGCAAAATCCCTCAAGATGATTTCAACTCTGTGCAGGGCTGTGTCCTCCTTCATCAGGTACCGGTGGTACAGCTTCTTCCAAGGAATGAACTGGAAGGTGAAGCACATGCCACCATCTTTCACCTCACAGCACTGCAAAATAGCTGTCTTCTGGCAATGAGCTAATCAAAATGACTTCCCAAGCATACCTGGACTTCAAAAAGTCCCTCTAGCTTGAGGGGAACAGGTACCTAAGCAGATGAGGAAGGCAAGAGGAAAAAGAGGGAAGAGAGACAAGCTTACTCCTCACAGCCTGCAAATGTGTCTCTAAGCATTCACACCTTGGGTACTGTGTCCAGTTCTGGGCCCCTCAATTTAAGAAGGACATTGAGACTCTTGAATGTGTCCAGAGAAGGGCAATAAGGCTGGGGAGGGGTTTGGAGCACAAGCCCTATGAGAAGAGGCTGAGGGAGCTGGGATTGTTTAGCCTGGAGGAGGCTCGGGGGAGACCTTATTGCTCTCTACAACTACCTGAAGGGAGGTTGTAGTCAGGTGGGAGTTGGTCTCTTCTCCTAGGCAATCAGCACCAGAACAAGAGGACACAGTCTCAAACTGTGCCAGGGGAAGTTTAGGCTGGAGGTGAGGAGAAAGTTCTTCACAGAGGGAGTTGTTAGCCATTGGAATGTGCTGCCCAGGGAGGTGGTGGAGTCACCATCCCTGGGGGTGTTCAAAAAGGGATTGGACGTGGCACTTGGTGCCGTGGTTTAGTAGTCATGAGGTGCTGGGTGACAGGTTGGACTTGATGATCTTTGAGGTCTTTTCCAACCTTATTGATTCTATGATCTTTTCCTAGAACAATGGGAACGGGTTGGTGCAGGTTGAGCTTCAAACATCAAAGCGTTAAAGGAATGGGGACTATCAGAAGCACTATCAGAAGGTCTGCTCTAGTGGGAGTGCTTAAAATCCCTGTGCAGGCTGCCCAGAGAGGTTGTGGAGTCTCCTTCTCTGGAGCCTTTCAAGACCCATCTGGATGCATTCCTCTGTGACCTGCCCTAGGTGATCCTGCTTTGGCAGGGAGCCTGGACTTGATGATCTTCAGAGGCCCCTTCCAACCCCTACCATAATATGAAAAGAAAAGGGTAATGAAGCTGCTGAAGGATCTGGATCCACAAGTCTTGTGAGGAGCAGCTAAGTGACCTGGGGTTGGTTCACCCTGGAGAAAAGGAGGTTGAAGGGAGACCTGGCTCTCTGCAACTCCCTGAAAGGAAGCTTGAATCAGGCAGTAGTCAATCTCTTTCTCAAGAAGAAGTGATAGGGCAAGAGGAAACAGCCTCAAGTTGCAGTAGAGAAGGTTTAGGTCGGACATGAAGAACAATTTCATCTCCAAAAGGGTTGTCATGGCCTGGCGCAGGCTGCCCAGGGCAGTGCTGGTGTCCCCATCTCTGGAGGTATTTAAAACCTGTGGAGATGTGGTGCTGAGGGACACAGTTTAGTGGTGAGCTGGCAATGCTGGGTTAATGTTTGGATTTGATGATCATGGAGATCTTTTCCAATCTTAATGCTTCTGTGATTCTCTGAATTTCTATGGATCTCTGCAGCTCCTTAAAGCATGCACACTGCATAAAGCAGAGTGCAGGACACCTTCTGCATCCAGCCCAGCCTCAGCCACCCAAATTTATTGGAAGGGCGTGAGCAAGACCTTGGAACCTGACAAAACAAATTGGGGTGTGGTCAGCCCCTCATCCTTCTGAGATGTCCTCTTTCTTCAAGCTGAGTGTTTCCAGTATGAACAGCAAGCAAGTCTAGCAGTACCAGCAGTCTCCAAGCCACCTTTAATTGAACTGCAGAGATCCTTGATGGGGCCAGAGGGTTCACAACTGTTTGTACTGTGAGGGCTTTGACCACAGATGAACCCAGTTCCATAAAAGCAGAGTTAAAGGTCTTTAAACCTGTTTGGCTACAGGAGCACTACATGGAGACAGGCTGGAGGACAGTGACGTACACAGGTCACGAGAGGACACTGCCCAGTCTGGCAGCCAGAATATAGTGCATGATCCCTGTTAGGAAAAAAGCAGCAAGGAGAAAAGCATGAAAAGGAATTTTGTGGAGTCTTACAGGATGCTCTTTCCATGTCTCTGGGAAGAATATATCAAGGGAAATTGCCCCAAAATTGATCTCCTGATATAGGCTGCCATCTAGCAGCAATAGCTTGGCCAGCAGGACCATGGCAGGGATTGTTCTCCTGTACTGGGAACTGGTGAGGCCACACTTTGAATCCTGGGCTCATTTTTGGGCCCCTCTCTCTCGGTAGGACACTGGGGTGCTGGAGTGTGTCCAGAGAAGGTCAACGAAGCTGGTAAAGGGTCTGGAGAACAGATCTTGTATGAAACAACTGAGGGAACTGGGGTTCTTCACCCTGGAGCAAAGGAGGCTGAGGGAAGACCTTCTGGCTCTCTGCAACTTCCTAAAAGAAGGCTGGAGCCAGGTGGGGGTTGGTCTCTTGTCCCAAGGAACAAGCAACAGGATAAGAGGAAATAGCCTCAAGTTGCACCAGGGGAGATTTAAGTGGGACATGAGGAACAATTTCTTCATGGAAAGGGTTGTCAAGTCCTGGCCCAGGCTGCCCAGGGCTGTGGTGGAGTCCCTGTCCCTGGAGGGCTTTTGAAGCCACGTAGATGTGGTGCTGAGGGACTTGGCAGTGTTGGGTTAATGGATGGACTTCATGATTTTAAAGTCTTTTCCAACCTTAATTCTATGAATCTAAAGTCTTATTCCAACCTATTATTCTATGATTTGAAGATGCCATAGTGGTTGAAAAAAAATGACAAGAAACCTCATAAGAAAGGATGTGGGAATCAGGGAGTAATAAAAGGATCTCAAGGAGCAAAAAGACAGACACATCATAAATTTTCCTACAGCAACACATGCAGCCACAAGAGAAGAGCAGCAGGAGCAGGGAGAGGCTCAAATCAGATCTCACAACATTCCTTACCAGGGGATCTTTGACTATCTCCCTCCAGCTGTGACACACCAGGCTCAGGTTCTGATACAGATCAGTCACTGGTAGGAAAGCAAAGATGTTCCTCAGGATCTCCACAGGCAGCTCATCAATACCTGCCTGAGGCACTTCCCAGTTCCGAGTCCCCAGGAGACCATAATGTGCATCAGGGAGTGGTTCAATGTCCATATCATCAAGTTCCTGCTTGACCTGGCTGCATTCCTGCTTGACCTGCCTGTGTTCTGGATGAACCACCATTGGCTTCTCCTCGGGCTCACCCCACAGCTGCTGCTCCAGCTTGGGAACACCCGCAGATGCAGTGGACAGAGGCCGTTTTCTGAAGCGGTCCCTGGGAGCTGGTGCAAAGTCCTCATCCTCCTGAAAGGAGGAATCAGTGCTCATCTCCATAACAGAGGAGACACTGCTGAAGGAATCATCAGCATCAGGGAAGAAGAGATCCAGTATTTCTTCTTTGACTCCACACTTCTTTGTCCTACCGGCACCTACATTTGTCTGAGAGACCCTGAAGTAATCAGTGATGTTCTTCTGCTGACCCTGGCCTGCAGAAAGAGAAGAGCATGAGTGACATCAACAAGCACAAAGCACAGTGCTCCTCCCTGAGCTAAGGGGACCAGAGACTGTGTAAGGTACTAGTTATTTCCACACAATCTATGAGCTTACTACTGGTGAACTGTCCTGCTTCTTACTGCTTCTCTGGGAACCTACAGAAATCAGCAGAAAAACAGTCATCTCTTTCCACAGCATCTGGGCACTGTCAAGGTGTGTCTGACATCTCCAAGGGGCTTCTAGGAAAAAATATATGGCCTGCAAAACATCCTCCCAAATCAACACTCCTAAACCAGCCAGGGAAATACTCCTAAGCCAGACTTCCAGTGAGGACCTCAAGACTAACTCTGGATGTGTTTCTTTCCTTTCTACCTGTCTTCTCACCTACATGTGTGTCATCACACAGGTTTTGAGGCTGGGCCTTTAAGCCTGCACCCTGATCTATCTGAACACAGCTGCTTCTGCTTTAGTTTGAACCCTAAGCCCTGTTGTGCAGATTAGCTCAAAGTCGTATCAATTCTCAAAAGCCCTCCAAGGCTTTGCCACTTTTGAAACCCACAAGGAATCATTGAATGCACTGGGTTGGAAGGGACATCCACAGCTCAGGTAGTCCAACCCCAAAGTTGTGTATCAGAATGTTTCCTACTCCCAAGGAAGCTGAAGATCATTAATATCTGTGAAGTGCTCAGCAATACTTTTGCACTGCCACATGAAAAGCTGGGCATGAAGCAACACTGAGCACTCCCAGCCCACAGCAAACCTGTCCTGGGCTGATCCCCAGCAGCATGTGCAGTAGGTGGAGGCAGGGGATTCTGCCCCTCTGCTGTGCTCTGCTGAAACCCCACCTGCAGTGCTGGGGCCAGCTCTGGAGTTCTCAGCACAGGAGAGACATGGACCTGTTGGAGCAGGGGCAGAGGAGGCCACAAACAAGATCTGAGGGCTAGAACCCTTCTGCTGTGAGGCCAGACAGAGAGTTGGGCTGTTTAGCCTGGAGAAAAGAAGACTTCAGGGAGATCTTCTGGTGGACTTTCAGGACTTAAAGGGACCAAGAAAGATGGAGCCAGACTTTTGCTCAGGGCCTGTTGTGAGAGGACATGGGGTGATGTTTTGAAACTACATGAGGGAGATTTAGACAGGAGAGAAGGGAGAAATTTGTTACAGTGAGGGTGGTCAGAACCTGCCTCAAGTTGCCCAAAGAGGTGGTACATGCCCCATCCCTACAACCATTCCAGGTCACTTTGTTCAGGGCTCTGAGCAACCTACTTTAATTGCAGATGACACTGCTGACTGCAGAGGGGTTGGACTAGATGACCTTGAAAGGTCCCTTACCCACCAAGGCATTCTCTGATTCTATATAATTAGATGATTATTAAATAATAATTACCCTAACAAGTACCTAGAAACAGAAGTCACACCACTAGTAGTGCCTAATTGCAGTGGCTGTTGTGTTCTTCAGGGAGAGCTGCTGCTCTCCCCAGGTAGTTTCCAACTGTTTGATAAGAGACATGGTGGCATTTATGGTGTGAATAGACACCCAACACATAACTTCACTCCCCCAGAGGGATGTGGTCAAGGTATCTCTTTTTCTTGCCACTTGGTTTTGTGGAGGCAGAGATTAAGCCCAGCTTTGCTGAGCACCACTTGAAAACAACCAATTTCTTCTCACCTCTCTGGCATCACTGTCAGACCAGCATAAACCATGATGGATTTCACCCCACCCTGGGTGGTCCAAACTGTATTTCATCCCCCAAAGCCCTCAGCCTTCAAAGCATTCACAATAAATGTACCTCCTTGACGTCTCTTTTTTCGCTGGGTGGGGTAGAGGCCCCTGTTTACATCTCCTGTACATTGTCTTTGAGCCAAGGGCTGCGTCAGGGGGGAGGAACCCTCCATGCTTTGTGCCAGAGCTTCGCAGTCATCGGCCGTGAGGTGTGTTTTCTTGAATCCCTTCACTGCTTTGCCAAGGTGCAAAAGAAAGACCCCAAAAACAACCTGTTAGCAAACAGCAAGATAAGAGTCCATGCCTTTAACCCAGACACAAGCACAAAGGTTCTCTTCAGACATTTTCTAGGATAACCCCAGGGTTTCAACCAGGAATTTCTCCAAATAAATCAGAGCAGAAGGTTGTACAACACTTTGGTGAGCTGCTAATGACAATGCATCCTGTCCTGCAACAGGAACTTCACCCCAGATCCCCACTCTTACATTGTACAAGGCTTTGGAACAAAATAGAACAGCCTAAAATCAGAATCCGTGAAAGTTTTATGACTTTCTTCACATGCCCACAACATGGAGGAAGCCGATAAAAGCATTGGTGGAGAGGAAAAGTATCACGAGGAAGACTCTGAGGAAGCCTGACAAAGCTGAACTGAGCAATCCCATGTGAGACATGGCAATGATTTACCCAGGGAAAGGTCAACCAATACCAGCTGAGATCCTCCATGATGGAGGAAACAGCTCTTCCCCTCCTCCTCCCCCCCGCTCCAGCCTCTGCCTCCCCGAGGACAAGACAGAAGCAGCACAAATCTGAAGAGCGAAGGAAAAACTTACTTGAGATCGGCATCAGCTCCCTTCTTCCAGCCATGGGACAACCAGCAGGAAAAAAAAAACAGAAAAAGAAACATACAAAGAATACAGCTTGCTTCAACTCAAAGTGCTCCTGAGAAACCCCCAAAACACAGCACAGGATGAACGTCCTCCTGATAAAATTATCAGCCCAAACCGTTCCTGCAGTTTCAGTTTTACTTTCTCACTCCACTGCTGGGGAAAACAAACTCATCTAATAAATTTGTGGCAGCACCAAAAATCACTGATTGATCTCCTACAGCACAATCCAAGGGTCAGTTGGCTCCATTAGGCTGTTTCCTTTTCGTCTACGTCAGCTGGAAGCACTGCCCAGGGAGGCTGCTTCCTAACATCAAACACAGCAAATGAGGGAAGCAGAAGAAAAAATGGGATGCATACCAGTGCTGCAGCACCTAGAGACATGGGTCTTTGGTCAGAAGACAACTCATAGATCTTTTACTCCAACCTCCCTGCCATGGGCAGGGGCACCTTCAAGTACATTCCGCTGCTCAAGGTCTCCTCCAGCCTGGCCTTGAACACTCCCAGGAAGGAGACATCCACAACCACCCTGGGCAACCTATTCCACAGTCCCACCATCCTCAGACTGAAGAACTTTTTCCAAACATCCACTATAAATCTACTCTCCCTCAGCTTCAGACCATTGCCCTTTGTCCTCCTGCTAGACACCCTTATGAAAAGTTCCCCTCCAGCCTTCCTGCAGGATCCCTTCAGGTACTAGAAGACAGCTATAAGGTCCCCCCAGAATCTTCTCTTCTCTAGGCTGAACAAGTCCAGCTCCCTCAGCCTATCCTCATAACAGAGGTGCTCCAGCCCTTGAATTATCAAATGAAGAAGTTTCAAAAGACTGTGAAGAGGATCAAACCCTCAAAAATAATCAGTTTTCCCTTCACAAGCCAGAGTGCCCATACAAGCAGAGAATTAGCCAATGCAGATGATCTTAAAGGTCTCTCCCAACCTAAATGTTTCTGATTTTACTCATAAGCCAGATATAAGGAGGATATTGAACTGTTGGAGGGTCCAGAGGAGACCACAAAGATGATCAGAGGACTAGAGCACCTCCCCTGTGGGGACAGTCTGAGAGAGTTAGGGCTGTTCAGCCTGGAGAAGAGAAGGCTCCAGAGAGAGACCTTCTGGTGGCCTTTCAGTACCTGAGACTACAGAAAAGCTGGGCAGGGACTTTTTACAAGGGCTTGTAGTGGTAGGACAAGGGGGCATGGATTGAAGCTGGAAGAGGGGAGGTTTAGACTGGAAATTGGGAACAAATTCTTTACAGTGAGGGTGGTGAGACACTGGAACAGGTTGCCCAGGGAGGTTGTGGATTCCCTCTCTAGAGGTGTTCAAGGGCAGGTTGGAGCAACCAGATCTAGTGGAAGGTGTCCCTGCCCATGGCAGAGGTGTTTGAACTAGCTGATCTTTAAGATCCCTTCCAACTCAAACCACTCTATGAATCTATGGTTTTATTCTACAATTCTACTTAAAATTTCTATTTGTTCAAGTCCAGAACCCCAACTTAAGAGCCCTCCTGGGCTCCCCAGTTCAAATGAGACAAGGAACCAATAGAGAAAGTCCAGTGGAGGCTACAAAGATGCTGATGGGACTGGAGCATCTGTCTGAGGAGGAAAGCTGACCTGAGGCTGTTGAGCCTAGAGAAGAGCAGCCTGAGAGGGGATCTGATCAATGTTCATCAATGTCCACAAGGTGGGGGGAAAGAGGTTGGGGCCAGAGTTTTCACAGTGGTCCCCAGTGACAGGACAAGGGACAGTGGGCACAAACTGGAATCCAAGAGGTTCCATCTGAACAGGATGAGAAACTTCTTGATTTTGAGGGTGGTGGAGCCCTGGAGCAAGCTGCCCAGAGAAATTGTTGAGTTTCCTTCTCTGGAGAGATTCTAAACCCACCTGGCCACCCTTTACATATTTATAAACATTAATGAGGTCACCCCCTAGTCTCCTCTTCTCCAGGCTAAAGAGACTCAGCTCCTCCAGCATTTCCTCACAAGGAAGGAAGATGTTCCACTCCCTTAATCATTTTTGTGGCCCAGCACTGGACTCTTTCAAGAAGCTCACTGTCCTTCTTGAACTGAGGGGCCCAGAACTGCACACAATATTCCAGATGTGGCCTCACCAGGGCAGAGTAGAGGGGCAGGAGAGCCTCTCTAGACCTAATCACCACACCCTTTCTAATACACCCCAGATTGGCATTGGCTTTCTTGGCCACAAGAGTACATTCCTGGTTCATGGTCAACCTTATACCCAGAGCCTCTCCAGTGCTACCCCACACTGTCCCAGAACAACACCCCCACTGCCTGCTCCTGCCCCAGGCCTGCTGCCTCCGTAGCCAAGAGCCTTTCTCCTCCTCTGTATCCCACACTGTCAAGGCTCCTTCACTGCCACAGGCCCCCCTCTAATGCCAAGGGTCTTCCCATTGCCAAAGCTCCCACATTTCCAAGGGTCCCCTCATTACCAAGATCCCTTTAACATCTAGAATGCCCCCAATTCCAAGAAGCCTCCCGAATTGGAAGAAGTGCCCCCATTACTAACCCACACTTCATTACCAAGCTCCCCCAAGTGCTAAGAACCCCTCCATTGACAAGGTGCTACCCCATTACCAAGGGTCCCCTCAAAGACCAAGAAACCCCACCATTTGCAAGCCCCCTGCACTATGAAGGTCCCCCCATCACCAAGACCCCCCCAGCTGCCAAGGGTCCTCTCCAATACCAGGAAGCCCCTACATTACCAAGGCCCCTTCACTGCCAAGAAGGTCCCCGTTACCAAGTCCCCCCCATCAGCAAGGATGCCAACTGCCAAGGCCCCCCCCAATTCTAAGAACTCCCCATGGCCAAGCCCCACCCATAACTAAGAGCTTCCTCAATGCCAAGAACACTTCTCAGCGTCAAGAAAGTCCCTTCTCTAGCCCCTTCCCTGCCATGGGCCCCCTCCTTGTCCTTTTGCCTCCTAATACCAAAGGCCCCCTCTAATATCAAAGAGCCTCATCATTAACAAGGCCTCCCATTGCCAAGGTCTCACCACCGCCAAGGTTTCTCACTGCCAAGGAACCCCCAATAGTAAGAACCCCGCATTGCCAAGGTCTCCTTATTACCAATACCCCCTCACAATCAAGCCCCTGCCATTACCAAAGCCCCCCAATGTCAAACCCCCCCAATACCAAGTAGGCCCCCCGCCGCATTACCAAAGGCCCCCTCAAAGCCCAGCACACCCCCTCATTGCCAAGGGAGCCCCTTATCTAACCCCTCTTCCCTCCTCGCCCTCCCGCCGCCGCCAAAAGCCCGCCCCGGTTGCTAAGGCGAAGCCTAGCCCCCTGCCCTACCTCTTCTTCCCATCGATCCCTCCGCGCCAGCTCCTCTCCTGACGCTCCCCGCGCGCTCCAGCCGGCCCAGCCCCGTTCCGCGTAACCGACCAATCAGACACCGCATCGAGACCTGGGCGCTGCCCAATAGTGCGGAGTTTCCGGGGGGCGGGGCTTAAGGCTGTGATTGGCCGAGAGAAACCTTCCTGGGGTTTGTTCCTCGTCGGCTCTCGGTGACATCAGCACGCCGCTGCGTAGCGTCACGCATGGCGTCACGCGGCCCCAGCGGAGCGCGGGTGGGTTCTAAGCGCCCGGGAAAGCCCTGCACGGGGACTCGCCGCGGAGCGGGCTGAGGGGAGAGAAAAATTGGCGGGTCTAGGAGGGATCGGGGAACTTCGGGTGTTCCTGAGGGAAAAGACAATTAGTGGTGTCCCCAAGGGAACAGGGAATTAATAGTTTTCCTAAAGGGAAAGAGATTTTCAGGTTTTCCTGAGGGAAAAGGGAACTTCGGGCATTCTTGAGGGAGCAGGGAATTACTGTTGTTCCTGGGGGGAAAAGGAACTACAGGTGTTCCTGAAGGAGCAGGGAGTTACTGATGTTCCCAAGGGATCAGAGTATTCATGTTTTCTTAAGGGAACAGGGATAACTAAAGGCTTTCCAAAGGATAAAGGGAATTCCTGTTATTCCTAAGGGAACAGGGAACTTCTGGTGTTGGTGAGAGAGAAAGGAATTTCTGTTTTTCCTAAGGGAAAAGGAGAGTTGGGGGTGCTCCTAAGGGAAAAGGGAATTTCAGGTGTTCCTGAGGGAAAAGAACATTGTGGGTGTTCCTATGAGAGCAGGGAGTTTCAGGTATTCCTGAGGGAAAAGAGGTTTGGATGCTACTGATGGAATTGGGAATTCCTGTTGTTGTTGAGGGAGAAGAGAATTTCTGGTTTTCCTAAGGGAAAAGGGCATTACTGTATTTTCTGAGGGATCAGGGAATTTTGTGTGTTCCTGAGGGAAAGGGGAGCTTCAGGTACTCCAGAGGGAACTGGGAATGACTGATGATGCTGAAGAAAAAGGGAATTACTAGTTTTCATGAGGGAAAAGGGCACTACTGGTATTCCTGAGGGAGTGTAGAATTGCTTGTTTTCTGGATGAGAAATCAGTTTCTAGTTTTCCCAAGGGAGAAAGAACTCTTTATGTTTCCTGAGAGACCAGTTTCTGGATTTTCTGAGAGAAAAGAAAATTTCTGGTTACCCAAAAGGAGAAGGAAATTTCTTGTTATCCTGAGGGAGAAGAGAATTTCTGGTGCTGGTTTTTGCCTCTTTCTTCTCACTCTGTAGCCATGGTGGAGCGGGAGAGGCCGCGGGCGCTGCTGCGGCTGGTGCAGGAGGGCCGGATGGAATTCCTGCGGGATGAGCTGCAGAAGGACACCACCTTGGGCTCCGTGGTGCAGAACCAGCGCTATGGGCGCCTGAGGGACACGCTGCTGCACCACGCTGCCCGATACGGGCACCAGGATATCCTTGCCTACCTGGTAGAGGTGTTGGAGATGGACATTGAGGTGTGCAATAGTGACTACAAGAGACCTCTTCATGAAGCGGCCTCCATGGGCCATGGGGAGTGTGTCTCCTACCTCCTGGAGAGAGGAGCAAGTGTGGACTGCTTGAAAAAGGCAGACTGGTAGGTGGCTGGTTGGCTTTGTGTGGCCCAGGAGGCTGCCTGGAAGGGGTTTGGATGCAGAATCATAGAATAGTAGAATTGGTTTGGCTGGAAAAGCCCTCTTTAAGTACAACAGTCAAAGGCTGGGCATGAAACCAGTTTAGAGGTATGGAGTCATGGAATGTCTTGGGTTGGAAGGGACTTTTCAAGGCCATCTAGTCTGTTCCCTTGCAGTCATCAGGGTTGTCTTCAACCAGAGCAGGTTGCTCAGAGCTCCAGACAACATGACCTGGAATGGTTCCAGGGATGGGGGCATCTACCACCTATGTGGACAACCTGGGGCAGGGTCTCGCCATTCTCAGTGGAAAAAATGTCTTCCTTCTCTTTAGTCTAAATCTCCTTCTTGCAGTTTCAAGCCATCAACCCTTGTCTTGTCACAATAGGCCTTGATCAAAAGTCTGTCCCCAGCTTACTTTCCGGTCCCTTTAAGACCCAAAAGGCCATCAGAAAGTCCCCAGAGACTTCTCTTCTTCAGTCGGAACAACCCCAGCTCTCTCAGCCTGGCCTCACAGCAGAGGACTTCCAGCCCTCCCATCACTGTTGTGGCCTTCTCTGGTCCGGCTCCAACAGGTCCATGTCTGTCCTGTGCTGAGGACTCCAGAGCTGGCCCCAGTAATGCAGAGCACAGCAGAGAGGCAGAATCCCTTCCCTCCACCTACTGCCCATGCTGCTGGGTATCAACCCATGACAGGATGGCTTTGCAGTAAATTCCAACCTTATCACTGATTTCCCCAGGTTTATAGTAGAAGCTGTAAATTATTGCTTCCTCAGCAGACCCCATTTAAGACAGGCATTTATTCCCCATTTCCCTGTCTGATGAAAAACAGTGATAATGATCCACGTTTTTCATGGAGTCACAGAATGGTTTCAGTTGGGAAAGACCTTTCAGATCAAGTCCATGCATTAACCCAGCACTGCCAGGTCACCTCTAAACCATGTCCACAGCTGCATGGCTTTTAAGCCCATGGAGCTGCAGGAGCACCAAGCTCAGGCTCAGCTCTGCCCTGCCCCATCATCCCCAGCAGATGCTTGGCTCATGTCTTCATCAAAATCACTATCACTGGAGAGCCTTCTCTTCTCAGCACTCTCTTCCTGTCCTTATCTGTCCTTACAGCTGGAGTGGTTTATGGTTCTAAATATCAAATGTTCCCAGACACGGGAAACAGGATAGAACTATGGAAAAACAGAGGGATCTGACCAGGTTGGATCAATGGAATGAGGACAGTGGGAAGAAGTTCAACAAGGCCAAGCACTGGGTCCTGCACTTGGGTTGCAACACCCCCACAAATGCTCTAGGCTGGAGGCAGAGTGGCTGGAAACTGCCTGGTGGAGAAGGACTTTGGGGCACTGGTTGACAGCTGGCAGAAGATGAGCTAGCATGTAGCCAGCAGGACCAGGGCAGGGATTGTCCCCCTGTGCTGGTCACTAGTGAGGCCATGCTTTAAATACTGGGTTTAGTTTTGGGCCCCTCACTGCAAGAAGACATTGAAGTGCTGGAGCATGTCCATTGAAAGGCAACAAAGCTGGTGAAAGGTCTGAAGTACAGGACTTGTGAGGAGCACATGAAGGAACTGGGCTTGTTGAAGCTGGAGAAAAGGGAGGCCAAACCATTCTGTGATTCTCAGCAAAGTGTGACCTGTCTTGATTAAAAAAACTACAGAGAAACACTTAAATATGAAGCTGCTAAAATTAAATGAAAAAAGCCTGGTGGTGGATCTTAGTAGGAGCTCACCTCTGAACTTGCATCTGCTAATGGTGCTTGTCTGCATCTCTGCAGGCCAGTTGTAGACCTTGCTCTCTACAATTCCCTGAAAGGAGGTTGGAGCCAGGTTGGGGGCTGGTCTCTTCTCCCAAGTACCAAATGACAGGAGACGAGGAAATGGCCTCATGTTGTGCCAAGGGGAGTTTAGATTGGACATAAGGTACAGTATCTTCCCCAAAAGAGTTGTCAAGCACTGGACTAGGGCAGTGGTCAAATCCCTATCCCTGGAGGGATTTCAAAGCTATGTAGATGTGGTGCTGAGGGACATGGTTTTGTGGTGACCTGGCAGTGCTGGTTTAATGGTTGGGCTTGGTGGTCTTAAAGGTCTCTTCCAACCAAAACAATTCTGTCATCCTATACATGCAAAAGCAGTGCTATAACATCTCCTGTCTCTTCCTTCAGCATATAAGCCTCTCTCAAAGTATCCAAATCCATATGATACGATAAATACAACATTGAGCTTGGAGAAGATCTGTGCCTTTTAGCCAACAAAGTTTTCTCCTACTTCAGGGTGGTTTTAGCCCATAAGTTTTCCTTCTGGCTTGCTTTCCATAGCTGCCACTGAGCTGCTGTGTTTTATGAGACAGGCCAGTTGGTGCTCCACACAACTTTAAATCATGCTGCAGGCTTAGACATCAGGACGAAAGCCATCAAGGCACTGTTTCTCTGATTACAATGTTTCTCTTGTCTTCCTTTAGGACTCCCCTAATGATGGCTTGCACCAGGCCAAACCTGGAGGTGATCAAAGCTCTGGTGGAGCATGGAGCCAACCCACTGCTGAAGAATAAGGATGGCTGGAATTGCTTCCACATTGCGAGCCGGGAGGGCCATCCCCATGTCCTCCACTATCTGCTGGATGTGTCCCCAGGCAGCTGGGACACAGAGAGCACAATAAAGAGAACTCCTCTGCACACAGCAGGTAAAGGAGGGTCGTGTTGTCCCCAGGGTTGGAAGGGAAGAGTGGGCTGTGGCAGCAGCTGAGAGCAGAAAGGGGCTGATATTTCAGCTCCTGTTAATTTGGAGAAAATCCTGTTCCCGCTTCTGCTAATTGAGCCTAGATATTAGGAAGAAATTCATCACAGTGAATCTGGTGAGACACAGGAACAAGCTGCCTAGGAAGACTGTGAGTGCTCCCTCCCTGGAAGTGTTCAAAAGCATGTTGGATGGGGCCTTGAGCAACCTGGCCTAGCGGGAGGTGTCCCTGCCTATGGCAGGGTGCTTGGAACCAGATGATCTTTAAGGCCCCTTCCAACCCAAACCATTCTGTGATTCTAAGCAAAGTGTGACCTGTCTTGATACAAAACTACAGAGAAACACTTAAATATGAAGCTGCTAAAATTAAATGAAAAGAGCCTGGTGGTGGAACTTAGAAGGAGCTCACCTCTGAACTTGCATCTGCTAATGGTGCTTGTCTGCATCTCTTCAGGGTTTCACCTCAGGCCAGACACTCATTTTGGTTATTTTCAGAGAAATAGTAAGAATTAGGCTTAATATTTCTTAATGATGAACCAAAGATCAAGCTCATAGGAGGCTGGGGGCTCCTCAGCTCCCATTTCACTGGACTTTGCTTCTACTCAAAGCATCTCTTAGTGGTACACAGCAGTTAGATTCTCATGGGAGTCATGGATTCATTCCAGGAACACTTGCCATGATATAATGAAGGTGCCAGTCTCTTTTCGGTAGTATCCTGTGATAGGATAAGTGATGGAGGATGTAAACTGGAACATGGGAAGTTCCACCTCAGCATGAGGAAAAGCTTCAGTCTAATGGTGCTGGAGCACTGGAGCAGGCTGCCCAGACGGGTTGTGGAGTCTCATTCTCTGAAGACTTTCAAAATTCATCTGGATGCCTTTCTGTGTGACCTGCCCTAGGTAATGCTACTTGGGCAGGGGGGTTGGACTCAATCTTCAGAGCTCCCTTCCAATCCCTACTATTCTATGATCACCCATGGACTTAGGCCTCCTTGCACCACGGTGCTGGTCTCCATCTCTGCCACCCCATGACAGATATATCCAAGCTCCCTCAGCTCAGAACATGTTGCAATACAAGAGGAAATGGATTCAAGTTGCATCAAGAAGGCTTAGGGTGGATGTGAGGAGCAATTGTACCACAAAAGGGTTGCCAAAGCTTGGAACAGGCTGCCCAGGCAGTGGTGGAGTCCCTATCCCTTTCAAAGCCATGTAGATGTGGTATTGAGAGACATGGTTTAGTGGTGACCTGGCAGTGCTGGGTTAGTGGTTGGACTTGGTCTTACAGGTCTCTGCCAACCAAAACCATTCTGTGTTTCTAAGTTGGGCAGTGGAGATCAAGTGTTGGTCTTCCCAGAGCTTAAAGCCCCTCAACTCTGCCCTCCTGAGATGCAGCGAGAGTGGATGATGAAGGGAGCAAGTGAATGAAAGTCTCTACCTGTGCCACCAAGTCAGGATGATGTTGTGGGGCAAGCTCAGGGTTGACCTAAATCTGGGACGTGCCCCATCCCTGCATGTCCCAGATCTTGTCACTGTCTCTATTGGAGACATGAACACGTGGAGCCACTGCTCAATCCTGCAGTTTCCTGAGTTCATTCTAAAAGAATTTAATCAGGATTGACTCTCTGGAAAGACCTGAGGTGTGGTGAGGAGACCCCTACTGTGCTGTAATTAATCTGTTGTATGTGTTGCTCCTTGCCTGTCATTCCCATTCCTTCCCCAGCCCTCAGGAGCCACCCATCCACTACATTGTGCTCATCAACAGTGACAGTCCCAGCCCAAGGGACATTGTCTGTGCCTTAGTCCTTGTGCTTGACCTAGGAGTGACAAATAGCTGATGAAGTGTTGGATGTTTCAGGCTGTGTGGTGAGGTGGAGCAGGTTGCCTGAGAAATGGATGATAGAATCAGAATGGTTTGGGTTGGAAAGGACTCTCAAAGGTTATCTTGTCCAACGTCCTTGCAGTGAGTACAGACATCTTTACCTAGATCAGGTTGCTCAGAGCCCCATCAAGTTTGATCCTTGTTTATTTATGGGTTCTCCTGTTCCTGATCAATCCCAAATCTTGTGTTTCCATGGCTGGGTTTGGCAGCACCCTCTCAGACCTCTCCACACAGAGAGGAGGATGTTGTGTTGAGATCTAGGGGTTTAGAGACAGGGTGAAAATGGTGCTGAGGAGAACATCAGCTTTTGACCTCGAGCTTAAAGTTGCCTCCATGTCTTGTGGTGCTTGGAATATGGAGGTACAGACAGTGAAGGTGGGACCCAGCAGCTGATTCTCACTGCTTCATAGAGGTGTCTCCACCTCTTTGTTGCTTCCTCTTTGTCTTTCCCTGTGGCAAAGCCATGATTTGGGTCACTTTGTGGTCATTTTAATGATCCAGGTTAGACCTTGGACCACATACTGTTGGAGCAGCTGGTGTGGGAGCAACTGGACAGCAGGAAGGGCAGGAGCTGTTTAAACCACCTTTGCCCCCAGTATAATTTTAACCCAGGAGGGTTAATTTTAACCCTTGGAGGCTGCTGGGGTGGGTGCTGATGCCAGTAATTCCTGCCCCTCCATGAAGCCCAGTTACACAAACACAGCTCCTGAGGGGCTGGAGATGATGCTGGCGCTGCTGGGGGAAATCACATCAAGGTGAACCACCCATCTCAATGAGTTCCTGTCCCGAGGGTGTGGATATGAGCGCATTAACCCGTGACCAGTCCAGCTGGCTTCTTGGCACAGTTATCACTGGATAATTTTCACTCTTTTGGGGGTTGATTCCTCCAGCTTTGCTGCTTCAAATATGCATAGCCTGAGGCAGAAGAGCAGGGGAAATAGAATTAGAGGCAGTGGAGTGCAGGAGTGGACCCAAGCACTGCAGCTTTCTTGTGTCTCTGGCTGTTGAGGGAGGCAATCGTGTTGCTTAGGGTGGTTTTGCTTCATGTAGCTCAAGCACTTTATAACCTTCTTTTCAAAAATCCTTTTCATGATGGCACTCTGCCTATATTTCCATCACAGAATACATTGGTTTGCAAGGGACCCTCAAAGGTCATCTTGTCCAACCCCCCTGCAGTGAGCAGGGATAGCTAGGGTCTGGGAGGGTGGAAACCTCTGGTTGAGCTTTCAGAGCATCTATCATGCAGCTGCAGCTGAATGTTATTTGTCAGGGACTCTTTCATCACACAAATAGCCTAAAGAAGCAGCTGTGGGCTTGGTTTGATTTTCCTTTTTTTTTCTTTCTTTTTTTTTTTCCCCCTTGAATATATTAAATTTGTTTTGCAAAATGACCTGCAGGTTTAAAAAAAAAGCCAAATCAAGGCTGTCTTTCCAGGAAGAATATTCCAGTGTGAGATGTTCAGACCTTTTCCCTACCACCCTGTTGTTTTTTTTCCCTGCTGTCTGGGTGAGGATGCTTCATTAGGATGATGAGATGAGAGTGACCGGCAGTTGGAGTGGCTAAGGAGCAGGACTGGAGATGCCAACCAGCTATGCAGCACCTCCCTGCTTTGTGTTCCTTTTTGCTTCTCAGGGGTTCAGAAATCCTTGTAAGAAATGATCTTTGTGTGTCAGCTTCACTCTGCAGGTAGAGGCAAACCTTTGTGCAAGCCTTTTCTCTGGTGTTTTGCATGTAAGATCGGGGGAAGGCCTGGATTTGGAGACCAAGTAATTAATCACTAACCCCCAAAAAATCATCAAAAGCTTTAAATTTAAAGCCTCTTGGATGCTCTTCCCTCATCATGAGTAAGCCAAAAGGGTCAGAAACCTGATTATCTCTCAGTGTGGGCAGGTGGTGGCATGAGAGCATTACTGAAGGGTGGATTTCCTCTCTCTCTCACAGCGATGCACGGCTGCCTGGACGCTGTGGAGCTGCTGCTGGAGCGGTAAGCAGCCTTCTTTCCACCACTGCTTCTGCCTCCTCGCTCTCCCCCCACCTCTCCTCCAGGCTTTTCAGACACAAAAGGGCATTTATACTGCTGGGGAAGGCTGGTTGCACAGCTGCCCTGCATGCCATCCCGGGGCTGTCTCCATGTCCTCCAGGGTTTTCACGGCTGGTTAGGAGCCTTGGAGACAAGGCTTGGCTCCAGATGGGCTCTGATGGGCGCTGACTTCACAACGACATAAACCCTGCTTATGTAACTCCTCTCTTTTTTTGTGCTGATTCATTCCTGTTGTCTCCGATGTGTCCGAGGCCCTACAACAACAACACCAACAGTTTTCTGACACCTCGGTTCTGGGTGCAGCCCCTCCAGGCTGGACTGAGTCCTCAGGCTTTATTTTCAGGCTGTGACTCCCTGGTGAAGTGGCTTTAAATCACCCTCTGCTCAGTCATCATGACCCTGTTAGCTTCCTAACCAGCAGTCTTGGCTGCCAGAACTAGAGCAGCTTTCCTCAGGCCACAGCTTCTGTTAGCCAACTTATCCCAGCTTTGATAATTCCTCTCCACGCTTGGCCCAGCATAAATGGAGCCCTGTGATTCAAGCCAGGCTTTCCATGGTAATTGTCTTTTCTCACTTCACTGGAGCTTCAGCCTGGGTGAGACCTGTGGCCTTTGAATTTTTGTCCATGTGGCATTGTTATATGAAGACACAGGCCACAAAAATGATCAGAGGATGGAAGCCGCCTGCTATGAGAACAGGGTGAGAGGTGGTGTAGTTCAGGCTGGAGAAGAAAAGACTTCAGGGAGACCTTCTGGTGGCCTTTCAAGATTTAAAGACATAAGAAATCTGGGGAGACAGACTTTTTATCAAGGCCTGTTTTGACAGGACAAGTGGTGATCATAGAACCACTGCAGTCAGGAAATAAAGGACCTTTAAGATCATCAAGTCCAACCATTTTCTAACTCTGCCAAGTGTGCTGCAAAACCATGTCCCTTAGCACCGTATCGATACAGCTTTTAAGCCCCTTCAGGGATGGGGTTTCAGTCACCTTGCTGGGGAGCCTGTGCCATTGTTTGAGAACCCTTTCAGTGAAGAAGTTTCTTCTAATGTCCAACCTAAACCTCCTGTTGTGCATCTTGAGGCCATTTCATTTTTTCCACTTATTGCTAGGGAGAAGTGACCAACCCCCACCTGGTTCCAGCCTCCTTTCAAGGAGCTACAGAGAGCCAGAAGGTCTCCCTCAGTCTTTTCTCCTGGCTAAACAACCCCAGTTCTCTCAGCTGCCTCTCACAAGACCTATTCTCCAGACCCTTCACCAGCTTTGTTGCCCTTTCTGGACCCACTCTAAGACCTCAATGTCCTTCTTGAATCAAGAGCGCCAAAACAGCATAGTACTCAAGGTGTGGCCTCACCAGTGCTGAGTGCAGGGTGATGGTTTTGAAGTAGAAGAGGAGAGATGTATACTAGATCTAAGGAAGGAATGTTTTACACTGGTGGTGGTGACGCAATGGACAAGGTTGCCCAGAGGAGTGGTAGATGCCCCATCCCTGGAAACATGAGTGAGGATTTTAGAGCCTCCAACATGTCTGCCCTGGCTTTTGTCTTCTGTCCCAGGTGCCAGTACAAACCTGACAGCAGAGACAGATGTGGAATCACTCCCTTCATAGATGCCATCCAGAACGGGCACGTCGACATCGCCCGGCTGCTCCTGGAAAAACACCAGGTAGGTGCAAAATCCTCACCTCCCTCCTCCAGAGCCTGACCTTGAGCTGCCAGGAGAGGCCATCCACACATCCACCGTAACCATGTGGTAAAGAAGCAAATCCCCAAGCTGTAAAAAGGTGAATTGCTAAAGGAGGTAAATTTCCTCTGGAAACAAGTAAGGTCTACCCAGTAAGGTCACCAACACTCAGCTTGTGGTGAAGATCTTGCCCTGGGGTGGGGAGATGTCCCCATAGCTGGTGAAGGGGGATGGAGACACAAAGCAGTGGCCAGTGAGGACAGGACGTACCCAGGATCTGTGTCAAAGTCAAGAGCAGCATTTGGGAGTGCCAGGGGTTAGTGTTGGAGGCTCTCGTGGCAGTGCTGGGGGTGGATAACATGGTGCCATCTGGCTGCAGGTCATCTCTAGCCTCCCTCTCTCATGTTGTCTCCCAGTAATCTCCAATTTCCCCCAACACTGAGGCATAACCAGAGTGTCTTTAAAGCCAATTGTGTCCAGCAGGAACCAGACCACTGCATTATTTATTGACTGCTGAATCGATGTGAGATGGTTGGAGCCCAACTAATGGCTGATTCTCACAGAGGTGGGGTTGGGCTTCTCATCTCCTTTGTCTTTATTTGACATCTCTCCTGCACTGTCTGGGATTCATTGGACATTGTGCCAAACTGGTGCACCTCATTGGCCTGACAGAAAGCTAGCATGGCAAAACCAGAGAATCTTTGCCATGGGGCAAGTTTGGGTTGGTCATCTCCCAAGGAACAAGCGACAGGACAAGAGGAAATAGCCTCAGGTTGTGCCAGTGGAGGATTAGATTGGATATTGGGAACAATTTCTTCATGGAAAGGGTTGTCAAGGCCTGAAACAGGCTGCCTAGGTGTGTGGTGGAGTCCCCACTCTTGGTGAGATCCTTGTGGGGACCTTATTGCAGCCTTTCAGTACTTACGGGGGCCAGTAAGAAAGATGGGACCAACCTTTTGACCAGGGCCTGTTGTGACAGGACAAGGGTAGATGGTTTGAAACTGAAAGAGGGATATTCAGGGTGGTGAGGCCATGTGCCAGGTTGCCTGTAATGGTGCTAGATGCTGCATCCCTGGAAGTGTTCAAGGCCAGGTTGTCTGGTGCTCTGAGCAACCTGCTCTAGTTGCAGATGTGCTTGCTGACTGCAGAGGGTTGGGCTAGATGACCTTGAAAGGTCCTTTCCAACCCAAACCAGTCTGATTCTGGGAAAAGATTCTTGTTGACTTCAGGAGATGTTCATGAGCTTGTCTTTGCTTATCTGGCTTTTACCAGGGTAGAACATCATAGAAGTTTGCTTACGTTTCCAGTCTCTTGTTTCAGGCAATGAAGATGGAATCACTGATTCAGTTTCCTCTTGGTGGCTTGGCTTGCTGCCATGAAACAGCACTGGAAGCACTAATGGCAGTGTTGCTACCTTCTAGGTTTTATAAACCCATGAGTCAGGGCCACCAGACTTCAGGGGCTGGATTATGATGCACTGATTGTTGCTTCTGTTCCCCAGCTTGATTATACATCTTTAGGGTTCACATTCAGACACTAACAGAAGTGATCTCATGAGATCATCCACCCATCTGCCTCCCTCTATTTCTGAATAACTTGTGTCCAAGTTCTCCACCAGTGCAATGGTTGGAGATTGGGTTGTTTCTTCCTGCTGTGAAGCAGGAAGTCAGGAGAGAGGGCTTGGTGGTCCTTTTTTTTGGCACTAGTTTTGCTTACCACTTAAAAACCTAAGCAGAGATCAAGCTCAGGTTCAAATTATGGTGCGCTGGTCCTACTAGTTACAGATTTTCCCCCTCTGCTCTGCCCTAGAGAGGCCACTGCTGGAGTAAAGGGTCCAGTTCTGGGCTGTCCAGTTCAAGAGAGACAGGGAACTACTGGAGAGAGTCCAGCAGAGACTGCATAGATGCTGAGGGGCCTGGAGCTTATCTCTGAGGAGGAAAGGCTGAGAGCCCTGGGGCTGTTGAGCCTGGAGAAGAGCAGCCTAAGAGGGGATCTGATCAAAGATCAGCGAGAGCTAAAGGGTGGGGGACAAGAGGATGGGGCCAGACTTTCTTCAGTGGTGCCCAGTGATAGGATAAGGCGCAGTGGGCACAAACTGGAACCCAGGAGGTTCCATCTGAACAGGAGGAGAAATTTCTTGATTTTGAGGGTGGTGCAGCCCTACAGCAGGCTGCTCAGAGAGGTTGTGGATTCTCCTTGTATGGAGAGATTCCAAACCCACCTGGACATGGTGATCCTGGGCAAGCTGCTGTGGATGCCCCTGCTTTAGCAGGGGGTAGGACTGGATGAGCTCTAGACGTCCCTTCTAACCTCCCCTGTGCTGGAATTTGGTGATCCCTTGCATTTATTGCCCTCACCACAGCCATGGCAGGCAGACATGATTCTGCTTGGGTTGGTGATTGTCCTTGAAGGTTTGACCAGGATGTTCATTGCTTTCCTTTGCTTTCCGTTCCAGGCCAATCCTTCAGCTGTGGATGCTCTGGGCGCTCAGGCTCTGCACCGGGCAGCTGTGACAGCCCAGGATGAAGCCATCCACTTCCTTGTCAGAGAGCTGGGTGTCAAGGTCAATGAGAGAGCCACCACCCTCCAACTCACAGCTCTGCACTATGCAGCCAAGGTTTGTTCTCTTCCCAGGTTTCCTCTACGAAGTCTTTGCTAGTTAGTGTGCTGCAGGCAGGCTTACATTCCTAGATTGTGCTCTGTCAGTGTCTGTCTGCTCCTGACTAGTTCCACACCCTGTTTACAGGTATTTAGAGCCACATGAACTGTGACAGTTTTTCACCAGGGTCTTCTTGCTTATGTGGTAGAGGAGCCATGGATGAAATGCAGCTCAGATTTCTTTCTGTATCTTCAGATCTAGTGTTTGAATCCTAGGAGGTCAGCAGCTGGCTTTCATGTCAGCGGCTTGCTGGACAGAAGATGGCTGATCACAGAATTCCAGTATGGTGGGGACTGGAAAGGACTGCTAAAGCTCATCCAGTCCGACCCACTGCTAATGCAGGGTCACCAAGAGCAAGTTGCCCAGGATCACAATGTCCAGATGGGTTTGGAATCTCTCCATACAAGGAGACTCCACAACCTCTCTGAGCAGCCTGCTCCAGGGCTCCAACACCCTCGCAGGAAAGAAGCTTCTCAAGTTAGATGGAACCTCCTGGGTTCCAGTTTTTGCCCATCGCCCCTTGTGCTGTCCCTGGGCACTACTGACAAGAGTCTGGCTCCATCCTCTTGCCCCCACCCTTTAGCACTTGCTGATCATTGATCAGATCCCCTCTTAGGCTGCTCTTCTCCAGGCTCAACAGCCCCAGGGCTCCCAGCCTGTCCTCCTCACAGAAATGCTTCAGGCCCCTCAGCATATTCCCAGCCTCCCGTGGACTCTCTCTTGTAGTTCTCTGTCTCTCTTGAACTGGGGAGCCCAGAACTGAATCCAGGACTCCATCTGTGGCTTCACTAGGGCAGAGTAGAGGGGAAGGAGAACATCTCTTGACCTGCTAGCCACACTCTTTTCCACGCACTCGATGCACTGTGAAAAAGCAGCATTTTGTTGTGGTAGGCTGGGTACTGGCCTGCCCATGGCCAGACCTGAGAAAGGAGAGCTGGAAAAACTGGGGGAGCTTCTGGGCCCTTATCTCTGTCCTTCACACAGGAGCTGTTTTAAATTCCAACCAGAGTTGGAGTTTTCTCTTCCTCCCATCTCCTGCCTGTATAAGAAGCAGAGCCTGCTGGGCTGTGGGGCCTGCAACATTCTTGGGAGCACAGAGCAGATCCTAAAAGCCTCACCAGTGACTAGGATCACTCCTGGGATCCTGCTTGGTGCTGTCTGTAGTTTGCATCACGCTGGGAAGGCCTCTGCTCAGAACCTGCGTGGTCAGAGAATCTGAGAATGGTTTTGCTTGGAAGGAACCTTTAAAAGTCTTCTAGTCCAATCTCCCTGCAGTCAGCAGGGACATCTGCAATTAGAGCAGGTTGCTCAGAGCCCCAGGTGACCTGATGTGGAATGGTTCCAGGGATGGGGCATCTATCACCTCTCTGCAACCTGGAATAGGGTCTCACCACCCTCAGAGCAAAACATTTCTTCCTTCTCTCTAATCTAAATCTCTCTCTTTTAGTTCAAAACCATCCCCCCTTGTCCTGTCACAACAGGCCCCGCTCTAAAGTCTGTTCCCAGGTTTCTTCTCAGCCCCTTGAAGTCCTGAAAGGCTGACAGAAGGTCTCCCTGGAGCCTTCCCTTCTCCAGGCCGAACAACCCAAACTCTCTCAGCCTGTGCTCACAGCCGATGGCTTCCATCCCTCCCGTTATTGTGGCCTCCTCTGGTCCTGCTCCAACAGGTCCATGTCCTTCTTGTGCTGAACTTTAACATGCAGCACTCAGAACCTGGTCTAGACTTGTAGTGGGAACCAAGCAGCATCCCAGCACCCTGCTCCTACAAAAGCATCAATGACACTTATTGGGAGTGCTCAGCAGTCTTCTCTAGCAAGGACCCAGCCATGGTGTTTTTGGCTCCCACAAAAGGAGGTTTTTTTTCTCCCAGCTTCTCTTCCTCATGCCCTGCCCAACCATGTTGAAAGCCCTTTTGGTTGCCAAGGGTACGTTTAGCAGCAGGGCTGCTGAGGAATATAATGTGCTTGGAGAAGATCCCAGCTCTGTCTTGGCTGGTGGCTGCTGATGGGGGAGTGATTTGATGGGTTTCTCTTCCTTCCCCAGGCTCAGTGTCACTTTGAATTTACAGCATCATTTGTTTGCCTAGTGGGTTGGGTGCTTTGGTTTTGTGTTTTGTTTTGTTTTTTCCCCTCCTTCTCTTCTTGTTAATCTATATTTATAAATACATAAAAATCAAATTAAGCTTTCAACCCAATTTGCTGCCAAGGCTGTGGCTGTTAAAACAGGGCCTGGCTTCTTGTCTTTGCCACTTGAGATGGGGAGCAGCAGGGAAATGGGAGCCTGGAGCAGGGTGGGGGAAGATCCTACTGAGTTCTGCCATAACAGAGTAGGGAAAGAGTGGGTGGAGGGGATAAAAATAAAGAGCCTTCCCTTCTCATGCTGTGTGACAAAGGCTAATTCATGGTGTTGATGAAGTAATTACCAAGCCAGGCGTGGTATTTAGGGAGAGAGGATTTATTTACTGTGGAGAAATGGGGGGTGGGGGCTGTGTTACATTTTCCTCTGCAGCGTTTCAGAGTGGCTACTGGCAGAAGAAAGAGTTGAGGAGGACACTATGGGTCATGATGGTGCGTAAGCCTGTGTCTCCTCTTGGCTTGGATGGGGGGAGGCTTTGCTGGGTAAAAGACTGCCTAGAGTGGGAATTGAGTTAAATCCAGTCGGTGGCCAGTCACGAGTGGCGTTCACCAGGGCTCAGGGCTGGAGCCTGATCTCTTTAATGTCTTTATCCATGATCTGGACGAGGAGATTGAGGTGCTCACAGTGAGTTTGCAGATAACACCATGTTGGACATCAGTGTTGACCTGCTGGAGGGTAGGAAGGCTCTGCAAAGGGACCTCATCCAATGATCCTGCACTGGGGTCAACTGCAGGAATGCTCCAGGCTTGGGGCAGAGTGGCTGGACACTTACCAGCAGAAAAGGACCTGGGGGGTTGGTCAACAGCAACTGAAGATGAGCCAGTGTGTGCCCAGGTGGCCAAGAAGGCCACCAGTATCCTGGCTTGGATCAGCAAGAGTGTGGCAGCAGGACCAGGGCAGGGATTGTACAGGGCAATAGTGAGGCTGCACCTTGAGTACTGGGTTAAGTTTTGGGCCCCTCACTCCAAGAAGGACATTGAGAGGCTGGAGCAGGTCAAGAGGAGGGCAATGAAACTGATAAAGTGTCTGGAGAAGAGGTCTGGTGAGAAGCAGCTGGGGGACCTGGGATTGCTTAGCCTGGAGAAAAAGAGGGCAAGGGGAGACCTCATAGCTGAAAGGAGGCTGGAGCCAGGTGAGGGTTGATCTCTTCTCCCAAGGAATAAGTAACAGGACAAGAGGAAATGAGCTCAAGTTGCCACAGGGGAGTTTGGATATCAGAAGAAACTTCTCTGAAAGGGTTCTCAAACACTGCAACAGGCTGCCCAGGGAGGTGGTTGAATCACCATCCCTGGAAATGTTTCAAAGCTGTAGAGCTGTGGTGCTGAGGGACATGGTGTAGCACCAGACCTGGCAGAGTTAGAGAATGGTTGGACTTGATGGTCTTAAAGGTCTTTCCCAACTGAAATGATTCTGTGATTCCATGACTAAACACTAGAGTAATCCTTTAGGAAGTGCCAGAGGCTACCACAGGTAGATGTCCAACTGGCCACATCCACAAGAAGTTCTGCTCTCTGAGCTGAATTCCACCTCAGGAAGAGCAGCTCCTGATCCCTCTGGATTTCCAGGGTAGGATAACGCAGCCTTTTGCTGCCATTTTATCCTGTTAACCACCAGGCAGCTGCTGGTTCTGCAAGATGAGGCAGGGACCCTGCAGCTCTCTGGCCAGCTGATGTTACAAGCAATTTGATTGAATTATTGGAGTGGAGGTGAGGAGTAGAGAGGCAAAAACAAGATCACTTGACAAATGAATGCCCTAATTTGTTGTTGGGAAACATCTTTAGGTTGTGCCACCTACTTGTCAGAGGTTGGTTGTGTGTTAACTCCTCCACAGCCAGGGACAATCTTCCAAATTCCTTACACCTCAAGGTTTTGCATGTGCAAGGTGGATCTGTTGACTACAGAATGGTAGGGGTTGGACTGGACCTCTGGAGACTATGGATTCCAACTCTCCTGTCAAGGCAAGTTCACCCAGAGAAAGTCACACAGCAACATGTCCAGGCAGGTTTTGAAAGTCTCCAGAGATGGAGACTCCACCACCTATCTATGCAGCCTGCTCCAGTGCCTCATCACCCTTATGTTAAAGAAGTTCTTCCTCATCTTTAGATGGAACTTCTTGTGTTCATGTCTGTGCCCATTACCCCAATCATGAGGATTGTGTGGGATCTACAGTTATCTAGAAGCAAATCATCTGCATCAGGACTGGACTGAGTGTCTAGACATCAGTCTTTGCTGTACCACTACCAGCAGAGACAGCTCTGCACTAGAGTGTGATTTTAAGTGTCTTAGTTAAACACTTCTGGTTATGAAATGTTGTGTTAAATGTTCATGGAGAGAATGGTGCTCCTGGGATGCTGCTTTTTCAGCCTGTGCATTGAAACTGCTGCTAGGGACACTCGAGGGATGTGGACACAGGCTGGAGAAGCTGCCGGCTGGCTTCTCTCTGGCCAGTTCCCATGGGATAATAGGAGCATGTTTGCTGTGCCTGGGCAGTCCCTGGCTAGTGGACCTAACCTGCACAGCCACAGGCAGCCAACCCTCATTTCATCATCATAAAATGCTTTAGGTTGGAAGGGACCTTTAATGGTCGTCTAGTCCAACTACCCTGCAGTCAGCAGGGACTTCTGCAACTAAAGCAGGTTGCACCTGAACTACCTGACCTGGAATGCTCTCGCCACCCTGAGAGCAAAACGTTTCTTCTCTCCAGTCTAAATCTCCCCTCTTTTAGTTCTAAACCATCGCTCCTTGTCTGTCACAACAGGCCCTGCTAAAAGTCTGTTCCCAGCTCTCTTCTTGGCCCCTTTAAGTCCTGAAAGGCCACCAGAAGGTCTCCCTGAAGCTGTGTGTTCTCCAAGCTGAGCAACCTCAACTCTCTCAGCCTGGCCTCACAGCAGAGGGCTTCCAGCCCTCCCATCATTGGTGTGACCTCCTCTGGCCCTGCTCCAACAGGTCCATGCCTTTCTTGTGCTGAGATACCCTTCTTGTTCTGGTTGCTACAACATCCCTTGGAGCAGCCCAAGATTTGACCAGGACAGAATGAATCTCTGTTCCCTTCCAGGTGCCATATACAATTATGGACAGTTGTGCTTGTGGCATCTTTTCTTTCCAGGCCTGTGTTACTTCTGCTAAAAGCAAAGTGTGCTCAGGTGGCCAAGAATTCCATCACTGTTCTGGCTTGTACCGGGAAGACTGTGATGAGCAGGACCAGGGCAGTGCTTGTCCCCTATATTCAGCACTGGTGAGGCAAAACCTTGAATCCTAAGTTCAGTTTTGGGCCCCTTGCTCCAAGAAGGATATTGAGGTCCTGGAATGTGTCCAGAGAAGGGTAACAAAGCTGTTAAAAGTTCTAGAGAACAGGTCTTGTGAGGAGCAGCTGAGGGAACTGGGGTTGTTCACCCTGGAGAAAAGGAGGCTGAGGGGAGACCTTCTGGCTCTCCACAACTCCCTGAAAGGAGGCTAGAGCTAGGTGGGGATCAGTCTTTTCTCCGTAGTAACAATTGGTAGGACTAGAAGAAATGGCCTCAGGTTGCACCAGGTCAGATTTAGGATGTTAAAGGAAATTTTTCTTCTGAAAAGATTCTTAAATGCTGGAACAGGCTTTCCATGGAGGTGGTTGAATCCCCATCCCTGGAGGTGTTTAAAAGCCTCAGAGATGTGGTGCTGAGGGACATGGTGTAGGACCAGCCTTGGTAGAGTTAGAGAAGGGTTGGACTTGATCTTAAAGTTCTTTTCCAGCCTGAACAGGTCTGTGATTCTATGATCTGAAGATGCCATTGTGGTAAAAACAAACAAACAAACAAAAACCCACAAAAAAACCCCAACCCCAAAACCCATAAAAGACCTCATGAGAAAGATACAGAGCTTGTTCTGAAGAAATAACCCAGGTGCCTCTGCTCCCCACCACAGGAAGGACACGCACACACCATCCACACGCTGCTGTCCCTCGGCGCTGATGTCCACGCCAAAGATGGAAAAAAACGTTCAGGTAAGGCCCCAGAGCTGCTGCTTCACGCTTCTGCAAGAGGAGCCTGGCCTCCAAAGCAGCCCATGATGTGTCTGCTCAGCCAAGTGTGCCAGGAGATGCCAGATGCATGCATGCCAAAGGCTTTCAGTGCAGTGTAGCCTGCATTTGGTGGGGGGTTTTGCAGCTTTCATTCACACTGTCTTCATTGCAGGAGTTTTTGATGTCTAATGGTGTGGTTGAGGATGTGTCAGGGCCTCTCCTTTGGGGGAATGACAGAGATGCTAATGTCTGAAGGGGACCTACAGGAAGGCTGGAGAAGCAGTGTTTAGAACGGCTTGTAGCGATAGGATGAGGGGCAGTGGTTTGAAACTGGATCAGGCTAGATGTAGTTTGGATGTTAGGAGGAAGCTCTTCACTATGAGAGTGGTAAAATACTGGAACAGGTCACAAAGGTTGAGGCCCCTGCCCTGGAGGCATTCAAGATCAGACTTGATGTGGCCCTGGGCAGCCTGATCTAGTTGGAGATGTCCTTGCTCACTGCAGGGGGGTTGGACAAGATGACTTTTGAGGGTCCCTTCCAACCAGATGAAATCTGTGAATCTGTTTCTTTAGTATGAGACTTCCAGGAGTTTTCTATCTTTGACACCGTAACCTTACCATCAAATTTGGTTGGAATTAGCTAGTTTGAAACAGTTTGGGTGGACAAAATACAACTGCAAAAGCTCTTAAATCTCAATCTCTCAGCAAACTACCTAGGAGCAAATAATAACTGAGAGCTTGAACGTAAATATGGTTGCCATGGTGATGCCAGTGAGTTGGCATTCCCAGTGGGAGAGTCTGAGGCGTCTCTTGCATCAGCAGCTCTCTCTCAACAGGAGGGGAAAGAAAAAGTCTAGAAGTGGTTTCAGCCCCAAATTGGCAACTTACCCAGTTTTAGATTTGCTTAATTAACATGCTTCAGTGGAGAGCATCTCTTAGGAGGGAAGCAGAAGTCTAGTGAGGAGTGGTTGAAGGAAGTGGGGTTGTTCATCCTGGAGAAGAGAAGGCTCAGAGGAGATTTTCTTGCTCCCTGAAGAAGGTTGGAGAGAGGTGGGGATCATTCTTCTCCCAGAAAACAAGTGATAGGACAAGAGGAAATGGCTTCAAGTTGGGAAGTTTGGGGAGGGACTGCCATGTAGCAGTAGGACAAGTTGGATATTAGGAAAAATTTCTTCACAGGAGGGGTTCTCAGGCATTGGAACAAGCTGCCCAGGCAGATGGTGGAGTCACCATCCATGGAGGGCTCTAAAAGATGCATGGCTGTGGTGCTGAGGGATGTGGTTTAGTGGTAGTGGCTTAGCAGTAGTGGTGGGATTGTGAGCTCCAGGCAAGCAGTTGGACTTGACAATCTGGAAGGTCTCTTCCAACCTCAACAGTTCTATGGTTCTATGTGACTCTAGGACAAGGGTCAATGGTTTGAAACTAGAGAAGGGTGGATTTAGATTGGATGTTAGGGTGAAGTTCTTTACTATGACAAACACTGGAACAGGTTGCCCAGGGAGCTGGTGGACGGCCTGTTCCTGACCTGGACACATTCAAGGTCAGGTTTGATGGGGCTCTCAGCAACCTGATCTAGCTGGGGATGTCCCTGCTTACTGGAGTGGGGTTGGACTTGATGACCTTTAAAGGTCTCTTCCAACCCAGTGCTTTCTATAATTCTATGGTAAGTTGCTCCAGGGGAGATTTAGGTTGGACATGAGGAACAATTTCTTCTCCAAAAGGGTTGTCAGGCCCAGGGCAGTGGTGAAGTCACTGTCCCTGCAGGGCTTTAAAAGCTGAGGGACATGCTTTAGTGGTGACATGGCAGTGCTGGGTTAATGGTTAGATGGTTAAGCCTTAAAGGTCTCTTCAACCAAAACAATTCCATGGTTCTCCGTGCCATCTTGTCCCTCCACAGCTCTCCATGCAGCGTGTGCTGGACAGCAGGCAGATGCCGCACGGGTCCTGCTCCGCGCCGGCCTGCGTGATGCCCCGGATAGCACGGGCACGCTGGCACAGCAGCTGGCAAGCAAGCCAGAGGTCATCCAGGTGTTCCAGGAAACAGATGTCAGCACCTGAGACCGACTGGGAGAGAGAAAAACATTTCATTTCAGTGTGGTAGGTCAATCGCTTCACTGTTGAGCCTTAGGTCAATGCTTGTTGAAACTGGCAGGATTTTTGCGCAGGATTGAGCAGGGAAACCAAGCTTGACTCCTACAACATGGGCAAGTGTAGAGCTGTGCATCTGGGAAAGAACAATCCCATGGACCTGTATAGGTTGGGGACTGACATATTGGAGGGCACTGCAGAGGAGAGGGATGAGGGGGTCCTGGTGGATGGAAGGATGACCATGAGCCAGCAATGTGCCCTTGTGGCCAAGAAAGCCAGTGGTATCCTGGGGTGTATGAGAAGGGAGGTGGTGAGTACATATAGAGAGGTTTTCCTCCCTGTCCACTCTGCCCTGGTGAGGTCACATCTGGAATGTTGTATCCAGTTCTGGGCCCTTCAGTTCAAGAAGGATAGGGAACTGCTTGAAAGAGTACAGCACAATTATGATGAAGAGAATGAAACATCTCCCATGTGAGGAAAGGCTGAGGGAGCTGGGTCTCTAGCTTGCAGAAGAGGAGACTGAGGGATGACCTCCTTCATGTTTATAAATGTGAAGGGCGAGTGTCAGGAAAACAGAGCCAGGCTCTTCTCAGTGATGTCCAATGATAGGACATGGTGACACTAAGCTTTATGAGAAAACAGCTGAGAAGTGAGGCTACATCTGGAGTCCTCGGTCCAGTTCTGGGCTGCCCAGTTTGAGATAGGGAACCTCAGCAGAGGTTACATAGATGCTGAGGGCCCTGGAGCATCTCTGTGAGGAAGAAAGGCTGAGAGACCCGGGACTGTTGAGCCTGGAGAAGAGCAGCCGGAGAGGGGATCTGATCAATGCATAGCAAGAGCTGAAGGGTGGGGGGCAAAAGGTTGGGGCCAGACTTTCTTCAGTGGTGCCCAGTGATAGCATGAGGGGCAGTGCACACAGGAACCCACGTGAACAGAGGTTCCATCTGAACAGGAGGAGAAACTTCTTGACTTTTGAGGGTGGTGGAGCCCTGGAGCAGACTGCCCAGACAGATTGTGGAGTCTCCTCTGGAGAGATTCCAAACCCACCTGGACATGGTGATCCTGGGCAAGCTGCTGTGGGTGCCTCTGCTTTAGCAGGGGGGTTGGACTGGATGATCTCCAGAGGTCTTTTCCAACCTCCACCATGCTGGGATCCTGAGAGTGTTTTCAGATGCCTGTATCCGGTTCTCCTGTCCATGGCAAACACCTTGACAAGGCAAATTTGCTTTATTTTGAAGATGATTTATGACTTACGAAGGCTTCTGGGAAGTATCCAAGGGTCTGTCCACCTGCATGGGGAACTTGGCTGCTGTCCTCCTGTCCAAGAGTGAGACATAATGGCACATCTCCAACACTGTCTTTTATTTATTCTTTTTTTAAATCTGCCCCTCAGGCAATAAAAAGATGCTGAGACAGGGACACAGTGGTTGCTGTTAGCACAGATAATCAGGTGAAAAAGGTCATGAGAAAATGAACATAAATTCAGCTTGATGCCTACCTCTGCTGTCTTGATTTCCTGGTTCTGCTGTCACTTACTTGCTCCACAGTAGGAGCAAGGAGTGAGGACACCTTTGTGTCCCCAGGAGTGTGCTGCAATAAACTGGGAAGAGCTGGGCAGTACTAAACCATTGCTTTCCTGGCAGACATCTCATGGTGCAAGCTCCTGGTCCCTGGGGAGGAAGCTCAGGAGCAGGGCTCTATGCCATATGGCACTGAAGGCAGTTTGGAGCACAGCCTGGCAACTGGGCACAGCTTCAGCACTGTCCTCTTCTACCCTTGGCACTGGCCCTGCAGCCATGGAGATGTGGTGACTTCATCTTGTAGGATGCAGCTGAATGATAGAATGGTTTTGGTTGGAAGAGACCTTTAAGATCGTCGAACTCCACCTTCAACCTAAGACCACCATGGCCACCTGAGATGCACACAGGGTGAGCAGAAACAGCTGGATAGTTGGGAAATTGCCCAGGTTGCCCAGAGAGGTGGTAGATGCACCATGTGTGGAAACATTCAAGGTAAGGGATGGACAGGACTCTGACCAACCTGCTCTTGTTGAATGTGTCCCTGCTTACTGCAAGGAGGTTGGACTAGACAACCTTGAAAGGTCTTTTCCAACCCAAACCATTCTGTGATTTTTCTGAAGTAGAATCATGCTCATAGAACTGTTGAGGTTGGAAGGAGCCCCCTGTGCTCATCAATTCCAACTGCTTGCAGAGAGCTCACAAGCCCTTACTGGAAGGGAAGGCATTTGGAGTTTAAACAAAATTGATTTTGCTCTGGCAGCTGCACCATCTTCCTCCTCAAACTCACAAGCACCTAGTCTCCTGTTCAGGTGGTTTAGTCAGGTCTCCTTGTGGCGACACTGAGGACAAGGGCAGTCCTCATCCCTTGGATCCTCATCACATCTACCAGGCTTTTCTTGACCATGTAACAGTTTTGGATGAGCCTTTTTGTACCTCATCAGAGCTGGGGGTGATTTTTCACTCATCCTGTTCACTTCTCTCTGAGTTAAGAGGATTCACTCTCTAGCTGTTGTCTCTCAATGCTGGTGTCCTAACTAGCTTCTGGTACACATGAGCCTAGAGCTTGAGGACCTGCTGACAGTGGTACATCACCACCAACTTTTTCACTGTCTCTTCTGTCTTCTGCTCCCACAGCCAGACCTTCCAGCTCAACCTCTGTCCAGGCTAACCTCAGCATTTCCACTGTCTATACATCCACATGGACATCATTCCAGTCCTCCAAGCCAATCTGCAGCTGCCAACAAGGCTCTCCCTCCCATCCCAAGCTGCCTGTGTGCCACTGGCTTGGCCAGTGGGGATTCATGACGGTGGCTTATGCAGATCAGTGGTTGTCTGATGCTCAACAAGGCCAAGTGCAAGGTCCTGTAGCTAGGTTGGGTAAATGTCCAGGATCAGTCCAGGCTGGCGAAGGAAGCAGCCCTGTGGAGAATGACTTGGGGGTGCTGGGGAGTGAAAATCTGGACATGAGTCAGCACTGTGTGCTCACAGCCCAGAGCTAATTTGTCCTGGGCTGATCCCCAGCAGCATAGGCAGCAAGTGGAGGGAGGGGATTCTGCCTCTCTGCTGTGCTTTGCTAAGACCCCAGCTAAGACATGGACAGCAGAGACATGGACCTGCTAAGAGGGGGGTCAGTGGAGGCCACAACAATGGGAGGGCTGGAAGCCTTCTGCTGTGAGGCCAGGCTGAGAGAGTTGGGATTGTTCAACCTACAGATGAGAAGGCTCCAGGGAGAGGCTCCTGGTGGCCTCTCAGACTTAAAGGGGCTGAGAAGAAAGCTGAGGACAGACATTTTAGAAGGGCTTGTTGTGACAGGACAAGTGGTGATGGGTTTAAACTAAAAGAGGGGGATTTAGACTGGAGAGAAAAAGGAAAATTCTTCTACTGAGGGTGGTAAGACCTTGTCCCAGGTTGTCCAGAGAGGTAGTAAATGCCCCAATCCCAGTCATGTTGTTTGAGGCTCTGAGCAACCTGCTCTGGTTGCTGTCCCTGCTGACTGCAGGGAAGCTGGACTAGACCTTTAAAGGGCCCTTCCAACCCAATCCATTCTCTGCTTCTAAATACTAAAGCCATTTAAAAGGAGCTGCTCTATTCCCATCATGATGGGTTTTGACCACATGATGGAACTTCACCCACTTCTTCAGCACCCCCAGTGCATTGCCCTCTACATTGTGTGGCCTGGTAGGTCTGGAGGACGCAGCCATCTGACCACATTAAGATGTCTTAAGCCCTGAGGGCATCTAATCCACACAGGCAACCCCGAGGCCCATAAGCAGCTTTGCTGCTGCGTACGTGCTCCTTCCCTGGGATGTGGCTCCACAGGGCCTTAAAACCAGTCTGCAACTGGGAAATTCTTGCCTCCCTTCAAGGAAGTGGTGGGTGGGGGAGATGGGGTAGAGACAAGGATTTAAAAAAAAAAACACAAACACTTAAATGCCACCAAGGAAAAAGGAAAACCAAACAAAAAAACCCGAGGCTCAGGAAGGTCTTGGCTCTGTCATGTTGGTGCTGGGCTGTGGTTTGGTGGTAGAGGGTAGGGATTTCCTGCAGCAAAAAGACATCTTGGGGTGGTTTTGGGGTGGAAAGAGGGAAATGCAAGACAGGCTGTGTGTGAGAAGTGAAACTGGCATTTGGGAAGTAGAAAAACGTCAGACTTATGGGTTAATGTGATAATTAAAGTGCTAGAGGTAAGAGTTGTTCCCTGTGGTCCCTGGGATGTCATAGAAAAGCACAAGCCCCAGGGAGGGAGGATGGGTCCTATTGCATGGGCATCATGAATCACATTGTCATTTTTGGTTGGAAGACACCTTAAGATCATCAGGTCCAATCACTGACCCAGCATTACCAAGGTCACCACTAAACCATGTCCATCAGTGCCACATCTCCACAGATTTGAAACCCATCCAAGGATGGGGCCTCCTCTGCTGTCCAGGGCAGTGTTGTCCAGGCCTTTGCAATTCTTTCACTGAAGGAATTGTTCCTCATGTCCAATCTAAACTTTCCCTGAGGCAACTAGAAGCCATTTCCCCTTGTCCTGTCACCTGTTCCTTGCAAGACACTAACCCCCACCTTGCTCCAACCTCCTTTCAGGGAATTGTAGAGAGCCAGGTCTTCCCTCGGCCTGGTTTTCTCCAGACTCAATAACCCCTGGTCCCTCAGCTGCTCCTTACAGGACCCATTCTTCAGGCCCTTCACCAGTTTTGTTCCCCTTCTCTGGACACATTCCATCACCTCGATGTCCTTGGAATGAGGGGCCCAAAATTGAATGTAGGATTGAAGGTGTGCCTTCACCAATGCCCACCCCAGGGGGACAAATCTCACCGTGGTACTGCTGGCCACACTATTGCTGATCCAGGACAGGATGCTGGTGGCCTTGGCCACCTGGGCACATGCCTGCTGATGCCCAGCCCCCCCAGGTGCTTTGCTGCTGGGCAGTTTCCAGCCACTTTACCTGAAGCCTGGAGCCTTCCTGGGGTCGTTGTGACCCAAGTGTAGGACCCAGCACTTGGTCATGTTGACCCTCATCCTCTTGTCCTTGGCCCATCGATCAAGCCTGGCCAGACCCTCCAGCAGCCCAGCACGGGTCCCAGTACCAAGCTGCGGTGTCACTACGCCGCACAAGCCCGGCGGGTGGAGCAGCCTGGGCTCTGGGCTCGGCTCAGCCGCGCGCATGCGCAGCGCGCCCCTCACCACGGTGGCAGCGCCGTCAGCACATGTCCCGCCCCACTCCCATTACCGACAGCTCGGCGACCCAATGGTGGGAGGCGCGGCGCGGTGATCGACAGCCGCGCCGGAGCAAGGCGGAGGCGGTGGTAGCCTCGCCCCCTCCCGGCGCGGTCTCTTCACGGCGGCATCGGCGGCTCCATTTTCTCCCGCTCCCGCGGCCCCGCAGAGCCCGGCTCGCTTCAGCCCCGGCCGGCGGAGAGACACCAGAGAGACGCCCCTCCCTCGCACCCCGTTCTTCCCTCCCCCGCGCCGCCATGAATGAGGAATACGACGTGATCGTGCTGGGCACCGGCCTCACGGTGAGGAGGAGCCGCCGCCGCTCGCCCGCCTGGGCCTCAGGCCTGCCGCGGGCGGCCGCCGCCCTGCCCCGCCCCACTGTCCCACTCCCCCCCCACCCCCTATGCTGCCCTCCCTTTAGACCCTGTCTGCTTCTGGTCCCCAGCCCCCCCCACCCCCCATCACTCACCCCGGTGCTGATCCTCGCCCCCTCCCGGCGCCGGTGGCCTTTTGCCCGTCTGTCACCTGATTGTCACCTCCCCCCACCCTCCTAGCCCTGGGGGCTGCGCCCTTCCCCTCCCGCCTCCGGTACCCGGGTCCTGGCTCTCTCTCCTGGGTGCTGGATCCCTTCCCCAGTGTCTCACCTGATTATCATCCTCCATGTCAAGCCCTTGTGGCTTTTTTGTCCTTTTCTTATTCTGTCACCTCATCGTTGTAGCCCCTCCCCCCGCCAAATGGGGTGCCTGGCTTCCCCCCTCAGCCCCAACTATTACCTTGAGGTGCCTGTGTCGCTTCCAGCTTCCCCCTCCCCATATTACTCTGAGTAACCCTCTAAAATATTGTCCAGGGGTGCCTAAATTTCTGCTCCTCCTCCCTGCTCCCTACCCCAAAAATATTACCCTAGGATGCCTGGGTTCCTATTTCTGCCCCCCGCTATAACCGGGGGGGTGTTTGAGTTTCTACCCTCCTTTCCCTCCAGCATTACTCTGGCATGCCTGGGGTCTTATTTCCTTATCACCCGGGGGGTGGTGGTGGGGTTTGGTTCCTACTCCCCACCCCACGAAAATATTACCCTGGGGTGTCTGGGTTTTTGCTTCCCCTCCAAATACTACCCAGAGGTGCCTAGATTCTGTTCCCTTCTGTCCCTCACCCCCGACATATGGGTCCTTAGCCTTGTCTAATTATCCTCCCTCCCCCATCACTATTTCACCCGGTACATCTTTGATTCCTCCCCACCCCCATTTTCTGGTCCTTTGCCCCCATCCCTAACTAGACCCCATGGGCTGAGTTCTGGGTTTTTCTAGGATTATAATAGCCCCATGTTTGGATGTGTGCCCCAGCCCCCCGGGGGCCGAGCCCATCTCCTGGGAGGCCCCCTGATCCCCGCTTCTTTGCCTTCGGGGTGTGTGTGTGTGTCTGTGTGTTAAAAGAGGCCCCAGGAAATGCAGTTGTTTAGCAGAGGGAGGGCGGGGGGGAGAACGGACAATAAAACGCCAACGGGGATTTACTGCTTGCTTTTTATTTATTTTATTTATTTATTATTTCCTTTTCCCCTGCACCATCCCCTACCCCAAACCCCAGGTGGCTGCAGGTCCACCATGGAGCTGTGCCCTTCCCAGAGCCGCGCTCAGCTTAGGGTGGAGGCAAACCTGGTTTATCCCCCCCCCCCCTTTCCTTCTCCATCCCTGCTCCGCCTTTGCAGCCTTCGGCTCTTCATCCAGCCCTGACTGCAGCAGGAGGGGGATGGGGAGGCGGGCGAGTCCTGCACGCCTGTCAAATTTGTCCGATTACCATCCTCCCCCCTCTCCGAAAATCACATCCTTTCCTACGTTGTCTCTTCATCTCGGTCATCCCCGAGGAAAGCTAACAGCTGATGGCACCTGGGGGGTGCGGCAGAGAAAAGGGGATGAGCCATGGTGGGGCTTTGTCCTATTGTGGAGGATGCAGTGCTGCTGGCTGCCGACGTAGGGGGGTAAAAGAGACCTAAAAATGGCTGAGCTGCTGCCTGTGAGGTTTTCTGGAGTGGGGAGGGGGATTTCTCCTGGTTCTTGCCTGTCTTTGAGCAGGCACATCACTGCAGCTTGAGAAGGAGCTGAAGGGTGGATTGCAGGTTACAAATAAGAGGCATTGTTTGAGGAAGGAGGGGAAAGAAAATCCAATATGGAGGAGAGGAGGTTTTTCCCCTTGCTATTAAATAGCCTTTCCTGCTGTTGTTTCCTCCTGCTGACGGAGAGAGGGGACTAGACAAAGAGAGATCTTTGGGGTTGGCCCTGAGGGATTTCCCCCACTTCCCCTAGGCCTGGTCATTAGAAATAGATCTGTTTCCTACTGTGGTTTTTGGTGCTGTGATTGATGGAGGGGCTGCCATCCATAGTGTCTGCTGACAGGAGCTGGGCACATGGTTGCTGAAGGCAGATCTGGTTGGTTCTCATCATCATTCCCCTGTTTTGAGTATGGGATTAATGGCAACAAACCCAGTATGTGGCACAAAAAGAAATGTTGCAGAGTGTGGGAAGCGTCTTCCCAGCTGCTGCCCTAAGGTAAACCAAACTTTCCTGGTTGCTTTCATTCCTTTCTCTCTCAAGGTCCTCTTTGAGGTAGCAAGAACAAATTAGGAGGTGAAAGCTTCGTGTCTTTGAGAGGGAAAGCTGCAGTTCTGTCCTGAAACCTGTCTCTGGCTCAGCCAAGCAGGGAGAGGGACTTTTTTGGGGGGAGGTGAAATATAATGAGCTTCTAGTGAAGGGGCCTCAAATAGATTCCCAGCGCCATTAAAATGTAAATGTATGCTTTAGAGTGAGCTGTGGTATCAAGTTGGTAAGCACCCTGCTTAATCTCCAACTGACAAATGCCAATGTAAATTTGACAAAAGGCCTCTTGTGAAATCACTCTTAAGACAAGCTCATGCTAATGATCAGCAGTTGAGTTAAAAAGGAATAAATTAGGGCCCTGTCTTAAGGTGCTGCTTGACCAAACTCCACAGCCTGAGAGTGTTCTGGAGCCCATATTTTGCTTCTGATGTGCAGGGTTTACGTCTCAAATACCAATTAGAGTAGGATGGGCTTCATCTTGAGTTGAGCAGCGAGTGAATGGACACCAGAAGTCCTGGTCCAGCCAGGACATTCCCCATCCTAAAATGCATGGTGTTGGCTCAGCCATGGTAGATGGTGAGTAGTGTTGGAGCAGTCTGGTTCAGGCTGGGCTGCAGAACTGTTCCTGTAGTCAGATAAGGCATAAAAGTTGTAGCTTGATGGTTGCTCCTCCAACTTTGTTGTGGTGGCAGAGTTGGGCTTCCTGAGGAAAAGGAACTGGAAAACACGTTGTGTAGACGCATTCTGGCGTCTCTTTCCTTTTCCAGAGAGCTGTCATGAAACTTCTGATGATGTCTTCAGCCAGCCTTTCCTTAAAGCTGGCCCTTACAGGTGGACTGTAGTGGTGGAGTCCTGTCAGGCTGTTTTAGCTCAGGGGGCTTGTCTCCTCTCTGAAAAGCTTGACTTGCACTTCAAATACTGATCTTGATGCTGCCTGAATGAGCGCAGCTGGGGGTCTCGTTTGAGCACTGTGCCTCTCTACCAGGCTACCTTAAATCATGTCCCATGAGAGTTACCAGTTTACTTATCCCAGCATCCGTCAGTAGGACCAGTACAAAGCCCATAAAATAGCTGTAGGACCATTTTGGACAGGTAACATGCACATAAACTCCACTGTTGATGGATCTAAGAGCACAACATGAGTATTTCAGGTGCTAATCTCTTCTTCAACCAATAAGGAAGAGCTCAGGCAGCTTTAGGACTGGGACTACCGGCACTAATGTATTTGAACTTTTTCCTTTATCTATGCTGATTGATTGGAGACCCCATTGCCGTGCCAAGCTTGTAAAAATGTCTTAGCACCACGGGGAAAAATAATCCCAGAGTGTTTTTAATCCTGAATTAGTGCTGATAAGACAGCTTCAAACTTACAGGAGGTGTAATTAACGTCACGGTGCTCAGACAAGAGAGCTGAGATCCTCTCGATCCTTCTGTGCATTGCGTGGTGGTGAAGTGTTTCGCTGTGGGTGCTCACTACAGGACAGGTGTTTGCAAAGTGCTGGTGGATCTGGCTGTTCTGACATGAGAGCTGGGAGGTCATCCAGCTGCTGTATCCTGGAGGTGCTGCTGGGAATGGCTCCTCTGAGTTGCTCAAGTCTTACAGTCACAGAATTGTTTTGGTTGGAAGAGACCGCTAAGATCATCTAATCCAACCATTAACCCAGCGCTGCCAGGTCACCACTAAACCATGGCCCTCAGCAACACATCTACGCAAATCTGTCTGGGGATGGGGACTCCCCTGCTGCCCTGGGCGGTATGGTCTGGGGCTTGACAACCCCTTTGGGGAAGAAATAGCTCCTCATGTTCAACCTAAACCTGCCTTGGCACAGCTTGGAGCCATTTCCTCTTATCACTTTTCCTATCACTTGTTCCTTGGGAGAAGAGACCAACCTCACCCAACTCCAACCCCAGAGAGTGTGAAGGTCTCCCCTCAGCCTCCTTTTCTCCAGGCTCAACGACCCCAGTTCCCTCAGCTGCTTCTCACCAGACCTGTTCTCCACACCCTTCACCAGCTTCATTACCCTTCTCTGGACATGCTCCAGCCCCTCAGTGTCCTTTTTGGAGTGAGGGGCCCAAAACTGAATGCAAGATTTGAAGTTTAGCCTCGCCAGTGTTCAGACTAGGGGGACAATTGCTTCTTAAATGTCTTTGAGCTCCTCGTGCTGGGCCTGCTGGGTGCGTCATGCATTGCAGATTAGGCAGCATCCTTGTCCCAGACCTGCTGCAGAAACCTGTTTTTAATCTGGAGGGGATAATCAGTAAAGCTGGAGAATGCCTTTCCAGGCTGAAGAGCACCCAGTGTTTTTAGTTTTCAGACTGGTGTTTTCATTTCCACCTCTGTGGCCTGGAAATGGCTTGGCACTTGCTCACCAGGAAGTTTGGGAGTGGGATGTTGTCCCCTCTGACAGCTGTTTGTTATCTCCTTTCTGTGCTCCAGATAATGTGGGTTATTTGATTTGAATTTTGGGTATAATTAAACTTATCTTGTTAGTCCCAGTAGATGAACTCCATGTTCCTGTTGGGTTTTCACTGGTTGCAGGCACTAATCTTCTTACTTGCCAGCTGCCTCCACCAACCTTAAAGCTGCATAAGCCTATTGCAAAGATACACCTTCACTTTCTGAAGGACCAGAGTAACCAAAGTCTGCTTCAAAACAGACTTAATTGTAGAGGCACAGGCCTCATGGCTTGAAGAACCTAAATAAATAAAAAATACATCAAAGTGATTTCTAGCTCCAGGTGGAATGTCACTGCCCTTTGCATCATCCCTTGGTTGTGCCAGTGCAGCAAATAGTTGCTTTTACTTACGGCTAAGCAGAGCTTTGAGTCTTGCCCCTCGCAGTCTGTTGTGGTAGATGGATTCCATCATAGAATGCCCCAAGTTGGAAGGGACCATGAAGATCATCTAGTTGTAAACCCCCCTGCCGTGGGTAGGGATACCTCACAATACACCAGGTTGCTCAAGGCCTCATCCAGCCTGGTCTTAAACAATCCAGGGATGAGATGTCCACAGATACTCTGGGCAGCCTGGTCCAGTGTGTCACCATCCTCATGGTAAAGAACTTCTTCCTGATGTCCAATCTAAATCTCCCCTACTCCGACTTCAAGCCATTGTCCCTTTTCCTATCACCACAGGACTTACAAATTGTCCCCCTCCAACTTTCCTGTAGTCCCCTTCAGGTACTGGAAGGCAACTACAGGGTCTCCCTGGAGCCTTCTCTCCCCAGACTGAACAGACCCAACTCCCTCAGCCTGTCCTCATAGGAGAATATGAGGTGGAATAACTTGGGTGATGGTAATAAGCTGTGTGCAACCTCTTGTTCACCACAGCCAGACCCAGGCTAAGAAAGATCTCTTGCTGTACCAGAGCCCGTTCTCAGAGGGCTTTTGCACAATGTTTTGTGCAGAGTCCTCCCTTTAGTCCTGTTAGATGGCCCAGTGTTGGCTCAAGTTTCCACCAGTCTGTCTGAGCCTTTCTGAGCTGCTGCCCTACTTGGAGAAGGTCCATGTAAACCTTGCATCCCTCAGTCACTGAGGGCTTCTGCGTGCAGCAAGGCCAGTTGTGAGCAGCTTGTGCAAGTGGGGGAAGAGCTGGTGGGCTGAAGCAAGCATGGGATCACCAATATCTCTTGAGTTAGCAGAGTCTGGAGAAGGGGAGGCTGAGGGGCGACCTTGCTGCTCTCTACAGCTCCCTGAGAGGAGGTTGTGGTGGTGAGGTGGGGGTTGGTCTCTTTGCCCTAGAATCAGATGATGGAATGAGAGGAAATGGCTTCAGATTGTGCCAGGAGAGGTTTAGGTTGGAGATTAGAAAGAATTTCTTTCCTGTAAGAGTGGTGAGGCCTTGGAACAGGCTGCCCGGGATGGTGGTGGAGTCACCATCCATGGAGGTGTTTAAGAAACGTGAGGACATGGCACTCAGGAGTGTGGTTTGATGGCTATGGTGGTGTGAGGCTGATGGTCGGACTCAGTGATCTTAGAGGTATTTTCCAGCCAAAACAACCCCATTATTCTATCCCTTATTCCTGGATTAGAGAGGAAAGTGCTGTCTCTACCTTTCTGCTGCACGCTGCTCCCTGCTGCTGCGCTCTGCGGCCATTTGCAGCGGCCGAGCTGCGCCGCAGCTGGCATTGATTGCTCTGACTTGCTCTGTCATTCATTGAGCAGCAGAACAGCAGCAGCTCTGGGGAGCCTGGTGTAACCTGAGCTGGCTGAGCTGTGGATTCTAGTGGCACAATGTGACTGTCATTTGTACCAACTGTCATTTGAGGTGGAGGTGCTCAACCTCAACTGGATACCTGGAGCTCTTCCCTGCTGTGTCTTGATGCCCTTCTCACTGTCGGCAGCGGCTCAGTTTTACCCCGTTGTGTGGTGTTGATATTTATAGTTTATGTGGCCAGCAGGTCAAGGGAGGTTCTTCTTCCCCTCTGCTCTGCCCTTACGGGGCCACATCTGGAGTATTGTGTCCACTTCTGGCCTCTCTCAGACAGGGATATACTGGAGAGTGTCCAGTGGAGGCTATGAGGGTGGTGAAGGGGCTGGAACATCTGTCTGATGAGAGACTGAGTGGCCTGGGGCTGAAGGGAGATCTTGTTAATGTTTATAAATATCTCAAGGATGGGTGTTGAGAAGGGGCCAGTCTCTTTTCAGTGGTGTCCTCTGCAGTAAGACAAGAGGCAGCGGATGCAAACTGGAACATAGGAAGTTCCACCTCAACAGGAGGAGAAACTTTACTTTGAAGATGCTGGAGCCCTGGCTGCCCAGCTAGAGACTTTCAGAATCCTTCTGGATGCCTTCCTGCTTTGGCAGGGGGATTGGACTGGATGATCTCCAGAGGTCCCTTCCAACCCCTACCGTTGTATGAGAAAGACCCAGAGTTGAAGTCTGCTGCTTGCCCTTTTCCATTTGCAGTCTAAACTCTGTCCTTATCAGCTCAGGCTGTTTGTTTTCCTCGCTCCCTGACCCAAACGACATCATGACACATGAAGCAGTTCCTAGACCCAGACTGGTTGCACCAGTGCAACCAGAAAGGAATTGCTGAGCTGGGAGGATAAATCTATTGTCCCTCTCATGTGTTTTATGACCGAGCCGTGGCCTTGTCAGCTGTGAAGGGAAGCGAGGGTGAAAGAATTTGAGTGCTCTGGGGCTCTGTGGGAGCCTGGGAGATAGAATGAGGCTGCTCAATGAGCCTTGGATGAAAAAGTACTGTGATACCTCCACTTCCACCACCAGAATGGGTGTGAATTAAGATTTAAAAGGTGCTTAGGACATCTTAAATCTTCTGCTGGGACTCAGATTTGCTTGAGGGGGATGCTGGCTTAGAATCACAGATTTGTTTTGGTTGGAGAAGACCTCTAGGACTGAGTCCAACAGTCAGTCTGACACCACCATGGCCACTAAACCGTGTCCCAAAGTGCCATGTGCACATGTTTCTTGAACACCTGCAGGGATGGTGACTCCACCACCTCCCTATCAGCCTGTTCCAATGTCTGACCACTCCTGCAGGGAAGAAATTTTTCCTGATATCCAACTGAAACCTCCCCTGGCATAATTTGAGGTCATTCCTCTCATTCTATCACCTGACACTAGGGAGAAGAGACCAACCCCCACCTCACTCCAACCAATCAATGAGGTCTCCCCTCAGCCTCCTCCAGGCTAAACAAGCCCAAGTTCCCTCAGCTGCTCCTCACAAGACTTTTTCTCCAGACCCTTCACCAGCTTCATTGCCCTTCACTGAACACACTGCAGCACTTCAATGTCCTTGCAGTGAGGGTCCCAAAACTGAGCCCAGGATTCAAGGTATGGCCTCACCAGTGCTGGATTACAGAGGCAGTTTGGGCAGGCAAGCTGTGTAAGAGATACAGGCTCATTGGGAAGCAGTGAGTGAAGTAATCTGAGAAGACAGAGCAAGAAATGCTTTGAAGCTTCTTCAGATGGGTGAAGGGAATCAGCTGACATCTGGACATGCTGCAGAATGTAGCTTCTGCAGCCTTGAAGTGTAACTTCGTCCCTCTGACTGATACTTCTGTTGGTTTGAAATTTTAGTTGTCTTCCTTGTGGCTCAGCTCCAGCGTGGACACTGGCAGTCTTAAAGCACCAGCTGGCAGAGATGGCCTGCCAGGTTTTTGGAAGATGTTCCAGGGGGAATAAAACCACAGGTTGGAGCAAAGAGTCAAACCAGAGCCTTCTCCTAGAGCTCATTGAAGTGTGGTTTAAATGAGATGATGCTGGCTAGTGGAGATGCACTTGGTCTGATAGTCAGTCCCATGTTGCCTGTGGTAAATCATTAACACCTGAACTGACACCATAAAAGCCACCTCTGCTTTCACTGGTGTGATTCCTCAGCCTCAAAGGGCTCATGGTGCTCTCAAGTAGGGTCTTAGCTCAGAGTTTGGTGCAGTTTTGTCTGCTGTAGGCGTCCTCTGCTTTCTTTAAGGTACGGTGAAGCAATGGAGGGACATGAGTGATCTGGAATCTGAGGAGGTATGGTGCTGGAAGGAGCAGCTGATGGGTCATGCAGAGGTTTTGTGGAAAGCACTTTGGGTAATTCAAGATCTGTGGTGACCATGAAGCCTTGCCATCACCCATGACTGAGGTCCCCCACAACTTCAGGGATTAAACTCAAGAGTGTCTCACTCTTGTCATGCACCAGGCAGGCAGCTCCAGCTTTGTTCTTCCATGCCTTGGCTGAATTCCTGTGGCACCTTGACAGGTAATAGGCTGCTCAGCAGTGCCTGGCTCTCCCAGTAGAAGGTTTTCCTGTTGCCACCTGGAAGTTCAAAACTAGCAAATCCTCACACAGGCAGTCCCTGCCAGCCATCTGTGCACCTACAGATGTTGAGACACTTAGGGAAAAAAAACCACACAGAATCATGGAACACTTGAGGTTGGATGGGACCTCTCTAAAGGTTATCTAGTCCAATTGCCCTTCAGTCAGCAGGGATATCTGCAGCAAGAGCAGGTTGCTCAGAGCCCCAGGCAACCTGGCCTGGAATGGTTCCAGGGATGGGGCATCTACCACCTTGCTGGGGCAACCTGGGACAGGGTCTCACCAACTGCAGTGGAAGAAATTTCTTCCTTCTCTCTAGTCTAAATCTCCCTCTTTTACTTCAAAACCATCACCCTTTGTCCTGTCACAACAGGCCCTGCTAAAAGCTCTGTCCCTGGCTTTCTTCTTGGCCCCTTTAAGTTCTGAAAGGTCCCAAGAGGGTCTCTCTGGAGCCTTCTCTTCTCCAGGCTGAACAACCCCAGCTCTCTCAGCCTGGCCCTGGAATTCTTTGCAGTGAGGGTGATGAGACACTGGAACAGATTGCTCAGAGAGGTTGTGGATGCCTCCTCTGTGGAGGTGTTCAAGGCCAGGTTGGATAAGGCCTTGAGCAACCTGGTCTAGTGGGAGGTGTGTCTGCCCATATTTGGGAGGGGTTGGGGGGGTGGGGTGTGTGTGGAACAAGATGATCTTTGAGGTCCCTTCCAACCCAAACTATTCTATGAATCTCTGAAGGATCTCATGGAGGTGTAGATCTTTGCAAGAGCCACAAGCTGCTAATTCTCTTGAATGAACACCTCCTGGGCAAGTAGAGGTGCAGTGGTGGCATCTCTCAGCAGCTGAATGTGGGGTTTTAGAGACTGAATAAAACACAGTAACGCTGATGGTGAATGAGAACTCCACTGCAGAAAAGAAAGAGCAGTAAAAGCTCCACCATGAGGTCTCCTAAAGCTGCAGATCCTCAAGTTTCTGTTAAGCTCTTAGGCTTGTGGGTGTTGGATCCGGTGACCGGGTTAGTGGCAAAGTTGTGTTTTAATGAGGATTTAGCTCTGCAGGTTCTTAGCTGGCTCTGCAAGCTACAATTTGTGTCCCTCTGCAATTAGCCTTTTGGAGTGGTGTTCAGACGTGGCAGCTGATCTGCTGCTCCAAGTCATGCCGGTGGTTTTAATCTCAGCTGGCACATAGCAAGGATAGCAAAGTGTCTGCTGAGGTGATAAAGCTCCCAAGTGGCTTCATTTTGGTCTTTGTGACCTCTGTGAGCAGCTGTTGACTCTCATGCATGTCCCAGTGTGGTAAAGATCAATGATTGAGGTTTTGAGTAGACTAACTGAAGTCTAGGTAAGATCTCTTCTCAGAATTCCATGTAGTGGGGGTTGCAAGGGGCCTGTGGAGATCATCCAGTCCAACCCCCTTGCTAAAGCAACAGCACCCACAGCAGATTACCCAGCATCACCGTGGCCAGGTGGGTTTTGAATCTCTCTAGAGAAGGAGACTTCACAAGCTGTCTGGGCCGCCTGCTTCAGGGCTCCACCACCCTTGCAGCAATGAATTTTCTCCTTATATTCAGATGGAACCTCCTGAGTTCCATTTTGGTGTCCCTTGTCAGTGGTGCCCAGTGACAGGACAAGACTCAGGCTGCTCTTCTCCAGGCTCAACAGCCCTAGAGCTCTCAGGCTTTCCTCCTGAGAGCTCTGAGATGCTTCAGGCCCCCCAGTATCTTTGTAGCCTGCACTGGACTCTCTCCAGTTCCCTGTCTCTCTTGAAGTGGGGAGCCCAGAACTGGATCCACTACTCCAGGTGTGGCCTGGCTAGTGCAGAGTTGTGTTCCTGCTGTCACTCATGTGTGAGGGTGTTGTCTCTCTGTGGACATCCTTAAACTGATAACTGGTGGTTTAGGAGTAGAGAATTTCCTCATCTGGCCCAAAAGCATGAACCTCCCAGAAATGCCCTCAGGGTAGCCCTGGTAGGTGGTGGTTGTGTGGTTCAAACCTCTTGGTTGTCTTGCCCAGAGGAGACAACAAGCCTAGTAAGGGGTTAATCTCAGCTGGAAGGCTTTTAGTGCACCTCTTAGTTCTGCAGCGAGGCAACTGGTTGGGTTCTTTTCAAAGGACTCTGCAGAAACCTTCCCATCCAGACATGCTGCAGGCTGTCTGAACATGCTCTCTGGGAGAACATCCTCGTGCAAAAGGAGACTCAAGCACAGCTGACACCTCATTTGCTTCCTCTGTCTAGGAATGCATCCTCTCTGGGATCATGTCGGTGAATGGAAAGAAGGTTCTCCACATGGACCGTAACTCTTACTACGGAGGGGAAAGTGCATCCATCACACCTCTGGAGGATGTGAGTACAGAGGCTGACACCCACCTAGTGTCTCCTCCCTGGCTCCTAATTTACTCCTAAGGGCTTCCTTGGAGTAGGAATGTTTGACAGGAGGTTGGACTTGATGATCTCAGAGGGCTCTTCCCACCTCAACAGCTCTGTGGTTCTCTGGTGCTTCCATACCAGATAATAGTGGGGGGGAAGCCTGTGTCTGTGTGTTTGTACTTGGTGGGTGTTGCCTGTAGTTGCCAACCCAGAAGCACACAGCACTTGGAGTCATGGAATCATTTTGTTTGGAAGAGCCCTTTTAAAATGATTGAGTCCAACCATTAACCCACCACTGCCAGGTCACCACTAAACCATAGCCCTCAGCACCACAGCTACACAGCTTTGAAATATTTCTGGGGGCAATGATTCAAGCACTGCCCTGGGCAGCCTGTTCCAGGGCTTGACAACCCTTTCCATGAAGAAATTATTCCTCACATCCAACCTAAACCTCCCCTGGTGCAACCTGAGGCTGTTTCCTCTCATTCTGTCACTTACGTGGGAGAAGAGACCATCCCTCACCTGGCTCCAGCCTCCTTTCAGGTAGTTGTAGAGAGCCAGGAGGTGTCCCCTCAGTTTCCTTTTTTTCCCAGACTAAACAGCCCCAGTTCCCTCATCTGCTCCTCACCAGACCTGTTATCCAGACCCTTTACTACCTTTGTTGCCCTTCTCTGCACATGCTCCAGCTTCTCAATGTCTTTCTTGCAGTGAGAGGCCCAAAACCAAGCCAGGATTTGCGGTGTGGCCTCACCAGTGCCCTGTCCAGGGGGACAGTCCCTGCCCTGGTCCGCACCCTGATCCAGAGGGACAGTCCCTGCCCCTGGCCACACTATTGCTGATCCAAGCCAGCATGTTTGTGGCCTTCTTGGCCTGCGGGGCACACATACTGGTTCATCTTCAGCCACTTGACCAGCACCCACAGGTCCTTTTCCATCAGGCAGTTTCAACCATTCTGCCCAAATCCTGGAGGATTCCTGGGGGTGTTGTGACCCAGGTGTGGGACTCAGCACTTGGCCTTCTTGAACCTCATCCTATTGGCCTCAGCTCATTGATCCATCCTGGCCAAATTTTGCAGAGCCCCCGTACCTTGAAGTAGATCAACACTCATGCCCAACATGATGTTATCTGCCATCAGATTGCTCATCCAGATCATTGATAAAGATATAAGAGAGAACTGGCCCCAGCACTGAGCCCTGGGGAGCACCACTTATGACCAGGCACCAACAGCAGTGCACTCCATTCCCCACCACTCTTTGGACCTGGCCATCCAGCCAGTCCTTAACCCAGCAAAGTCTCAACCCATCCAAGCCGTGAGCAGCCAGTTTCTCCATGAGGATGCTGTGGGAGACTGCCAACAGCTTTACTGAAGTACAGGTAGACAACATCCACTCAGCCTTCCCCTCATCCACTAGGTGGTCACCTTGTTGTGCAAGGAGATCAGGTTAGTTGAGCAGGACTTGTCCTTCATAATTCAGTGCTGACTGGGCCTGAGTGCAGGCTGTCCTGCACGTGCTGTGTGATGGCACTCAGGATGATCTTCTCCATGACCTTCCCTGGCACTGAGGTCAGGCTGACAGGAGGTTTAATGCCCCACAGCCAGATGTTAAAATTTTGGTTTAACTCCTTCTGCTGCCCTTGGTGGCCAGTGTTAACATTTTGGCTGTACTCCTGCCCTTGATGGCCAACATTTGTGTCCTCTTTGATGTTACACTTGGTGCTTGGTCTGTGAGGACTTCCAGCTAGATAGATGCCAGCTCATGTGCTCACTGCTTACACCCTGTTGTACCCCCAAAGCTGTTGGCAAGATGTAAGGAAACGTCTCCTCTCTTTCCTGCTCAACCAGGTTAAACACTTAGGTTGAGAACCGTGATCTGGGACAGGCAGAATCCTGCCTACTTCTGAAACAGATGTTTGGAGCAGATTATCTACCTTAAACATCATTTCAGTTCAGAAGGTCATCACTTCCCAAGCCTCAAGCCTTGGAAAGAGTAGAGTGATGCTGCCTGATTCTTGCTGTAGGGACACCCTGCACGTGCTGTGTGTTGCATCAAAACTCAAAGTGGAGCTGAAATGTTGCCCAGAAGCCTGCTGTGAAGAGCTTGATGTTCAGATTGAGGAGCTGTGGGGGTGGAAAGTGTGTATGGGGGTGGGAGAAATTACAGCCATAGTTACTTCCTCTACTACAGCCTGCTTTGTGTTCTCTCTTCAAGCTCTACAAAAGGTTTAATCTGCCAGGAACTCCACCAGAATCGATGGGGCGAGGAAGGGACTGGAACGTGGACCTCATTCCAAAATTCCTTATGGCTAACGGTAAGTGAGGGCTGAGCAGCTTCCAAACCTGCCTCCTGAGCTTAGCCTCATGCCACAAGCACCACAGCTGCTCCTCTGTAGAATGTTTTGGCTGTGGACCTTTCAAACTGAGAAGATCCAGCTTGGAGCATGCATCACTGGTGTGACTGGAGGGTCTGAACGTCTGTTTTCCAGCGTCCTCTCTGACCATGTTTGTGTTTCTAGCTAGAGTTACTGCCATGAAAACTGTGCCTTGTGGTTCTTCCATGGATTAGGAAGAAATGATGAATGATGGGCTCCATGGGGACCTTTAATCCCCGTTGTTCCTGTTCTCTGGCTTGCAGACACAGTCATCCCTCAGTGGTGCTACAAATCCTCAGTCTTTATGCATTCCAGCACGGGAAAGGTCTTCTAGACCAAGTCCACTCTTGGTGAACTGGTTACCAGTTCAGGCAAGTCTGGGGCATCTCCTTGTTCCAGACACCAGCCAGTTGCTTCAGGAATCTCTTGTCTGTGAAGCATGAGGAGGTAGATGTGCAGTGTCAGTCCTGGCTCAGGTTTAGTGCAGGAGATTTGATACAAGATTCCAGTCAAGGTTTGGTTTGTCTGGCCTCAGCTTGCACTGTGGTGCATTTCGAAGGGTCAGCAACCCCCTGGGGGTTTGACACCTGGTGGGGATAAGAAGTGGACATGTGTTGGCCCTTGCAAGCCAGCAGCTAGTTTGTGGTTAAGTTGGCTGGACAAGACAATAGGAAACCATCGTGATGGGTTGTCATCATCATCATGAAGATAATCAGGTCTGGAAGCCCTCTGCTGTGAGGACAGGCTGAGAGAGTTGAGGTTGTTCAGCCTGCAGAATTGAAGCTTCCAGGGAGACCTTCTGGTGGCCTTTCAGTACTTAAAAGGGCCAAGAAGAAAGCTGGGGACAGACTTTTCAGCAGGGCCTGTTGTGGACAGGATGAGGGGTGATGGTTTGAGGCTAAAAGGGGAGATTTAGACTGGAGAGAAGGAAGAAATTCTTCATTGTGAGGGTGGTGAGACGCTGGAACTGGTTGCCCAGAGAGGTTGTGGATGTCCCATCCCTGGAATCATTTCAGGTCACGTTGTCTGGGGCTCTGAGCAACCTGCTCTAGTGGGAGATGTCCCTGCCCATGACAGGGGGTTGAACTAGATGACCTTGAAAGGTCCCTTCCAACCCAAACCAGTCTGTGATTCCATGACAGCTAACACTTAGGTCGTGCTAGATGTGAGTAGTGAGGATGAGGAGCCGCCATGCTCCAAAGCCGTGACCTTGTTTGTCGTGTTGAGTGTGATGGAGCTACAAGGAGCAAAGAGCAGCCATGCTCTGCAGTGGATTAACATGCTGCAGGATGGCTTTTACTCAGGGGAGTAATGAAAACCACAGGAGTGAGAAAGAAGCTGTGAGGAACCCATAAAACTACCTCATAATTGCACTAGTGAGTATCTGGCACACTTTGTCTGTTACACAAGGGTGTAAGAGCTGTGTGGGTTGAACGTGGTGCTGCCATTGAAGGGTTTGCTGTGCTGGAAGAACTCTCTGTCCTCCTGGCTATAGATCAACTGGCTGACTTGTGCCAAACCTCCTTTCCAGGTCAGTTGGTAAAGATGCTGCTCTACACAGAAGTCACTCGCTACTTAGACTTCAAGGTGATCGAGGGGAGCTTCGTCTACAAGGGAGGGAAGATCTACAAAGTTCCTTCCACTGAGGCAGAAGCTTTGGCATCCAGTGAGTAGTTGCACCTTACTTACTTCCTCCTGAGGCTACCATCTCTAGACAGAGGTCTCTGCCACCCACATCTCAGGATGTCCTATACTTGATGCTCTTCATGTGGTGCTGTGTGTAGACTCCATCTCAATATCAAGCCATGGTTAGCATGGATGTCTTCCACATCTCACCTGGCTTCAAACACCACTAAGAGTGTGAGCCTTGAGCTTCCTGAGCCTTCAGTTACTCTTTTCTTGGAGCTTTCAAGCTGTTCATTCTGTGGCTCATCTGGTGGGAATCTGGCAGTATTTAACCTCTCCAGGAGGTTACATATGGGGCTTCTGCTCCCAGCTCTGCCATGAAGATTTCACCTTGAGCCCTTGCTGGGTGGGATTTGTGTGTGAAAAATGTTGATGTTCATTGGCAGGCACATATGAATGACTGATTCCAACCTGTGGCATCTACCTCCAGTCTGAATGGCTGTCTACCTAAATTTCACCCTTCTGATCATTCCCAGTTGTGTGGTGAAATAATTAGGAGGTAACAAAGGGTGGTCCAAGAACTTCAGATGTAGCATCAGAAGTCTCCTGATAGACTGAATCCTGGGAATGAGGCTCATAGTACATGGCTTCTTTATAGCTTGGAGCCATCTTCATGGCAGATACTGCTGGTGGTTGTGAAGTCATCAGGTGATCCTTCCATTTGGCCACATTGCCAAATGACCAGGAGAGTCCTCAGACTCTCACTGGCAGAAGCAGGAGGTGCCTTTGGTGCTGTCTCTGACTTCATGTTTCAGTAAGTCCAATCTGGCTTCTAATTCATGTAAAATAAACACATAAAGGGTTGGGAGTTTTGACCCTCACATCACCTGTTTGTTCCTTGGTGAGGAGAGCACAGCAGCATTTGCTTTGATGGAACTGGGATCACCACTAAGTCTGGTAGATACCAAACACAGGTCTCTGCTTAGGGAAGATCAGGTTGGGCTTTACACTGAGCTAAGCAGAAACTGCTCTCCAGGCTTTCCCTCAGCAGGAAGTAGCATGTGTCAGCCTCCAGCCATCCCTTGAGAAAAGTTGGTGGTACCACCTCTTGGACTACACCAGGACAGGTCTGTGTGGAGCTTTAGCAAGGTGAGAGGCCTCGAGCACAAGCCCTGTGAGGAGAGGCTGAGTGAGCTGGGATTGCTTAGCCTGGACAAGAGGAGGCTCAGAGGAGACCTTATTGCTATCTACAATTACCTGAAGGGAGGTTGTAGCCAGGAGAGGGTTGATCTCTTCTCCCAAGCAACCAGCACCAGAACAAGAGGACACAGTCTCAGACTGCACCAGGGGAAGTTTAGGCTCAAGGTGAGGAGAAAGTTCTTCCCAGAAAGAGAGATTGGCCATTGGGATATGCTGCCCAAGGAGATGGTGGAGTCACCATCCCTGGAGGTGCTCAAGAGGGGATTTGATGTAGCACTTGGAGCCATGGTTTAGGGGTCATGAGGTCTCGGGTGACAGGTTGGACTTGATGATCTTTGAGTTCTTTTCCAACCTTATTGATTCTATGATATGTTAGAATAGAATAGAATTAACCAGGTTGGAAAAGACCTTCGAGATCATTGAGTCCAGCCTATCACCCAACACCACCTAATCAAATAAACCATGGCACCAAGTGCCCCATCCAGACTCTTCCTAAATACCTCCAGTGACGGTGACTCCACCACCTCCCTGGGCAGCCCATTCCAATGGCCACTCACTCTCTCTGTAAAGAACTTCTTCCTAACCTCCAGCTTAAACCTCCCCTGGAGCAGCTTGAGACTGTGTCCTCTTGTTCTGGTGCTGGTTGCCTGGGAGAAGAGACCATCCCCCACCTGGCTACAGCCTCCCTTCAGGTAGTTGTGGACAGCAATAAGATCTCTTCTGAGCCTCTTCTCCAGGCTAAGCAGCACCAGCTCCCTCAGCCTCTCTCCACACAGGGCTTGTGCTCCAAACCCCTCATCAGCTTTGTTAGTGTGGAAGTAGCATGTGTAAGCCTGCAGCCATGCCTTGAGAAAGGCTGGTGGCGTAGCACCTCCTTGTCTGCGCCAGGAGAGCTGCTTCATGTCAGATGCCGGTGTCTCCCGCTTGAACAGAGGGCCTTGGTTAGAGTGCTCGGGGCCGGGTGGCAGGCGAGGACGCGGCGCTGGCAGCAGCTGCCGGTCGTCGGCCAGCTGTGGCAGCGGGAAGGCCCCGCGCGGCGGCGTGGTGCCGAGAGTGCCCTGGTTTGCAGGCCTGATGGGCTTGTTCGAGAAGCGCCGCTTCAGGAAGTTCCTGGTCTACGTTGCCAACTTCGACGAGAGCGACCCCCGCACCTTCGAGGGCGTGGACCCCAAGAAGACCACCATGCGTGACGTCTACAAGAAGTTTGACCTGGGGCAGGATGTCATTGACTTCACAGGCCACGCTCTGGCACTCTACAGGACTGATGAGTAAGTGCTGCCGCTTCTGCAGGCCGTGCGCTCGCTGAGCCTGGAGGAGACCTTTCAGGTCACGGAGTCCAGCCGCTGACTCAGCACTGCCGGGTCAGCGCTAGCCACGTCCCTCAGCACCACATCTCCTGGGCTTTGAAACCCTTCCAGGGATGGGGACTCCAACACTGCCCTGGCCAGCCTGTTCCGCAAGGGGAAGAAATTCTTCCTCATGTCCAACCTCCCCTGGGGAAACCTGAGGTCTTTTGCACTTGTTCTATGGGAGAGGAGACCAACCCCTACCTGATTCCAGCCTCCTTTCAGGGAATTGTAGAGAACCAGAACTTCTCCCCTCAGCCTCCTTTTCTGCAGGCTGAACAACCCCAATTCTCTCAGTTGCTCCTCACGAGATTTGTGCTCTAGACCCTTCACCAGCTTTGTTGCCTTTCTCTGGACACATTCCAGCCCCTTAATGTCTTTCTTGGAGTGAAGGACCCAAAACTGAACCTGGGATTTGAGGTGTCACCGCACCAGTGCCCAGTACAGGAAGACAGTCCCTGCCCTGCTCCTGCTGGCCACACTATTGCTTCTCCAAGCCAGGATGCTAGTGGTCTTCTTGGCCACCTGGGCTAGCTGGGGTGCTGGGAGCCTACATCACAGGCTTTGAGTTGAGTGTAAGATGTCCCCATGAATCTTGAAACACCAGGACCTCTGCTTTCTGGGATTCCTGGGGTTAATGAGATATCTCCTTCTTGCATAAAGCCCCTAGTGACACAGAGCCCTCCAAAAAAGGGAACTTCCAGGGAAGTGCTTGCCAGGAGCAGCTGGGTGGTGAGGAAGGAAGCTTCAGGGGAAGTAAATGTTTTTCTCTCTTGGGTGTGTTGTAGTCCAAGTCTTGGTTTGTGAGACCTTGACCTGATGTGTCTGCCCTCTCCAGCTATCTAGATCAACCATGCCAAGAAACAATCAACAGGATTAAGCTCTACAGTGAGTCTCTGGCTAGATATGGGAAGAGCCCCTACCTTTATCCACTCTACGGCCTGGGAGAGCTGCCCCAGGGCTTTGCAAGGTGAGAACTTTGGGGGCTGGACTCCAGGAGTGGTTTTTCTCAACCCTGCTGTGGGACATCAGATGTGTGGAGTCAGTGCTCAGGCTTCCAGAACATGATGCTGGAAGAACAGTTCTGTGGTTGTTAACAGTTCTCTTCATAGATTCATGGAATAGTTAGGTTAGAAGGACCTAAAAATCATTCATTTCCAACTCTCCATGGGTGGGGACACCTTCCACTAGATCAGGTTGCTTAAGGCCTCATCCAGCTTGGCCTTGGAACACCTCCAGGGAGGGGGCAAAGATGTTGGATTTGCATACCTGGTATAGCGTGCAGGTCTTACACCATAGGACTGTGGGTTACACTGACCAGATTCTTGTTAGCTGGGGTTAATGCTGCCCATAACTGGCTCCAAACACCATCTGATGCCTTGCAGAGAGGACAGCATTGTCGGAGCAATGTTATTTTGAAGGGGTTAGTGTCTCATGTGGGGTTTGTCCAAGTGGAACAGAAGCAGGGTGGGCTGGAAGGGCTGTTAAGAAGCCAACGTGGCCCTGAGGAGCGTGCTCAGGCGGCTTTCCTCTTGCAGGCTAAGTGCTATCTATGGAGGCACCTACATGCTGAACAAGCCCATCGAGGAGATCGTGATAGAAAATGGCAAAGTGGTTGGTGTCAAGTCTGAAGGAGAGGTTGGTGCCTTATGATTGTTTACTTAATCCCCACCCCACATGCTGCCTCTCAGAATTGAGGCTGTTGGTCTTCAGTCTGAACAAACACAGCAAAAGACTCCTCATCACAGCACTAAGACCACAAGTGCTTGGCCAATTCTTTTGCCCCATGCCAACTTAAGACGTGGTGAGGAGTCTTACTTCTCAGTGGGCCCATTTTAGGAGCTGGAATGAAACCTCCATGAGGGTAGCAAAGTTGTCTTTGGAATTAATCAGGCTGGTGGAACTGGAAAGGAGCTGCTTGCTGGTTTCTAATGTGGGTTTGAAACCAGCTCTGTCTTTGACTTGAGGCATTGGCAGCTCGGAGCTGGCACGCAGCCTTTCTGCAGCTTCTTCTCAACCTGGTAATACAAAGCGAGGGAGTGTTGGGAGCTAAAAATGTCCTCCCAGCTGGAGCAGGAGCTTCACAGGACAGTGTAGCACTTGCTGGTAGGGTATTGTGTCCCTTCTGATCATGTGCCCTGGCCAGCAGCAGAGGTGACAGTCCATGCTAGAGTGATGTGTCCAAGTGCAGGCAGCCTGAAGGCTTCCAATTGGACAAATCTGGAACTCTTGGTGTCAAAATGAGTTCTGAGGAACTGATGGACTCCTGTCTGCTGGGTTCCACCTTGACTGCAATTAGTTATGGTTCTAGACTGGGAGGACTGGACTCTAGTGGTCAGAGCTTAAGCATGTGCTGAATGACATGGAGAAGATGTGATCACGCAGCTACATGTGGTCTTCTAGGAGCAATGTGCTGAGGTTTGGCTTGCCCAAGTCAAAGTGTCCTGCTGGCAGGGAAATAAGAACCTGATTCAGGAAGAGCCACTTCAAAATTGCTCTTGATGTTACCCAAAAGCATAGAACAGTAGGGCTTGGAAGGGAACTCTGGAGATCATTAAGTCCAACACCCTGCCATGACAAATCCACCTAGAGAAGGTCACACAGGAACATGTTCATGTTTTGAACGTCTCCAGAGATGGAGACTCCACCACCTCTCTGGGCAGCCTGCTCCAGTCACCCTTAACTCCTCCAGTTTAGATGCTTTCAGTTTGTGCTCATTGCCCTTGTCCTCTCACTGGGCACTGCTGATCGGGTTCCTCCCCTCTGCCTGTGTGTGGTGGTCACTGGGGGTCTGTCCCTCTGCAGGTGGCTCGCTGCAAACAGCTCATCTGCGACCCCAGCTACGTCTCAGACCGTGTGACGAAGGTGGGCCAAGTGATTCGGGTAATCTGCATCCTGAGCCACCCCATCAAGAACACCAACGATGCCAACTCCTGCCAGATCATCATTCCACAGAACCAGGTCAACCGGAAATCAGGTGTGTGGTGAGGGGGCGCTGCTGGGGCTCACCTCACTGGCCTTGAGGTGGTTGTTAAGTGGCCTTGAGCTGAACGTGTGCTCTGATCACAGAATGGTTTTGGTGGCAAGAGACCTTTAAGGTCATTGAGTCCAACCTTTAATCCAGCACTGCCAGGTCACCACTAAACCATGGCCCTCAGCATAATACATCTACACAGCTTTGAAATAGCTCCAGGGGTGGTGATTCAACCACTGCCCTGGGCAGCCTGTTCCAGGGTTTGACAGCCCTTTCCATGAAGAAATTGTTCTTCATATCCACTCTAAACCTCCCCTGGTGCAACCTGAGGCTGTTTCTTTTCAACCTGTCACTTGTTCTTTGGGAGCCACCTGGCTCCAACCTCCTTTCAGGGAGTTGCAGAGAGCCGCAAGGTGTCCCCTCAGCCTCCTTTTCTCTAGGCTAAACAACCCCAGGACCCTCAGCTGCTCCTCACCCAACCTGTTCTCCAGACCCTTCACCAGCTGCTTTGCCCTTCTCTGGACATGTTCCAGCCCCTTGATGTCCTTGGAGTGAGGGGCCCAAAACTGAACTCAGTGTTTGAGGTGTGGCCTCACCAGATGAGATGTCCAGTGAGACGTGACTCCAGCAGGAAAAGGCACTTTCTGCTGCTCCTGTGGAAGCATTTATGTCCCTGTCCAGAAGCCCTTTCAGGCCCCAGCAAGGCTCTGCTTTGTGTAGATTAGGCAGGGGTAGGCAGGAGAAGCTGGGTGCCTGTGGTCGGAAATCTGTGTGAGGAACCCACTGGAGGAAGTGCCCTGGTCTGGCAGAAGTGGTGAGGAGCCTGATGGTGCTCTAGGAGGGGCTGATGGCTGCATGCAGGAGAATACTGGAGCGGGTTGCCCAGGGAGGCTGTGGATGCCCCCCTCTATGGAGGAGTTCAAGGCAGGTTGGATGAGGTCTTGAGCAAGCTGGGCTAATGGGAGGTGTCCCTGCCCGTGGCTGGGGGGCTTGGAACTAGATGGTCTTTAAGGTCCCTTCTGACCCAAACCATTCTGTGAATCTATGAGAAATGATTCCTCACCCTTGGCCAGAGGGGTGGGCTGGCTCCTGGAGACCTGTCACAGCCACAGGAAACTGGATTTTGGGGAGCTTAGTGTCATGTTGAAGCTCCTCAGCCAAGAGACAGAGCTGGTAGGGCTGCCAGACAAGGATGGACCTCGTTCAAGTGTGGTCCTACACCAGAGAAGGAGGTACAAAGCATCAGGGGAGCAGGGGGATGGGTGTGTGAGGTCAAGGAGGCTTTGGGGCCAGGGCAGGCCCGGTCCAAGCTGTTGATCTTGCCTGGCTCTTGCTGACCTTCTGCTGTGTGTCCTCAGACATCTACGTCTGCATGATCTCCTCCGCACACAACGTGGCGGCTCAGGGCAAGTACATCGCCATCGCCAGCACCACCGTGGAGACTGCCGACCCAGAGAAGGAAATCAAGCCGGCCTTGGACCTCTTGGAGCCCATTGAGCAGAAGTAGGTCCTCAGTGAGCCCCCTCTCCCCCTTCTCACCTTTCTGCTGCTGCTTAGGCCTGAGATGAAGGCTGAGGGGATCTGAAGGACGCTGGGCTGCACCAAGGGGTTCAAACTCTGCAGCTTGGCTGCACAGAATCATAGAGTAGGGTTGGTTGGAAGAGACCTTTCAGATAATTGAGTCCAACCATTAACCCTGCACTGCCAGGGCACCACTAAACCATGGCCCTCAGCAACCCTTCTACACAGCTGGTGGTGATTCAACCACTGCCCTGGGCAGCTTGTTCCAGGACTTAACAACCCTCTCCATGAAGAAATTGTTCTTCATGTCCAACCTAAACCTCCCCTGGGGCAACTTGAGGCTATTTCCTCTCAGCCTGTCACTTGGGATAAGAGACCAACCCCCACCTGGCTCCAGCCTCCTTTCAGGGAGCCAGAATTTCTCCCCTCAGCCTCCTTTTCTCCAGGCTGAATGACCCCAGTTCCCTCAGCTGCTCCTTACCAGACCTGTTCTCCAGACCCTTCACCAGCTTTGTTGCCCTTCTCTGGACCCACTCCAGCACCTCAATGTCCTTCTTGGAATGAGGGGCCCAAAACTGAACCTAGAATTTGAGGTGTGGCCTCACAGGGCAGCATGATGCCCTGAAGCACCCACACTGATGTCACCAACATTCCAACCATTCTCAGGCTCTCTTTTCCCCCTCTTCCAGGTTTGTCAGCATCAGCGACCTGTTTGCCCCAACTGATCTGGGCACCGAAAGCCAGGTGAGTAACTTCTGAGGGGCTAAGCCTGGAGGGGGTCACTAACTTCTGAGGGGCTAAGCTGGGAGTAACCTTGGAGGAGGTGAGAAAGTGCTGAGGGGGTAAGCTTGGAGAGGGTGAGGAGAGCAGCTGAGCTCTCAGCTTCACCTCTTTGCAGATCTTCATCTCTCGCACCTACGATGCCACCACTCACTTTGAGACGACGTGCGACGACATCAAGGATATTTACAAGAGGATGATGGGCTCAGAGTTCGACTTCGAGGAGATGAAGCGCAAGAAGAACGACATCTACGGGGAGGAGGAGCAGCAGTAATGAGAGAATCTCGTTTAATTAGGAGAAATTGCAAATGGGCTCAATATGAATATTAAGGAACTTAATGAAGACTGTAAGGAAATCCAATATTGTAAGGCCTGCTTTTTGTAACCCCCATCTCGGAGAGATTGAAGAGTTCTGCACTGGTGGTGATCCCGGGTTTGGGTTGTTTGTTTTTCTGGGACATCATGTGTTAATGATCTCATCTTAGGGGCTGCTGTCCAGAATCTGGCTAATTACTGACTTGATTTCCTAACTAACCTCCCTAAGGGGCAGACCCAACCCTCCTGGTTTTTGGTAGCTGTTGGTGCAGACCTTCGCTAACTCACTGACCAAGCTGTGTCTTGACCTTTGTGTTCTCTAACCATTTGTAAGCCACCCTTCATGGTTCTGTGCTTCTGGTGAGCTCAAGTAGGTGGTGACACTTGTCACCCAAACCTGATTCTATCAAGGTAAAATAGCAACTCTGAGCACTCCATCATTGTGGACAGCATCCCCTTCGTTCCCCTCCCCTCCGCTCCCCATCTCTCTTTCCCATCTAACTCTGTGGCAAAGTTGTATCTATCTATGGACAAAGCCCCCACCACCATCTCATTGTAGCAGCAAAATGTTGGCTTGGTTCTGGGCACAGAACTTTAACCTTCTCCACTTGGAAGCTTCTCAAACCTCTGTTTACATCGGGTGGGACACAGCTGTGCCTAAAAGGCTCCTCTATTATTATTATTTTTTTTTGGTTGGTTTTGTTTTGGGTTTTTGGTTTTGGTTTTTTGTTTTTTTTTGTGTTTTAATCTTAATAAAAATTGAGAGAACAAATTACAGAGCAGGCAAGATTGTGGGAGTATTTTTCTGTAGGCTCGGTGGCTTCTGGGAGGACGGACCAAAAACGGCACTGCGGTATCGATATGACAGAGCCTTCTGCTTCTCCTTGTCTCCTTGAAAAGGCTCCAGATGATTTCTGTACTGCGAAGTAAAGCCAAACTCTGGAAACCAGTCCCAGCCTCTCGTCTGATTCACTTCCAAGCTGTGTCAGCAGCACCTCCCCTCTCAGCTCTCTACAGTAAAGGTACTGGAACAGGTTGTCCAGGGAGGTCGTGGATGCCCCCTCCCTGGAGGTGTTCAAGGCCGGGTTGGATGAGGCTTTGCGCAACCTGGGCTAGTGGTGTCCCTGCTCATGGTGCAGGGGTGGGGTGGAAGTGGATGATCTTTAAGGTCCCTTCCGCCCTAAATCATTCTGTGTCTCTGAATGCCTCTAGATCTCTGCCTGAGAGGGTTGATCTAGTTGGTGGTGTCCCTGCTGCCTGCAGGGGGTTGGACAAGATGATTTCCAAAGGTCCTTCTACCCCAATGCAACCTGTGAAGGGCGAGAGCTGCAGAGCCTTTCCTTCTGAAAACAGGCTCAGGGTTCTTGGGCTGGGGCTTCCCAGCTGACAAACGCTTGGCCAGTTCAGGAGAGGCAGGGAACTTCTGGGAGAGTCCAGGGGAGGCTCTGAGGACAGTTAAGGGCCTGGAACATCCCTCTGAGGACAGGATGAAAGCCCTGGGGCTGTTGAGCCTGCAGAAGAGCAGCCCGAGAAGGGGATCTGATCAATGCTCAGCAAGAGCTAAAGGGTGAGGGGCAAGAGGGTAAGGACAGACTCTTGTCAGTGGTGCCCAGGGGCAGGACAAGGGGCAATGGTCAGAAACTGGAACCCATGAGGATTCTTCAGGAAAAACTTCTTCGCTATGAGGGTGTTGGAACTTGCAGCAGACTGCCCAGAGAGACTGTGAAGTCTCCTTCGCTGGAGAGGTTCTAAGACCACCTGGACATTGTGATCCTGGGCAAGCTGCTGTGGCTTGGACTGGATGATCTCCAGAGGTCCCTTCCAGCTCATACTATTTTGTGTTTCTGTGTTTCCCAGCTGTTCTGGGGCTGCTTTTGGCCATGCAGAAGATGCTGCCTTTTGCTGTATCTCAGGCTTGTGCTTACCTACAGCTTGGAGGCTCCCAGCAGCCACCCTCTAGTGTCCACACACAGACACAGCACTTGCTTCAAGCAGCACTAAATTACCGTTGTTCCTCTGATTGCTTCCACAGGGCAGAGAGATCTCTCTAGACTAACAGGTTTTCCTCTTTGGAGTGAGCCTCGAGCTCCTCTGGTGGGATCTTGCAGCCTGAAGCCATCCTGCTGTTGGGTGGCAGGGGGACAGTGAGGAGCAGGGTTCAGCGAGGACAAGTGCCAGAAGAAAGAGTGAGACAAAGCTGAGGAAGATCTTCCTCCTGCACTCAGCTGCTGTGGTTGGTCAGGTAGGGACAAGGGGGAAGGTCTGACCCTTCCCTTCAGCCATAGACAGGCTGCTGAAGAGGAACTGGGTCTCACCACATCTCATTGACAGAGATGCTGTCCCTCTCCTCCCTCCCTGGGTAAGGGGCTTTTGGCACTTCCTCTTCTGAGGAGCTGGTTCCAGGAATCACCTTTCCATATTTAAGCCACTAGGGCCTGCAGTGAGGAGAGCAACTATGGCTGGGGAAGTTGTCCCTTGCCCTGTGCTTCCTCTCTTTGAGCTCCTTCAGTGCTCTACATCAAGCTGAACATTGTCAGCTTCATGGACACGGAAAACAAGGTCCTCACCCTGCATTCTTGTTACTCTGCTGGAACCTTGGGTAGTCTTCTGGCTCTCAGGAAGCCTGCTGGGGAGGAGGGTGTTGCACCTGCAACAATACTCTCTGTGAGCCCACCAGCCAAGCTGTATTAACTCTTGAAGTTCATCCAGGGCAAATGTAGGGTCCTGCCCCTGGGGAGGACCAGTCCCCTGCACCAGTACAGGTGAGAGGTGACCTGCTGGGAAGCAGCTCTGTGGAGAAGAACGTGGGGGTCCTGGGGGACGAGTTCACTGTGAGCCAGCAATGTGCCCTCATGGCCAAGGGTGTCCTGGGGAGGGGCCAGCAGGTTGAGAGAGATTCTACTCCCCCTCTACCCTGCCCTAGGGAGACCACAGCTGGAGTCCTGTGTGTTCAGTTCTGGTCTCCTCAGTTCAAGAGAGTGGAGGGAGTCTGGTGGAGGCTCCAAAGCTGCTGAGGGGCCTGGAGCATCTCTGTGAGGAGGAAAGGCTGAGAGCTCTGGGATGGTTGAGCCTGGAGAAGAGCAGCTTGAGAGGAGATCTGAACAATGCTCAGCAGAAGCTAAAGGAGGAGGGTGGGGAGGCATGCAAGTGGATTGGGCCAGACTCTTGTCAGTGGTGGCCAGAGACAGGACAAGGAGCAATGGTCAGAAACTGGAACCCAGGAGGTTTCCTCAGGAAAAACTTTGCTGTGAAGGTGTTGGAACCTGCAGTAGGCTGCCCAGAGAGGTTGTGGAGTCTCCTTCAAAGGAGAGATTCTAAACCCACCTGGACATTGTGATCCTGGGCAACCTGCTGCAGCTACCCCTGCAAGCCAGTTGGACTGGATGAGCTCCAGTGGTCTCTTAAATCAGGAAAATATTAGAATAGAATAGAATTAACCAGGTTGGAAAAGACCTTCGAGATCATCAAGTCCAACCTATCACCCAAAACCATCTAATCAACTAAACTATGGCACTATGTGCCTCATCCAGTCTCCTCTTAAACACTTCCAGTGAGGGTGACTCCACCACCTCCCTGGGCAGCCCATTCCAATGGCCAATCACTCTTTCTGTGAAGAGCTTCTTCCTAACCTCCGGCCTAAACCTCCCCTGGTGCAGCTTGAGACTGTGTCCTCTTGTTCTGGTGCTGGTTGCCTGGGAGAAGAGATCACCCCCCACCTGGACCCCCACCCCTCAACCTCCCTTCAGGTAGTTGCAGACAGCAATAAGGTCTACCCTGAGCTGCCTCCAGGCTAAGCAACCCCAGCTCCCTCAGCCTCTCCTCACAGGGCTGTGCTCCAACCCCCTCCCCAGCTTTGTTGCCCTTCTCTGGACACCTTCCAGCAACTCAACATCTTTCCTAAACTGAGGGGCCCAGAACTGGATACAGGACTCAAGGTGTGGCCTAACCAGTGCTGAGTACAGGGGCAGAATGACCTCCCTGCTCCTGCTGGCCACACTGTTCCTGATACAGGCCAGGATGCCATTTGCCTTCATGTTCAGCCTGCTATCAACCGCTGCCCCCAGGTTCCTTTCTGCCTGACTGCTCTCCAGCCACTCTGACCCCAGCCTGTAGCTCTGCATGGGGTTGCTGTGGCCAATGTGCAGAACCCGGCACTTGGATGTGTTAAATCTCATGCCGAAGGACTCTGCCCATCTGTCCAGCCTGTCCCCCGGCTCTAACAGATCAACTCCTGCCCCCAGCTTGGTGTCGTCAGCAAATTTACTGATGATGGACTCGATGCCCTCGTCCAGATCATCAATAAAGATGTTAAAGAGCATGGGGCCCAGCACTGATCCCTGGGGCACACCACTGGTGACTGGCTGCCAGCTGGATGTGGCACCATTCACCACCACTCTCTGGGCTCGGCCCTCCAGCCAGTTCCTAACCCAGCACAGAGTGTTGCTGTCCAAGCCACAGGCTGACAGCTTGGCCAGGAGTTTGCTGTGGGGGATGGTGTCAAAGGCCTTGCTGAAGTCCAGGTAGACTACATCCACAGCCTGCCCCACATCCACCAGGTGGTCACCTGATCCTGGAAGGAGATCAGGTTGGTGAGGCAGGACCTGCCCTTCCTAAAGCCATGCTGGCTGGGCCTGGTCCCTTGGCCATCCTGTAAGTGCTGTGTGATTGCACTCAAGATGACCTGTTCCATAATCTTGCCTGGCACTGAGGCCAGCCCCCATCATGCTGGGATTCTGGAATTCCTTCCTGCCTGGGTGTGATACGGAGCAAAGACGTTTTCTGCTCTGGGTGAAGGGTGGGAATGCCACTCTGCTCCTCCAGGCTGAGGGAGAAGCTTAGTGCTGAACAGAAAGTCCTCCCCCGAGAGGAGAGAGGGGTGAGAGCTTCTATGATTTCAGGAATCAAAGTCTGTCCACAGCCCCCCTGTACAGAACCTTCTTGCATTCTTTTATTTAAAAAAGAAAAGAACCAAAAAGGGTACAGCCGTGTCTTCCACACCCATACTTGTGGCTTATCTTATAAAGGCCATCTTCTGGGTGCCTGTTTACCAGAGCTACCATAAATAAGAGATTAGTTGTTCCTATGTCCTGGCATCTGGCTATTTACAGAGCTTCCACGTGCTGGGCTTGCACTTGAGTCCTCCCACCAGTGAAACTGTACCAGGAGGGAGCATGAGCAGCTTGAACCCTAGTGTGGAGGTTCCTACCCCCTGGCTCACCGCTGTGTCCCCTCTGCAGTGGGAAATGCAGCGTGGCTGTGGCCAGGGGGTTGCTCCTCACCTTCAAGTAACAGGCTTTCAATTAATTTTCCTTTTTTTTCCTTCCACCACTACATCTCCTAAAACCAATGCAGAAATGTAAACCTGTAATGCTGAGAGAGCCTCTGACCTGCAGGCAGCGCCAGGGCCAGGGACAAGTGCCCAGCAGGACCTGCATCAGCCACCTTGAGTAGTTCCTATGTACAGAGCAAGAGCCAACCTTCCTCCTGCCACCTTGCTGTGCAGCACCTCAGCCCAGCAGGATGGTGAGGCTGTCCTGCAGAGGACTGAGGTGTCCAAACTGGTGGCACAGGGCCTGGGGACGAGCTGAGCTGTGGCTTTGCTGCGTCACCTGCAACAAAAAGATGTGGCACAGGTTAGTGGTTTGCTCCCCTCCTCCCTCCCCTCTTGCAGAACTTCCTCAGGGCAACTTCTGGTAGGTTTCCTGGTGGAGCTGGCCCTGACTGTTGGCAGAGCCTGGGGAAAGTCCTCATTATGTTTACAAGGGCTTGTAGCACGAGGACAAGGAGCAGTGGTTTGAAACTAAAGGAGGGAAAATTTAGGTTGGACATTGGGAAGAAGCTCTTTACTATGAGGGTGGTGGAATGCTGAACAGGTTGCCCAGAGAGGTGGTGAAGGCCCCATCCCTAGAGACACTCAAGGTCAAACGGGGCCCTGAGGAGCCTGATCTAGTTGAAGGTGTCCCTGCTCATTGTGAGGGCGGGTGGACTCAATGGCCTTCGAGGATCCCTTCCAGCCCCACACAGTCTATGACCACACCTCCCTGCCCACCCCTTACAGACAGCTCAGGAGCAGCTGCTGGCTCTTTGGAGTTGATCCCAAGCTCCTCCCCTTACCAGTAGCTTTGTCTAAATGGAGCAGCCACTTCCTGCAGTGTCCCAAGGAAAGTGCTGACATCAGCCACCAGGATTCCTCTGCTTTCCAGGACCTCCCTGCTGCAGTTGGGCTTCTCTGCAAAGGGAGGAGCATCACCGTAAGCAAAGAAGCAAAGAGGCTGTTCTCAAACCCACTACTGCCAGGTCACCACTAAACCATGGCCCTCAGCACCACATCTACACAGCTTTCAAACCCCTCCAAGGGTGGAGACTCCACCATTGCCCTGGGCTGCCTGGTCCAGGCCTTGACAAGTCTCAAGGGGAAGAAATTCTTCCTTGTGTCCAACCTAAATACCCTCTGGGGCAACTTGAGGCTGTTTCCTCTTGTCCAGTCACTTGTCCCTTGGGAGAAGAGACTGCCCTCAACCTGGTTCCAACCTCCTTTCAGGGAGAGCCAGAAGCTCTTCCCTTAGCTTTCTTTGCTCCAGGCTAAACAACCCCAGTCCCCTCAGCTGCCTCACAAGACTTGTTCTCCAGATCCTTCAACAGTTTCATTGCCCTTCTCTGGACACATTCCAAGCACCTCAATGTCTTTGTTGGAGAGAAGGGCCCAAAACTGAATCCAGTATTCAGGATGTGACCACACCAGTACCTAGTACAGGGGGATGATCCCAGTCCTGGTCCTGGTGCCCACACCACTGCTGATCCAGGCCTGGATGCTGGTGGCCTTCTTGGCCACCTGGGCACACACTGGCTCATCTTTGGCCCTTGTCAGCCAACCTCCCCAGGACCTTTTTTGACCAGGCAGTTTCGAGCCTTTCTGCCTCCAGCCTAAAGCCTTCATGGGCTTGTGACCCAAGTGCAGGAGCCACACTCGGCCTCATTGAACCTCCTCCACCACCACCTAGACCAGTTTCAGGTGGTGCTCATGGGGGTTGGAGGAAAGGAGCAGGGGGAGCCCAGCCTCACCTGTGAGGTACACAGCAAACCTGGTGGCAATGTGCTGCACCTGCAGGCTCAACAGGCACCTGAGGTGCTCAGAGCTGGGAGATGCCACAGAGTCACAGGTGTGGAAGTGCAGCACCTCGATGAGATCGGCTCCTTGGCAGGATCTGAGGATCAGGTGCTTCTTGTGGGCATCAGTGCCCGCCCTGCTGGGAAAAGGGCAAGGTGAAGTGGTGAAGGGACTTCATCCCGCTCTCCCCTCCAAGGAATTGGCAACAAATCCTAGCACCAGAGAATTGGTTTGGTTGGAAGAGACCTTTCAGATCACTGAGTCCAACCATTAGCCCAGCACTGCCAGGGTACCACTAAACCATGGCTTTTAAGCACCTCCAAGGATGGAAACTCCACCACTGCCCTGGGCAGCCTGCTCCAGATCTTGACAGCTCTTTCCAGGAAGAAATTTGTCCTTGTGTCCAACCTAAACCTCCCCTGGGGCAACTGCAGGCTATTTCTTCTTAGCCTACCAGTTGTTCATTAGGAGGAGAGAACAACCCCACCCTGGCTCCAACCTCCTTCCAGAGAGTTGTAGAGAGCCAGGTGGTCTCCCCTCAGCTTCCTTTGCTCCAGCCTAAACACCCCCCGTTCCTTCTGCTGCTCCTCACCAGACCTGTGTTCTAGACCCTTCACCATCTTGGCTGCCCTTCTCTGGATGTGCTCCAGCCCCTCAATGTCCATCTTGGAGTGAGGGGGAGCCCAAAACTGAACCCAGGATTCCATGTGCTTGAACCATGAGCAGAGGTGGTGGGACCTGCCTTTCCCCATGTGTGGTCCTTTCAGCCTCAAGAGATTCCCCTGCACTAAATGGAGCTGGCAGGAGCCAGTGACACTGTTAGGACAAGGACAGAAAATGGCTCTGGTGAGCTCACGCAGACTGGGAGCACTGGGTTTGCTGGGTAATTCCCTTCCCTGTAGCTGGTGTGGAGCTGTGGTTTGGACTGGTGGTGGAAGCAGTGTTGATGTCACAGGTATGTTTTAGTTACTGTCCACCCCACCAGCACCTAGACTTGGGGTGCACAGAAACTGGGAGGTGTCTGAGCAACCTGCTCTAATTGCAGATGTCCCTGCTGACTGCAGGGGGGTTGGACCTGATGACCTTGAAAGGTCCCTTCCAATCCAACCTGCTCTGTGATTTTAAGTAAAAATAGCAGGAGAAGTGATGGGTTAGAAAAAGAAAAAGCAAGGAGATGGTGAGAGAGAGGCCCAGGAAGGTTCCTCAAGCTGCCAGGGGGTGTGTGGGAAGTGAGGTGTTTGCAGAGGCAGCTTTTGGAGCATTTGTCTCCCCAGAGGAGATTTTATCCTCTCCTGAAGGCCCTTGCCCTAACATCCACAGAGAACATCTCTGCCAAAGAGAGGCAGGAGCTGCCTTATGGAGCTCCAGCAGGGTGCAGGAAGCAGCTGCCAGAGCTCTGCTTCATCCAGGACCACACACAAGACACCATTTCAGGCCACCTGATCCTCTCCTGGTCCTGCTGCTGCATCTCACAGAGGTATGAAAAAATCTACCAGACTTGCTAGCGCTCAAATGCTGACCACCAGCAACCCCAGGCTTGAGGCAAAGGTCTCTCCCCAACAACAAAAGTTCTTGCTTCAACAAGGATCTTCAAATTCAACTTGGAACAGGGCAAAACCCAGCCAGAGGAACCTAACTCACCCTGTGTCCCTGCACTGAGTGCATGAATGGGCCACCACACTTGTTTTGGTTGGAAGAGACCTTTTGAGATCATCAAGTCCCACAGCTATAGTGAGCACATCCTTGCTGTGGTGATGAGGGAGCTGCCACCGCAGAGCCCTTACCTGCCATCTTCTCTGAGCTTCTTCCTCTCCTTGTAGTGAAGGAACCACTTCCACCTCCCGCTTCTGTTCAGCTTCTTCAGCACCTCCACCACCTCTTTCAGTTGGCCTGGGGAGACAGCAAGAGCCAGAGGGTAACTGAGGGTGGAAGAAGTGCCTGAGGGTTTCTAGCCCAATCCATGGTGAATGCTGCTCAGCACTTTGTCTATATCTTCAAGGACATAGACAAACACTTTGAGTATCTCCAAGGAAGGAGATACTGGGGCTTTGAGCATCCTGGCCTAGTGGAAGGTGCCCCTGCCCATGGCAGGAGGGTTGGACAACTCCAACCATTCCATGATTCTATGGAGACTGATAACCTGGGTTGTGAAACTGGGACCCTGTCATGGTGATTTTTTTTCCCCTTGATATCTAAAAGGAGAAGGGCTACTTGTCCCTGTCATCTCTTGTCCCATCACTGTGCACCTCCAGGAGAAGCAGGGCTCAGCTTTCTCTCTGCTTCCCATTGGTGAGCTGAAGATAGCAACATAGTTGGAGAGAGGTGAAGAAGGGTCTCTTTGTCCTCCCCTCTCCTGGCTGGATGCCCTTGCACAACCCCTGCTCCAGCTCCTGAACATTGTTGTGGTCCTCACTGTACTTAGATGTTTTGGGGAGCTTTGAAATGAACCCATAACCCAGATGGAATCTACAAATGTCAAACAGAGGGAAAGAATTGTCCCTACTAGAGCAGGAGCAGAGGACACTGATGGCAAGTTCTTAGAAGGTGTTGGCAAACCAGTGGCTATGGCCAGGAGCTGGCATGGTGCTGAGAGGCTGCAGTAAGACTCACCCAGTGTCACTGCTTCCAACACCTCGTTGTCTGACACCACAAAGCCACCAGCATGAAACAGCTCCTGGTAGATGTGACTAGTTAGATCTTCAGGGCTGTCCACCCCAGCAAAGACCACATTTGGACACTGCTTTAGCTTCAGCAAGCATGGGACCTGCTCAGGGCAGAGAAGTTCTTACACAACAGTTGCATTTCAACAGCATCTGCAACTCACATCTGCTCCTGGGAGACCTGGAGAGCCCACCTCATCCCCTTCATCACCCCACCCCTCCTGGCTCCATAACCTAGCCCCAAAGGTGTAGATGGTGATATGGGGAGCTACCAAGATTCAGTGGAGTCCCCAAGCCAAAGCCTGGCTGAACTATCCATTACACATGACAAGCCCACCCTGACTCCTTTGAGCTGGTCTAGTCCAAGGGAGGTCTTTCAGAGATCAAAAATGGAGCCAGCAGAACAGCAGAAGTGGCAGGCTTCATGGTTTTGAACAGGTCTCCATGAAGCACTGATCCTTCAGCTGAGAGAAGAATGTATCCACAAAGACTGACAATTAAATCTCCAGCTATAGATAGTCTGTCATTAAAAACCTTCAAAAGCAGATCCAGACTGGTGGCAGGAAAAGAGAGAGAGACTCAGGCCTTACATTGTGGATGTGTGAGGAGATGTCCTCGTTCCTGATGATGACAAGCAGCCTGGCAGCATCTGGGTGTTTTCCTTCACAGAAGCTCAGAGGTTCCATCTCCACCTGGCCCTTTTTCTTCAGCAAGGTCTGAAATGGATATCAGGTGAGGAGCTTTTAATGGAGACTATTTTGTGCCTAGAGGATGGGTCTAGACTCTTATCAGTGGTGCCCAGTGACAGAATAAAGGGCAATGGGCACAAAGTGGAACCCAGGATGTGCTCTCTGAAGATTAAGAGAAATTCTTTGCTGTGAGGGTGGTGGCACCCTGGAGCAGGCTGCCCGGAGAGGTTGTGGAGTCTCCTCCTCTGGAGAGATTCTAAACCCACCTGGCTGTTGTGATCCTGGGCAACCTGCTGTGGGTGCCCCTGCCTTAGCAGGGGGGTTGGACTAGAACTCCAGAGGTCCCTTTCAAGTTCCACTGTGCTGGGATTCTGTAATATCTTCACAACAGCAGTGCCACTGTCCTAGTGTACATATGCATGGGGACAAGGGGAGTGGGACAGGACAGCAACCTCAGCCAGGCACCTGGTGTTAAGGGCACCCTGTGGTGTCTGTCTGATGTCAAAGGCACTGTGTGCTCCAGCCAGTGGTGAAGGAAGCAGCCATTTACCTTTGTGAGCAAAAGCCACCTTGAGCATCCAATTATACCATGCTTTGGGCCTCTTTGCTAGGTTGGAGCAGCACACCCTTCCATGTCACCAACCCTCCCTGGATTTCCAACCCTTTAGTGAGAGCTTAAGCAAAAGCCACCTTGCAAGGACTGAATTTGAGCTTGCTCCTGCATGAACTCCAAGCTGTTTTGGCCTGGGAGATGTTCAGATGATAGGACAATAAGAAATAGCCTCAAGCTGTGCCAGGGGAAGTTTAGGTTGAACATGAGGAACAATTTCTTCCCCAAAAGGGTTGTCGAGGCCTGGCAAAGGCTTTCTGGGGCAGTGGCGCAGACCCCATCCCAGGAGGGATTTGAAAGCCATGCAGATGTGATGCTGAGGGATGTGGTTTAGTGGTGACCTGGCAGTGCTGGGTTAATGGTTGGACTTTGTCATCTGGAAAATCTTGTCCAACCTAACTAATTCTATGACTCTACTTCCCGGTGGTGGGAACTGAGGTGGAATGTCAGAGGGAGCCAAAGGGAAGCGAGCGCCATCAGTGTTGGGCTATGCAAGCTTGCCCTGCTGCCCTCAGCCCTTACCCGAGGGCCGCCCATGCCCTCGAGCCCGGTGGGACTGTTTTTACCTTGACTCTCGCGAAGAAGGGATCCTGGCCCGTCTCCACCAGGTAGAACATGGCGGTGCGGCCGCTGGTCTCCTTGGCCAGGCTGCGCAGCCGGAACCGCAGGCTGCTGCACAGCTCCGCTATCAGCTCCTCACAGGCTGCCTTCCTCCTGGGCACGGACGCCTCCGCCCGCTTGCTGGTGGCCTCCCAGTGTACTGGCACCGTCCTTCTGTCCTCACTCCCCACCTGAGCCCTGCCCAGCATCACCCTGTGGAGCTCTGCATACTCGTTGAGGATGAGGGCAATGTCTCCCCACGAGTCCTGCAGCTCACTGTTGTGGCTGAGCTTGCTGAGGTGCAAAGGACCTGCGTGTTCCCAGGTGGAGGTCTGCGCCCTGGGCCTGCTCCTTTCAGGACAGAGGGTGTCCTGGCACAGGGCACACGTGTCCCCACGCCAGCCGCCTCGCTGGGGCCGTCTGGGCCTGCTCGGCCACGGGTCCGAGGGCAGGATTGTCACCTGCAAAGGGCTCCTGCTGCGGGGGGAGGGTGGGATGGGGGCTTCTGGCACAGGCAACATCTCAGACATCCCCTGAGGAGAAAAGACTTGTGGAAAGATGCTTTTGGAGGTAGAAAGGTGTGGCTGCCCACTCCTTAGGATTTGTTTCAGCTTATAATGGAAACTGAGATACTCCATGTCCAAAGTGTGCTGGGTGACTTCCTTAAAACCCCTCCCCGTCCCCATCAGTGACATCCCTGCACAGCGGCCTCCCCTCTCTGAAGTCTGCACATTTCCCACCCTCTCCTGGCACCATTTGGTTACCATGAAGTTCTGGTAGGCCTTGGTGATTCCCTGGCCATCCCTAAAACTGACATAGGATGGAATGTGCCCACTACTGGTTTCCCCTGGGCTGATGGGCCAGCCACCCTCAGCCCATGAGCAGTCCTGCTCCATGTCCAGTGAGCCCCAGTCTTCACTGGGTCCTTCTGTGCACACTGAGCTCCTGGAGGAGGAGTTACAGTTAGTCCTTGTGCCTGCAGCACCCATGGATCTCCTGCTGTAGGAACCTCTGGCTGTAAGCAGGGATTGTGAAGTCCCCCCAAAATATTCCTGGTCTGAGTCACTGGCTACAGTCCCAAAGAGATCTTCAGAGCTCAAGTCCCCCTGTGTGTCTTTGCTGAGGAGCTGCTCTGCCCTCGGGAGCACATCTGAAATGAACTCAGAATCAGGAAGCTCCAGGCTTTCTCCAGAGAGTTCCCTCAGTGCTGGGAAGGGCACAGTGGGCCCTTCTCCCTCTCCCACCTCCATGCTGGCATGGTGTGGGTCAGCAAACACGTTGGACTCCTCAGCCTCATGCTCGCCCAGGTTGCACACAGGCTGGGGCTCACTCAGTGGCTCCTCTAAAAATGGAAGACTGGCAAGAGGGATCCTGCTTCCTCCTTCTGAATCATCACGCAGGATGGGTTCCTTCCCAAGGCTCCCCCCTTGGCCCTTGGGACTGGCACACCCAGAGCAGGCACCTGGTGACAGCAGTCCCATGCAGCAGGACCGTGGGGCACCATCCAGAGCCAGGCTCACACTGGGGGAGCGCATCTCAGGGTACATGCCAAGGCCTGAGCCTGGCTGGATGCCTCCTTCCTTGTGACCGTGTGGAGGAGGAGAAGGAATCAATCCTGGGTCACCTGGCATGGGCACATCCGGAGGGGAACTCTCCACTGGCTCTGCCTGGCACGAACCGTTGTCATTTTTCACCTCTTCTGCACGCCTGGGCTTTAAGGAACCACCTGGGCCCTCAGCAGCCACACTCATCTCTGCAGCACCTACTTGCCCACAGGACTTCTTAGGTTGGCACAGGATGGGACCCTTCTCCCTTTGTTCTGAGTGGTGATGGGGGTCTCTGTCTCCTCCATGGGGAAGAGGGACCTGCTGTGAGGGAGAAGCAGGAGCTGAGACTCTATGAACAGGGTTTGGGGAGCTCTGCTGCTTCCTGGGGTGCTCCTTCATGGCAGCCATCTTCTCTGCCACCAAGGAGGAGGGCTCTGATTCCAGCAGGTGTGGGAGAGAGGTCTCTGGCTCCTGCAGTGTGTTAGCCACCATTGTTGTGGTTGTTTTGTTGCTGTTGGGGCACTTCTCTGTACTGAGGCACACGTTATTGTTATTCCCAGCTTCAGAGCCATCTGCTAAGGCTGTTGAGTCAAAGGAGAAGCCCAAACCCAGGCCACCACCTGCTCCTGAGGTCTCACCCAGGACATCAGTGTGGTGGGCAGAGGGGCTGCTACACTGTTTTTCCACCATGATTGTCTTCCCTTCTTGGTTTGCTTCACCACTGCTCAGCAAAGTGAGGTCAGCACAAATGCCACCTCCACACCTCTGGGAAAAGCAGCCGCTCTGTCCCAGGTGACTCTGTGATGGAGACTGGATGTTTGCTGCAGCCTCCTGGTTCTCTGGAGCAGCCCCAGGATCTGCTGCTCCATCAGGAGCCACCGGGCAGACATAGCTGGAGTCAGGGGACAAGGTTTGTGACGGTCCCTGGCTGCACAGCGACTCCAGGCCAGCTGGGATGGCAGCTTTGCTCCCGACAGGCGCACACCTTCCTGCAGAGGGCGCACCGTCCTTGTCTTGCGGCTCCAGGCCATTCCCAAAGGTCTCTCCAGCAGGTCCCAATCTGCCAGCAATGCTGTCTGGCTGCGCCCCACAGACGAGGCTTGGATCAGAAGGCAATAGCAGCATCAAACCCTTGTCACAAAGCAGCCCCACAGGACCTGGACTGGCTGCATGTGCCAAACCAGAACCATTTGTGTCCATACCTGAGGAGACCAGTGCCTCCCAAGGCTCTTGCAGTGTGTCCAGGCTTGGTGCCATCTCACCAGGAAGCCCTGGAGGGCCAGTCCCACTCCTATCTGACAGTGCTGGCATTGATCTGCCTGAGCAGGGGGATGCTACGGCAGGGGGGGTGGGCACAGGGCCCTCTCCAGGAACACCGAAGTCCTTGAGATGTGCCAAATGTGCTTGCTTCTCCTGGCTGTGTCCATGCTGCCTGGGGGCATCACTGCTCTGAGAAAACACCAAATCTGCAGGCCCCAGCACTGTGCTTGCATGCTCAAAGTCCTCTCTCTCTTTTTTCCCCTCCTTCACTTCTTCCCCCTTTTTTTCTGGATGTCCGAAAGGGTCCTGTGATTTCCTGTCCCCATCACTGGTTCCATCAGGCTCTGCACTTGTGGGACTCACTTCTAAGGGCAATGAATCACAGACATGTTGTTGTCCATCGTTGGTGGCCCTGCTGCTGTTCTCAATCTCCATACAGTGCTCAGCATCTTCCGTGCTCTCCATATCCTCAGGTGCTGCCCACCTGCTTTCCTGCTGCTCTCCACATCCACCATTCCAGGGAGTTGTACTGGAATTTGGAGCTTGGCTGTGAGGTTTTTCCCTGCCTGGTGCAGCTGGAGCGTTGGCAACATTGCTGAGCTCATCAGAAGGGCTGGGGGTGACGGTGGCATCCAGCAGACCTTCCTTGGACTGCTCCTCCTGAAACAACACAATTCAGAGGTTAATCCTCAAAGGAGACAAACGGAGCAGCTAAGACACCAGTACAAAAGCACAGGGATACTTTAAATGCCCAGGCTTTGTAAGTACAACCACTCCAACAGCACCTGAGGATTGAGACTGTCCCTAAAATAAGTCCAGGTTGAATCCTTACCCAATGTGGGCCACCCCGCACTGTGGTCTGTAAGCAGAGTCCTATAGCCAGCCAGGGAAAGGTTTGGAAACTCTCTACCAGGTTTGAAATGGCTTTAAAAAATGGTCAAACCATGCAGGAACCATCAGCTGATGCCCAGAGGTAATGTATACTATCCATAGGACAGCAATGGGCCCTCATGGGTAAGAAGGTCAATGGTCTCCTGGTGTGCATAAAGAATAGTGTGGCCAGCAGGTCAAGGGAAGTTCTCCCCCCTCTTCTCTGCCCTAGTGAGACCACAGCTGGAGTATTGTGTCCAGTTCTGGGCTCTCCAGTTCGAGAAGGACAGGGATATACTGGATAATGTCCAATGGAGGCTATGAGGATGACAGAGGGACTGGAACATCTGTATGATGAGGAAAGGCTGAGAGACTTGGGGCTGTTTAGTCTGGAGAAGACTGAGAGGAAATCTTATTAATGTTTGTAAGTATCTGAAGGGTGTGTGTCAAGAAGAAGGGGCCAGGCTTTTCTCAGTGGTGTCCTGTGACAAAGGGGCAATGGACACAAACTGGAACACAGGAAGTTCCACCTCAGCTGAGGAAAAACTTTACTGTAAGGGCACTGGAGCAGGCTGCCCAGAGATGCTGTGGAGTCTCCTTCTCTAGAGACTTTCAAGACCTATCTGGATGCCTTCCTGTGTGACTTGCCCAAGATGATCCTGCTATGGCAGGGAGGGTGGACTCAATGATCTCCAGAGGTCCCTTCCAACCATTCTATGATTCTATGATTCAATGTAGCAGCATCTTCTTATCTCAGTAGAGTTTATCTGTTCAAATGAGCTGCATGGACCCCTCATCTCCTCAAACACTTCTGCCTGCTCCCCAGCACTAAACCCAGGTGGTAAAACCACACTGAGATATTTTTTGCCTTCATGCAAAACATCTTCAGCTGCATATTTGTTAGGAGAAAACTTTCTAAAGGAACTGAATTTCTAAACAGTTCTAAAGGATTCAGGCTTGAAAGATGTCACCAGATACCCAAGTTTAATAGTGACCCAAGTATCTCCACTCCTGACCAGCTGCAGACCACAAAAACTGTAAAAATTAATTTTAAAAGCCCTACCCCAAATGAAATATTAATTAGCCTCAATCCCCCCAGAACAGAGGAGGAAAGGCTGTGCCCTGTCCCGGGGGGCTGCTGTGACCATGAGCAGACAAAATGCAGCTGCCCACAGGAGACAGGCAAGCTTTTGAGTCCCATTTTTGGGTGTTTGTGGTTCCTCTCCTCCCCCAGTGAAGCACAGGTCTGAGACCTTCTCTGAGCTTGCACAGCTCACAGCTGAAATCAGAAACAGGCACTGAGCTCAATGCTTTCATTCTCTTTAATTGCTTCAATCCTTTGGGATTCCTCCCCTTGGAGAGCACACCCATGGTATAGAATCATGGAATGGTTTCGGTTAGATGGGACCTTAAAGATCATCGAGTTCCAACCCCCTGCTGTGGAGAGGGACACCTTCCACTTGACCAGGTTGCTCAAGGACTCATTCAACCTGGTTTTGAACACTTTTAGGCTTGGAGCCTCTACAATTTCTTTGGGCAACCTGTTCCAGTGCCTCACCATGTTCATGGTAAAGAACTTCTCCTAACGTCAAATCTAAATTCATCTTCTTTCAGTTTGAAGCCATTAGCCCTTGTCCTGTCACTACAGGCCTTTGTCAAAACTCCCTCTTCAGCTCTCCTGGACACCTGCTTCAAATACAAAAAGGCTGCTCTAACACCAACCTGGAGCCTTCTCTCCTCCAGCCTGAACAAGCCCAGCTCCCTAAACCTGTCATCACAGGAGAGGTGCTCCAGACCCCCAGTCATCTCTGTGGCCTGTCCAAGTCCATCTGGATGCCAGCTCAATCCAGGAGGACATCCAAGCCTGGACTGAGGACTCAAAATCAAAGCTTCTTTTTTATGGTGACTCTGAGCATGTCTGCATGACAGTCACCCTGGGGGAGCCAAATGCTGGGGGATGTTTCTCTGTCCTCCACTACTTTGCTTTAAGAGAGCCTGCAAGCAATTCTGCTCCACTCCTCTCAGAAGACCCTATTCTACTCTCAGAAGATCCCATTCCACCCCTCTCAGAAGTTCCTACTCCACTCCCCTCAGAGGATCCTACAGGCTCAAAGTACACTATGTGAGCTCGTTATCACCCAAGCCCCAAGCTCTCACCTCAGTGATGGTTGAGATGTCATGCACATGCTCCTCAGGAATGACCACTGGCTGCCTGTCTTTCACAGCTAGGCTCTCATCAGCACATTCAGCAAGTGAAAGGCTCTCAGGACAGCTCGTGGAGGAAGGCTCCTCCTCCTCCTCACAGGGCAGCTCCCCTGAAGAAGACGATACCGTACTATCGACAACACCAGGAGTCCCATCAGCATCGGTCTGAGAGTCTGCGGGGTTCTCCTCTGGGTGGGAAGGTCCCTGGTAATGTATGCTGCGATCCAGAGAGCTGCTGGGAGTCTGGTCAGGGTCTGACCGAGAGTCTGCAGGGCATGTCTCCAACCCAAACCAGTCCTCACCATCATCACTCAGCTCAAAAAACTCCCCAGTGCTGTTTAGTGAGACGTACTTCTCAGGGTTGCTGTGCTCCACCACCTTCCTGGTGCTGCTCAGGAGTTTGCTGGGCTTGCTGTAGAAGAGAGCCACCCACATATGAAGTATCAGCTTCATTTCTTCCATATCGTCGGGCAGATCAGGGTCCCAGGGCCTGGAAGAGAAAGCAAACACAACCTGAAACAACTTCATCCTCCCTCTGGTTGACCAGCACAAGGTAACTCATTTCCTGGTTCCCCACAGTGCAGGGGAGCTTCAAATTCCCAGTGGCAGACACAGATCACTTGTGGCTTCCAGCTTGTTGAAAGGAGAAACTCATGGAGCACTTGGGATCGTGGCTCTAGGTACCGATTCTAGCTGCAGAGCCATGGGAATTATAGAATGGTTTGGATTGGAAGAACCTTAAAAATCATCTAGTTCCAACCCCTCCACCATGAAGCAAAGACACCTTCCAGCAGACCAGGTTGTTCAGTGCCTCATCCAGCCTGGCCTTGAACAGCTCCAGGGAAGGGGCATCCACAACCTCCTGGGCAACCTGTTCCAGTGTCTCTCATCTAGTCCAACTCCCCTGCCATGAGCAGGGACATCTTCAACTAGATCAAGCTGCTCAAAGCCCTGTCCAACCTGACCTTGACCACTTCCAATGATGAGGTATCCACAGTTTCACTGGGTAACCTGCCCAGTGTCTCACCACGCTTGGCATGACGCATTTCTTCCTGATGTTCAAACCAAACCTTCCCTCTCCCAGTTTACAACTGTTGCCCCTTGTCCTGTCACTACACAGCTCTCTGCCAGCCCCCTCTACATATTGAAAGGCCACCAGAAGGTCTCCCTGAACCTTCTCCAGGCTGAACAACCCCAGCACTCTCGCCCTGTCCTCACAGCAGAGGGCTTCCAGCCCTCTCATCATTACTGTGGCCTCCTCAGGCCCCGCTTCAACAGGTCTATGCCTCTGCTATACTGAGGACTCCAGAGGTACCCCCAGCACTGCAGGTGGGGTCTCAGCAGACCAGAGCAGAGGGACAGAATCCCCTCCCTCTCCCTACTGCCCACAATGCTGGAGATGCAGTCCAGGACACTTCTGAGCACATGCTGATGACTCACGTTCAGTTTGTCACCCACCAGTACCCCTAATTCCTTCTCCGCAGAGAAGACCCACCAGCTTCAACAGAGCACAACTAGGCATCTGAGCACGGAGCAACGGCATTCATCACGCAGAGCAAAGCAAAAGCAACATCAAAGAAAGCCCCTTCCAAAAGCACTCCAGATGTCCTAAGAGACACATCCCCTGCAGATGTCTTGCCAGACCAACTTACCCATGGAGGGCACGGATGACAGTTTTCTCCAGGGCATCGTTGGTGTACCTGCTGTCCAAATTGAAGAGGTACTCTGCCTCCCAATGGCACGTCACCTTCACAGACTTGCCACAGACACTGACCGTGTGGGACTTGGTGAAGTTCTCCTTCAGCCTGGAGGACAGCAGCCTGCTCCTGCGCCTGGTTGCCGCGGCCTGGAAGGGGCGCTGGGGGTGGCCGCTGTTCTGCTGGTGCCGGAAAGGGAGGACTTTCCCAACCAGAGGTCCCGCTTGGGCCTGCCTGCTCCCATTTCTGGAGGGTGCCGGTCCAGGGTGAAGGGCACCTCTGGGATGGGTGTGTTTCCTGGAGTGCTCGGGCATCTGTGAGGCATACGAGTGCTCGGCGGAGATGAAGGAGTGCTTGTTCGCCTCAGCAGCGTCCCGAGTCTCCCTTGGGGGCAGCACATGAGGTTTTGGAGGCAACACGAGAGGTTTGGAAGGGCTGTGGCTTGTACCATTCTTGTTGCTGAGAATCCCAGCGTTTTTCTCGCTGGGAATGGAGGCCAGTCTGTTTATGTCTGATTTTTCAGCAGGAGGAAGGTTGTGGTTTGGCGAAGCCCTGCTAGGAGAGGTGGCTCCCTTGGCAAGCTTCTCTACCCTGTGGTATTCGTGGTCGGAAGCGGTGCGCAAGGATTTGTGCTTGCGTTGATGCTGCTGCTCCTTCGTAGGGTTTCTGGAGGGGCTGGAGGGCACAGCCATCATCTCACTATCCCTGGGGATAAATGAAGGGATGCAAGAACCCAGAGCCAGATCAGCCAACAAGTTCAAGGCATGGGACTCGTAGTCGTTCCCCTTGGGGTGGAAACCAAGATCAGCAGCCCTGTCTGGGCAGCTCTCGCTCTCCTGGCTGTCTGCTGCTTGGTGTGGGGAAGAAACGTCACTTGGGAGGACAGATGGCTCCTTCCGCTCTGCAAGAGAAAGAAAAAGCCAGAAAATAAGCCAAGGCCACACAGCTCTGCCTTGTGGAGAGATTTCAAGCACACTTTCAGTTTGGCGGGAAAAAGTAACTCTTCCCAAGATGGAATTTGCACCACCTCCATGGTTATGCAGATCACAGCTGCTACAAAATGATCACAGAATGCCAGAACAGTAGGGGTTGGAAGGGACCTCTAGAGATCATCTAGTCCAACCCTTGTCCTGTTAAACCAGATTCATCTGGATCAGGTTGCACAGGAATGTGTCCAGCTGAGTTTCGAAAGTCTCCACAGGAGGCTCCATGATCTCTCTGGCCCACCTGGTCCAGCACCCTGTCACCTTCACAAGAAAGAACTTTCTTCGTCAGTTCAAGTGAAACCTCCTGTGTACTAGTTTGTACCTAACTCTTACAAGGAATGGCTGAGGGAACTGGGGTTGTGTAGTCTTCAGAAGAGGCTGAGGGGAGACCTCATTGCCCTCTACAAAGGAGACTGAAGCAAGGTGGGGATGGGTCTCTCCTCACAAGCAACGAGTCACAGGACAAGAGGAAATGGGCTCAAGTTGTGCCAAGGGAGGTTCAGGTTGGATATTAGGAAAAATTTCTTCATGGAAAAGGTTCTCAGGCATTGGAACAGGCTGCCCATGGAGGTGCTGTAGTCATCACCCCTGGAGGTGCTCAAGAAACGTGTGGACATGGTAATTTTGGGACATCATTTAATGGACACAGTGTTAGGTTGATGGTTGGCCTCAATGGTCTTTTCCAACCAAAATAATTCTATGATTCTATGTAGAAAGCTGGAGGCTCCCAGAGGCAACCAGAGCATAGCAAATCAGTGCTCATTTAGGTTTTGGCATTAAAATGCCCCCGGCCGTGGCTCAAGGCCCACCTTTGTAAAGCCAGCATGAAGTCTTTACACAGGGTCAACACCTCCTGCTAAAAACCAGCACAGGAACCTCTCTTCAAGAAAAACCTCATTAAATCACATCTGTGCTGAAGTCCTGCATGCTGCATTTGATTTCCTTCCATGTAGAATGACATGGAAGTTGAGTGTTTCTTACTGCTACACACTCTTGGCTTGCATTTTTGGCAGATCCTGGCATTGGTAAGGACCTGTCTGACACCCTGACCATGTGACAGCACTGGTAAAATCTGCTCTGAGAACCCACTAGTGGTAAGGGCAAGAAGGGGCTGTGTTTGATAGTCATATGCTGGTGGAAAGTGCCACGTTTCAGTAACACCTGGCAATAAAAGACCAAGAAAGGATAAATTGAGTCAGGGTGGCTAAGCTACTCTTTAAAGCCTCCAACCTCACCAGGAAGGGGAAAAAGAAAGACCAGAGGTAGATCCCAGAAAGGACATCAAACCATGAGTTGGAAAACACATGACAAATTAACAGAAAATGACTCTCCTGTTCCATCATTTATTTTGGCACTGAAATACTTTCTCTCAGTTTAAGAGCAGAGTCCTGGCCAGCACCTCCAGACACTCCACTCAGCGGCTATCCAGGCTGCTTCTTAAATCTGCTGCAGCCTGCCATGGAATCAATAGGATTGTTTTGGTTGGAAAAGACTTCCAAGATCATCAACCATGGCCATCAAACCATGCCTCTAAGTGCCATGTCCATGCATGTCTTGAACACCTCCAGAGATGGTGACTCGACCCTGTCCCTGGGTCTGCTACGGCTGTGACAATTTGACTCTGAAATGATGAGATTTAAAAGCTAACAGACTTAAAATCTGGCTAGGAGCAGAAGTGCTCTGTCCATGAGCTGCCTCAGTGCAGTTTCAGAGCAGCAGCAGTTAAAACTCAGGCTTTAGAAACACTCTGAGCCAAGGAAGCAATATGAAGGTTTTGGAAAGGACTTAGAAGAGACCCAGAGTAGTTTGTACATCCCATAAGGGTGATTTTCACCATGATCATCATCTTTTATGCTACAAAGCACAACTGGGAGCCTACAGGGTGTGAGGCAGCAGCACTCAGCCCTCAGCACTAAATGTTGTAAGGCCTTTTGGCTGCTGTGACCATGTTGTTATCATCACCTCTTTGCTGGCTTGGTTTTGAAAGAATCACTGAATCCCAGCATGGTAGGGGTTGGAATGGACCTCTGGAGACCATCCAGTTCAATCCTCCTGCTAAAACAGGGCCACTGACAGCAGGTTACCCAGGATCACAATGTCCAGGTGGGTTTGGAATCTCTCCAGAGAAGGAGCTTCCACAACCTCTCTGGGCAGCCTGCTCCAGGGCTCCAGCACCCTCACAGCAAAGAATTTCTCTTAATCTTCAGATAGAACCTCCTGGGTTCCAGTGTGTGCCCATTGCCCCTTGTCCTGTCATTTGGCCCCACTGACAGGAGTCCAGCCACATCCTCTTGCTGCCAATACTCTATTCTGAGCATTGAGAAGATGCCCTCTCAGGCTGCTCTTCTCCAGTCTCAACAGCATCTCTGGAGCCTCTGCTGAACTCTCTAGTAGTTCCCTGTCTCTCCTGAACTGAGCAGCCCAGAACTGGACTCAGTACTCCAGCTGCAGCCTCACTAGGGCAGAGTAGAGGGGGAGAATCTGTAACCAGTAAGACCAGTGCACCGTGATTTGGACATGGCAACTTGTCCACCAGCACTCCCAGGTCCTTCCCCACAGAGCTTCTTTCCAGCAGGTCAACCCTCAACCTGTACTGGTGTAGGGGGTGTTCCTCACCAGGGACAGACAAGATTTCCCCAGAGAACAGCACTCTTACCACTGTCTCCTTTCTTTCTGGCTTGAGGTTTCCACGGGCCGTTGGTCACACTTTTCACCATCTTGCTTTTCTCTGGCTTCTTGAGAATCTCAGCCGCAGGAACCCTTTTGACATCTGGGTTCTTCTGGGTCTTTGGTCTCTTCGTTTCCAAGCCAGGATCAGTGGGGGCTGAAGTTTCCTTCTGAAGAGGTTCACACTGTGTTTTGTGCACAAATTCTGCAGTCAGGACCTCTGCACCTGGCCCAGGAAAAAGGGAGGGTTGTTTGGAGACACGTTCAGATTAAAAAGGAGTCATTGCAAACGTTCCAGTTAAGGAATGTGGAAGGACTGGTGCAAGAGTGATTGACAGTCTTCAACCACAAAAGCCTGTTTTCCTCACCTAGAACAGATGTTCTTCAGGGATAAGTCACACTAATTCCTGCCTGGCACACTTGCACCCTGAGGGTACTTATTTACCTCTCCACGAAGCACAGGAGAACCTTTCCTAGATCCATCAGCAACGTCACTCATACCTGAGGCAACATACCCCAGGACAGATCTTGATGAACTGTGAATCAGAGCCCATTTCCACAGCTGCTGCCACTACCTCTGATGTATGCAGATGACAGAAGAGGTTCCTTTGGATGTTTTTTGTCATCTCAAGCCACTTTAAATGTCTCTACAAATCAGGTGAAAGCTCAAAAGGAAAGGCTTAGCCTATGCTCCAGTGAGATAAAAGCCTTCAGAGGACTATTTAGGCCACTGAGACAATTCACATGAGCAGCTTGAGCCAGACACCAGCTTTCAGAAAACTAAGTTGGGTGGGATCAGTCTCAAACTTCTTGCTTCTTTAAAGACCACCATAAGAAAGTTGACTTAGGAGTTACAACATGAGCACATGGAGTGGCTGGTTCTCTAGGCAACCTATAATGGCCACAGGCAACTGCTCCTTGCCCGAGCCATTGACAGGCCATGGACAAGGGATGTCATAACCATGACCTGGATAATGCCCTGTTGCACAGTCACCCACAAGCAAGGAAAGGCAAAAACATGGACCATTGCACCACGCTTCAGGCACCTTTGCTGAAATTCCCTCTGACAGCACTGGGCTCCTTCCCAGGTTGAACAAGATGCTGTGGAGACATCACCACAGGCCTATTTCATAGAATCCCAGGTTGCAAGGGATCTCAAGGATCATCTGGTCCCTCCTTTCTTGGCAAAAGCACTGTCTAGACAAAATGGCCCACAAAAGCATCCGGTGTTAGGGAATCCAGCACTTCCCTGAGATTATCTCAGTGGCTCATTTGGAAGCTCTCAGGAGTTGTCTGCTTGTTCTGGGCACCATGGGGCATGGTGAGGGGACATGGCTTCTAATGAACCTTAAGTATCCCAGCTAAGAGGAGCAGGAGAAGGTCACTTACCTCTTTTCCTTTTGTGTGGAGACTGTAGCTTGGCTAACTTAAGCATGGGCTCACTGGAATTGGCCATAACCCCTGGTTTTTTAGGAAAAGAGGAAGCCATATTGATCATCTTCTTGGCTGCTTTCCTATTCCTGCCACTGTCCCCCATAGGATGCATTTGCATCTTGAGGGGTGACCATTTCTTCCTGGTGCCGGTCACAACAGCTCGGCTGGATTTCCTCCTGCTCTGCTGCCCCCACAGCTTGCTGGCTGCGGTGACATCTTCTGTGGGCCCTGCCCCCCTCTGGTCCAGGCTCACTGTTGGGTTTTCACTTCTGGCTTTCATATCTACAGCTGTGGGAAGAACAGAGCCTGGCAGCCCAGCTGGAGAGAAGTCCATTTTACAATCTGCCTCTGAATGGTAGGAAAGAGACCGAGAAGCATCAGTCGAACGTCCTAAAGCAGTTGACATTTCCAGAGTATAGTTGCTGGGGTTGGAGAGGTAATGCTGGAGCTGGGAGAAAGACTGCTCCGAGTGTTTCCTGAAGGGATTAGTCCATTCATCCCCAGTTGGTGGGAGGAGAGAAGAAAAAGGAACCTCATTGCTTTGGCCAGAGGTGGGCTTTGCATTCTGATTGAGCTTTGTGTATTCCTGGAAATGCTGTCTGACACACGTGCTGGTACCAGCTGTGTCCCCCCATGAAGAACTGGTGGCTTTCTGTACCGCATAGCGAAGTCTTGGTAAGACTGAGGCTATCTTCAATAAGATGTTGCCACCATCAGAGCTTTCCCTTCCATCTTTTGGATCGTGCTTTTCAGCTGCAAAAGGAAAATGGTAAAATTTTACTCAAAAGAGGATTAAATTCCCCAAAGCACTTCAATGCTGCACGTGAGGAGCACATGAAAGCCCTAGAAGCCAACCTACAAAAAACAAGCCCCAGGGGTGATGTCCTGGTTTGATGGATGCTGGTAACTGCTGAAGGTAAAAAAGAATTGCACGTGGGAGTCAGAAGTGGATTAAACCAAGACAAAAGAGATTGATGTTGTACCGGCTAGCCCTGTTCTGCAAGACACAGGGTGAGATTATAGAACCACAGAATCATTTCAGTTGGGAAGGACCTTTAAGATCACCAAGCCCAACCATTCTCTGACTCTTCCAAGTCTGGTGCTGAACTGTGTCCCTCAGCACTACACCTCTGCGAATTTTAAGCACCTCCAGGGATGGGGATTCAAGCCACCTTCCTGGGGAGCCTGTTCCAGTGTTTGAGAACCCTTTCAGGGAAGAAGTTTCTTCTAATGTCCAACTTAAACCTCTCCTGGTGCACCTTGAGGCCATTTCCCCTTCTCCTGTCACTTGTTACTAGGGAGAAGAGACCAACCCCCATTTGGCTCCAGCCTCCTTTCAGGGAGTTGTGACACCCCATCAGTGTCTGGAAAAGCCTGGAGAGCTGGTGTGATATGCAGATCCTGTTGGTTGAGCTCCACTTCTGCCCATGCCAGGCTTATCCAGCTTCATTCACTGCATCGTAGTAGTCTGCTGGCATTTTGCACCCACAGGCTTTGCCCATCCACCTTGTGCTCCAACCCTGAGGTTTCTTTCAGCAGCAGGGCTGGGCTGACAACACTAGCACCCTTCCCAGTCACATCTGTTCCCAGCAAGGCAAGCGTTTTTCTCTTTGCACCTCAGATGGGTGATTTTATTCACAGATTCATAGCATGATTTGGTTTGGAAGGGACCCCAAAGATCATTCAGTTCTAACCTCCCCACTATGGGCAGGGACTGCCACTAGACCAGGCTGCTCAAGGCCCCATCCAGCCTGGTTTTGAACACCTCCAGGGAGGGGACATCCACAACCTTCCTGGGCAACCTGTTCCAGTGTCTCACCACCCCCATTGTAAAGAATTTCTTCCTAATATCTAGCCTAAGTTTCCCCTCTCCCAGCTCAAAGCCATTGCTCTTTGTCCTACCACTACAAGCCGGTGTGAAAAATCCCTTTCCTGCTTTCTTGTAGGTAGGCCCTTTTCAGGTACTGGAAGGCCACCAGAAGGTCTCCCTGGAGCCTTCTCTTTTCTAGGCTGAACAACCCCAACACTCTCAGCTTGTCCCCATAGGGGAGGTGCTCCAGCCCTCTGGTCATCTTTGTGGCCTTCTCTGGACCCGCTCCAACAGCTCCATGTCCTTCTCGTGCTGGGGGCACCAGAGCTGGACACGGTACTCCAGGTGGGGTCTCATGAGAGCAGAGTAGAAGAGAAGAGTCACCTCCCTCGTCCTGCTGGTCACACTGCTTTTGATGCAGCCCAAGACACAGTTGGCCTTCTGGGCTGCCGCTGCACATCACCAGCTCAGGGTGAGTTTTTCATTAGCTGATACTCCCAAGTCCTTTTCAATGCCTCTTGGCCCTGCCTTGCCTTGACAATGCTGGTCCTTGTTCCCAGCAAGCCCAGGCACCCTGTGAGCCAGCCCCCAGCTGCCTGCCTTGGCAGCTGGCTCGGGAATGCCACAGCTGGCTTGGGAATGCCGCAGCACGTCCACCCTGCATTCCTCCTGACGGCTGTCTGGGCAGGAAGGGAACAGACTCAGAGGCTGTTTGTTTCAAAATGGGAAACATTATTCCTGCTTTGAGTCTGATCTGAGTGACTGCTGATGTGTCCACCCTTTGCTCTTCTTCTCTTTGCATCCCACCTACACCCCTGTCATCTTCAATCACCCCTTTTCAACCCCAAACCCTGCACAGATCAGCTTTTCTTCATCAAAAGGAGAAATTCTAAAGGGAAAAGAGTTTATAATCCCAGAAAGAAGTCTGGGACCCAGGGGACAGCCAGGGCTCTCACATAGGCAGAACGAGACAGCACGTGCAGGAGCCCTGCTGGCAACAGAGGAAGACATCTGGAAGCCATCAGCGTTTGGATCATGACATGTAACAATACTGAGCGTTTGCTCAATGTTATCCTCCTCTCCTTCCTCTTTGCTTTGCCACCAGCTGCTCTGAGTGCCCAGTCTTCACCTCCTGTTTAGCATCAACATCTACTACAGCCCTAAACCTTCCTACCAACTAGCTGTTTGCACTCTCTTCACTGTGGGATGCTCCTTACGCTTGGTGCACTCTCCTGTCTCCACCACCTTCTCCTAAAATCACCCTCCTCAAGAATTATCCTTCCTTCCCTGTTTTCCTCTTCCCTGACTTCACAGTCAGCCTTTCAGGAACAGATGCCCCTGCTCTGGAAGTTATTTTCTGCCTGTTGTGGGGCAGGTGTGGTCATTTCCCACCTCCAGTCTGCTCTTCAGGCATTCTTCCCTTTTAACTCATCCCACATGCACACAACAAAGACTCCATGGAGAGGACACTGCTGGAAAGTGGCTGAGACGGAGGAAAGGAATGATTGAAAGACAGAGGTTGGAAGGGACATCCAGAGATCATTGAGTCTAAGCTCCCTGCCAAAGCAGGATCACCTAGGGCAGGTCACACAGAAATGCATCCAGATGGATCCTGAATGTCTCCACAGGAGGATCCATATTTGTCATTTCCATCAACTCCTGCAAAGGGGAAAGGATGTGCAGGGAATGGGTACAGCAGCAATCTGGTTTAGATCAGGATCCCTGCAGCATAGCTAAAGAGTTGATCTAGTTGGAGGTGTTCCTCCCTGCTCACTGCAGGAGGGTTGGACAAGATGATCTTTAAAGGCCCCTTCCAACTCCATGGAACCATTGACTTCTCTCTGTTCCAACACACTTTATGCTCAAGCTCTGTGTGGTTCTGATCCGAGAAAACAGCTTGTCATGAGGAATGTGTCTGCGAGGACCCCTCTGGTGAGCATCTTACAACCCAACCCACAGTGTCTGTAGCCAGCAAGAGGAACTCCCTACCTCTCAGACACACCGATCGCGATGAGGTGAACAGAAACAGGGCCAGGAGGCTGATGGGCTCCCTGGGGTCAAACCCTAGGGGAGGAAGCAACAGGTTTAGTTTAGACTGAGGGTACCCACCCTGGGTTTCTAAAACAGAGCAGGAGGTTTTAGCGCAGACATTGGTTTCTACACAGCCATGCCTTACCGTCATCTAGTGCCAAGGCAGAGGATGTGAGGAGGATAAGGACTCCTTGATCCTGTAAATATTTGATGATTGCCTAAAACAAACACAGAGGAAGTTAGAACAGCCACTCCCTTTCCTCCTTAGCAGCACAGTTTCCATCACTCAGCATGGCTGTCAACAAGCCCTTACTGCTGGTGAACGTGTGCCAACGCCACCAGCTCATTCCCTCTGGAGGAGGACATTATTCCTTTCACACCACTTAGGCCAACTGGGACCTGTAACCAAAAGTATTCCATTCATGTTGTTATTCAGCTCATAAATTCCTCCCATCTGCTCCTTAAAAACATAAATATGCTTAACTGAACTAGCTGTAATTAATGAACAAGGTTTAATAATTTCAGTCCCTTCACATGTTGCCTAGAGATGGCTTTGAGGTCCCATCCCTGGAGACACTGACGGTCAAACTTGATGGGGCACTGAGCAACCCGATCTAGTCAGAGATGTCCCTGCTCACTGCAGAGGGACTGGGCAAGATGACCTCTAAGGTTCCCTTCCAACCTGATGCATTTGTGATTCATATGGACATCTCAGCCAGAAATTGCTTCCCACAGCCTGAGGGGAAGGCACTAGGCTGGAAGGGACCTTTCAAGGTCATCCAGTCCAACGACCCTCTAGCCAGCAGGGACATCTGCAACTAGATCAGCTTGCTCTGAGCCCCATCAAGCCTGACCTTGAATGTCTGCAGGGATGGGGCCTGCACTATCTGCCTTGGAAACCCATTCCAGTGTTCCACCACTCTCAGTGTCCAGCCTAATTCTACCCTTCTCCAATTTAAAACCATTGTCCCTTGTCCTGTTGCTACAAACCCTTGTAAACAGTGCCTCCCCAGCTTTCTTCTTGGCTCCTTTAAGTACTGAAAGGCCACCAGAAGGTCTCTCTGGAGCCTTCTCCTCTCCAGGCTGAACAACCCCAACACTCTTAGCCTGTCCTCACAGCAGAGGGCTTCCAGCCCTCACACAATTTTTGTGGCCTTTTCTGGACATGCTCCAACAGGTCCAGCCCCTGCAGCTCTTTAGGACCAGCAGTATCAGTGAACAGGTAAAGCAAAATGTGCCGAGTCTATAGCCACACCTGCAGCTCCATCTCAGAGCTGGATAACCACACAGCTGAGAAGAACAGAAGTAAAGGAGGCTTTTCTTGTGTTTGGCTGTTGCTTGATACCTCAGTGCAGAGCTTGGCTTGGAGTGCCCTTATCTCCCTGAGGACATCCATTTGGATCTCTTTCCTCCATGCAGACACATCTTTTCAAGGGACATACTGGAACTGAGTAACCCCCAGAGCTTCTAATTCTCTGTGAAACTTCACTGACACATCAGAGGACTGGAGTGATGCCCACAGCCTCTTTTTTTCCAGGACAACTTTGGAAAGGCTAAACAATTTCAACGTAATATTGCTGCTCAGAACAGCAGCTCCATGCTTTGGTTGTCTCCAGCCAGCACAGAAGAATGCAGAAGAGACAGCATTTCTGCTGGACACATCCAGCTCAAGGAAATAGCTGTGGTTTCGCACACACAGGGTGATCTTTCAGGCAGGTGAAGAGGGAAGTCAAGCCATAAAGCTTGAGGAATGTCACCCAGCACCCAGAAGACTGCAGCTGGCCACAGGCAACCCCACACAGCCCCAGCCACCCTTTTATTTTCGCCTGAGCCCTGCACAACGTGGGTGGCTGGCTCATGGGTCATTGAAAGGGAAAGGAGATGGAGGATATTTTTCATTTGTAGTTTTGGGAGCTGCTGCCAAAGTGGATTCACCCATAGGCCATTCAACAGCACACTAAGGGGAGGAGAGAAGCACACCCAAAAGAAGCTGGGGCTGTTTCCTCACCATTCATCCACTGGAGGGTGGGGAAGCTCTAAATGCTCCTGATGGCATTCAATACCAAACTGCTCATGGTCACAACTCAACCACCTCATCTTTGCTGACCAGTCCAGGTGGTCCAGCTCTGGATGGCTAGATGAATGTTAGAATCCTCAGTGGCTGCAGACATGGTGCAATACATCAGAACAAGCTACTGTCATGGATCCAAGGCAGAAATGCACTTGGACTCTCTGAAGTATTGATTAATATATCTCTTAATGGTGAGAACAAAAGAAGAAAATAGGGTAATAGATAAGCTTATGTCCCTTCAGATGCTGAGAACCTCAAGATGAGCTGCAGCATGGACAGATCTGTGTCCCAGCCAGAGGTCCAAGTGATATTACGTAGTTCAGGGTAACCTATATGTGAAGGGATATTAATCACAGAACGGTTTGGGTGGAAGGGACCTTAAAGATCACCTAGTTCCAGCCACTCTGCCATGGGCAGGGACATCTTCCACTAGACCAGGTTGCTCAGAACCCCAACCAACCTAGTTTTGAACTCTTCCAGTGATGAGGCACCCACAACTTCATAGGGCAACCTGTTCCAGTTTCACTACCCTCAATGTAAAAAAATTTCTTCCTTCTCTCTAGTCTTGAACTTCCTCTTTTAGTTTCAAACCATCACCCCTTGTCCTGTCACAACAGGCTCTGCTAAAAAGCCTGTCTCCAGCTTTCTTATTGGTCCCTGTAAGTCCTGCGAGGCCACCAGAACATCCTTAGAGCCTTCTCTTCTTCAGGCTGAACAATCTCAACTCTCTCAGCCTGGCCTCACAGGGAGATGTTCCAGCTCTTGGATCATGCTTGTGGCCTCCTCTGGATCGGCTCCAACAGATCCATGTTTTTGCTATTCCCTTTTTGTCTTCTTGTGCTATTACAAAGAGAAGTTTAATCAACACTTTAGAGAGTCCAAGTGCTTTTCTTACAGAAATCCACAACAACCACTCCTTCCAGTATGTCACATGTGGGAAGCTGCACATCAGTGGGCAGATCCTGAGCAACAGCACTTCCAGGCAGTTCATGGCCTGCTGCCAACTTTAAGTGAAGAGAGGATGGGCTCAGCCAGCTGTGAATTTACAGCCCTGAACCTACAGGAATCATCAGAGGAAGAGAGCAACCAGATGCAGCAAAACCAAAACAAAACCAACCTCAAATACCAACAGAGATGCAGGTGCTGTGCTCCACAGGGGTGAGGTCTGGAGTCACAAGGAGATGTGACAATTGCACAGGGAACAAAATCATAGATTCATAGAATACTAGGAGTTGGAAGGGACCTCCAGAGATCACCAAGTGCTCTTAGAGCAGGTCCTCTTAGTCCTCTTAGAGCAGGTCACAAAAGAACACATCCAGGAAGGTTTTGAAGATCTCTAGAGGAGACTCCACAACCTCTCTGGGCAGCTTGCTCCAGTGCTCCACCACCCTCATAGTAAAGAAGTTTTTTCTCATGTTGAGATGGAGTTTCCTGTGGCCGAGTTTACATCCACTGCCTCTCATCCTGTCACTGGGTATAACTGAAAAGAGACTGGCTCCACCCTTCTGACAGCCACCCTTTGTAGACATTGATAAGGTCACCTCTCACCCTTCTCTTCTCCAGACTAAACAGCCCCAGGTCTCTCAGTTGTAAGAGAGATGCTCCAGTCCCTTAATCATCCTCCGAGCCCTCCATGGAACACTCCCCAGTAATTCCCTGACTCTGTTGAACTTTGGAGGCCAGAACTGTACACAGTATTCCTGATGTGGTCTAACAAGGGCTGAGTAGAGGGGAAGAGCGTCCCTTGACCTGCAGGCCACATTCTTCTTAATGCAACCCAGGAGACCATTTGCCTTCTTGGCCACCAGGGCACATTGCTGATCCATGGATAATTTATTATCAACCAGGATTCCAAGGTACTTCTCTGTGGAGCTACTGTCCAGCAGGTCAATTCCTAACCTGTACTGGTGCATGGTGTTATTCTTCCCCAAGTGCAGGACTCTACACTTATCCTTGTTGAAATTCATTCGGTTCATCTTTGTCTGGCTCTCCAGCCTGTCCAGGTCTGGCTGAATGGCAGCACAGCCTGACAAGGTGTCAGCCACTCCTCCCAGTTTTGCATCATCACCAAATTTGCTGAGGGTACACTCTGTGTCTTCATCTAGGTTATTGAGAAATATGCTGAACAAGACTGGACCCTAGTGTGCTGGTAAAAAAAGCCTCCTCTGACAATATAACCGGACAGGGACCTGCAAGAAAGCTGGGGAGGGACTTTAGACAACAGCTCACAGTGACAGGATGAGAGGGAATGGATTGAAGCTGGAAGAGGGTAGACTTAGACTGGAAATATATTCTTTACAGTGAGAGTGGTCAGACAGTGAAACAGGTTGCCCAGGGAGGCTGTAGATGCCCCCTCCCTGGAGATGTTCATGGGTAGGTTGAATGAGGCCTTGAGCAACCTGGTCTAGTGGAAGGTGTCCCTGTTAATGGCAGGGTGGGTGGAACCAGACAATCCTTAAGGTCCCTTCCAACCCAAAGCATTCTGTGAATTGTGAGTATCTAGGTGATGTTTTTCAGCTGTAAGGCAGCAAGGCAGGAACATGCCAGCTCATGTCCTTTTCCTAGTAATTATCATTTTGGCACAGAGGGGACTTCTATTCTGCTTTCTTAATATATAAGGTCATTTTGCAGTCCCTTCCCACCATGGCTGATTGCAGTGCAAGGGGGGAAATCATTAATGAAGACCAAAAAACTAATCTAACCTGGCATGAACCCAGCCAGAGAAGAGGTTTGCCTGGTGTAACATTCTCTGCTCAGCCTGAAAACCAGCTCCCAGCTCATAGTACATTCACTTCAATGTTTCATATACAGAAAAACTAAAGTGCATTTCAAGTAACACAGCAGGAAATTAATTCCATTCTGCATTCAGAGTTTCAAGAGATCATTTCAAAAGCCCCTTTCCTCCCAAAATAATGTTTTAAGATACTTACCAAGTCTTTCTCCTTCAGAGTTTTGACTAACTGATCCATTTTATATTGATCCTTATTTGAGATTTCGACTTCATACAGACTGAAGTAAATACCCTGAAAGCAGACTGAGGACACAAACAGAAAGAGTTTGATGTTGAAACAGTGCCTTGTGCATGAACCCTGACCAAATAAGTGCTCCTGGAGCATGAAGGTGGATTTGCAGCTGGTGGAAGCACTGGGTTTTACAAAGAAGTTCTCAATATTTCCAAAGCTGGTCTATTCCTGTGGCTGTGAGTGTCCTCTTCAACCCTTGGTTCATGGGAGATGGTTCCTATCTTATCTTTGCAGCTGACAAAAGGAACTTAACCAATGCTGTGTGTTTCACCAGAGACTTCTGGAAGGCTCAGATCTCATCCTAACTTGCCACCTTCTCCCCTGCTATGGACAATCCTTATTCCATACTCTGATCCCCAATGGAATTTAACAAAAGCAACATCTCAGACCCACCCTACCCCTCTGAATTTTTCGTGTTCATGTATTTCCTCTCTTACACCAGCCAGTCTTAAGCCTATGGCTCCAAGGCACTGTCATCAAATGTTGCTGTGACCTCCACCCACTTCTGTCTCCTCCCCTGAACCAACACAACCCTGTGTCCATCTGTACTGGAAGATGAATGCTAAGGAGGCTCTGCAGAGGACTCTGACCAGGCTGGATCGATGGGCTGAGGCCAATGGGATGAGGTTCAACAAGGCCAAGTGCTGCATTTGGATCACAACAAGTGCAGGAACCTTCCAGGCCTGGGGCAGAGGGGCTGGAAATTGCCCAGTGGAAAAGGACCTGGGGGTGTTGGTTGACAGGCTGAAGATGAGCCAGGATGTGCCCAGGTGGCCAAGACCAGCAGCAGCCTGGCTTGGATCAGCAATAGTGTGGCCAGCAGGAGCAGGGCAGGAATCCTGGGTTCAGCTTTAGGCCTCTCACTCCAAGGACATCAAGGTGCCGGAGCTTGTTCAGAGAAGGGCAACAAACCTGGTAAAAGGTCTGGAGAACAAGGAAAAGGGTCTGGACAACTTTTGAGGAGTGGCTGAGGGAACTGGGATTGTTCAGCCTGGAGAATAGGAGGCTGAGGGGAGACCTTCTGGCTCTCTAGAGCTCCCTGAAAAGAGGTTGGAGAGAGGTGGGGGAGGATTAGGTTGGACATGAGGAACAGTTTCTTCCCCAAAAGGATTGTCAAGCCCTGGAACAGGCTGTCCAGGGAAGCAGTGGAACATCAACCCTGGAGGCACCTAAAAGCTATGTAGATGTGGTGCTGAGGGACATGGCTTAGCTGTCAGTGTGAAATGCCATGTATAGCGATGCAATAGTAGTGTTTCTGGAGTAGATCATGGTAACACCAGCTGGAGAGTGTCTCTGTACTCTACTGAGTATCAGGTGACCCACCTGGTGGATGTGGGAAAGGCTACCTGGGCTTCAGAAAGGCCTTTGACACCATCCCCCACAGCAAACTCCTGGCCAAGCTGTCAGCCTGTGGCTTGGACAGCAGCACTCTGTGCTGGGTTAGGAACTGGCTGGAGGGCCGAGCCCAGAGAGTGGTGGTGAATGGTGCCACATCCAGCTGGCAGCCAGTCACTAGTGGTGTTCCCCAGGGATCAGTGCTGGGCCCCATCCTCTTTATTATCTTCACTGATGATTTGGATGAGGGGATTGAGTCCATCATCAGTAAGTTTGCAGACATCAATCTGGGGGCAGGTGTTGACTGGTGCGATGGTTTAGTAGCCATGAGGTCTTGGGTGACAGGTTGGACTTGATGTTCTTTGAGGTCTTTTCCAACCTTATTGATTCTGTGATTCTGTGTGGTGACCTGGCAGTGCTGGCTTAATGGTTGGACTCAAAGATCTTAAAGGTGTTTTCCAACCTGAAGAATTCTATGATTCCATGATACTGTGTCAGCCAGCCCTGACCTGGCGATACACAGATTGGAGGCTGCAATCCACACTTATTTTGGTGCCAGATGACATGGAAACGCAACTGGAGCTTCTGCAAATCACATCCAGAGCTGTCCATGTGCAACCTCTAGTACTGGGGCTGAGACTTTCAGAGTCATCCAAACTCCAACCCCAAAATCAATCAGCAGCATGAATCCCAAAGCATAATTAGACACAGGTCCCCTCCGTGGACCTCTGATCCCCCTGCAGCAACTCCTATGGCACAGCCCAAGTGTGTGTTACTCATCACACTCACCTTCATTCTCAGTGTAATTTTTTTTCCCAAATGCAGCTGCTGGTAGCTTTTTCTTCAAGTCAGACAAACCCATTACATAGTGGATGTCCAGGCTGGGAGGCCTGTGTGGATGAAGTAGCAGATGGTGAGATCACAAGCATAAAAGAATCTGAGGACTAAGCACAGGGAAGAGTTCTGGTCACCATGTCACTACGAATCTAGAGAAAAGTAGCTCTGGAGAAGGGTGAAAGCCTGTTCCAGTGCTGTCACCCTCACGGGAATTAAGTTTTCCCTCATGTCCAGATGGAACTTCTTGTGTTTCAGTCTGTGCCTGATGCCCCTTGTCCTGTCATTGGCCACCACTGAAAAGAGTCTGGCCCTATCCTCTTTCACCCACCCTTTAGCTCTTGCTGAGTACTGATCAGCTCCCCACTCAGGCTGCTTTTCTCCAGGCTGAACAGCCCCAGGTCTCTCAGCCTTTCCTCCTCATGGAGATGCTCCAAACTCCCCAGCATCTTTGTAGCCTTTGTTGGACTCTCTCCAGTAGTTCCCTGACTCTCTTGAACTAGGCATCGCAGAACTAGACCCAGGACTTAAAATTTGACCTCACTATATCAGAGTAGAGGGGGAGAAGGATCTCCTTCGCCCTGCCGGCCACATTCTTCTTCATGCACTGCAGGAAACCATTGGCCTTCTTGTCCACAAAAAACACATTGCTGGCACATGGTGAATTTGTTGTCCACCAGCACTCTAAGGTCCTCCTCTGAAGAGCTGCTTTCCAGCAGGTCAGCCCCTCATCTGTCCTGGTGCAGGGTTTGTTCCTCCCCAGGTACAGGACTCTACACTTTCCCTTGCTGAACATCATGGGGTTCCCCTCCACCCAACTCTCCAGCCTGTCCAGGTCTCACTGAACACCAGCACAGCCTGATGGGCTGTCAGCCACTCCTTCCAGTTTGGAATCATCAGAAAACTGGCTGAGGGTCCACTCTGTCCTTCCATCCAGATCATTGATGAAGATGTTGACCAAAAGTGGACCCACAGTCCTGATGTCTTGGGAACAGTGTGAGCTAGGACACAGGATTCCATCTAGAATCTGTGCCTCTCTGGACCACAGACACCTGAAAGTGGAATGCTTCACACCCCACAAATTGTGTGGGAAAAGCAGAAGGGTGACTTACAGCTGAGCTGGAATGGTGGAGCTGTATGGTGTCCTCAGGGCAATGTTGCACAAAATCTGACCCTGGATGGAGAGCTGTCCCCTCCACGGACAGTACAACACTGCAGGGAAAAGGGAGAACAGCTCAGAGAAAGCAGGAGAGGAGAGGGGGGACAAAAACCTACATCAACCACCGGCTGCTCCTACCTTTGTGATTAGGCTCAGGGCTAGAGAATGGGAAGAAAAAGACAAAAATTTAGTAATGGATAAAGGAAAAACAGTCCCCAAAAGTGACAGGGTATTCTGGAATGCCAGCAAGCTGCTTACAGGTTCTCTACAGCTGAGATGGACATTTCCTTGGGCTCCCTGTACTGGCAAGTGATGACTATGTAGGGGCAGATCTGCCTGGGCCGCTCAGCTGTGCTGCCATTAGACACCTCATACACATAGTACTGGGGAGAGAAGGGGCACACAGATGAGAAAAAATGAGGTGAGGAAGGAATGAGGCACTTGGGGCAGCATCGTGCTCCCTCACAGCCCTGTCACAAATCATACCTGGCTCTGAGCGAAGGCCTGGCCATGGCTGGTCTCTGAGGGTAGGCTGTTTCTGCTCACGGAGACATGGCAGTCGTAGCCAGGAGATGGGCAGGTGTAGCTGGTTGTGTGATTCTCAGATACCACCTTCACCTTCCCCTGGGACAGAAAATTGACCAAAAAGAAGAAGGAAAAAAAATAAATAATTATTCAAGGTCATCTAGTCCAGCCACCCTGCAGTCAGCAGTGACATCTTCAACTACAGCAGGTTGCTTAGAGCCCCAGACAACCTAACCTAGAATGGTTCCAGAGATGGGGCATCTATCATTTCTCTGGGCAACCTGGGACAGGGTCTCATCACCCTCAGTGCCAAACACATCCTCCTTCTATCCAGTCTAAGCCTCCATCTTTTAGTTTCAAATCATCTCCCCCTTGTCCTGTCACAACGGGCCCTGCTGCAAAGTCTGTCCCCAGCCTTCTTTCTCAGCCCCTTTAAGTCCTGAAAGGCCACCAGAAGGTCTCCCTGGAGCCTTCCCCTGTCCGGGCTGAACACCCCCAACTCTCTCAGCCTGGCCACACAGCAGAGGGCTTCCAGTCATCCCATCATTGCTGTGGCCTCCTCTGGTCATGCTTCAATAGGTCCTTGTGAATGACATGAATACACAATCATTTGCAGGAGCTTGTTTTATAAGACCTTTGAATCCTCATTTTCCCCTAGGACAATGCTGGTGACAGCCTCACACTCCCAACCACTGGTAGAGGGCTGGTTTGTGTCCTTCCAGACTTGAGGGCCTGACTGCAACTAACTGAAGGGAGGATGGAGTGAGGATGGTGCCAGCCTCTTCTTGATTGCAAGTGCGGAAGGAACTAGAAGGAACAGTTTCAGGCTGCACTAGGGAAGGTTCAGGCTGGATATTAGGAATTATTTCTTCACTGAAAGGGTTCTCAAACACTGGAATAGCGTGTCCAAGGCAGTGGTGGGGTCACCATCCCTGGAGGTGTTCAGGCAGCATGTGGGCAAACCCCTAAAACACAAGAGAATCATGGAATGGTTTGAATTGGAAGGGACCTTAAAGATCATCTAGTTCCCCTGCCATGAGCAGGGACACCTTCCACTAGACCAGGTTGCTCAATGCCCTGTCCAGCCTGGCCTCGAACAGGTCCAGGGAGTGAGCATCCAGGGAACAAGGTGACTGTGAGGAATTTCTGATCTCCACAGTGGAATATGGAAGATCCCCTGCAGCATCTCCTGCCCTACAGGCCAAAAGTCAAGCCTAGATGGATCTCTTGCTTTGCAGAACATTCCAAAGGCAGGAACAGGCTTTCCAGGGAGATGGCTGAATCTCCATGCCTGGAGGTGTTTAAAAGATGTGGTGCCAAGGGACATGGTTTAGCACTAGGCATGGTAGAGTTAGAGAATGGTTGGAATTGATCTTAAAGGTCTTTTCCAACCAAAATGATTCTCTGATTCTAGCCTGACACATCCCATGATCAAAAATCCCAACAAACTCTCAACACCCCACAGCTACATCTCCTTCCAAACTGCTGGCACTGAAGAATGGCTTCTGAACCCCATTCCACATAAAAAGAGACTTGTTCTTTACCTTAATTAGCTTGCAGATGACAATATAGCCTGATTTGCCATGGTGCCAGGGTCTGGGATGAAGACAATCTGCATACTTGGAAATATAAACCCCTGTGAAAACAAAGCAAGACAAGATAATGTGAATCATCTGTGAAGCAAAGCTGGTTGCCAAAAAACAATCCCTGTAAAGAGGATCCTCTTTGTGGAAATGAGGGTCCCTGCAGAGCAAAAGGAGCCATAAAAAAGGGTGAAACTCCTATTTCAGTTCCTTTTTTCCTTTTGGTCTGCTGCTATGGAACAACATCTTAGGTTCTGGGAAAGTTAATGTTGATTTTGCCCATGTTACATGAAAATACACCTAATGGGGACTTGTCTCTTAAAGAAAGATCTGGTGAAGGGTTTCTAGGTCACACCTCAACTGGGGCAGGTATTTGGCTCACTTTGGAGTCACATAAAGGCAATGGGGAGGTTGTGGATGTCCCCTCCCTGGAGGTGTTCAAGAGCAGGCTGTACAAGGCCTTGAGCAACCTGGTCCTATTGGGAGGTATCTCTGCCCATTGTGGGGGGCTTGGAAATAGATGATCTTTAAAGTCCCTTCCAATCCAAACCATTCTGTGATTCCATGGTATATTTATATGTGAGGGGCACACACTGGAATGGTATGGTACATACCCTCCCAGGCCACTTTTTTGGCTCCCTATGGTCCTTCAGCATCCCAAATGCCAATGTGAACCTTCTACCCTGTGACAAGACCTATTCTGGCATGGTTTACCCATAATATCCATCTCAGTCTAGACAGACCCTCAGAAAAATAACCAGCTCTTGCTTGATTTTGCATTCACTGCCATTGACTGTTCTAAGTCTTGGACTTGCAGGAGGAGCACTGGGAGATGTTTGGATTTCTTTGAGTAGCATGTCCTGCAGTGCCCATCTTGAGGCCCCAGACTTCTGGGCAAAGAGTAAGCATGGATTGCAAAGGCCTCCAACACATCACAATCTGCTCTGGTTATTAACAGGACTGTTGGCAAAAGCTCAGCAAACAGAACTCCGGTGGGGAAGCTGCCAAAAAGCCACTTGGGTGACAGAGGTTGCTATTAACAAGGGAGAAAAAGCCTGAAATGGAGAGGGGAAGAAACAACAACATTCCCTGGGGAAGAGCCCATCCTCAGCTGGTTGAGGGAGACAAAGCAAAACACTGCTGCTTGAAACAGATTCAGTCTCTCATGTAAGAAACATGGAATTTCCATGGATCTCTGCAGTAAGTAGAGTAAGTAGTAAGGCAGCACCAGGAGTTTCTTGGGGCTTTTGCTTCAGGTTTTAAAGGAGCTGATAACCCCAGAGGGGTCTCCTGGTCCTCTGAATGGAAATCTCACCTTTTGCTGGGTCACCAAGCGTGGAAATAGAGCTGCTGTTCACACGCAGGCCTGTCTGACACACCTCTTTTGCCTTCAAAGGAAGAGAAAGTCTCTTTTACCACCTTTTTTTTTCCCAAAGACAAAGGGGCACAACCACCCAAAACTAAAGCACAGCAGTTGGTAAAAGAACTTGCAACAAGAACATAAGTGGTGCAAGGCAACTACAAATCATTAAAGTACCAAACATCCCAGAGTATAAAGAAAACACAATATCCCCAGGAAGAACCAACAGGCTGGACATTTTCTTGTTTGAGATACTAACTGCTTGTGTTTATCAGGTGTTGTTACAAAAATCTCCATGTAAGGAGAAGCTGAGAGAAATCTGGAACAAATCCAGCATCTCCAGAAACCTCTGCAAGCACAAGGTTGGACTTTGCACTTTCTTTATCTGCAAGGAAAATTCATGGAGAAATAAATGCAACAGAGCTGGCATGAAGGCAGAGGATATTTGCTGCTCTGTGCTCACTCCTCCACAGGCATAATGACTATCTTGGGAGCATATTAGCAGCTTTCATTTAATTTATGGCCAAATCAGATTCATCACAGTGTGCAAAGTCCAAAAATATATTGACCAGGGAGTTACAACAAGAGGAGCTTGAACTCATTTTGTGGGTGAGAAATAAAAGCAAACCAGTCAAATTGTGGATGCCTGATCCACCATCAGGCAGAGCTGTAATTCAGAGAGATCTGGACAGGCTGGAGAGTTGGGCAGAGGGGAACCTTATGAAGTGCAACAAGATCAAGTGTAGGGTTCTGCACCCAAGGAGAAATAACTCCATGCAGCAGTACAGGTAAGGGGCTGACCTGCTGGGAAGCAGCTGTGGGGAGAAGGACTCAGGAGTGCTGATGGACAACAAGCTGCCCATGAGCCAGTCACGTGTTTTTGTGGCTGAGAAGGCCAAGGGTGTCCGGGGGGGCATGGAGAAGGGTGAGGCCAGCAGGTCAAGGGAGGTTCTCCTCCCTCTCTACTCTGACAGAGTGAGGCCACATCCAAAGTCCTGTGTCTAGCTCTGGGCTCCCGAGTTCAAGACAGTCCTAAGATGCTGAGGGAACTGATGCACCTCTCTTATGAGAAGAGAGCTGGGGCTGTTGAGCCTGGATAAGAGACGACTGAGAGGGTGGTTTAGACTGGACATGAGGAATGATTTCTTCGTCAGAAGGGTTGTCAAACCTTGGACAAGGCAGCCCAGGGCAGTGGTGGAGCCCCCATCCCTGGAGGGCTTTCAAAGCTGTGGACATTGTTTAGTGGTGACCTGGCAGTGCTGAGTAATGGTTGGACTCAATGATCTTAGAGGTTTCTTCCAATCAGAAGGATTCTATGATCCTATGATGCTGTTCAGACTCTCCTGCTGTTTTGTCCATGCAATCTTAAAGACCTCTTCCAATCCAAATGATTCTGTGACTTCACATGGCATCATTAAATCACACTAAAAATGAATTCCCACTGGATTCCCTGAGCATCCTTGTGTAGACAAACTCTTCTCACAAAACCAAAAGCATCCCTGTGGAAAATGGGCAGGAATACCCTTCCCAAGAGCTGTGCCAGGTTCACTCTCCACCCCAAACCACCTGACAAACTCCTGTCTTATGTCACAAAGGTGCTCTTCTAAGCATACATAAAAGGTTGCATCTGCTTGTACTTGGCCATAAATCCACTGGGACAAAGGGGAAGTCCTTCTATGTGCCTGCTTGCAGAAGGCAAAGGAGGCAGACAAATCTCAGACAGCAACTGACTGGAAAGATGCAAACAGAGGTCCCTCACTAAAAACCCCCAGGAGCTGTTTCAGAACTTGTTCTGGATTATTGATATGATAACAATTGCACTAGCAACCATGGTACAGAGCCAGGACACTTCAGTCAACAGATTTGCTGGGCTTTGGTGGGACAGAGCACACATGAAGGCACTTGGCATCAAATTTTCAAGCTGAATAAAATTTTCAGGTTACCTCATCTTCATTATCAAACAGGAGAAATGCAAAGGTCTCCTCCAGCTCTTCCTGGCTGTACCCAGCGGCTTCCTTTGCTTGGGCAAAAGCTTTGAGCTGCAGAAGAGACACAACCCATTTGTTCTGGTTACTTCATGCCAGAGCCAAGTGATGTGTGAGAACACCGTGTTCCAGGTACCTCCATGGTGGTCAGTATGGAGAACATAGCACCAACCATGTGCTATGAGGTTTCTCATGCCTTGGAGGACAGAAGATTTTACATGGCACTGATGAGGCCATACCTGAAATACTGGCTTCAGTTTTGGGCCCATCCTACAAGAAGGACATTGAGGTGCTGGAGCAGGTCCAGAGAAGGGCAACCAAGCTGGTGAAGGGTCTAGAGCACAAGTCTGGTGAGGAGCACCTGTGGGAACTGGGGTTGTTCTGCCTGGAGAAAAGGAGGCTGAGGGGAGACCTTCCCTGAACGGAAGCTGGAGCCAGGTGGTGGTTGCTCTCTTGTCCCAAGCAGCAAGTGATGGGACAACATGAAATGGCCTCCAATTGTGCCCCGGGGAAATTTAGGTTGGACAACCCTTGAGGGTTGTCGGCCTGTAACTGGCTGGCCAGGGTGGAGTCCCCATCCCTGGAGGGGTTTCAAAGCTGTGTAGATGTGGTGCTGAGGGCCATGGTTTAGTGGTGAGCTGGCAGTGCTGGATTAACAGTTGGACTCAATGATATTACAAGTCTTTTCCAACCAAAATGATTCCATGATTCTCTGTTCTCAGTGCAGACAGGAAGAACATCATGGGAGCAAAGAGAGCTGGGTCAAAGTTTGTGATATTTTGGGATTTTAAAGAAGCTGTATGGGATTTTTAAAACCAGGTTGGAAGACAAGGAAACAACCATCTAATTTCTGCTTCCACTTATTTTGGCTTTAGAACTCACAGGCTAATCAGCAAATGACTCAATACCTGCTTTCCCAGGTTTTTATCCAGCTCCACAGTGACTATTCCAGATTTAGGCAGCCACAACGTCTAAGCAGACTGCTTGTCCCTGTGTCCCCAAGGAGACAGGTTGTCTTCCATGCCAGTAACAGCAGGAGTGTAAGGATGAAGCCATTTTACATGCGGTTTTGTACAGGTCCCAGACAGATGGAGGAAGGGGAAACTGGGAGTTAAAACTTGTGCTTGCACAAGTGTGAAAGCAGATAAATACCACAGGGAAATCAGCCTGGTACAGTGCAGTAGAAGTGCAGTAACCTTAAAGCTCTCCTGCTAGGACGCAAACCAAGTTTTCAACACGCCCCCAAGGCTTCCTCCAGGAACTGCTGCTGAATGTTTGGCCACATTGGCTGAAAGGACCTTTTGTTCCTGGTGAGATTGGAAGTGGGGGGGGAAAAAGCAAAGAGAAGGCTCCCTTCAGTCAGGAACTGCACACAGGGCTCTAAGAGGCAGGGTGATCAGTAACAAGCTGCAAAGGCAAGACAGAGCTGCCATTAAATCGGCATTTAGGGGCCTCTGCAGCTCCTTTCCCAAGCTGCCAGCAGCACCCTGCTTCTCCACCAGCCTTACCTCACTCAGGAAAACATCATTTTCTACCAGAGTTGCTTGGCTGTACTGAAAACTGTCCTGAGATGTAGAGTCCAAGTAGGAGCTCTGCAGCACCGAAACCGCTGTCTGCAAAAGGGAACTCGACTCTTCTGACTCTGGAGGAAAACCTGGCAGAAGAAATCAAAAACCAGGTGTAAACGTTAACTCTGGGTAACCCAAGATGGGCACAGGGCCTCGACAGAGATCTCCAGCTGTGGCAGCTGAGATCTCCAAGCAGAATGGCACAATTGCGTGGTTGGAAAGTCCTTGAGATCATCAAGTTTAGCCATAACCCAACACCTCCCTGCATAGAACTGTTAGACCATGTCCCTAGGATCTTCATACAAATGTCTTTTAAACACCTCCAGGGTTGGTGACCCCACCACTTCCCTGGGCAGCCTGTACCAGTGCCTGATGACCCTTTTGGTGAAGAGATGTTTCCTAATATCCAAACTAAACTTCCCCTGGCACAGCCTGGGGCCACTTGCTCTCATGCTATCACTTGCTACCTGGGAGAAGAGGCTGATTCCCACCTCACTCTAACCTCCTTTCAAGGAGTTGTAGAGAGCAATAAGGTCTCCCCTCAGGCTCCTTTTCTCCAGGCTCTCCTCTTCTCCCAGCCCCCTCAGCCTCTCCTCATAGGTCTTGTGTTCAAGACCTCTCACCAGCCTTGCTGCCCTTCTCTAGACATTCTCCAGCACCCGCAGCACTTCTGCTCCAGCATGGAGCAGATCACTTTGTGGCTCCCATCAGAAGCAGCTGCAGCTCCTCTCCAACCAAGCATGTCTGCACGTGGGAAAACCTCCATTTCTTGGAGTTACCTGTTATTCTACAAAGATCTTCAGATCTTGAGTGGATGTGGTTTTCAAGACCATGAAAGCAAGCCTTCCTTCAACACCTCAATGACCAGAGCTTTCTCAATGCCCAAATTATTTCAGTATTTCCAAAGGAAAGCATCCCAATAAAACACTTCCCAACAGCATCCCACCAAGAAGAGGACCCAAAGCTGTTGGCAAATTAAATATGGACACAGAAACAAAGCAAAGCCCTGAAGCATTGTGCTCTTGCAACTGCTAAAATCCAAATACAAACTAAACCCAGAAATACAGGAAATCCTGGGCTTGGTTATTTTAAAACCCTTACTGCTGGTGGTGATTCATGAGCTATGAGATTTAAAATCTCAAGCTGAGTTTGCAACATAGAGACATTGAAAAGGTTTATTTCTTCTGACTCATAAACTTACAGCCATCTACAAGCAATAAACACAGAACTGCTGAACTTCCCTCCAACAGGTTTTAGATGCTAGTCACTCTAATAAAAGCCTCATCCAAAAGATCAAGGACAAATAGTTCACCAGAAGGTCCCAGAAGGACCTCTGGAGATCATCTAGTCTGATAAAGTAGGGTCACCCACAGCAGGTTGCCCAGGAACACAATGTCCAGGTGGATTTGGAATCTCTCTAGAGAAGGAGACTCTGAGTCCCACTGAGAAGAGTCAGGCCCTACTCTCTTGCCTCCCACTACTCAACAGCCCTCTCAGCCTTTCCTCCTCACAGAGATGCTCCAGGCCCCTCAGCATCTCTGGTGCCTCCACTAGCCTCTTTCCAGTAGTTTCTTGTCTCTCTTGAATTGCAGAGCCCTGAACTGGACACAGTACTCCAGATAAGTTATGATTTCGATCCGTAAGAGGTCCACATTCCTTTGGTGATGAGCAATATCTCACCTGTTGTCAGCCTGCAACCTACTTGGGGTTTTGACTCTTATTTTTAAAGGGTAAGTTTTAATCACTTTTTCCTTCTGCTCCCCTCAATTAAAAAGAAGAAAAGACATGTAGAGGACAGATGGGAATGGAAATGGGGAGGACAGGAAAGAGTCTAAAAAGAACCTCTCTGGGCAGCCTGATCCACCCTCTGGGTGTGCTCCATCTCTTGGAGTGAGTGGTCCAAAGCTGAACATAGTATTTGAGGTGTGGTCTCACCAGTGCCCAGTACAGAGGGAACGATCCCTGCCTTAGTCCTGCTGGTCACACTATTGCTGATCCAAGCCAGGATGCTGGTGACCTTTTTAACCACCTGGGTAAACCTCAGCCCACTCTCCCCCACACTTGAAGCATTTATGTGACCCAAGTACAGGACTCAGCACTTGGACTCGTTGAACCTTATCCCATTGGCCTCAGCCCATCAATCCCTCTGTAGAGCCTCCTGACTCTCCACTAGATCAACACTCCCACCTAACTTGGAGTCTGCAAACTGACTGAGGGTTCCCTGATCCCCTAGCCCAGATCACCACAAAGATATCAGTCACACCGAGTATCTGAGAGAGTGAGTTGACAAAGAGAGATTATGGGGTCAAAAACCTCTCTGGGTGCAGAACAGACATTGAGGGTGTGGGATGTTAAATCAGCAAAAGCTCTGGCTATTCAGCATCCTTCAGGGGTAAAAATTAAAGGCTTATTTAAAAAAAAAGCCTGGGAAGCTGTTGGAAATACAGCAGCCATTTTGCAGGCGATGTTGCAGCAGATCTTCGCTCTTCTCTGTAATTCAGCTGCAGAGTAAAAATGAAAGTCCAAAAGGGGAAAAAAAAAAACAAGATGCTGAAGTAATTCACAAAAAAACGTGAGATGAAACAACCACAGGGCATGTTGCTGAGTCCACCAACTCCCTGTCACTGTCCTCTCCCCCTCCAGATGAAAGAGGCTCCTTCAGCTCTGTTCCTACCCTAAGAAGAGCTGGCACTCCCATAAATACCCACAAAACCCCAACACATCCAGGTTTCATTTTTGGGAGCAGAAGGCACTTGACAGCCCCTGTGCAGGCTGTGAGGAAGCAAAACTGAAAGTGCCTGAGCCAGAAATAAAAGTGACTGAGCCAGAAGTAAAACTGAAAGTGTCTGTTCTCCCCTGAGCAGCATGGACTGCCACCACCACCACGCTGCTACCACCCAGGCAGCTTTCCAACCACTCTTCCTCCAAGTTTAAACCTCCAACCTAATACCAACCTAAGCCTCCTCTGGCACAGCTTGAGGCAGTTTCTTCCCAACTTCTCTGGCTATATTGAAGGCCACTTTCTCCTATCTCCATCCTGATTCTGCTGTTCTCACTCTTTAGTTTTACTTTCTAATCCTCTCTAGCACACAGTAATTATTAGGACAACTGCATGAACAACTGTCCCCTGTTACAAACCTCTATTCATCTGCAAACTCTGGTTCCTACAGCTGGCTAATGAAGCAGCCAAAAAGTTGACCTGGTCAATACAGAACTGTCTAGGTTGGAAAAAACTTTGAAGATCATCAAGCCCATAGTGACAAAGAAGGATTTCAGGGGAGGTTTAGATAGGATAATAGGAAAAACATCCTTACTGAAAGGGTGGTCAGGCATTGGAACAGGCTGCCCAGGGGGTGGTGGTCACTATTCCTGGAGGTGTTCAAGAAATGTGTGGCATTTTGGGGCATGGTTTAATGTCCATGGCAGAGTTGGGTTTATGGTTAGACTCAAACATCTTAGAGGTGTCTCCAGCTGAAACAATCCCCCTGCAGTCAGCAGGGACATCTGCAACTAGAGCAGGTTGCTCAAAGCCCCACACAGCCTGACCTGGAATGGGTACAGGCATTGTGCATGTGCCACCTCTTGGGGCAACTTGGGACAGTCTCACACCCTTAGTGTAAAAAATTTCTTCCTTCGCTCTAGTCTAAATTTCCATTTTTTAGTTTCAAACCATTACTCCCTGCCCTGTCACAACAGGCCCTGCTAAAATGTCTGTCCCCAGCCACCTTCTCAAGAATGGCTCCCTGAAGCCTTCTCTTCTCCAGGCTGAACAACCCCAACTCTCTCAGCCTGTCCCCACAGCAAAGGGCTTTATTCCTCTGATCACTGTTGTAGCCTCCTCTGGATGTTAAGCAAGCTTACTCTCTTCACTCTCCAGGAGTAAGTGGGCAAGGAGATGCAGGGGAGTCCTCACATGCTGATATCTGCTGTATTTGCAGGCTGACTACCCAAGGCAGACCCCAGAGACCACGCCATGCAGCGCAGCAGTTATCTCCACCTTGGAGCAGGTGTCCTATGCCCACAGGAACCAATCCAGGGCACGGTCAGCAAGGCACCAAAACAGCCTCTTGGGATTCCCTTGTGCTTTACTGAAAGCCTTTCAGTCTCAAAACACACCAAATGCATTGTTCCTGCTGCTCCTACCATAGTCAGCAACTTCTACAGCTTTGTTTCTTCCCAGCATCTCTCTCTTTCACTTTCTTGCCATTTTTCATAGAATCACAGAATCATTTTGGTTGAAAGAGACCTTTAAGGTCATAGAATGGTAGGGGCTGGAAGTGAACGACAGAAATCATCCAGTCCAACACCCCTGCCAAAGCAGGATCACCTAGGGCAGATCACACAGGAAGGCATCCCAGAGGGGTTTTGAAAATCCTTACAGAAGGAGACTCCACAACCTCTCTGGGCAGCCTGCTCCAGGGCTCCAGCACCCTTACAGTAAAGTTTCCCCTTGTGTTGAGGTGGAACTTCCTGTGTTCCTGTTTGTATTCAGTGTCCCCTATCCTATCACAGGACACCACTGAAAAGAGACTAGCACCTTCTTCTTGACATCCACGCTTCAGATGTTTATAAACATTAACAGGATCTCCCCTCAGGCTTCTCTTTTCCAGTCCCAAGTCTCTTCATCATCAGAGACATGTTCCAGCCCCTTCATCATCCTCATAGCCTCCACTGGACATTCTCCAGTATATCTCTGGCCCTCTTGAACTGGAGAGCCCAGAACTGGACACAGGACTCCAGATATGATCTCAATATGTCACAGTATAAGGGGAGAAGAACCTCTCTTGACCTGCTGGCCCTACTCTTTTTCATGTACCCCAGGACACTATTGGCCTTCTTAGCCATGAGGGCACATTGCTGGTTCGTGAGCAGCTTGTTATCCACCAGCACTCCCAAGTCATTCTCCATGGAGCTGCTTTTCAGCATCCCAACCCCTCACCTGTACTGGTGAAGGGGCAGGACTCTACACTTGCCCTGGCTGAGCTTGATGAGCTTCCCCTTCACAAAGCTCTCCAGCTCTGAAATCTGTCATTCAGCCAATTCTGAATCTACCTCACTGTCCACTCATCTGACCCACACTTCCTAACCTTCCTTATGAGAATGTCATAGGAGACAGCATCAAAAGCCTTGATGAAGTTGAGGTAGACAACATCCACTGCTCTCCCATCATCTCCCCGCACCATCACAGAATGCTATCAGATTAGTCAGGAATCGCTTCTCAATCTCTTGGTTTGCTGTATTTAAAACACTCTTCTATAGGGAGACAAGGAGATTGTTGCTAAGCTGAAAAATTCCAGTACTGGATTGTATTTTACATTTCCTGTGGGATCAGGCAGCCCAGGAATGCAGCTATCTGGGCTGCAGGAGCTTTTGTCATGCTTTATATCTCAACATCAGAGGCTGTCAGTATTGATTGAGATCACAGCTACAGCTTCAGGTAGCCCACAGCTGCCTGATAGGGAGTCACAGAGATGATGGAGCTTCTCCCCTGGCTATGGCAAATGGATACAGGGGGGCAATACCTCAAGTTGCACCTTGGGAGGCTCAGACTCGATGAGAGGAAGAATTTTTTTCCCTTGAGGGTGATGCTGCCTTAGAATCATAGAATCATTTATACTGGAATAGACCTTTAAGATCATCAGGTCCAACCACCCCCTAACTCTACCAAGGCTGGTGCTAAACCATGTCCCTCAGAACCACATCTTTGCAGTTTTTATATACCTCCAGTGATGGGGATTCAACTGCCTCCCTGGGGAGCCTGTTACAGTGCTTGACAACCCTTTCAGTAAAGAATTTTTTTCTAGTATCCAAACTAAACATCCTCTGGTGCAGCTTGAGGACGTTTCTTCTCTTCCTGTCACTGGTTACTAGGGAGAAGAGACCAACACCTGCCTCGTTCCAATCTCCTTTCAGGGAGTCGGAGAGTGAGAAGGTCTCCCCTCAGCCTCCTTTGCTCCTGGCTGAACAATCACAGTTCCCTCAGCTGCTCTTCAGAAGACTTGTTCTCCAGACCCTGGGAAGGTCTTAAGACAGGTCACAAAGATGTGAAGGTCCCCATCCTTAGCTAGGCAGAGCCCCACTCTGATGGTGGTTGAAAATTCTACTCAGAGCAGTCATTGCACACGAGAGAAACCTTCCAAGTAAGATGTCTTGGATTTCATGACCTCCCTATTCCTTCCAGCCACTTACATAACTGAGGATGTGGTTTGTACAGCTTTTTCCTCCTTAATTCATTGCTTAGGCAAGTGCTGCTGCTTTGATGCTCTTCAAAGCCCCATTCTTCCTCAGCTCCCCTCTTCCATCATCTTATACAGAGTTGCAAATTGTGGCTTCCCTTAGCTGCAGGTCTCTGCATTGACTCTGCCCAAATCTTGCACCAATGTGGGTATTTTAGCACTTGGATAACTGAAGACAACCCTTTCCCAGCAAAACCAACCAGCCAAGTGATTCTCCATGCCAGTGCAGCTGCCTGATGGCCTCAGACAGCCTGACTTCATGTGTTCTAACCTTGTGTGAGAGCTGCAGACTCGTGCACAGCAAACTAAAACCCACTGATGACAAGTTCGCCTTCACCAGGTTACATTTTGAGGATCCCTTTACATGCCCACAGATGCTGTGTTGAAACCCAGCCAACCACAACAGGAGCAACACTCAGCCCTCCCAAGAAACATCAGCCTGTTGCTACGTGAGCTGGAGTTGATTGGCTGCCTCCCAGAACCCTAAAAGTAAATGGTGGGGATGTCCCTAATCTAAAGCCCACGAGCCATCAAGGTGACTGCACAAGTTCCGTGATGTTCAAGATCTCCTGACACACAGGCAGCCTTGTGAGTGCAACAGCTAGAGGTTAGAAACAACCTCCCCAAGGAAGGTTTCCTCATTTGGGAGCAGAAAAAGCAAAACAACTTGTTTGCAGCTGAAGAAAGTAGTCACACAGTTCCCCTGCCTGAAGTCCTGCAGCTGCATTCCTGCAAACCACTGGTTACTGACTCCTTTGGCCTTTGTGCAAGCCCCAAACCCTCCCAGACAGGCATATATCCTTCCCCAGGCACGGTTTGTGATGTTACTTTTGCTCTGGCTACACATGTTCTTCCAGCAGTGACTTTCTTTCCCTTGGTCACTCCTTCTTCTTGATACAACAACTGAGCTCTAACCACAAACTCACTTGATCACTTTGACAGATGCCAGAATGACCAAAATATGTATTTCATGTAATAAAATCAGCCCAATTCCAGCAAAGCTGTAACTCCACACACATCTCAGTGCGTGGCTAGAATGACCTACACAAGCCCTTGCCCCTATTCTCCTCCTTTTCCCCTCCTGGCACAGTTGGTAATGAATAAAACCAGCAAACTACAGCAGAAAATAAAGCAAAAGAGGTCATCTTCAATCCAAATCAGTTCCACAATCTGGATTGCTGCACAGCTCCTTGAAGAGCTGTACCAATGCAGCTCAAAGCAGGGTGACAATAGATGCTGGGGGGCATCAGGGCTGAATACCTGGGGATAAGAAAGACTTAACGCTAGCTCTGCTAGCGCCCAAACCACCAGGATGAAGACAAACACTAAAAACAGACTAAACCAGTATGTGAAACTAGTTTCAGAGCCTGGTAATACAGTCTCTAGGTGAGTACTTACACTTCTATCAGAGCAGAAAGACAATTCTCTGACAAAATTGGTTTTCCATTGGAAAACATCAGTTTCTGTGAAGTCACACATTTTCCTGACAAAATACTATATCTATCAGATGAGTTCAAGTGCAGGCTAATCCCAAGCACCAGTATAGCCTGGGCAGTGACTGGCTTGAGAGCAGCCCTGAAGAAAGGGACTAGGGGGTGCCGGTGGATGAGAAGCCCAACACAGTAGTCATGAGGTCTTGGGTGACAGGTTGGATTGATGATCTTTGAGGTCTTTTCCAACCTCACCGATTCTATGAGCCACGAGTGTGCCCTTGCAGCCCTGAAAGCAAATCACATCCTGGGCTGCATCCAGAGAAGCATAGCCAGCAGATCGAGGGAGGTGATTCTTCCCCTTCACTCCACTCTGGTGAGAACCCACCTGGAATACTGTGTCCAGTTCTGGAGCCCCTATTACAAGAAGGATCTGGAGGTGCTGAAAGGTGTCCAGAGAAGGGCCATGAGGATGATCAGAGGGCTGGAGCACCTCTCCTATGAGTACAGACTGAAGGAGTTGGGACTGTTCAGTCTGGAGAAGTGAAGGCTCCGAGGAGACCTAATTGTGGCCTTCCAGTATCTTAATGAAGCCTACAAGAAAGCTGGTGAGGGACTTTTTAGGGTGTCAGGTAATGATAGGACTAGGGGGAATGGAACAAAAATAGAAATGGGTAGGTTCAGATTGAATGTTAGGAAGAAGTTCTTCACCATGAGGGTGGTGAGACACTGGCACAGGTTGCCCAGGGAGGTGGTGGAAGCCTCATCCCTGGAGGTTTTTAAGACCAGGCTGGATGTGCCTCCGAGCAGCCTGATCTAGTGTGAGGTGTCCCTGCCCATGGCAGGGGGGTTGGAACTGGATGATCCTTGAGGTCCCTTCCAACTCTAACAATTCTGTGGTTCTATGATTCTTTAAGGAGGACAGACCTACAGCTTGGCAAGCCCTGCTCCTAGCCAAGCTTCTGCGGGACTATTTGTTTGAGGAAAATCCGGCAGCAGACTTACGCAGTATCAGAACAGAAACAATTTGTTCCCCCACTATTTTAGGGCCCATTTCCAGACCTGCAGCTGCTCCAAAGGGGAAGTACCGAGGCCTTCCAGCCTTCAGCTGCCCAAGTCAGTTCCAGGAAGGGCGCAACAGGCAGCCAATCTGTTTGTATCTCCATATCTTGTTCCTGAAGGGCACTTGGATTGACCAAGAGGGGTCCCCAAGGACAGACTCACGGTGTGTGCAGCCAGAAAATAAAAAAGGACTGTGGCTCTCCCAGCTGAATGGGCCTTTGGGTCAGCTACTGGCGTAAGTGGGAGCTTGGAAAAGCCAACGTGTCCCCAGTGAGCCAGTTATAATTAAATTCAAAAGCTGCTTTCCAGGTGTTGAAGGCCTCGAGGTGCCCAGAGACTTGGGGCAGGCGTTCCAGCTCCGATGCAGGCACGGAGTGCTCCCCTTCACCCGGCGAGGCGCAGGGACACCCTCCCTCCCGCCCCCCAAGCTCTTCCCCACAGGGCCGGGCAGCCCCGGCTCCGGAGAAACCGAGGGGCAACGCCGGCACGGCCTCTCCTCCCTCGACGAGGGTGGGATGGAGCCTGCCTCCCTCCCCGTAGCTTCTTCCCCTCCCAACCCCAGATCCCGCTCACCCATGCCCGGCCCTCCGCTGTCCTCTTCCCGCTGCTGTCCCATGGCCGGGGCTCGCTCTGCGCCGTTTCCCGCCTCACCGGCCCCTCATGCCGCGCCGCCCGGCCCGGCCCTCGGCGCTGCTCCGCTCCCGGCGGGGCTCCCGGGAGGGCGCGGAGCTACCGGGCCGGCCGGGCCGGCGACTTCAGGCAATGCGGGGCTGCATATAGGGCGGGTACGCTGCCGGCCGCCGCCATCCGCCGGCCCCAGGAAGTGAAAGGGCGCCGGGGAGGGACGGCGCTGGCGGGCGGGGAGGCAGGGCCGGGACCGGAGCCGAAGCCGGGGGCGGGCGGTGGCAGCGAGGAAAAAAACAGAAAGTGAAAACTGAACCGGAAAGAGAGAGCGGGGCCGCGCCCGCGGCTTTCCTCTTCCCCCGGGTCACCGCCGCGCCGGCGCTGGCCCTCAGCCGCGCTTCCCGCGCTCCCCTCGGCGCCTCGCCCTGCGCCTCCCGTCCCAGCCGCCTCGCCTCCCCTTAGTCTTTTGCCTCACCCCTTGGTTTGGATCTTGCTTCAGGCCTTTCAACCGCCTATCTGATCACCTCCTCGGCACCCGTCTTCGGCTCTTTCCTCAGCCCCTCAGTCTTCACCACCTGCCTCGGGCTCCTTTCCTTAACTCAATCCTCCCCCCTCAAGCACCTTCCCTCAGCCTCTTGTTTTGGACCTTCCCTCAGTCCCCCTTCAGCCCCCTTCCCATATCACCTCAGCCCCTTGGCACCTGTCATCAGCTTTTTCCTCATCCCCCCAGTCTTCTCCCTGCGCTGGGTCCTGCCCTTCACCTCAGTCCTTCTCTCAGCCCCTCAGTGCCTTCGGGCACCATATTTTGGACCTTCCCTCAGCCTCTCAACCTGTTTCTTGCCTACCTCATCCCCACCATGCCTGTCTTCAGTGCTTCCCTTGGCCTCTTTCCTTGGTTTCTCTGTCTTCAGTCCCTCAACCCCTTCCCTTATCCCATCCCTCATCATGCACTGGCTCCCATCCCTCACCTCAGTCCTTCCCCCTAAGTGCCTTCCCTCAGCCCCTTGATTTGGACCTTCCATCTTCCCTCCTCAACCCATTCCTTCACCTCTTCCCTCGGGGCCTTCCCCCATCTTTCTTTAGCCCTTCTGCCCCCTTTTCTCCTCTCCTCACCCCTTCTGTGTGGATGCCAACCTTCATTCCTCAGCCCTGTCCCTGCTGCCCCTCTTGCCCCTCCAGGGGTGAAGTATCCTTGGTGTACCCTCATGAAGTGGCTCCAGGTCCCACTTCCTGACAGCAGCACCTCATCACCCAGTTTAAGTAGGATTTTCTCTGGAGTGTTAAATGTGCCTAGTCACAGAATCATATAATGCTAGGGGTTAGAAGGGACCTCTGGACATCATCTAGTCCAACCCCCCTGCTAATGCAGGATCACCTAGGGCAGGCCACACAGGAGCACATCCAGGCGGGTTTTGAAAGTCTCCAAAAAAGGAGACTCCACATCTGTGGGCAGTCAGTTCCAGTGCTCCATCACCCTCTCCATAAAGAAGTTTCTCCTCATGTTGAGGTGGAGCCTTCTGTGTTCAGCTTGTACCTGTTGTTTCTTGTCCTATCTCTGGGTACCACTGAAAAGAGACCACCACCTTCACCCTGAAAGTCACCCCTCAGACATTCTAGATGTAAATAAAATCCACTCTCAGCCTTCTCAAGATTAAACAGCCCCAGGTTTCTCAGTCTTTCTTCATAGAAGAGATGAGTTCAAGTCCCCAGTCATCCTTGTAGCTGTCCATTGGACTCTCTCCAGTAGATCCCTGTCTCTCTTGAATTGGAAAGCCCAAAACTGGGCACAGTAGTCCTGGTGTTTTCTCACCAGGGCAGAGGGGGAGGAAAACCTCCTTAGACCTGCTGGGCACAGTTCCCTTCATTTACTCTGGGTTTTGTTCCTCTCTTAAAAACATGGAAGTGTGTGGCCCAAAGGTGGATTTGCTTTAGGAGTGAAGCAGGTAAATGAATGTTTAAGCAGAAAAGTAAATAACAATCCATTTTTCCTCCACTGCCTGGAATTTGATTAGATCAGCCCAGCAGGGAACAGTTTGTCCCTTGAGTTAGTTACATGTAAACCACTAGATCAGGCTGCTCTAAGCCCCATCCAACCTGACCTTGAAGACTTTCAACAATGGGGCATCCACAACTTCTCTAGGCAACCTGTTCCAATGTCTCACCACCCTCAGAATAAAGTATTTCTTCCTTATGTCCAGTGTGGGATAACTGCCTAGCTTACTGTGGGACACAAAGGCAAATTAATTTAATAGCTTTGGGACCAAGGACCTTTACAGCCATCCGATGTTTGTGTAAAATGAAGATCCACCAAGCTGGTCTGCCAAAGAGCTACAGGAACAGGTCTTATGAAGATAAGATGGCCCTGCTTTGGCTAAAACTGATGAAGCAGGGTTAAAATGACAGAAACGCCCAACTTCAAAACAGATTTCGAGTGCCAGGGTGCCCTTTGCCTAGTTAACGTCAATTTTAATATTCAAGTTAACACCCCTCAGTATGCTAATGAGCCAAACTGAGTACCTGCTAAGCACACATGACTGTGTTACTCAACTCTCCTCCCAAATCATGCTAAATGTCACCTAGAAGGCAGGGACAGCCTGGGCTAGGGTATGAAACCGACAAGAGGGACGACTCTCGCTGTGCAGGGGCACCAGTACTAGCACCAGCAAGGGTGCAGCATGGCCACCACCATCAGCAGCTCTTCTCTGTTGCTCAAAAGTCCATCTCACTTCCCTGCTGAGTCACGGCTAAAGCTCTCCATGCATAGTCTGATCAGCTTGTTGGTGAAAACTCATGCTCTGCTTGGTCAAGTGACTCCTATAATCTGTCTCCTCCTTCCTAAACTACTTTCTCTGACTGGGAGCATATGCTCCAAACCCTTTTCATGTCATTCCACAGAACATAGAGTCTTTTTTGGTGGTTCCAAGTGGCCTCATCCAACCTTTGTGCTGACCCTATGTGCAATAGTAGGAGTGGATGGTAACTTTTAGGGCTGAGCAGCCTCTGGGGGACATCACAAATGCAGCAAATAGTCAATGTTGCAATAGATATTGGAGCAGGAACAGAGTGATCTGGGCTTGCCCAACTTCTTACTCAAGAGTCTGTGTGAACACAGTGTGCCAAATGAGAGGTCAATGGCTGTGCTGCATGAACATGTGGATGGCTGCACTGTGCAGTGAGCCTGGTGGGTGCTCAAAGAGGAGCCCACCCAAGACTTCAGGTAATTCAGAATGAGATCCATAGTGGCATGTCCACACAATGGCAAGCATCACAGACACATTGTGCTCACCCAGCTGAGCTAATAAATTTATGGAGAGGCTGATTCCTGGTCCTTGCTGGTGGTTGCAGAGCCTATTTGGGCTGATTCCTGGTCCTTGCTGGCAGCTGCAGAGCCCATTTGGGTGTCTCTGTACTCAGTGTCCCAGGTTCTGGTTGAGCTCTCTGACCTCATTTGGTGTATTTTCACATGCTGGGGCAAGATTGGCCAGCAAAGGAGAAAAAGGAGAAAGAACAATGAGAGGACAATGTGACAGCTCACTTATAAGTCACTTATTACTCAAAGCAAGGCTGCAGATCAGTAACAATCTGCTATGGCAGCAACCGAGAGTGCAAAGTGCTACTACTCAGTGAAAAAACAAGGACATGGGGAAGAAATTTTGGTGTCCTACAGTCAATAAGGTCACTGTCCATAGCAGTCCCATGCTCTGCCCATGCAGCAGCATATCTGCAGTTTTCCAGATCCACTGATTTTTCTTGCTCCTGCTGACAGATCAAAGACTGGAATTCCTGCTGGTGTTGCTGGCCCAAAATGCAGCTAGCCCAAGAGTAAGATAAAAGGATCTCCATGGTCAATGTATTCATCTATGATCTGATGAAGGGATGAGTGGACCCTCAGCCAGTTTGTTGAAGATACAAAACTAGGAAGAGTGGTGATACCCCAGTGAGACCTGGACAGGCTGGAGAGTTGGGTGGAGGGGAATCTCATGAAGCAAAAGGGCAAGTGTAGGGTCCTGCACCTGGGAAGCAATAACTCCCTACATCAGAACAGGTGAGGGGTTGACCTGCTGGGAAGCAGCTTTGCAGAGAAGGACCTGGGAGTGCTGGTAGACAAGCTTACCACAAGCCAGCAACATGCCTTCATGGCCAAGAAGGGCAATGGTCTCCAGGGGAGCATGAAGAACAGTGTGATCAGCATGTTCAGGGAGGTTTTTCCGCCTCCTCTACTCTGCCCTGGTAAAGCCAAATCTGAAGCACTGAGTCCAGCTCTGGGCTTCCCAGTACAACAGAGACAGGGAACTACTGGAAACAGTCCTCAGTGGAAGCTAGGAAGATGCTGAGGGGCCTGAAGCATCTCTGTGAGGAGAAAAGACTGAGAGCCCTGGGGCTGTTGAGCCTGGAGAAGAGCAGCCTGAGAGGGGATGTGCTCATTGAGCTCAGCAAGAGCTCAAGGGTGGGTGACAAAAGGATGGGGCCAGACTCTTTTCAGTGGTGCCCAGTGACAGGACAAGAGGCAATGGGCACAAACTGGAACTCAGGAGGTTCCATCTGAACGTGAGAAGAAACTTCTTAACTTTGAGGGTGGTGGAGCCCTGGGGCAAAATGCCCAGAAAGGTTGTGGCGTCTCTTTGTCTGGAGAGATTCCAAACCCACCTGGCCACTGTGATCCTGGGCAAGCTGCTGTGGGTGCCCCTACTTTATTGGGATGGGTTGGACTAGATGACCTCCAGAGATCCCTTCCAACCCCCACTATGCTGGGATTCTATTCCCCTGCCACAGCAATTGGGTGAGGTGAGATAGAAACCTCTTTGCAGGGTCAGTGTTCTCATTTGCCCTGTAAGGTTGTAAGATGAACAACTCCATGTAACCACATTCCTCAAGCTGGGAGACACAAGAAGGGCTCTGGGCTTCTGCAGTGTCTGTAGGGAAGAGCAGATCTGCAGTCAGAGCACCTGGATTTCAGCCTTGAGCGTGGCAGTTGAGATGCTGCCACAATGACCATGAGTATTTTGGCATTAGGAATTATTTCTGATGAGGAAATACAGAACTTCTGGAGAGAGCTCCTTTCTCAGTGACCTTTTCCTGTTTTATCTCTTAGAAAAAAATTAAAACAAGGAATTTGAGGGAGATTTGTCATTCTTTTTCAGGGGAAAGGCACAACTGGAGCCTCTGGAGGTCGGATAATTTCTAACTGAAGTTTCTATGTTGTTGTTTGGTGCCTCACATCTTTTTGGGTGGTGGCACATTTGGTCTACGCAAGAGGAGGGGCCCATGACCTAACTGTGGTGGAGACCTAGTTCCCGGCAACACTGTTTCAGCTTCATTGAAAAAATGACTCAGGAAGCTCTGACACAGCTGAAGTCTAAAATAAATTAGTCATCTGAAGATCTATTTCCTCTTTTATTCAGAAGAGAGATGAATGATGCCTGTAGATGCCTGTAGTCTCCCTTCCCAAGCAGTGCTTTCAGGAATAAAGCAGAGCAGAACCATTCTTGAACGATCTTTTTGTACAAACCTGCACCAGTAAAGTCACAGAATCATAGAATTCCAGGACGCTTTGGGTTGGAAAAGACCTTTAAAGGTCATGTAGTCCAACCCCCCTGCAGTGAGCAGGGATATCTTCAATGAGATTAAGTTCCTCAGAGTCTGTTCCAATCCAACCTTGAATATTTCCAGGGATGAGGTATCTACTGGGCAACAGTTTGTTAGTTTTGAACAGAAATGAGCCTGGAAGAGAAGCCTCCCGAGATGCAGCATCACCAGGCCAATCTGGAGAGTCAGATAGGCCCCAGCATCTGATTGAGGAAATTCTGATATGGTGAGGTAAAATACTAATGTTAGAACCATTTGGCTTGGGAAGTGTTAGCTCAGGACCTTAACTGAAAGAGAAAATGAGGAAAGAAAACTTTTGGGTTTTACTGACTGTGAGAGACGAAAGCTTGTCTCCCCTGATGTGACTCAGCAAAGATAAAATCACCTTTCCTGCTTGCCCAGACAGTAGCTGAACCACCTTCGGGAATAAGCGTAAAACAAGATCATCTCCACCCATCAAGTACCCCGGAAAGGGAGGATGGTGAGACAATGGATTGACCACCTGGCCCCTGATTTCCTGGGGGACAATACTTGGACACATAAAAAAAAATGATAAAAACTGTATAAAAGACTTGAGCAACTACTGGCTCAGAAGAAGAAAAACACAGAACCAAAACACAGAAGAAGAAAAACACAGAAGGAAAACACAGATGAAGAAAAACACAGGAGAAGGACAATGCTGCTGAGAAGGAAAACTGAGAGAATACCAGGAGAGGAAAAATGAAAGACATCATCATGGAGCCTGGAAGAAGCAGAACTCTCTCTCCGTGCCCTAAGTTCTGCCTGCTGCAACTCATGGAGCTGAAGAGGCTGCTCAGAGGACCACATCTTTGCTACAGCCGTTTCTGTACAGACCCAACATCTCCTGCAGCACCTTTCCTCCATAGACTCAAACTGTCTTTGGGGGGTGGGGGAGGAGGAGTGAGGGGGAGTGAGAGTTGTGGTAATATAATTCCTCTTCTCTCTCTCTCTTCTCTGTCTCTATTTTCTCTCTCTCCCCTTCTGATCCATCCCCTTTAGTTGTGTAATAGTCTAGCTGTTGATATTTTGGCCTCGTTTGTTCCTCTCATTTCACAGCACAGGAATATTCAAAAGAACTGAGTCTCTTTCCCTCTATGGACCGAGACACTGACCTCTTTGGTAGGTCAAACAGTATTGCTGTGCCCACACAAACTGCAGAGTTCTTTTTAAAGGTGTCACGTTCAGGCCATGAAAAGTTTATTCAAAAACTTCTGGGTACCTGAGAAAGGGTAGGAGCAGGCAACTAGCTCAGAAACAGCTGCTGCACACCCCCACAGATGATCATTAAAGGTCCCTTCCAACACAAACCATTTTATGATTCTATCATAAGCTGTTTCTGTAACTTAAATATTCCCATTTGATCATGGCAGAATGAGACTCTGTGTTCGAGGTGGGGCTTGGTCTCTTCTTCCAAGGCTTCCACGAGAAGATGGCCTTGACAAGAGAAAATGGCCTTGAATTGCATCAGGGCAGATTCAGGTTGGACATGAGGAACGATTTCTTCCCCTTGAGGGCTGTCCAGCCTGTAAGAGGCTGCCTGGGGCAGTGGTGGAGTTCCCATACCTGCAGGGGTTTCAGGTGGAGATGTGGTGCTGAGAGACATGGTTTAGTGGTGACCTGACAGTGCTGGTTAACAGGTAGACTGGATGATCTGAAAGGTCTCTTCCAAACAAAATGGTTCTATGGTTTCTATGGCTCTACAAACACAGGGTGGAATATTTTAGCAGTGCTCTCACTGCAGAATAGCAAGCAGCAATAGAATTCCACTTTCCCCATATTTTTAGGGTGTGTTTAACTATACTTTCATGGATGGGAGGGGGAAGCCAATGCTCTTCAGCTGGCTGCATAGTCTAGAGCATAGCTCCCAGCCACCTGAGATCAACACAAAGCAGGTGGGCTGAATGAAGAATATGGACAGAACTGCAAATCACAGAATCACAGAAGAGGTTTGGTTGGAAAAGACCTTTCAGATCATGAAGTCCAACCATCATTTAACTCTGCCAAGTCTGGTGCTAAAGCATGTTCCTCAACATCACATCTCTGCATCTTTGAAACACCTCCAGGGGTAGGGATTCAACCTCCTCCCCGGGGAGCCTGTTTGAGAACCATTTCAGTGAAGATGTTTCTTCTAATGTCCAACCTAAACCTCCCCTGGTGCAACTTGAGGCCATTTCCTTTTGTCCTATCACTTGTCCACCAGTCTCCCCCTCCCCAGATGCAGTACCCCCAGTTCACCCAGTCTCCCCCTCCCCAGATGCACCAGTTCGCCCAGTCTCCCCCTCCCCTTAGGCACCAGTAACCGCAGTTCCCCCCCTCCCCCCCTCCCCTTAGGCACCAGTACCCCCAGTTCCCCCCCTCTCCCCCTCCCCTTATGCACCAGTAACCGCAGTTCCCCCCCTCCCCCCCCTCCCCTTAGGCACCAGTACCCCCAGTTCCCCCCCTCTCCCCCTCCCCTTATGCACCAGTAACCGCAGTTCCCCCCCTCCCCCCCTCCCCTTAGGCACCAGTACCCCCAGTTCCCCCCCTCTCCCCCTCCCCTTATGCACCAGTAACCGCAGTTCCCCCCCTCCCCCCCTCCCCTTAGGCACCAGTACCCCCAGTTCCCCCCCTCCCCCCCTCCCCTTAGGCACCAGTACCCCCAGTTCCCCCCCTCTCCCCCTCCCCTTATGCACCAGTACCCCCAGTTCCCCCCCCCTCCCCCTCCCCTTAGGCACCAATAACCGCAGTTCCCCACTCTTCTGCTCCGCACTACAACTCCCGGCGGCCAGCGCGGCCGGAGCTGGGGCCCGGAGGCGGCGCGGGAGCGGAGGAGGCCGGAGCCAACGGCCGCCGCAGCGGAACCGGAGCCGGCGGCCCCCGGCGGGCCCGGGCCATGGAGAGCCCCGTCAGCAGCGGCTCCCTGCGGGGAGAGATCAGTGCGTGAGGCCCGGGGCGGGGAACGGGCAGAGCTTGGGCTGATCTGCGCCGGGAGGAGACCGGTGGTGGTGGGGGCGGCGTGTTGTGGGGTGGGCAGGGTAGTTTGAGGTGGAAAGAATGGGTTCAGGGGTGGGTAAGATAGTTTAGAGGCGGGCTGGGATGGTTTAGAGGTGGGCAGCATGGTTGAGAGGTGGGTAGAATGGTCTTGGGGCGGGCAGGATGGTTTTGGGGTGGACATGTTGGTTTAGGTGCGGGCAGAATGGTTCGGGGGGGGGGCTCGATGGGTTTGGGGTGGTCAGGGTGGGCTTGGAGTGGTCAAGATGGTTCTGGAGCAGGCCGGATGGATTTAGAGGTAGGCAGCTTGGTTTTGGGGTCTTCTGGAGTGTTTAAATCGGGCTGAATGGTTTAGAGCTGGCCACATTGGTTTAGAGGTGGGCAGGATGGTTTTGAGATGGGCTGGGTGGTTTGGAGGTGAGCAGGTTGGTTTAGATATGGGCTGGATGGTTTAGAGGTGGGCTGGATGGTTTTGGTGGGACAGATGGTTTGGAGGTGGGCATAATTGTTTAGGGGTGGGCAGGTTGGTTTAGAATTGAGCTGGATAGTTCAGGTGTGGGCAGGATAGTTTTGGGAAGGGCAGGTTGGTTTAGAGGTGGGCATGGTGGTTTTGGGGGTGGACAGGATGTTTTTTGGGTGGGCAGGATGGTTTAGGGTTGAACAGGATGGTTTGGGGGATGGACAAGATGGTTCATGGGTGGGCAGGATGGTTTTGGGGATGGACAGAGTGGTTTGTGGGTGGGCTGAATGGTTTGAGGAGCAAGTGGCATCTCCCAAGGATAGTGATCAGAGAAAGGTGAGGATATGTGGCCCAAAGAGGCGGTGTTGGGGACCTGGGGGAGAGGAGATGGATCCCTCCTTGGAGTAAGATGGTAAATACCTTGAGAGGGCTCAAGCCCTGCCTCCCACGATCCAGGCTATCTCCATAGGGTGGGAGGTGACAGAGCTGCTTGCAGAGCTGGTGAGAAATTGGAGCCAAGCCTGGCAGCCTGTCCCATGGACAGACACTATGGTGAGGACCATCATGGATGCATGTTTGGCTCCTCTGGGGAGGACCCTCTCTAGCTGCATCAGAAACCAACCAGGTTCCTCTGTGTTGTGCTTCAGTTGGTGAGGCTCAGCTATAAGCTTTGAGTGAAGCACAGGTTTAGGAGGTGTGGCCCTGGCTGTGGTCTTCTGTCCTACTCCATAACGCCAAGTGCAGCAGCCAGCTGGGGCTGTGGACCTCCATCCATGCACATTGATGATGTTACCTCTCACATGAGCCTGCCATATAAGGAGAGAAGAAATTTGAGGACCCTGCAGGTTTTTTGGGATACATAATAAACCCTCCATGAAATGTTGCTGGTGACAAAGTAGTGCTGCTTGGGGGTTGGCAATCTGAGGGCTCCAGCCTCATTTAGGCTTCTTCCTTCTCCTGACATACAGCTCCAAAGAAGGAAAAACATCTTGGGCAAGGGTACTGGCAAAGGGATAAAGCAGATAAACCCCCCTGCACATCCTGTGTGCTGGGACAGTCCCACTACTCATGATCCCCTTTCAGAGGTGGGTTTCAGTCCACCACACACCTCAGCATCGTGTTACTCTTTGGGACCGCTCTGTCTTCAAGAACCACTAGTTTGTGTTGGTATGTGTGGTTTTCCACTGGTAGATAAAAAGCTGCCTCCATCCCTGGAGACATTCAAGGTCAAACTTGATGGGGCCCTGAGCAATCTGATCTAGTTGGAGATGTCCCTGCTGACTTGCAGGGGGGTTGGACAAGATGAGCTTTGAGGGTCTCTTCCAACCTGATGTGTTCTGTGGTTAGGGATGGAGAGAGAGTGAGGCTCAGTCCAACTGAAATACAAGACAAGGTGTTTATTTTTTAATCACCCTTTTAATCCTGCTCTGGCTTGAAACTGGGATCTTAGAGAGATGTATTCAAAGAGGAGGAGCCGTAGCTGCCAGGTTGCTTTCACTGATGCCTTTTAGTATCAGCCTTTATGGGAACAGCACCATGCTGCTCCTGCTTTCACAGGCTTCTGAGGCACTTACAGAGAGGAGGAATATATCATATTGAAGGTCACATGAAGATGTGTGAGGCTGTTCCCTCCTCATTGCTTCCTTAAAACCAAAACACACCTGAACAGAGCCTCTACAGAGGGACCTGGCCAGGCTGGATCAATGGGCTTAGGACACTGGGATGAGGGTCAATAGGCCAAGTGCTGTGTCCTGCACTTGGGTCACAACAGCCCCATGAATTCTCGAGGCTGGGGGAAGAGTGGATGGAAATGGCCCAGCAGAAAAGGACCTGAAGGGGGCTGGTTGACAGCCAACTGAAGATGGGGCAGTGTGTACCCAGGTGGCCAAGAAGGCTGCCAGCATCCTCGTCTGGATCAGCAATGGTGTGGCCAGCAGGAGTCAGATTGTCCCCCTGTAGTGGGCACTGGTGAGGCCACACCTAAAGATTTGTAGATGTGGTGTTGAAGGACAGGGCTTAGCAGCAGACTTGGCAGTGTTTAATAAATGGTTGGACTTGATGATCGTAAAGGTCTCTTGCAACCAAAACCGTTCTGTGTTTCTATGATACTGTTGGTTAGTTCTGGGAAGCAAAGGCCAGACTTGCCCTGTGTGGATGCTCAGTGAAGATGCTGAATCCAGAGACATAGTTTTTGAAGGTCTGTTCTTCAGGAAGATGGATTTTAGGTGGCCTGAGTTTAGATGGAGCCAGGAGGGACAGTGCTCCTGATACTAAATAGTTCAAAGCTGATTGGGATCATAGAATGCTTTAGGTTGGAAAAGACCTTGAAGATCATCAAGTCCAATTCATAAATTTATCTGGACCTTAGAATTCTGCTGGAATTTGTACTTGAGCAAGGTTCCAAGCAAGTTCAGCCAAGCATTTCAGAAACTGGAAGAGAACCCAACATTACAAATCGTCTCTGCAAAGACAATGGTCAACAGGGAACCCACAAACCTGAAGGACTCTACTTGAAATCAGATGCTGAGGGGAGGAATGACGTGGAGGAAGCTCCTCATTCCTATCTCACTCTTCCAGCTGCCCACCAGCGTTCTCCAACACAGGGACATTTGCTCTGCATTTGTGGTTTTGTTAACTTTTTGCTTTCTCCTGTCCTCTCTAGGCTTCTGGGCTGACCGAACACCAGTGCACGAGGCAGCCAGGAGGGGCGAGATCCTGCAGCTGCAGCAGCTGATAGAGAGCGGAGCCTGTGTCAACGCCGTCACCTACGACTCTATCACCCCGCTGCACGAGGCCAGCCTGCGAGGCCAGACCCAGTGTGTCAAGCTCCTGCTGGCTGCAGGGGCCCAGGTGTGTCCTGGGGTCTGAGCCAGCTGGGAACTTCATCTGGATGGCTGAAGTTATTTCTGAGATCTGGACTATCCCCATCTAGTTCTAGAATCAGAGATTCACAGAGTGCTTTGGGTTGGAGACAGTCTTTAAGAGGTCATCTTGTCCAGCCCTTCTGAAGTGAGCAGACATCTTCAACTAGCTGAAGGGACTAGGCAAGAGATTGTCCTCCTGGACTGGGCACTGGTGAGGACACACTTTGAGTACTGGCTTCAGTTTTGGGCCCCTCACTCCAAGAAGGACATTGGGGTGCTGGAGCATGTCCAGAGAAGGGTAATGAAGCTGGTTAAGAGTCAAGAGCACAAGTATTGTGAGAAGCAGCTGAGGGACCTGGGGTTGTTCAGCCTGGAGCACAGGAGGCTGAGGGGAGACCTTCTGGCTCTCTACAGCTCCCTGAAAGAAGATTGGAGTCAGGTGGGGTTGTTCTCTTCTCCCAAGGCACAAGCAATAGGACAAGAGGAGAGGAGATGACTTCAAGTTGTGCCGGGGAGGTTTAGAGTAGGAGCAATTTAGGAACAATTTCTTCCCCTTGAGGGTTATCAAGCCTGGACCAGGGTGCCTAGAGCAGTGGTGGAGTCCCCATCCCTGGAGGGATTTCAGATATAGATGTGTAGATGAGGGCCATGGTTTGGTGGTGGCCTGGCAATGCTGGGTTAACAACTGGACTTGATTATCTTCAAGATCTCTTGCAACCAAAATGGTTCTATGAAAGCATAGCTCAGAGGATACTGCAACAGCAGCCTGTGGCTACCTAACATTTTTGCCCTGCCTTGCAGGTGGATGCCAGGAACATCGACGGCAGCACTCCGCTCTGCGACGCCTGTGCCTCGGGTAGCATCGAGTGTGTCAAAGTGCTGCTGTCCCATGGTGCCAAGGTGAACCCTCCCCTCTACACAGCTTCTCCTCTCCACGAAGCCTGCATGAATGGTAAGCCCACGTGGTCTTATCTCTGTGTGTTTATTTGAAACTAAGGGTTGAAAGTCACAGAATGGGATGGCTTGGAAAGGACCTTAAAGATCATCTAGTTCCAACCCCACCCTGCCATGGGCAGGGACACCTTCTACTTGACCAGGTTGCTCAAGGCCCTGTCCAACCTCGAGGGAGGGGACATCCACAAGCTTTCTGGGCAACCTGTTCCAGGCAAATAAGCAAACAGAAGCTGCTGTTGCTTGGCAACATGAAGATGTTTCAGCCTTAAGTGGACACATCTGTTGAATGCAAAGTGCTGTGTTCCTGGGTGAATAAAGCTGTCCCTGGTAGTGAGAGCTTTCATCCCACATGACAGACATGGGATAAGATGTCAGGCCAATAAAAGGCCAGCTGCTTAATGCTCCATAAAAAACTTCTTGAGCCAAACCTGGAACTTTGCTCTTACAAGCAGAAGGGCAGGGATACTTTACACTAGACCAGGTTGCTCAAGGCCTTTTCCAACCTGGCATTGAACACCTCCAGGGAGGGCGTATCCACAGCCTCCCTGGGCAACCTGTTCCAGTGTCTCACCACCCCACCCTCACTCTAAAGAATTTCTTCCTGATATCCAGTCTCAATCTGCCCTTGTCAAGCTTTAATCCATTCCCCCTCATCCTATCACAGCATGCCCGTTAAAAAGTCCCTTTTGTGGCCTTCATCTCAATGATTACAGAATCACAGAAGGGTAGATACTGGAAGGGACCTCTGAAGATCATCTACTCCAGCTTCCCTGCTAGAGCAGGCTGTTTTTGGGTCAGGCTGCTCTCAGCAAGCCATCTGCTCCCATCTGACCTGTTTTTTTCCTTCTGACTCCATCTTCCTTTTCTAAAGGTAGCTCCGAGTGCGTGCAGCTCCTCATCGACGTCGGGGCGAACTTGGAGGCTCATGACTGCCATTTTGGGACTCCACTGCACGTGGCCTGTGCCAGGGAACATCTGGACTGTGCAAAGTTGCTGCTCAAGGCAGGTATGACAGCCCCCATGGCGTTTGCTTCTGGGTGGGCAGGATGTAGCAGTGTCTATGTGCAATGTTTCGCTTGGTGCTCTGCAGCAATGTTCTTGTCAAAGACTTCATTCATTCACAGCGTAATGTAGAGTCAGAGAATGGTTTGGGGACCTTTCAAGGTCACCTAGTCCTATTCCCCTGTGGCCAGCATGGACATGTGCAGCTAGAGCAGATTGCTCAGAGAACCAGACAACCTAACCTGGAATGCTTCCAGGGATGGGCCATTTACCACCTCTCTGGGCAGCCTGGGACAGGGTCTCACCACCCTCACTGTGAAATATTCCTGCCTTCTTTCCAATATAAATCTCCCTCTTTTACTTCAAAACCATCCCCCCTTGTCCTGTCACAACAGGTCCTGATAAAAAGTATGTCAGGTAGTGATAGGACTAGGGGGAATGGAATGAAGCTGGAGGTGGGGAGATTCAGGCTGGATGTGAGGAGGAAGTTCTTCACCATGAGTGGTGAAGCCCTGGAATGGGTTGTCCAGGGAGGTGGTTGAGGCCCTGTCCCTGGAGGTGTTTATGCCCAGGCTGGATGAGGCTCTGGCCAGTCTGTGTGGGGTGTCCCTACCCATGGCAGGAGGGTTGCAACTAGATGATTCTTGTGGTCCCTTCCAACCCTGACTGATACTATGATACTATGATGTCCCCAGCTTTCTTGTAGGCCCCTTCAAGTACAGAAAGGCTGCCAGAAAGTCTCCCTGGAGCCTTGTCTTCTCCAGGCTGAACAACCCCAGCTCCCTCAGCCTGGCCTTACAGCAGAGGACTTCCAGCCCTCTCATCATTGTTGTGGCCTCCTCTGGTCCTGCTCCAACAGGTCCATGTCTGTCCTGTGCTGAGGACTCCAGAGCTGGCCCCAGCACTGCAGGTGGGATCTCAGCAGAGCACGGCAGAGGGGCAGAATCCCCACAATCTATAGATGAGGAAAGGTATTTTTTCAATATCCAGTCAGTGCCCAGTTTCTGATGTTCCCTGTGACATTCCCACTCTCTTAATTTAATAAAACTCAGAACTCTTCAGCCCTTTGAAGTTTCAGTTTCTTCCCAGCAGTGGTAATAAACTGGGGCGTGTGCGTGTGTGTTTTCAGCTTTGGTAGCACAGTGGTTTGGTTTTGGATAGGAGTAGGGACAGATGCTAAGGTTTGACGTTGTGCAGAAAACCAGAGATGAAGTCACTTCATACCTCAGGAAGATCTGGTTAGTGTCCTGCCCAAATAAGTTCACTGAATGTTCTGTGCTTCAGGTTTCACATCCCAGTTTTCTTGATCTAAACTTTGGGGGAATTTGGAGCTGGACTTTTTTGCTGTGAGGGTGGTGGAGCCCTGCAGCAGGCTGCCCAGAGAGGTTGTGGAGTCTCCTTGTCTGGAAAGATTCCAAACCCACCTGGACATTGTGATCCTGGGCAACCTGCTGTGGGTGCCCCTCCTTTAGCAGGTGGGGTTGGACAGAATGATTTCCAAAGGTCCCTTCCAAACTCCACCATGCTGAGATTCTGTGCTCACCACAAGGATATTTGTTTCACTGAACATTAGCTGTCTGAAAATTACACATCTAATCCAATTTGTTTCCAGTTCCCTGTCTTGGGCATCCCTCAACCGATCCCCTAGAAATGCCTGATTCTCCTTGTTAATTAGAAGGGGAATTAACCATGGCTACACACATCTAGGAGTCTGTTGATTGAGTTCAGTGAGGTTCAGCTCACCTCTTCTGAACAAACCAGGTGATAAAACACAAGCAGCTGGGGGTATTGGAAGGACCTTTTGCTGTCAGTTGATAAAAGCCAAACTTTCTGGAGAAGAGGAGGCTGAGGGGACGGAGACCTTCTGACTCTCTACAACTTCCTTGAAAGGTGGTTGGAGTGAGGTGGGAGTTGGTCTCTTCTCTCCAGTACCAGGTGATAAGACAAGAGGAACTGACCTCAAGTTACACGAAGGGAGGTTTAGGTTAGATAATAGGAAACATCTCACTTCTGCAAGAGTGGTCAGGCATTAGAACAGGCTGCCCAGGGGGGTGGTGGAGTCACCATCCCTGGAGGTGCTCAAGAAATGTGTGGACATGGCACTTTGGGACGTGGCTTAATGGCCATGGTGGTGGTGGGCGGACATTTGGACTTGATGATCTTAGAGGTCTTTTCCAACCTTAATGATTTGATGATTCCATGATTTCCTAGCAAAAATACCTGTAAGTTAAGGCTTGATGGTGCAGATGTTGAGGTGCAACGTCTCCAGGGGTTGGGATATTTCTGTGAAAGCAGGTAACAAAGATGTCAGTGTTTGCCTTGGGTGGAAACACTCCACTGGGATGAGTGGGAAGGGCTCTTTGCTGGTTTTGGGCAGCACAGATTCAGGAAGCAATCCTCAGTTTGACACTCAGCAGCTTATTTACTTGCTGAGATGGACTAAAATCCTTTCTCTGCAGGGAAAACATGAAGCCAGAGAAGAAAACTCTTGAGTTGCCAGCAGCCAGAACTCATTCAGCAGTTTGGTTTCCTCTTTGTGCTGTTTGGTTTGGATCTTGTTCTAGCTTCTCGTTTATTTTCCCTCCGGTCAAACCACTCCTTATGTTTGGGTCAAGTAAGGCTTTCATGGACAGGTTTGTTTTCCCTTCTGGTCTCAGGGGCAAATGTGAATGCTGCTAAACTTCATGAGACAGCCCTCCACCATGCAGCAAAAGTGAAAAATGTCGATCTGGTGGAGATGCTGATTGAATTTGGAGGAAACATTTACGCCAGGGACAACCGAGGAAAGAAGCCGTCGGATTACACCTGGAGCAGCAGTCCCACAGCAAAGTGCTTTGAGTACTATGAAAGTAAGTGAGATGGAGCAGGAATACTGTGCCTGCCAGCTCCACTACACCACATCATGATTCTCAGTCCACTTGGACTTGTAGATCCCTGATCATCTTGCTGTGAAGGTGTAGAGTTCTCGGTACGGCAGCTGAGTTCTTGGTACAGCAGCTGGCTGTAGCCTAACTCTGCTTGATTGTGGTTGAGTGACAGTGGTAAGATGGTCCAAATCATGCCCTCGCTGAATGGAGGTCCCTCTCGTGTCAGCTTCAGTGTTTCTGCTTTGATGCATGAGGCTTCTAGGCCTGGAGGTGTTGGCAGCCAGGTTGGATGGGGCGTTGGGCAGCCCTGTCTGGTAGAGGATGTCCCTGCCCATGCAGGAGGGTTTGACCTAGGTGATCTTTAAGGTCCCTTCTAACCCAAACCATTCTAGGATTGTGATTCTATGAAATCAGGTCAAGCAAATCACCCAGTTACACACTCACTTTATTTGGGGCAGGGAACATGTTAAACATGAGGAGAAGTTTCTTTGGTGTGAGGATGGTGGAGCCCTGGAGCAGGCTGTCCAGAGAGGTTATGGAGTCTGCCTGGTCGTTGGATGAGGCCTTGAGCAACGTGGTCTAGTGGAAGGTGTCCCTGCCCATGGCAGGGTGGGGTTGGAGCAAGATGATCTTGAAGGTCCCTTCCACCCCATTCCATGAATCTATGCATGCTCTTTTCTTGTCCTAGAAACACCTCTGAGTTTGTCCCAGCTCTGCAGAGTGACGGTGAGGAAGGCCGCAGGGCAGCGAGCACTGGAGAAGATTGCCAAGCTCAACATGCCCCCACGACTGATCCAGTACCTCTCCTACAACTGACAGGGATGAAGGTGGCTTTGGCTCCTGCCCTATGAAGTATCTGTCCCTTTCTCTTCTACCTCCCCCCTACCTCTACCTTAAATTAATTTAAGCTAATGTTAATGTAAGCAGCCTGGTGTAAATAGTTTGTTCGTGAGGCAGCACTTCCTCTTCCCCACAGGCTCTCGAGACAGTGTCGTCGTCACGAAGCTGTCGTGGCTCCTGGGGTGAGCTCTTTGACTGTCACTGTGCTCAAGGCAAGGCTGTAGCCCTTGCTCTCTGAGCAGGATTAATCTTGCCTGATTTTACCTGTCTCTAGCTGTAAGGCATCTGCGTTATCTAGCCAAGTTTCCTTTGCAGTCAGTGAAGAGAAATAGATACTTCTGGAGGTGTGATTCATCTGGCCTGTTTTTAGATGACACATTGTGCCTCGGGAGGGCTTGCCTCCACTGGCTGCCAAGGGATTTGGATACCCTCAGATACAGACATTCATGTCTTTGCAGTGGGAGATCCCACCCCTGTGTTAATAATTCAAGTGGCCACTGCCTAATGCCAAGGGACGAAGCTTGAGAGACCTGCCTGCTCTAGCTGGAGGCAGATAAAGTCTCCAGCAAGCTCAGGACTAATTAGAGGCACTGCAGCATGAACATCAGCTGGCTTTGGCTCAACACCAAGCAGTGAGGACAAGCTGCTGCCAGGTCAGGGTTGACTTTGCTTATGCTCCTTCCTTGCTGAAAGTGAGCCAGCTCTTACTGTAGGAGGTATCACTGTGTCCCATTTACAAGGCCAAGCAGGAAGCAGGTCTCTCTGCACGACCAAGGATGCTTCTCTCCAGATGGCTGGTCCCAGACACTCTTTTTCCACTTTCTCTGAGCCACTGTGGCCACTCTTGGTTTTATGTGCAATAAGTGGCAGAGCTGCTGCCCAGTGATGTAGCACATCGAGGCCATGTCCCTTGTGTCATGGTCCAGCAGATCCCTCTGGTGTGAACCCACACATGAAAGGCAATAGGAGGCCTTGGGCTCTGCCTCAGGTTTCGAGATTTTTGGTTTTGTTTTTCCCACTCTTGAGGTTCTCTCTCAGTGCTGGAGCCTCTCCAGAGGTTGGCAGCTGGAGCCAGCCCTAAGTTGTGTGCTGCTGAGTACTGTGCTTAAATCTTTAGGCTTCAGCAGGTACAATTGTGGCTTTGTCCTTTTGTCACATTCAGGGTGACATTTGGATGAGCAGAGCCAAAATTATCATCTGCCATCCCGATGAGACATTAGGTGTTGTCTGAAGGCAGTGACCTACAGCATTAGGTGGTTCTGAGGGGACAGAGCTCCTTGATGCCCCCATGGCAACTCGTAGCACCATGGTAAGAATAAATTCCTCCTCTGCATGACAGCAAATGTTCCAGAATCCACTGCCTGATGTGACATCAAGCTAACTCAGGGCTCTCAACCATCCTTCATGCTATGAACTAATAGTTGAGGATGAGCAGTTACTCGCCTGCAAGACCTCGTGCCCTCCAGCCGGCACCATGGAGCTCAGCCTCAGCAGGAAGGGGGAAAATAGCTTAAGGCCAGGGCTGAAGAGCTGAGGTGGAACTGAATGCACTTTAATGGTGACCAGCAAATCACTTTGCTCTCTAATTTTTAGTTGGATTTGTGCCCCACAGGCCCCTTTGTGGTGGTTTTTCTTTTGCTGCGCCGTATCCTGTAGAGCTGGAGAGAATAAAGCTGGCGGTCCTGCTCTTTGCAGCTTGTCTGTTTATAATGCTGATCTTTGTCTTTGGAGTATCAGAAATGTGAAGTAACCAAGAAGCTCAGGGAAGCCCTGAAGATGTTTGTTGTGGGTTTCATCCCAGTGATGGACAGGATAATGGGTTTGTATTGTGTCTTTCTAGAAGAGCTTCCCCTGCCTAACATGCATGTCCACACAGATAAATAGGTGTTAGGAAGGTGATGATCTGGGGTGAAATCCATCTCTCTTGCTTCAAATCCCTTGGTAGGTCACTGTTTTAACCTTGCCTAAGTCCCAAGTTTCCAACATTAAAGGATTTCTGAAGCAGCCAAGAATAAACTGACACGTTCCTGTTCCTGTCATCTTTATTTTGTTCCTCTCTTTTAAGTCCCCTTTCTGGTAAATCCCAAAGCTTGCTGATTTTTTTGAAGAGGTCCTACAGACCAATGCATGGAGAATTTACTGATAGTTAAGCACCTCTTCCCTGTTGGCAATATCCAGACTCATTCAACAGCCATTTTCTTAAGACATCTTCTTGTTACAGCCATGACTGGAGGGAGAAGGTATTGAGGCAGGTGGCTGAGTCATGCCATGGATGTTGATGATCTGATGGGTGTTTATTTGTGTGTTTCTGCAGGTGGGATTCTCTTTAATCTTTTATCCAGCCCTGTCTCACCCTCAGTTCTGTTGATCCTGCAGGGATTTCTCAGCTGCTTGTGAGGCATCTTCTGAGCTATTCTGTTTTACAGCTCAAGAGTAAAGGCAAAGGGGATGCCAAATTAAACCAGTGCAACATTTTGGCTTCTCTTAATTCCAGAATCCCAGCATGGCAATGGTTGGAAGGGTTGGAAGCAGGGTCAACCACAGAAGGTTGTCCAGGATCACAATGTCCAGGTGGGTTTGAAATCTCTGGAGAAGGAGACTCCACAGCTTCCCTGGGCAGCCTCCCAGCAAAGAAGCTTCCCCTGGGTTCCAGTTTGTGCCCATTGCCCCTTGTCTTGTCACTGGGCATGACTGACGAGAGTCTGGCTCTATCCTCTTGCCCCCCACCCTTTAGCTCGTGCTGATCATTGATCAGATCCCGTCTCAGGCTGCTCTTCTGCAGGCTCAACAGCCCCGGGACTCTCAGCCTTTCCTCCTCACAGAGATGCTCCAGGGTCCTCTTTGTAGCTTCCACTGGACTCTCTCCAGTAGTTCACTGTCTCTCTTGAACTGTGGAGCCCAGAACTCAGACTGCAGTCCTTCAGTGGCCACCAAACCAGCAAAAGCACTCAGTGCTTAGTGAAGAGTTTGGGATGAAGGACACTGTCTGACTCATGGGTGTTGTGAAGTGAAACTCCTCCAGTGACTCTGTTTGGGTTACACCCTCTGCTTTATTTTTATGTCAGGTTCTGGCTATTATTTGACTTCCTTCAGCCTTTCATCCAAACCTCACATCAGGGCAGAAATCCAATGCAAATAAAAACCAAACCCACCAGGCCAGTCTTGCTTTCACCCATCCCCTTCTCAGGCTCCTTTAACTGCAAACCCAGCTGAGCATTTCAGGCCACCTTCCCTCTCTTGTGGGTTTCTCCACCAGCTTTCTCCAAACATTGCTTTGGGGAAGCCCAGGGCTTTGCTTTCATCCCTGAGAATCATAGAATGGCTTGAGTTGGAAGGGATCTTAAATGTGATCTAGTTCCAACCCCCTGCCATGGACAGGGGCACCTCCCACTAGATCAGGTTGCTCAAAGCTTCATCCAGCCTGGTCTTAAACCAGAGATGAGGTGTCCACAGCCTCTCTGGGCAACCCATTCCAGTGTCTCACCACCCTCACAGCAAAGAACTTCTTCCTAATATCCAATCTAAATCGACCCTGCCCCAGTTTAAATCACCTTTTGGACACTTAGCCTTGCTCCTGGGTGCTGCTGGTTGCTTGTGGCCAGGCTTCTTAAGGTCAGCTACTGAGCAAGGAGCTTAGTTGTAGGAACTTTTCTCCAGCTTTGTGAAGTTTGTCCAGAAAAAACAAGGTGTGACTGAAACCAGAGGCTTGGAAGAAAACCTCAGGGTGCTGAAGAATTAACTCCTTGTAACGCCAGTTGCTTTCCCTGGCTGAGGTGGAGAGGAGCCACCCTTCCCCTCTGTGTGTGAGGGATTTGTGCTCTTGGTTGCAGCTCTCCAAGTTTCTGCATGAAGAAGTGGAGGAGGGAAGACACTGAGCACAAACAGGGCATTTTTGAGTGCAAACAGATATTTTGTAATATCTTCAGGTGACTTTGGATAGGAGAGGAAACCCTAAGAGCTGCCCTAACCTTAGCAGCAGCAAACAAAGACTTCAGTGTGGCACCTGGAGATGAGTAATGCAGTGGTTGAATCACATTGAGAACAAGCAGGAGCATGAAGTGTTGGTCCTACCTCTTGATTTAAAATAGAACTACAAGCACTGAAGACCTTGAGTAGTACCTGAGCTTTCATCAGCCTGTTCATCACTTCCCTCCTTCCTTCATGGGAACAAGTGATCTTGCAGGCACTTGCAAGAAGATGGTGCCTGTCAGAGGATCAGAGCATCCCAGCATAGTGGAGGGTTGGAAAGAACCTCTGGAGCTCATCCAGTCCAACCTCCCTGCTAAAGCAGGGGCACCCACAGAAGCTTGCCCAGGATCACAATGTCCAGGTGGGTTTGGAATCTTTCCAGACAAGGAGACTCCACAACCTCTCTGGGCAGCCTGCTCCAGGGCTCCAGTGTCCTGACAGCCAAGAAGATTCTCCTCCTGTTCAGATGGAGCCTCCTGGGTTCCAGTTTGTGGCCATTGCCCCTTGTCCTGTCACTGGGCACCAGTTACAAGAGTCTGGCCACATCCTCTTGCCCCCCACAGGTCCTTTAGCTCTTGCTGAGCATTGATCAAATCTCCTCTCAGGCTGCTCTTCTCCAGGCTCAACAGCCCCAGGGCTCTCTGCCTTTCCTCCTCACAGTGATGCTGCAGGACCCTCAGCATCTTCATGGCCCTCCACTGGACTCTCTCCAGTAGTTCCCTGTCTCCCTTGGAGTGGGAAACCTAGAACTGGACACAATACTCCAGCTGTGGATTCACTAGGGCAGAGCATAATGGGAGAAGAACATTGCTGGACCTGCTGGCTGCACTATTCTTAATGCACCTCAGGAGACTGTTGGCCTTCTTGGACACAAGAACACATTGCCAGCTCATGGTGAACTTGCTGCCCACCAGCACTCCCAGTCCTCCTCTGTGGAGCTTCTTCCCAGCAGGTTGAGCAGGAGCCAGTGTAAACTGAGTTGGGGGGTTCTCTACTGACTGGAAAACCCTACGGATTTCTTGGGACCTCTGGAAACCTTCACTGCTTCTACGCAGCACCTTCCCATTTCCCTGTGCTGTTACAGAACGGCAGGCTCTCCTCCCTGCATGCCACCAGGGACTCAGTGCCCTGCCAAAAAACACCCCCAGACTAACTCACTTTTTCTCCCAGCAGCACAGGTGCAGCTTTGTGGTGTGGTAGGTGCCCTCTAACTGTGATACCTTGGACCTTCCCTGGGTTTAGGTGCTGAGACGCCAGACTCAGAGAGGGTTGGCCTCCCTTTGGAACTCAGTGAAGACTCTGTCGGTATTTATACCTCTGATTGCTTGGTTTGGAATGGTTCCTAGAGCGCCATGGAGGTGAGATTTGGGCACATGTGGATGTGCTGGAGTGTTCTTTGGGATTAAAACCAGCTCTGAAAGGTTTCTTCTGTGCCTGACTCTGTTTCTTACCTCAAAAAAAGGACATTGAGGTGCTGGAGCAGGGCCAGAGAAGGGCAGCAAAGATGGTAAAGGGTCTGGAGAACAGGTTGTGTGAGGAGCAGCTGAAGGAACTGGAGTTGTTCATCCTGGAGAAAAGGAGGCTGAGGGGAGACCTTCTAGCTCACTACAGCTCCCTGAAAGGTGGGGCTGGGTCCCTTCTCCTGTGGAACAAGTGACAGGACAAGAAGAAATGGCCTTAGGTTGCACCAGGAGAAGTTTAGGTGGGACATTAGAGGGAACTTCTTCACTGAAAGGGTTGTTAGTGCCTAGACCAGGCTGCCCAGGGAGATGGTTGAATCCCCATCACTGGAGGCATTTAAAAGCCACAGAGATGTGGTGCTGAGGGACACCAAAGGGCAACAAAGCTGGCCACGGGTCTGGAGAACAGGTGTCATGAAGAGCAGCTGAGGGAACTGGGGTTGTTCAGCCTGGAGAAGAGAAGGTTTGGGGGAGACTTATTGAGACCTTTCAGTACTGATAAGTAGTGATCAGAAAGCAGGGCCTGTTGTGACAGGACGAGGGCTGATGGCTTCGACTAGGAGTCAGACTGCAGAGAAGGAAGAAATTCTTTACACAGGGTGGTGAGACCCTGTCCCAGGTTGCCCAGAGAGGTGGTAGATGCTCCATCCCTGGAACCATCCCAGGCCAGGGTGTTTGGGGCTCAGAGCAAACGTGTCAAACATGTCCCTGCTATCTGCATTGGGGTTGGAGCAGATGACCGTTAGGGGTCCCTTCCAACCCAAACCATTCTCTGACCCTCTGGCTCTCCAGCCTACCTGCTCACCTGGGTCTTCTCATGGGCTAGAGGAGCCGGTTGAGGTGGTGAGAGCTTCTGTCTCTTCTGGGATGGCTGTATTTTGGGGGAATTAACACTGATTAACACTGATGGGAGAGTTAACAGCCTCAAAACCCGTGGTTCTGTGGCAGCTGGGGCTGCAGGGAGCCTCTTCCCCCTGTGGTGCCGCTGGGCGGTGCTGCTCCCTGCTGCTGTGAGCCAGGAAGGCTCTCTGCGGAGCGGGGAATGTTGAACCGGCTGGGGCTGCACCGGCCACGAGTTTGCAGGAGAAAAGACAAACCCTGGAAAAGCTTTGGAAGATCTGCTCCATGAAACATGCCTGGGCGGTTTTCCGTGGGTGGTGGCAACGTTATTGCGGATCCCACCAAGCCCAGATGCGTTTTTATGCCAGCAAACCTCTCAAATCTGCTCAGTTTCTCCTGTGTTTCCCTCCCCACTTTGTCCTGGATAAAAAAGGAACAACAAATCGCCTCCAGGCAACTCAGTTCCTACCTCCAGACAGCTCAATTCCTCCCTCCAGGTGATTCAATTCCCACCTCCAGGCATCTCAATTCCTCCCTCCAGGTGGCTCAATTCCTACCTCCAGGCTTCAATTCCCATCACCAAAAGCTTTTGTTTTGCATTCCCAAGCTCTGGCATGAATTAAATTCCTTCGGATCTCAGCTCGGGGCGGGGGGTGGGGGGGCGGGTAGTGCATTTTTAAGGAGGGAAAAAACCAGGATTTCAGGGAAGCTCTGCAAAAACATCTTGGCTGGGGGGCGGAGAGGGGAGCATGGAGCTGGTCGTGTTTCCATGGATGGGATGAAAATAGGATAAAAAGTAGGGATGGAGGGGCTGGAAACCAGGTATTTCTTCTTTGGGGCTTTGCCTGGACTCATTTTTTTTGGTCATCACCTCACCTTGCAAGGGTTGATTTGGGGGTAGAATAGACCAAAGTGGGAAATGAAGTAGCTTTTCTTAAGCTTATAAAGAGGAGAAGGTGCTGGGCTCTAAAGCAGTGGGGATGGAGATAGGAGAGAGGATTATTGGTTGTTTATCTCCATGGGTGGGCTATGGGGCTATGGGACCATTCTACCACTTGTCCCAAGAGAAAGGGAAGACCCCAAAATCTCCTCTGGCTGGTTTATGGTGGGCTGTGGTTACGTGAAGGAGAAGACCCCAAATCTCCTCCACTTGGGCTCTAGTGGGCTGTGGTTAAATAGAGGAGAAGACCCCAAACTGGCTCAAGTGGGCTGTGGTTAAATAGAGGAGAAGACCCCAAACTGGCTCAAGTGGGCTATGGTTAAATAGAGGAGAAGACCCCAAACTGGCTCAAGTGGGCTGTGGTTAAATAGAGGAGAAGACCCCAAACTGGCTCAAGTGGGCTGTGGTTAAATAGAGAAGACCCCAAACTGGCTCAAGTGGGCTGTGGTTAAATGGAGGAGAAAAGCCCAAATCTCCTCCAGCTGGGATGCTGTGGTGACATGAAGTGAGAAGACTCCCAGATCTCTTCTGGCTGGTTTTTGGTGGGGTGTGGTTACCTGGAGGAGAAGACCCCAGACCATGTCTGCCGGGGCGGTGGTTACGTGGCCCTGCCGGCACGCCGTGGAGCGCGGCCGCGTGCGTGGTGGCTGAGGTCATGGAGCTATTAATTTCCTGTGAAGGCTCCAGCACTGCAGGCATGGAAAATGAAGCAGCTCCGATTGCAGCCGCTGCAGTTAACCCCTGCAGGGCCGAGAAAGCCCAGACTTGGGATGCCCACAGCAGACTGTCATTTGAAGGTTGATGGACACCACCTTGGCTACCCTACGGCTGCTGAAGGTCCTCATCTGGCTCCTGAGGGACTCAGGATCCCTTCAGACATCCAGGAACATTTCCTGGTGCCTGAAAAACCTTGTCTGATTTAATCCTCCTTCAGCCAGCCAGGCTGGAGCCACATCTGTCCACCCTAGATGCTGGAGAGAGGAGCCCTGTGAAATGTGATGGCAGCTGGAGGTTCTCATTGTCCCCATGAGGATCCTCAACACATTTTCACAAACTCTCTTGGGGCTATACCTTGAGCCTTGGGAGCTCAGAGGAAGTGAGATGGGGGCTAAGGAGGAGTGCCCCTCCTTGCAATTCGGGTTCATCTCATGTCTCCACAAACTAGCTGGCATGGAAGAGCACAGAGATCCCTGCCCTGGTCCCCTTCTGGTCACACTTGCCCCCATTTCCTGCTTGTTCTGGTCCCCTCTTCTTGTCCCACTTGTCTCCTGCTCCCATTTATCCCCAGCCCAAAGACCTAGCAAGAGTCTCCTGGTCCCTCTTGTTCTTGTCCTCAGGTCTCACTGGTGCCTTCTCCTAGTCCAGCTTGTCTCTATTTCTTGCTCCTACTTGTCCTTGTCCTCTTGTCCCACTAGTCCTTTTTCTTGGTCCAGTTTGTCTCCATCCTGTGGTTCCTATGTTCCCTGTCTCCTCTTCCCACTTCTTCCATTTCCTGGTCACATTTTCCCCTTCTCCTCCTTCTTCTTGTTCCCAGCTCCTGGTCCCACTGGTCCTGTCTCTTGATCTCATTTGTCTCCAACTCCTGGTCTCATTTGTTTCCCTCTCCTTGTCCTGTGGGTCTCTGGCACCATCCTCTCTCCTCCTACTCATCCCCATCTCCCGCCCCACTTGGCCTCTCCCTTTCTTCCACTTGTTCCCCCTCTGTCTCCCACTTGTCCCCACCCCTGGTCCTGTCCTCAGGGGCAGCAGAGGAGGTTTTGGTGCAGATCCAGAAGGATTCAGTGGAGCCTTTCCCTGCTGGGGGAAGCCCAAGAAAGCCCCCCCAAGCCTCATCACCAGATGTCCCAGCACGTCCAGCAAGGAGGGTAAGGTAATTTTGGCCCAGCTGGGAGCTGGAAGGATGGGACTGAGGAGGGGTGGAAGTGGGGACAAAAATGGTGGAGAAATGGGAAAAATCAGGGGAAAATGGGGAAAACTTGAGGAAAATGGCAGAAAATGGGGGAAAACTAGAAAAATGGGGAGAAAACAAATGAGAAGAAGGTAAAAGATGGGGGAAATGGGGAGGAAATGAGGGGAAAATCCTTCCCTTCTTTTCATCACTCTTAGAGATGGCTCAGTAAAGGTCCTCGGTGCCTCTTAGGGGGTCTTGGTTTTGTTCCCCCAATATTTAACTCAGGTGATTTTGAAGCCCAGTTGTTGAGCTGTTAAAAATGTAGCATTTTGCTAAAATCATGGAAATAGGGAGAATCTGTGGCTGATTCAGCAGCACTGGAGAAGCATCTCAGGTCCCACCTCAGGGGGTGATGTTGAGGGGGTCCAGCTGTTAGTTCATCCTGAGTGACACTGGGGGACACCTGGCAGTGCTGGGTCAGTGGTTGGACTTGATGACCTTGGAGGTCTTTTCCAACCTTAATAATTCTGTGAGTCTATGAACATCTCCTGCCATAGAATCATAGAATGGTTTGGGTTGGAAGGGACCTCTAGAGGTCACCTAGTTCATCCCCAACTATGTTAGCTTGCTCAAAGCCCTATCAAGCCTGACCTTGAATGTCTCCAGGGATGGGGCCTCACCACCTCCCTGGACAGCCTGTTCCAGTGTTCCACCATCCTCATAGTAAAGAGCTTCTTCCTGATAGAAAGTGGGCAAATACTCTGGTGCAAATCACAACTGAATGTTCTTTGGGCCAGTTCCATTGCTGCTGGGGCTGCAGGTCCAGTGCTCCTGGCTGGAGTCCAACCTTCTGTTGAAGGCCATTGTTAAGACAAAACAGTTCAGGATTAAGTGATGTGAAAAAAACCCAACCACCCCAACACAACTCCAGTAATTAAACAATCCCAGAATAGAAGGAGAAAAGGTCAAACCTAAAAATACCAAGAAGGGGTCTGGGCCAAAATGTGGCATCAATAAATAATCACCGTTTTGGGAAGGTCTAAATTTGGCCACTTTAGGGACAATGGCCTGGTGTGACCCCTTCCCCTTGTCCTAATTTTGCTGGATTTAGGACTTTCTTTGGCCCTGCTCTCACCCCCTGCAGAGCTGTAGGTAGGTTGGGTGTGTAAGCAAGAGGACAGCATGTGGTGAAGGTGATGGGTGATGGGCTGAAGGCCACACCTGGGGTGGAGCCAGCGTGGGCGTGCTCAGCCCTGGCATGCAGGCACCTGCCTGGATTTCCCAGCATTGGGAAAACAGTTGGGGTTGCCAAAGATTCCAGCCCCAGGGATGAGCTGGGGGGGGGGAAGGGGGTGTGTGTGAAGTCCCCTTGTGTTGACTTGAACATCACCAAAATGGTGATGTCCCCCATGAAAAAGTGATGAGCCTTCCTCTTGGCTCATTAGTGATGGATCATTAATCCATCATAATTAATGCTCCTTCAACCCCCTCCCTCACAGGAAATCAGCCCAGCCTGGGGTGAGAAGACTCCTGCAGTTTTTACCTTCTTTGTGGGGAAACTGAGTCACGGGGAGCACGACGGAGTGGATTGTGGCCAGGAAAGGTGGCTCCTGCTCTGCTTATCTTTTGGATAGGGAGCAGGGTGAGATCCAGCTGCCAACTATCCCCTAAGCTTGTAGGGGTTAAGAAAAGGGCATTCAATACCTCAAAGGTGCAGATGGCAGACCCCAAAAGCAATGAGGATCTGGGGCTGGCATGGCCACCACCCTTGGGGCTGGTGCCCAGCAGCCACAAGGGACATTTTCCCAGTTTGTAGGGAAGAAGAATGGGAAAGAAGAGGGTGGGAGTGATGTGTGGCTTCACCCTGGCTGGGGCGCACCAGTGTTGGTGTTCTGGGAGAGGTGGTGGTGGGTTTGTTTCTTAGCAAGGATCTCAGAGAGCAGCCAAAGGAAGAACTGGAAGCCACTAGGACATGGGGGGAACATTTCTTTATTGGACTTGGCACGGTGCCAAGGGGACATGCGGTGCCCACCGAAACCTCTCCAAACGTGAGAGATTCGTCTTGTGGTGGGACACCCCATGTTTGTCTGCAACCCCAAAACCCCATCCTGCCAGGTGAGATGCCCACAGCTGATGTAGATGCTGTCTGATGACACTTTGGCTGGGATTAAAGAGGATTTTCCATCCTGGGATGGTGGAGGGAAGGCAGTAGAGGATGGAGAGGCTGGGGGACCACCCAGATTGCTGATCCCTATGAAGAAATTAAGGAACAATTTAAGAAAAGCACCACCAACGTGGATTTCTTCCAACCATCAGCAAGAGCTGCAGGCCAGGATGTGGTCATAATGAATGGAAGCCATGCAAGGTCTGGGGGTGGCCACCGCAGCAGGTGGGGTGGACCCCACGGCCTGGGATTTTCCGTGGCCGCTTGGTTGAGCGCGAAACCGCATCCCTCCGAGTTACCTGCGGGACGGTGTCGGGAGTGGATGGCGGCGGTGGGGCGGGGTGGTCACTTCTCCGTCATCATCCTCACGAACTCCTCGTAATTGACCTGGCCGTCGTTGTTGCAGTCGGCCTCCTTGATCATCTCATCCACCTCCTCGTCCGTCAGCTTCTCGCCCAGGTTGGTCATGACGTGCCGCAGCTCGGCTGCGCTGATGTAGCCGTTGCCGTCCTTGTCGAAGACGCGGAAGGCCTCGCGGATCTCCTCCTCGCTGTCCGTGTCCCGCATCTTCCTCGCCATCAACGACAGGAACTCGGGGAAGTCGACGGTGCCGCTGCCGTCGGCGTCCAGCTCCCCCACCATGCCCTGCAGCTCCGCCTCGGTGGGGTTCTGCCCCAGGGCGCGCATGACGGTGCCCAGCTCCTTGGTGGTGATGCAGCCGTCCCCATCCCGGTCAAAGAGGGAGAAAGCCTCCTTGAACTCCGCGATCTGCTCCTCCGAGAGGCGCTCGGCCATGGCGCTGCTGCTCGCACGCGGCTCGGTCCCGGCACGCCGCGCCGCCGGCGGGGAGGCGCCGGCCCGGCCTCCGCCCTCCCACCTGCCTCGCCCCGCAGCGGGCGGCGGCGGCGGAGGAGGAGGAAGGACCTGAGGCATCAGGGAGAGGTTGAGCCATTAGGGTCGGCTGAAAGGGTTTGGCTGGGTCCCAGGGGAGTGGGAAAGGGAGTGTTGGGGTGCTGGAGAAGAAGGGTGACCTCCGTCCCCCTTGGGCCACCTCGGCTGCTGTCCCAGCTTGCTCTGCTGATGGCATTTCATGGGGCCAGCTAGTAATGAGGCCCCTAATTAAGGGCTTTCACAAAATCACAGAATGTTAGGGGCTGGAAGGCACCTCGAGAGATCATCCAGTCCAACCCCCTGCCAGAGCAGGATCACCTATACCAGGTCACACAGGAACTCATCCAGATGGATCTTTAATATCTCCAGAGAGGGAGACTCTACCTGGGCAGCCTGCTCCAGTGTTCTGTCACCCTCACAGTGAAATAATTCTTCCTCCTGTTTCCATTGAACTTCCTATGCCTCAGCTTGAGCTGTGGTTTGTGGCAGAGCCGTGTTTTTGGGGAGGGACGGTGATGGAAGGTGGGGATGATAGACATCAGTTTTTGCTCCTTTAAGGCAGTTCTGGGAGGGGGAGGCGGGGGAAATGGCGTTTTGCATAGGTCTCCAGCCCTGCATGAAGAGGTTGAGAGGGGTGTCCCCCTCCCAAGTCTCCCCAGCCCCAGGGCCACCACATTGATGCTGGCAATGTGTCAAAGCTGTGGGGGTGGGCTCTCTCGTGCAGGTCCCAGCAGATCCTGGCTGCTTGGAGCTGGTGGAGATCTGAATAAGCGCTGAGACCTTTTCCGGCCTCCCTGGGAACGGCCCCACAGCCCCTGGGGCACCTGATGTGGTAATGCTCATCAGGTGAGCTGTGTCATGGGTCCTGCCCTGGTTAGTCAGGGGTTAACCCTGGGGCTGAGTGAGGGTTAACCCTGTCGTAATGACTTGCTTTTGGTTTTACTCATCTCTTACAATATAGACTACAGGAGGGTCCAGAAACAAAAGATGATGTGAGCTATGTCTCTGTCCAACTGTCTGTCCATCCATCTAGTCTCACTGCCTTCTGCCCATCACTGTATCCATTAATCTGCTCATCTGTCTGTGCGTGCTTCTACCCAATTGCCCATCTATCCACCCAGCCACCTAGTCATCTATGTGGCCATCCATCCACCCATTCATCCATCTGTCCATCCATCCAACACATCCTTCCCTGTGTGCACTCATCCCTATGCACATCCATCTACCCAGAAACAGTACCATCCATTCATCTGTCCATCCACCTATACATCCAGTTGCCCAAATTATATGTCCATCCCTCCCTCCATCCATCCACTCATCCATCCTTCAACCATCTGTTCTTATATCTCATGATCCATCCATTACGATCCATCCACCTGCCCATCCAACCATCCACTCCTCTTTCTTCTGTGCCCACAAGTGACCTTCACCAGCTAACGACCCAGATGACCAGGCTCCTCAGCTATAACAAAATGGCACCAGTTTACCCCAGTTTAGCCCAGTGAGAAGTTACAGCAGTAGTATTTGGATGGGATGGCCACAAAACAGAAGCCAACCCATGGGACAGCTGAAGAACAATGTGGAAGATCATAGGATCATAGAATGTTAGGGGTTGGAAGGGACTTTTGAAGATCAAGTCCAACCCCCCTGCCAGAGCAGGACCATAGAATCTAGCACAGATCACACAGGAGCACTTCCAGATGGGTGGATGAAAGTCTCCAGAGAGGGAGACTCCACAACGTCCATGGGCAGCCTGTTCCAATGCTCTGTGGCCCTCACAGTGAAGATGAGGCCCCCAGGTGGAACAAAGTGTGGGAGGGGATGGCTGTCTCCCGGAAAAACCTGATGTGGAGAGCATTGTGGGCTCGTAGAAGGCAGCAGTTGCAGGGAGGGAGCAGGAACCTGTCTGGTGAGACGCTGGCACTGCTCTGTTTCGGGGAGGGGAGGTCCTGGAAGCTCCTCTTGTGCAACGAGCAGCTCCTTAATTGTCTCATTGCCCATGCTTGCTGTTCTGCTCCAGGTTTAATGAGATGGAGCCGAAATTGCCCTGAAAGAGCCCACGGGCAGCAGAGGAAGGAGACAAGGGGAGGAGGAGCTGGCTTGAACCCAGGCAGGAGAAGCAAACATCAACAGATAATTGGGGGCAGCAAAACCAGGAGGATTCAGGTGTTGGTTCAAGCTATGGGGGCAATTGTTTGAGCTCCAAAGTGAAGGTGAGCTGGGTGAGAAGATCCTGGGTCACTTTGTCAAGATGAGGGGGTTGTTCCATCCTGGGTGTTTCTGAAAGAGGGTTTTGCTTCCTCATTGCTTCTCCATTGCTGGCACCTATCACCTCCCCACCACCAGCTCCTGTCACCTCCCCATCACTAGCACCATTCTCAGCACCCATCACCTGCCCATCACTAGCACCTATCACCTCATCATCTCCCCATCATGAGGACCTATGACCAGTAACATTGTCAGCACTCATGACCTCCCCATCATCTCCCCATTAGCTCGCCATGACCAGCACTGTGTTGTAATGGCCTGCTGTCGGTTTTACTCATCTCTTACAGCAGGAGGGCTTGGAAACAGCAGATGATGAGAGCTCTTTCTATGTCCAAGTGTCTGTCCATCCATTCTCATTACCTTCTGTCCATTCCTCTCCATCCATTAATGTGTTCACACACTCATCTACCCAGCTGTCCATCCATGCACCCACCCATCCATCTGCTGTGTCCATCCATCCACTTAATCACCTTACCAACCATCCATCCATCCCTGGTCAGTACCCATGACCTCCCCATCACTAGCATGAACTGCCAGCACCTATCATCTCTTTGTTGCCTCCCCATCACCAGCACCCAAGCCCAGCATCCATGTCCTCCCCATCACCAGCTCCAAGCTCGGAGGCTGTGTGCTCCTGCCACCCACTATGGTGGCCTCACCACTTTCCCACCCTATCCCACGGCCCATCTCAGATGCCATAAATAGGACTCAGGCATTACTCACAGGATTTTATGGGCCCATAGGAAGTTTTATGAGTTAAATTAACGTGCCACGCTAGTGAGGGTGCAGTTAAGCACCATCTAAATCAAGGGTTGGCTTGACCTTCTCCCAGGGACTGCCACGACCGTGGGAGGAGGAGTTGGATGCTGGTGATGGGGAGGACATGTCTCACAAGACCTGACCTCCAGACCCTTCAGCAGTTTCACTGACCTTCTCTAGACATGCTTCAGCGCCTCAGGGTCCTTCTTGAAGTGAGGGGCCCAAAACTGAACCTAGAATTCGAGGTGTGGCCTCACCAGTTCAGGGGGATGGTCCTTGCTCTGCTCCTTCTGGCCACATTATTGCTGATCCAAGCCAGGATGCTGGTGGCCATCTTGGCCGCCTGAGCAAATGTTGGCTCATCTCCAGCAGCTGTTGACCAACCTCTCCCCAGGTCCTTTTCCATGGGGCACTTTCCAGCCATTCTTCAAGCCTGGAGCATTTGTAGGGTTGTTAACCAAGTGCAGGACCCAGCACTTGGCCTTGTTGAACCTCACCCCATTGGCCTCAGCTAACTGATCCAGTCTGACCAGGTCCCTTTGTAGAGCCTCCCTAACCTGCAGCAGATCCACACTACCACCCAACGGGTGTCATCTGCAAACTTACTGAGGGTGCCCTCAATAACCTCATCCAGAGCATGGTTAAAGACATTAAAGAGAACCGGTCCCAGTACCGGTCCCTGCTCAACCTCAACATCTGGCTTTGAGTGCTCTGACCGTGCAGCGGCCAGAGAAACCCCAGAGCTGGTGGTTAAAAGCCTCTGTTTGGATCATCCCCAGCCTGTGCAGCTCACAACGGAGGGCCAGATGTGCGCAGATGTGCGATGTCTGGGTTTGCACTGCAGACAAGGCGGGGGGAGGCTGGTGACATGGTGGAAAAAAGAAGGTTGGAGGCGGAGAGGGAAACAGCTCCGACAGGGAAACCTCCGCGGGGCCCCCGCGCCGGCCCAGACGTCCTGAGGTCAGTTGGCCTCCTGGGTGTTCAGCGGGATGGGGAGGAACCTCCACATATCCTGGCATCAGTTCCATCAGGAAGAGTTTCAGTGAGGTCGAGCTTGGCCTGCAGTGGCAGCCGTCTGCTGTAAAGTTTGGCCTTCGGTGGCTCGTGTTTGATTTCAGGCATTGTTCTAATGGAGGTTTCCAAAGCTGAGGCTGATCTTCAGGGTAGCTCCGAAAGTTGGGCTTTTCCAGCCCAAACAGAGGGATTCTGGTCCCACTTTTGGACCTGCTAGATGCCATTGTGGCAGAAGAGGAAGGCTGGAGTTCTGGGGAGATGCTCAGGACAGGGATATGCCCTGCTGTGACCTCAGATCCAGGAAGGTCTCACCTGTAAACCTGATGGTGTTGGCTCCTCTCTGCACGTAGCACCAGAGCTGGGTGGATCCCCAAAGGTAAATACGAGGCTGGGGAGCTGTGTACTGAAGGTGGAGGTGCCCACACATCTGCTGAGCATGGACACCTTCCTTTGCCCTGGCCACAACAGGGATGTCACCATAGCCACAGGGATGCTGGGGCTCAGGGACACATCACAATGACCATGAGGGTGTGGGGGCTCAGGGACACATCAGCATGGTCATAAGGACACAGGGGCTCATGGACATGGTGCTGGCCCAGGTGCCCCCTCTGCCCTTGGGTATTTCACCCTGTTTGTCCCTGGGTCTCCCCATAGATGGGCTGGGGGGGTCTTGGCTCAGCAGGACAGGCGAGAGGCCTGGCCAAGACCCTGTGGAGCTCAGCACGGGAGGAAATCAGGGAAGCCTGGATTGTTTAGTCTAGCAAAGCCAGGGCTGAGAAGGAGGAGGAGGAGGAGGGGGGAGCTGCACATTCCTCTGTGAGGGACAGAGCAGGGATAGGAACCACTAGGAGTTGTAGGGTGGTGGAAACTAAGCTCTTGGCTATTTTGCTGTTGGCTGCAGACAACCAGAGGGAGCTTCAGCCTCAGCCTGATGCGTGGGAGGCTCTCTGCAGGGTTTCCTCTCAGCTGAGGACAAGCCCTGAGCTCCTTCAGCTCAGAAATGGCTTTTTTTTAAAGCCAAAAGCATTTTTTTCCCCTCAGTTTCTCCCTGCTTGGGAAGGGATCAAAACTCAGCTTCACAGGTCACAGCTCTGCTGTAAGCTCTGTCCCTGCAAACCTGAAACCTTCCCTTCTGAGCTGGTGTGGAACCAGAACTGCTCCCCCGGGGAGCTGCAGCCATGCCCAACCCCCTCGCCTCCCCCCCCAACGTGGTCAGGTCACACCTTTTTGGGAGGGCTGTGGAGTTCTGATGGTTTCTTCACGGTGTAGCTACATGGGTGCTCCTCACCCCCTCAGGAGAAGCTGCCCCAGCAGACGGGAATTTGATACACAGGGTCTGCCTGCTGCTTCTGAAGGTCCCTCTAGGAGAGGAATAAAACGGGAGAGCTTTCCAGCACGGGGGATGGTTTCCCTTCTGGAGGAAGGTTCTCCAGAAGGGGGAGGACCGCTGCCACTTCTTTCTTTTCCCCCACAAAGGGAGGGGAGTGATGTAAGCCCTGGAGTGACTCAGGCAGCTGGGGCCTGTTTTACAGCTCACCAAGGGCGGTGGCTGCCAGGCCCCACACTGCACATGGAGCTGTAACCGCCAGCTCGTGTCCTGCCCGGCCACCGCAGCACAAAGAGGAACTGGGCCAGAAAAATGGGTTTGAATCCAGCCACAGCTGTTCCCGGGGCTCAGTGCTAAGGCCAGTCCTCTTTATCAGTGATCTGGATGAGGGGAATCGACACACCCCAGGTTTGCAGATGACACCAAGTTGGAAGGCAGTGATGATCTGTTGCAGTGTCTGACCAGGCTGGGTCGAGCAGCTAAGGTCTATGGGCTGAGGTTCAACAAGGTCAAGTGCTGGGTCCGGCACTTGGTCACAACCACCCCATGAATGCTCCAAGCTGGGGACAGTGGCTGGAAACTGCCTGGACCTGGGAGTGTTAGTCAACAGTGGCTGAAGATGGGCCATTGTGCGCCCAGGTGGCCATGATGGTCACCAGCATTCTGGCCTGGATCAGCAAGAGTGCAGCCAGCAGAACTAGGGCAAGGACTATCTCCTTGGACTGGGTAAATCCTCAAATCCTGGGTTCAGTTTTGGGCCCCTCACTTCAAGGGCATTGAGAGGCTGGAGCAGGTCCAGAGAACAGCAACAGAACTGGTGAAGGGTCTGGAGCACAAGTCTTGTGAGGAGCAGCTGAGGGAACTGTGGTTGTTCAGCCTGGAGAAAAGGAGGCTGAGGGGAGACCTTTTGGCTCTCTACAACTCTCTGAAAAGAGTCTAGAGCCAAGTGGGCTTCAGTCTCTTCTCCCAAGGAACAAATGACAGGACAAGAGGAAATGGCCTCAAGTTGTACCAGGGGAAGTTTAGGTTGGCCATTAGACAAAACTTCTTCACTGAAAGGGTCCTCAAATGTTGAGGAATGGCTTGAATTGCAGGGGCACAGTCCCATGGAACAGCTGCTTGAACAAAGTGTGTAGGCTGGACTCCATCTAGATGTTTGCTGCTCATAGTGAGCAGGTGTGCTGATGTAGGGGGATCATCGTGGCCTTGAAGCTGTGCTTGCAGCTGCGAGTATAGATAAAGGATAAGTAAAACAAAGAACTAATTAGAGAGGAGCTTGCACGTAGATCTAACTGTAAGTGGGCTGGATATTATAATGTAACCCTGGACTAATGGCCAATGAAATAATGACATCTGTGCATATTTAGCTGAGATGCTTTATAAGCCGTGCTTTCTAACAATAAAGTTGAAGCTTGCTTATCAATCATATTGATTGCTGCAAGTCTTTCCCTCACCCATCTCGCCGATGGGTTTCTCTTCCCGACACTCAAACACAGGAACAGGTTCCCTGGGGAGGTGGTTGAATCCCCACCCCTGGAGGTGCTTAAAAGATGCAGATGTGGTGCTGAGAGACACCTGGACTTGGCAGAGTTAGAGAATGGTTGGACTAGATAATCTTTAAGGTCTTTTCCAACCCAAACAATTCCATGATTCCTCCTGTAAGCTACAACCCCCCACCTGGAGCGGTGGAAGGTAAGCTGTGTGGTCAGAAGCCCAGGCAGAGCCCAGGCCATCTGCCATGCATCCATGGCACAAACACATTGTCCCTCCCAGGCAGTAATTCAAAGGAGGCAGGCGACAGGCTGTCAAGAATTTAATGGTACTTGGCACTGGAAGCTGTACAACACATTTACAGAGAACCACCCTCTGGTGTCCACGTCCACCCTCTCCCCCTTTCTGTTACTGGCTGAGCAGGTGACAGGCACTCACAACCCTTTACACACCAGTTATGGCTCCTCAGGGATGGATACGGTGGGATTGCTGTCCTCATCCCGTCACCACCAGTCAAATGACAGGAACAACCTGTTGTCTGTGCTCAAAACTGTCACCCCTTTGTTCCTTACAATGCTTCACAGCTTGGTTACCAAGCTGGCACCTCTCACACCTATCTTTGGACCACTAGAACACGGCAGTGTTGCCGGTATGAGTATTTACAACCACTACCTCCTCTGTCCTAACACCTCATCAGCTCTTTCTCTTCTCTACCTTTCTACCACATGCAATAACCCCTTGGTTGCCTCCAGTCCTGCCTCCTTGGCATTTCATCTCCAAAAGGCAACATCAACAACAACAACAACAACAACAACATCATCTACCTTCACTCCCTGCTATTCTAGCCGCTGCTCCTCTTCCCTCCCCAAAACCCTTTACAACGTGCCTACAACCTTCCTAAACCCCCCCTTCAGGCAATGCAGTTCTCTTTCAGTAGGGCCAGGAGCGTACAACCACGAGCTGTTTTAGGTTCCTCATGGTCACAGGGGTAACGTAGAGTTAGTTTTCCTCACAATCATCATCAGCTCGTAATGCTCCGGCTTTCGCCCGCCGCCCCGCAGAGCTGTGGAGCGAGGTGAGGAACCCCACGCCGCCTGCAGGGCTCAGGGCGGGAAGGATCAAGTAGTTGAAAGGAAAAGCCAAGTTTCAACAACAAAATACAAAAGTAAAAAAAATAAATCCAACAACAACCAAAAAAAGCCCCAAAAGAACTCCCCCCCCCCCCCCCCCCCCCCAAAACCTGGAAACGAAACAACTAATAAAAACCCCCCAAAACAAACCCAAACATTTAAATACCTGGCAGGTTACAAGAGCAAAAATGAGGAATGTACAAAGGACACACCAAGATGAAAGATTCCAGTAGGTAAATTAAGAACCTGTTGAACCTGGCCTCTGCTTTTGTACCTCCAAGAAGGTGGATTCCAAGCACACACTACAAAATGTGCTCTACCAGGTGAGAAGAAAACATGAATTGCGGCGTTGAGCCTTGCAGCGTTGAGCCAAACCCCCCTGCAAAGGGAGGTGGTGCCACCAGGCTTGTGGGGACAACCCAAGTTCCCGCTTCCCAGCCTCACATTCCCAATTCAAAGCCTCAACCCTTTCACTTTTCCAGCCTCAAACCTCATCTGTGGATATCTTTCTGAACCCAAGGTTTGGGTTCTTGTGGCACTAACTCCAAGGTTCAGTGTGGTGGTGGTGGTATAGAAACAGACTCCAGTTCAACAGCGAGCTGCATACCGGTAGCTGCCATGACAACATGAAAACCAACCCAAGATCCCATTCAGCAGAGCGACTCCAGGGTGCTCACGTTGGAAGGAAAATGTACACGGTTATTTATAAATAAACAGTTTGTCCTCAGGTTCTTCACACCAAGGTTTCTTTCCTCTTCCCACTCAGCTGCTTCTCCCTGCTTTTCCTGTGCCCAGACGATGTTCTGTGGGTTTTGGCGCCTTTGGTTTCCTCCGAGTCCAAGGTGGAGCCGCACTCGGACGTGTTTTCATCGAGCTCCATCTCGGTGATGCCAGACATGGCCGACTGCCTCCGCTGGGCTCTGATGTTGGGCACGGAGGGGTTGTTCTCCTCGCACTCTTCGCTCAGCTCGGGCAGGTCCTTCAGCTCGGCGGCGGCGGCGGCCGGCTGGAAGGGAGCGATGGCGGTTCGGATGCAGTTGACCCACTGCTGCTTGTGGAAGACGTCGTTGGCCTGCAGCGTGTGGGACTGGCCCGGAGAGGGATCTTGGAAACGAACTCGGAAGATATTTTTAGCTTGAAGGTAAACAGAGGAAAAAGGCAGATCAGGTCCTAGCTCAATATTTAGAGATTCCATTGCTAGACAAATGGCCTGGGCTGCCCTACTCAGCCTCAGGGAATGGGTTCAAAACACCCAACAAAAAAGAGAAGCCAAAGCCCTACGAGCCAGCAGAGACACATGGAAATAGAGGTCTTCTAGTCTGAGCACCAGCTGCAGTTCAGGGCCACCAAATATAAAGTGAAAGCCCAGCAGGGGCAGCCTGAAGGTGGATGTTAACAGATACCACAGAATCATGGAATCGTTTAGGTGGGAAAGGACCTGTAAGATCATCCAACCTTAACCCAGCACTGCCAGGTCACCACTAAACCATGGCCCTCAGCACCACTTCTACACAGCTTCAAAATCTCTCTAGGGATGGGGACTCCATCACTGCTCTGGGCAGACTATTGCAGACCTTGATAACCCTTTTGGGGAAGAAATTGGTCCTCATATCTGACTTAAACCTGCCCTGGCGCAACTTGAGGACATTTCTTCCTGTCCTATTACTTGTTCCTTGGGAGATGAGAATGCCCTCTGCCTAGCTTCAACCTGCTTTAAGGGAGCTGTAAAGAACCAGGAGTTCTCTTCTCAGCTTCCTCTTCTCCAGGCTGAACAAACTCAGCTCCCCCAGCTGTTCCTCACAAGACCTGTTCTCCATACCCTTCAGCAGACTTGTTGTTCTTCTCTGGCCCAGCACCTCAATTTCCTTCTTGGAGCGAGTGGCCCAAAACTGAACACAGGATTTGAGGTGCAGCCAAGTACAGGGGAACAATCCCAGTCCTGCTGGCCACACTATTGTTGATCCAAGCTCTCCCAAAGGAACCTCAGTCCATGGGATCCATGGCCAAGTGTAACCACAGAATCATGGAATGGTTTGGGTTGGAAGGGACCTTAAAGATCAACTCTTCCAACCCCACTGCCATGGGCAGGGACACCTTCCACTAGACCAGGTTGCAGAAATGGATACCCACACAGGTGAACTGGTTTGGTCCTTACCTTTATCAGAATTGCCAAAAGCTCCTCGGAAGGACCCTCCCATTTTCACATCACCATCCTGCAGGTCTTCAAGGATCAGCTCCTGGACAGGGATGGGCTGCCTGTACACTTGGTAGGCCTGACGCTCATTGCGAGTGACTGGCCGGGTCAACACCAGGACGTCTTGGAAGAGGAAGACGTAGAGTTTCTGCAAAGGAAGAGATATCTGAATATGAGCAAGGTGTTGTACTCTGGATCCCAAGAGGTTGCATGTCCTCTGGGACTCAAGGCCACATTATCTCAGGTTTCACCCATGTTAACTTTCCAAGTTTCCTTAGGGCCCTGGGAGTGGTGGCGCAGACTAGAGTTACATCAGCTGGTTTATTGTTTAACAGCCTTTAAAACGTGAGTTATGATTTGCAGATGCCAAGAACAGCAAGATTACAAGCAGTATGTTGGGCTGTTCAGCCTGGAGCAAAGCAGGCTCCAGGGAGACCTTACAGTGGTCTTCAAGTATCTGAAGGAGGCTACGAGAAAGCTGGGGATGGACTTTTTACAAGGGCTTGTAGTGATAGGACAGGGGGGAATGGACTGAAGCTGGAAGAGGGGAGATTTAGATTGGATATTGTGAAGAAATTCTTTCCAGTGAGGGTGGCAAGACACTGGAACAGGTTGCCCAGGGAGGTTGTGGATGTCCTTTCCCTGGAGGTGTTCAAGGCCAGGTTGGATGAGGCCTGGTCTAGTGAAAAGTATCTCTGTCTGTGACAGGGGGATTGGAACTTTAAGGTCCCTTCCAATGCACACCATTCTATGATTCAGTATCTTTTCTGACAATAAAAAAATGCTTCACAGGTGCAGCAGGGTAATGCCTGAACTGAACAAAACCACAACCAATCAACCAAAAAAACCCCAACAAACAGAAAAAGATCTGATGTTGAAAATGAGGCCGCTTCTACAAGCCCCAACAAAAAGCAGCACACTCTGGAGTACAGGAGGGTCTTTCAGTGCTAAGGCAGCAGGAGATAAACTCCCGGTAGTGCAGCTCAAAGGCAAACAAGGTTTTGCAGGAAGACTTTTGTTTGGAAAAGCTGGGGAATGTCAGAGCACCTGAAAGTAAACAGCCAGCAGGAAATCCCTTTTGATGGAGTGCCGGGGCACGAAGCACACTTTGGATGGTAATTTAGGGCTAATTATTTTCCAGCTTCTGAAGGGCCAATTGTAAATCTGTCAGTGGGAAACTTTCCCTTACACCCTGAAATGCAGACTGCCATCAGGTGCTTTCTTTTCTGCTTTTTATATTTAGCTAATTGTCTAAACTAATCCTAAAGATGGAAAGAGCTCTTGCTCCTGCTCTAACAAACAGTTTGAACAACCTCTGAGGGAAGGTTTTCAAACCTGAGGATTAGTTACCCTGAACCCAAGGGACTTACATGTCCATTTTTATTCTTCAGCTCCCCGTGGCACAGTAAAGCTTTGCTGCCTTCAATCCTCGGGTCCTTCTGCTTCTCATCCAGGTACTCCAGCTTGTCAATGTAGTACTGGCACTCTGACTCCCCCTTCTTCAGGTTGATGTCAGACAGGACTCCTTGGATTATAGATATCTATAAAGTAAAATGTTCATGAAGCATTAAATGGGGACCTTAGCTTGTGTAGAATCAGAGAACGTTAGGGGTTGGAAGGGAGCTCTATAGAGATCCTGCCAAAGCAGGGTCACCTAGGGCAGGTCACATCAGAAGGTATCCAGGTGGGTTTTGAAAGTCTTCAGAGAAGGAGACTCCACAGTCTTTCTAGGCAGCCTGTTCCACTGCTAACACCCTCACAGGAAAGAAGTTTCTCCTCATGTTGAGGTGGAACCTCCTGTGTTCCAGCTTATACCCATTGTTCCTTGTCCTATTACTAGGCACCATAGAAAAGAGACCATCACCTTCATCCTGGCACCCAGCTCTCAGATATTATAGATGTCAATAAAATCTCCTCTCAGCCTTCTCTTCTGCAGACTGAACAGCCCCAGGCCTCTCCACCTTTCTTCAGAGGAGAGATGTTCAACTCCCCAGTAATCCTTGTGGCTCTCCATTGGATTCCCCCCAGTAGATCCCTGTCTTGAATTGGGGAGCCCAACACTGGACACAGTATTCCAAGTGTGATCTCATCAGACCACATCAGAGCTGGGGGAGAACCTCCCTAGACCTGCTGGGCACATTTTTCTTGATGCACTCCTTCCTGGTAAGAGCTATTAAAGAACTCCAAACGATGGAGTCCGTGTGATACCTCACTTGCTTTCACAAAGGTTTATGGTCACAGGTTTGTGTCCATCAAGAAAACTACTCCATGAAATTGCTGAGGGTTTAAGAAAGCTTTCTGGACCTCCAGGACCACATGCTAAAGTCAGAACAGGGATCATGAAATCACTATTACTTACGGCTTCTTCCAGAATCTGGATATCAGGATGGTCTTTGGGAGTGTGCCTCAGGATCTCTTTCAGGAGCAGTGGGTACTTGACCAGTCGGCTTCGAGGGATGTCCAAGAAGCTCCAGAGGTCTAGCTTGCGGCTGAAGGGAGACTCGAGGCAGCGCTGAAGGAAGTCCTGCACTCTGCGGTCCTGCTTCTTCTGATCCAGAAGTGCTTTGGCTGCCAGCTGATTGCTACAATAACCTTTATAGGCATGGAGCCGTGGTAACTGCAGGAGAACAGAAGAATATCCAAGAGTCAGATTCCATATAAGGAAAGCAAATCACATGGACATGTCAAGCCTGGGAGTTCCACTTCCCTTACTGTGATACTCTGCCCACTCAAAGAAGCTAACAGACTCATCAGTCTTTTGTGAGGAGAACAAGGGCACCCTGGTGCAGGGCCTCTGAAGTTCAGATGTTTGAGATCAACAGTGATAACACCACTGAAATCACAGTAGTGACAAACAGTCCAGAAGACAGAGACGTTGCCAACATAAATCAGCAAATCACTGCAGTCACACCAAGGCTCCAGGGTGAATCGGTGGCCCATTACAGCTGACAGAGACCCATTGTTTTCAGTGGAGCCAGGATTTCCGGGTCAATCTTTTTGCTCAAGGCCACAAGAGCCCAGGGATATTTGGCTTCTAGGTTTAAATGTTCCTGAAGCTTATTTTCAGCCAGTTGTCTCCAAGTTATGTACTCACCCACTTCACAAGAATGGGCCCAATCTGCTCCACTGTTCCATCTGGGTTGGTTGCTTCTCCTAAACTTGCCAACAAGTCTGGAATTGAAACACAGAAATCAAAATTGCAACGATGCCCCAGCAAGATGTTCTAATGTGAGAAGGCACAGAGTTAGTCAGCATCACAGGTGAGAATGAGCCAGCTGCTCTTACCTTCATGCAGAGGAATGTAAGAATCCAAGTCCCCAAATATGTGGGTGAGCTCCTCCTCAGACATGATAGAGAGTTTCAGCATGGGATCGTGATAGGCCTGCCAAAGAACACCGGTGTTACAGTATCTTCAAATCCCCCAGCCAAAAGCTGACAAAATTTAAACACCAGGGGATGTTTAGACAAGACAGGAAGTGAAGCCAACAGGAACATCCACTGTGATCACTAAACCAGTCACTGTTGTATGAAGGCATCAAGGCCTTCAAATGAAAAGGACTTTCCTGCCTGAACTGTTCTCAGCTAGGAGAGTGGTTCCCCAGTCAGCTCTGCAGGACTGCAAAGCACAGTTCTTTTTTTGATGGGTTTGTTGCAACCAAATCCCTTTCAGGGAGTTGTTGAGAGCAATGAGGTCTACCCTCAGCCTCCTTTTCTCCAGACTGAACAATCCCAGTTTCCTTAGCCATTCCTTGTAAGACCTGTTCTCCAGACACTTCATCAGCTTTGCTGTCCTTTTCTGGACACACTCCAGCACCTCAGTGTCCTTCTTGGAGTGTGTGGCCTGAAACTAAACCCAGTATTTGAGGTGTGGACTCACCAGTGCCCAGTCCAGGGGGACAATCCCTTCCCTAGTCCTGCTGGCCACAATGACTGCAGGAAAAAAGACACCACTCACCTTTCTGGCAAGCTTTAGGTCCTCGATTAAGTCCTGTTCTCCCCTGGACATCTCATAGATTGCCTGTGGGGACAGGGATAAAGAATGGAGAGTCATTTTTAACCCTAGCCTTCTTCTGAAAGAGCCTTTCAGAAGGCTCACATAATGTACATCCTGTCTCTGCAGCCTGAATAGGGGCTTTTGCCATCTGAAATCATGGCACCTGGACACCACCATCTCAAGTAAATTTGCTGCCTTTCCCAGCTCCCAGAAAGCAACATCACTTACAAGTGTGTGAAAGCTCCAAGGCTCGTGCACGAGCCAAATTAAATATTAGCCCCTTTTAAATCACAGCTTTTAACACAGGCCAGCACAAAAAAACCCAAACCCCCGAAAACCCTCAGAGGTCAAATCCCAGGCGTCTTTAGTCAGCTTCTGTGTTGTCACTAGAAGATTTGTCTAAGAACTACAGGAAAAAAGGCAAGCCAAGGCCTTGCTGTTTGGCTTTCAACCAGTTGTCAAGAGCTCTGAGGGAAAGACAGCTGGCTTTACAAGGAGCTCCACTCTGGGGCTGCTGCAAAGCAACCAGCGCGGCTGGGGCTCGCATTTCAGAAATGCTGAGCACCCCCACGCAAAGAGTTTGGCATCTCTGAAGGGTCAAACTGCGGAGACGAGCTCCCTAGTGACTCAGGAAAGACAAGCCTACCTTTTCCCATGCCCAGGGCACAAATAAATCTACTGAAGGTGCACAGGAAGATCAAGTCACCCACAAATGTTCATTGCTCTCTTCCCTGCCAAGGACATGGCACAAGCCAAGGCCTTGGCTGCCTTTCCCAGACCTGCTGTAGCCCTTCCCCTGCTCTGGCAGGGGGGTTGGACTGGATGATCTTTTGAGGCCCCTTCCAACCCCTAACATTCTGTGATTCTCCTACCTCCTGGCGCTTGATTTCTTTGGTGCTCAAGGATTCTTTCATGTTGACATCTAACATCTCAGACCAGAGCACGCTGTTCCTTCGTTTAGGAGGAGTAGGAGCAGCAGACCTGCTGCATGGCTTCTGGGCGCAGGCAGGGGATTTGCTGTCGCTGCGAAGGGTGAATGACTAAAGGGATTAAAACAAACACAAAAATCTGTTACAAAATAAATAAATCTGCAGGGAAAACATTTCAGAAGTGTTGTAGTATTAACCATACCCCTCCCAATCCTTCATCCTCTCCTGCTGTGCAGGGCAGGAAAACACACCCAGACACTTTTCCTTAGATAAAGGAACACTTTAATCAAGCTGCTGAGAGAGGCCAGAGGTTGGCAAGCTCTGCCCTGAGCCTCACCCGCACGCATCCAACAGCAGCCCTTGGGAAGAGGTAGAGTTTGGTTCTATTTCCAAGGTATGAGGAAGTCAATAAAGCAGGATCATAACTCTACCTAGAACAGGGCTAATCAGGAGCCACTTGAACTTTGCTCTCACCATTAGCAATGTTACTAAAAGCCAGACACAGAACCTGTTTTATCTGCACATGTAGGGTAAGGAGTCCTTGGGATAACACTTCTCTTACCTCACTGCACAGCAAGAGCAGTTCACCCTGAAGCACATGCTCCAACACATGTATCTCAAGTACTGGTATAGTTTTATCAACTCGTTCTCCTTATCTGAATCAGTTGATTGCTGTTACTGCTTAAACTTTCAGTAACCTGTTTATCTAGTGAATCACCTCTGAACTCCTGAACTCATCCCCACATCCCAATCAAGCTTTCTGTGCTTGCACAAACCATAGAGTGGATTTTCAAGGGATGTTTTAAGATCTCAGTGCCTGCTTTAACACCACCACAGGCAGCACCTTCCCTGTATTTCTAGGCTCTGAGGACCAGAAGTTCCTGGTTTTTACCTGTATTGTCTGCCCAAAGCGCCGAACTGCACCATTTCTGACAGGAGAGATCAAGTTGGCCAGGGATGTGACCCGTGACAGCGGCCGAACCCGCTTATTGCTTGGCTCCTGTCAACAAAGCAGAGAACAAATCATATGGCCTGTGACTTTCACCTTGTCCTTTTTGTCCCCTGCTACTCAGAACCTTGAATGCTGGGTTCAGTTTTGGGGTCGTGACTACAAAAAAAAGACACTGAGGTAGTGGAGAGGGTCCAGAGAAGGGCAATGAAGCTCATGAAGGGTTTAGAGGACAAGTCTTGTGAGGAACAGCTGAGGGACCTGGAATTGTTCAGCCTGGAGAAAAGGAGGCTGAGGGGAGATCGTTTGGCTCTCTACAACTCCCTGAAAGGAGGTTGGAGCCCTAGCAACAAGTGGTAGGACAAAAGGAAATGGTCTCAAGTTGCACCAGGAGAGATGTAAATTGGATAGGAGAAGAAACTTCTTCACTGAAAGGGTTCTCAGACACTGGAACAGGCTCCCCAGGGGGGCAGCTGAATCCCCATCCCTGAAGGTGCTTAAAAGCTGCAGGATGTGGCGCTGAGGACCAGACTTGGTAGAATTAGAGAATGGTTGGACTTGATGGTCTTAAAGGTCCTTTCCAACTGAAATGGTTTTATGATTAATTTCTCAAGTGGCTCAGGCAGTTTTAAAAAGCATGAGCCCACTTAAGGAGTGGGAAATGCAGCACAGAGAGTGTTCTGAAGCAGCCATTCATCTTAAAAGGAAAGCTGAGGCTGTAAATATTTGTCTGAACTTCAAGGCTGCAATTAAACTTCGGAGACTTTGCCCAGGGTAAAAGAGGTAAGATAACACCCACACCAGTCAGAAATCAAAACAGGGCTTCAACTGGGACCGTTAGGCTCTGAACATAAATAGACTGAGGCATTTTCCTCTGCATTTAAAACAAGTGACTGTCATCTAAAGATGGAGCTGTGATCTCCCCTATTTTATCATGTTTTCCTCTGTAGAAAGAATGTGTTTTTCCATTTTAATTTTATTTTGGAGAGAAAAGTAGCAGTTGAAGCCCAGGATAGCCTCAGCAGCTATTATAACAAACAGCAAATGACCACATGCTGAACATTCCTGCAAGTGAAATGCACACACAAAGTGGATCAAGTTTAAAACCTTCAGTTTACAAAGCTTCCTCCTCCTCCTCCTCCCTCTTCTCGACCCCCCACCAAGTCATCATAATTTTTCCTACACATTGTTTAGATTTGAAAGATAAGAGCTTCTGCTTTTCTACATTACTAATCCCCAAGCCTAGAGCATTTTCAGTTCTGTCCTGACCAAAAGGCTGCCAAGAAAGAGGAAATGCCCCACAGAAACCTGCTGCTTAAGCTCAGATCAGGTTTTAACATCTTCATAGAATGGTTTGGGTTGGAGGGCATCATAAATATCATCTAGTTTCAATCTCTCTGCCATTGGCAGGGCCACCTCCTACTAGACCAGGTTGCTGAAGGCCCCATCCAACCTAGCTTTGAACGCTTCTAGGCTTGAAGCCTCCACAACTTCTCTGAACAACCTGTTCCAGTGCCTCACTGCCCTCACGGGGAAGAACTTCCTCCTAATGTCTAATCTAAATTGATCTTCTTCCAGTTTGAAGCCATTACCCTTCATCCTGCCACACCATGACTTTATAAAAAGTCCCTCTCCAGCTCTCCTAGAGGCTCGCTCCAATACTGGAAGGCTGCTCTAAGGTCTCACCAGAGCCTTCTCTTCTCCAGGCTGAACAACCCAAACTCTTTCAGCCTGTCCTCACCTCAGGTGAGGTGCATCTGCTGCTGGAGCCTGCTGGAGGTTGTCATCATGCTGGGAATCCTATCCATTTCACACCCAAATTAATATGTTTTAAGGACTGTACAGGAAAGGTGGGCACCATGGGATGGCCAGGAAGGGATGGGCTCAGAGCTTAAAGCTAGATGAGGTGCCCTGTTGCTCTTAAACATCTGGCAGATGGTTGGATGTGACTCATCGTCACAAGAAAGCTTCTTAGCATGAAATTCTGATGAAGCAGCCTCTGTTTTTGAGCACTTCTCAGTAGAAATGTTAGTAAAGGCTTACTAGGCATTTCTGGTTAATTATAGCTGAGTCCCTGCTCTTTTCCAAAGGCTAGAAGTTAAAGATTGCGTAGGACAAGCTTTCCCTGTCTCTATTTCCAGTCTGAAATTGCAAGACGAGGTGTCCCAACCCTTTACTTCTGTGGAGCAACAGAAGTGACAGATGCTGAAAGCCAAAAAAGGGGTAATAGGCACATAGAGAGCTGGATTCCAGTCCTGAGACTGAGGAAGCAGAAAAGCTCCCTGTGCAAGATCTGATTTCAGCAACATGACCCGAGGAGTGGCTGTCTGCCTGCCTACATGCTGCGTTAAGCAACAGGGGAGGTGAGCTCACATGAATGAAGCCTTCAGAGTTGCAGGGGAGGGGAAACATGAAAAGAAGCAATTTATGAGTGATGCAGAACAGAAAGACCTCTTGGCACAGCACAAAGCCTGTTCCAAGCTGTGTTTGAAAGGTTTAGGTAAGCTCAGATCTAGGGGGGTAATACAGGAATGGGAAAAAGCTGTAATGGAGTGTGATAGAATGGGTTTGGTTGGCAAAGACTGCTAAAATCATTAAGTCCAACCATCAACCTAACACCACTGTGGTCATTAAACCATGTCCCAAAGTGCCATATCCATGTGTCTCCAGGGATGGTTACTCCACCACCTCCCTGGGCAGCCTGCTCCAATGCCTGACCACTCTTGCACTACAGAAATTTTTCCTAATACCCAACTTAAACCTTTCCTGGCACAATCTGAGGCCATTTCCTCTTGTCCTATCACTGGATACTAGGGACAAGAGACCAATCCCCAGTCTCCTTTCAGGGAGTTGTAGAGAGCAGTGAGGTCTCCCCTCAGCCTCCTCTATCAGACTAAACAACCCCAGTTTCCTCACAAGACTTTGTTCACTAGACCCTTCACCAGCTTTGTTGCCCTTGCTGGACATGTTCCAGCACCTTAGTGTCCTCAACCATGAGACCTCAGTGCTCAGCTGGATTTGATACATCATGGGTAATACTATGGTTGCTTCTTTCTTTTGCCAACCAAGAGTCTGTCAGGAAAATGATTATGCAGAAGGCTGGGAAGTTAGGCTGGGCTTAAAATTAGACAAGGCAATGTTGATTAGTTACAGACATTTCTGAAACGAAGGAAAAGGATGGGTGTTTTGCTTCTAGAAAAAACATACATCAGTGTGCTAGAATAAAGGGACACAGGCCAAGACAAGCTTAAGAAACAGCAGGAATGTAAGCAGAAAATACAGACATAAACCACACACAGCTCTGTGATATAAATAGTGTGGAAAAGAAAAAGGTGACACTGAAAATGAATAGCAAGAAGCTTCAGTGCTTTAAAGAAACACATTGAGGTGCTGGAGCAGGTCCAGAGAAGGGTAATGAACATGGTGAAGGGTCTGGAGAACAGGTCTGATGCAGAGCAGCTGAGGGAACTGGCATTTTTCAGCCTGGAGAAAAGGAAGCTGAAGGGAGACCTTAGCTATCTACAACTCCGTGAAAGGAGGTTGGGGTGAGGTGGGTGTTGGTCTCTTCTCCCTAGCAACAAGTGATAAGAGGAAACAGCCTCAAGTTGCATCTTGGGAGGACTGGACATTAGAGGAAACTTCTACACTGAAAGGATTCTCAAACACTGGAACAGGATTCCCTGGGAGGTGGTCGATTCACCATTCCTGGAGGTGTTTAAATGCCACAAAGATGTGGTACTGAGGGATATGGTTTAGCACCAGAATGGGTAGAGATAGAGAATGGTTGGACTTTAAGGTCTTTTCCAATGAAAGTGATTCTGTGACTCTATTCTATGATCTAGAATGCTTGCAGAGTCTTTTGCAGCTTGCTGTTGAAGGATCAACTCCATGGCCCTTCCAGAGAGGAGATACAATGACACTCTGTGTGCAGAGGGACATGTGTGGATGCCTTCCTAGCACATCTGTGCAGGGCTGAAGTGACACATGCACACGTACAGGGTCTGCAGGAGGCATTCCTGCCTCGGCACTGGGGACAGGCGGAGCAAAGGGGCTCGCTGGGGTTATAAATCACTGCTTTTCTGAACAGTTGATACGTTCCGAGATCTGCAAAAGCAGGCTTGGAGCAGAAGTCACTGCTTTCCTCAAGTGGGAGCACAGCTCCTCTGCTCTGAGGAGGGAGGAATTTCACACAGATTGGCACGACCCGAGCGCCGTCTGTAGACACGATGTGCTCCCTGGGGTGTTCAGCCAAGAGAAAAACGTCTGTGCGCTGTAAATTCAGCTGAGCAAAAGGCCATTTCCCCTCTCTTCAAGGGAAACAAATCCCACTTTCTGTCCTGCAAGTACTCTCAGACATGGCTGCCAAAAATAAACCCCCAACAACCCAACAACTTTTTTCTTCTCCTTCCAGCGATACTGTTTGATCCAAGGCGGGGAAGGGGGGAACAAACCCCCCTCTCCTTAGAAACCTCACCTCTGAGATCTGCATTTCAGCCTGGGGTCATGCACTCCCCTTACAGTCATACTCAGCCGGCTGTAAGCTGAGCTGCGGTTCATGCTATGGATAACTTTGGCTCAGTGCTTTGGGGTTTTTTTAGTGCTGTTCTTGCAAACAATGATTAGCCTGTCTCCACACTGTATTACTTACAGCAGCCCAGATTAGAATGAAGTCTGCAACGTTTCTGTACCAAGCTGGAGATATTAAGCACTATGGCACTAACAGATAATTAAAACCCCTGTGAGTTCAACAGCACTTCTTGCTTCCATTCAGATTACAATTAATGTATTTTTAACCAGAGGACTCTTTATGAAAAGCAGATACAACATAAACATACACACAAAAGCTACATTTGTGCCTAGGTGCCTCAGCTGGCAAGGAAGACTTAACGCTAGTCAAGAGCTTTAGAGTTCAGGTTAACTCTTCACACTGTGAAAGGTCTGCATCTTTGCTGCTTGATAGAAACCAGGCTTTGCTTTTGAGCAAGGAACACTTTCCACTAGCAGCACACACACCTACAAACCTTTCCCCCTCTGCTAGGTAATAATTAGTGGTTTTACAAGGGTCACTTACTAGAGAGCAACGTTCTACATGCCACTCACAGACCAAGGCATACAAATAAGGTGACAAATCCAAAAGCCATGCATAACGAAACTTCTCCTGTTAAGCCAAATAAGCAAAAGGGGATTTTAGTCACCAGCTTGAGTAATTCCTGCCAGAAATTGTCACCTGATTATCTTAACATTCACGTGCACAGAGCTTGCTGAACCTCAAGCCATGCTGAAAACGGCTGTCTGCACTGAAATTGAACAACCAGGCTCTGGCTCGACACGTTGGTATAGAGATGACAACCTTCTTTCTCAAATTCAACAGGCTGTTTACCACCCAGTGTGAAATCTGGCCTCACACTGTGCTGATTACTGCAGTGGCTCTTGATAGCAACTCAGTACTTAGCACTGATAGGAGCTTTGGCTGAGGAGTCATTACTCAAGCCCAGACCCAAAGTTTAACCTTACAATGAAGGTGGTGAAATGCTGTCCCAGGTTGTCCAAAGTGGTAGATGCCCCATCCCTGGAAGCATCGCAGGTCAGTTTGTCTGAGACTAAGAAACCAGCTGTAGTTGAAGACGTCCCTGCTCACTGCAGGGGCGCTGGATTAGATGACCTTTAAAGGCACCTTCAATCCAAACCTTTCTATGACACCCAACATGCCCGTTCTACCCTACAGAAAAGACATACTTGGAGAATTAGAGTTGATTTACTCTCCTTTGGGAGATCTGGTTTATGTTATTTCTCTCCCAACATCTGGTTTCCCTTTTCCACAATGAGATTGCCCAAGTCTGGCTGTTTCAAAGCCAGGACTTTTTAAGAGGCTGGCAACGCAAAGCCCTCAAACCCCAGAGATGTCTGGAACCACCTTTTTTTTTTTTTTTTTTTTTTTTTTTTTTTTTTTTTTTTTTAAACTTTTCCTCATCTCACTGCTAATCTCAGCCATATAACCCTGCCTAGGACAGCCGGTCCCTACCTGGCCGCTGAACTTCTGCCTTCTGTCTCAGCAGGAGGCATGTGAACACTGCAATTATTCTCATCTACATAACAACAGACGAAAACAACACTTCCCCCCCCCCCCAAAAGAGAAAAATCCTCAAAACTCCAACCAACACCCATGATTATTACTTTTAAGGAGGGGTTATGCAGCAAACAAAAGCCCTACGTTGGAAAACTCCCGTCAGTGGAAAGAGGACAGAGAGCAACAGGCAGGTTTAAATGGAAACCCCGCTGAGAGGTGCAGCGGCGGCTCAGCGAGGTGCTGGGCTTGGCTTCGGCTCCCTGCTACCACTACTCCAGAGATTACACGTTGGCGTTTTAAAGGAAAATTGAGTTTTCGTCTAAACCGCTGCCTGCACCTCATTCCTGGGCCAGCGCACCCACCTCACCACAGGCGCAAAAGGCGGGAAGGTGCAAAGTCTCCCAAGCCCACCCCTTCCCCCCCCCCCCCCCCCCCCCCCCCCCCCCCCCCCCCCCCCCAAATTTTCCCCCTCTCTTCCTCACCTCCTGCTCCCTGAAGGACTGATTCTGCGCATCGATCACCCGGATAGTCCTTTTGATGGGGAGCAATCCCCCGAGCTCATCGTGAGCGACCATGGTCACCGCTCCCGGCGGCTCTTCTCTCCCCCCACCCCTCCCCGACGCCTTCAGCGCGGCCGCCTCAGCCCTCGCTCATCACCGCTCTGCAGCCGCCGCTCGCTGCGCCCCGACCTCACAGTCGGGGGCGGGGCTACCGAAGAAACCACGCCCGGGCAGGAGAAACCGCGCCCCTTATGCTGTAAGCCCCGCCCCAATAGCCGGGAGCGAAGCCGTGAGGCTCTCCGGGCCGCTTATTTCACAGGCAGAGTCATAGAATTTTTGGTTGGAAAAGACCTCCAGGATCATCAACTGATCGTCAACCCAACACCATCACAGCCATTAAACCCAAAGTGCCATGGCTACACGTTTCTTAAACACCTCCAGGGATGGTGACCTCCCTGGGCAGCCTGTTCCAATGCCTGACCACTCTTGCAGCAAAGAAATTGTTCCTCATATCCAACCTCCTCATAAACCTCCCTGGCACAATTTCAGGCTATTTCCTCTCGTTGTATCACTAGGGAGAAGAGACTTTCCCCTACCTCATTCTAACCTCCTGACTTGTAGAGAGTCATGAGGCCTCCCTTCAGCTTCCTCTTCTGCAGACTAACCAATCCTATGATTGTTCTCCAACAATTTCCTCCTGAACTCCCCCCAAAACAGGACTTCTGAGAGGCTCTACTTCAAGGCAAGGCAATAGGGGCAGCCACTGAGAGCGGAGGGAAATGTTCCATCACATATTAGGTGTGTAGTAATGAGAAGCAATGCTTTTAACTAGAGAAGGGTAGATTTAAGTTGGACATGAGGAACAAGCTCTTCACTATGAGGGTGGTGAGACACTGCAACAGGGTGCCCAAAGAAGTTGTGGATGCCTCATCCCTGGAAGCGTTTAAGACCAGGCTAAATGAGGCTTTGAGCAACTTGGTCTAGTGGGAGGTGTCCCTGCCCATGGCACAGGGGTTGGAACTAGATAATCTTTTAAGCTATTCTATGATTATGAAGAAGTTCTTTAATATGAGGGTAGTAGAACACTGGAACAGGTTGTCCAGGGAGGTGGTGGAGGCCCCATCTCTGCAGACAGTCAAGGCTTAACTTTATGGGGCCCTGAGCAAACTGGTCTAGGTAAAGATGTCCCTTCTCATTGCAGGGGTGTTGGACAAGGTGACCTTTGAGGGTCCCTTCCAATGGATGCAACCTATGATTCCATGATCTCATGATGGAAAGCGGTTTGGAAAGAGCGGTGCTTGCAACCATTTGCACTGAAGAGAGACAAAGCCAAATATGTATCTTGATTCCTGCCTGCCCTCCCCCTGCCTTTTTTCCCGCCCTCTTCACTGGAACTTGCAGTGTTGAGACCCACCACTGCCTAAAGCCATCTCCCAGGTGTGGTGATGGGACACAATCTTCCTGACAGCAGCTTCCATTGCTACCACTGAAGCATAAATCATTGTTGCTGAGTTGTTTTCTTTACCAGCCCCAACCCTCCTTGCTAAAAAAAAAAATAAAAATTCTTGTCTAGACCTGTGCTTTAAAGTCTGCTCTGGGCTTCAGAGGTTGTGCTGGCAAGGCTCTGCTAGCCAGGGGCTGAGTTGAACCTCTCCCCTTCTTCTAAGTGGGCAGCCTGTCCCAGCAGGCCCGGCTGTAGATGCAAAGGGTTTGTATTTTTGTGTGTTTGTTTGTTCAAAGTCAGATTATTCCTGGCATGGCTACAAATCTCCAAAATAAAAGGTCTCTTGTGCAGGTAAAAATAAACCCAGTTTGTTTGGAGATAGGAGAGCGGCTGTGTTGCTGCCTACCTGCCCTAACCAATCTACATCTTGGAGGAGATAAATTCGGGGTGATCTGGAGGGTCCCCACTGTGGAGGTTGTAGGACAGGCAGAGAGTTTGCAGCAGCATTTTCATCACAGAATGGCTTGAGTTGGAAGGAACCGTAAAGATCATCTAATTCCAACCCCCCTGTCATGGGCAGGTATACCTCTCACTAGATCACGTTGCTCAGAGCCCCATCTAACCTGGTCTTATACACTTCCAGGTATGAGGTATCCACAGCTTCTTTGGGCATCCTCTTCCAGCGTCTCATCAAACTCATAATGAAGAACTTCTTCCTAATGTCTAATCTAAGTCTTCCCTGCTCTAGTTTCAAACCATTGCCCCTTGCTAAATCACCACAGACCCCTGTAAAACAGCCCTCTCCAGCTTCCCTGTAGCCCTCTTCAGCTACTAGAAGCCCACTATAAGGTCTCTTCACAGCTTTCTCTTCTCCAGGCTGAACAGACCCAACTCCTTCAGCCTGTCCTTGTAGGAGAGGTGCTCAGAAAAAAAGATGTTCAGAAAAAAATTAAATAATGTATGAATTGCTATGAAGAAGGAAAAATACATGCGATAGAGACCTTGCAGTCCAGTGCTCCTGAAAAGAGCAGTGTTGTCCTGTACATTATCACAGAGGTGCCCATTTTGCAGATGCATGATTGACACTGGAGCACAGTGCCCCATCCCTGGAAGTGTTTAAGGACAGTTTGGATGAGGCCTTGAGCAACTTGGACCAGTAGAATGTGTCTGTGTCTCAGCAGCGGGGTTGATCTAAGGTCCTTTCCAACCCTAACCATTCTACGATAAGTATTAAAGGTTCTGCTAGACATCAAAATTATTGATTTTAGTTTTAAATGATGGCTGTTTTACTATGTCCAGTGCTTGTATTTACTGCCCTTTTCTTAAGTAACAGGCAGGAGGAATGTTCTGCTGTCCCCTCCCCTGGCTTTCCCCACCCCCCTTAGCTTTGTTTGCCTCTCTCCCGTGGAGAGCTGCCCTCAGCAAATCTGTGCCTGTTTAACCTCAGCTGCTGTGGGATCAGGGCATTTTGGCTTGTCCACCGCAGGATTCTCAGAAACTTGGGATGCAGTGACTTTCTGTACCCTTGTTGAAAGGACAGATGGTGACTCTTTCAGATCCGGGTGGTGCTTTTTGGGATTAGTGAAGTCAACCAATTTAAGGACAAGAGAAGAAAAAGAAAACAGCAAAAGGATGATGCCTCCTGGGAGAAGCAGGCAAAATCACCTTGAGCTTGATCAACTACCTGAAGGGGGGTTGTAGCCAGGTGGGGGGTTGGTCTCTTCTCCCAGGCAACCAGCAACAGAACAAGGGGACACAGTCTCAAGTTGTGCCAGGGAAGGTTCAGGCTGGATATTAGGAAGAAGTTCTTTACAGAAAGAGTGATTTGCCTTTGGTGGGCTGCCCAGGGAGGTGGTGGAGTTGCTGTCTTGGAAAAAACTGGATGAAGCACTTAGTGCCATTGGACTGGATGATCTTGGAGGTCTCTTCCTACCTGGTTGAAGTATGATTCTATGACTCTGATTTTTTTTGGGGGAGTATCAAGCATAGAACCATAGATTCATTAAGGCTAGGAAATAGCTCCAAGATCATGGAGTCCAACCCAGCACTGCCAAATCCACCACTAGACAACGTGTCTCAACACCACATCTACATGTCTTCTAAATCCTTTCAGGGGTGGGGGACTCCACCACTGCCCTGGGCAGCCTCATCCAGAGCTTAACAATCCTTCTGGGGAAGAAATTGCTCCTTGTGTCCAACCTAAATCTTCTCTGGCCCATCTTGAGGTCATTTCCTCTTGTCCCATCCCTTGTTACCTGGCTTGTCCAACCGCTGTCTCTCCTGTAGAGAGCCAGGTAGCCTCCCCTCAGCCTCCTTTTCTCCAGGCTGAACAATCCCAGTTCCCTCACAGCTACTCTTCACAAGACTTGTGTTCTAGACCCTTCACAATGTCCATTTCTCCTACAATGCAAGAGCAAAAGTTTGTTAAGATTAGTCTAAAGACTCAGGAACACTTCTTGACACCTCTGCACATCTCTCTTCACTGGAATGTGGACAGGCCATGCAAAGTCAACTAAAAATAGGGGATGAACAACCAGGAGCTGAGAGGGAAGGCATGAAGCAGAGTCATGCACATGAGTGCCACTTAAATGATCCTTGTTAGGACCAGAACGTGATGTCCTGCATCCTGAAGCACTTCATGCCACATGAAGTGCTTTCTGTGATGTAAGCATTAAATAGTCCTTCTTCTCAAGCCCTCAGGGAAGAGCCCTGCTGAAACACATGATTCACCCGCAGGGAGATCCCTGACTTTGTGTGTGCCACCTTGTGAGGTTAACTAATTTCTGGTGATGCAAGCCCTGGCTGACGCAGCCTGCTGAGGTCATCCTGTGGAGAACTCTGACCTGATGCAACAAGCCTCCCTGTCTGCCTCCTGGCATGGCATGTGCAAAGGGTCTTTAAACAACTGAGACCCCGAAGTCAGGTAGTTCCCAGCTGTCCCTGTAGCAGATGAGATGATTTCTGTGCTCCTGCTATGTCTGAAGAGATCATCAAGTAACACTCTGAGGCAAAATCCACCCTGAGCAGTGAAGGCATGCATTGTGAGATGCGTACTTGCTGACCAGTGGGCAACAAAGGGAAAGAATCAATCTGGAGAAGCCTGAAGGTAGAAAGTGATCTTGAAGAGATCCACAGCATGTTCTCTACAGCAATTTCATCAGCATGGCCTTGGAACAGCTCTGAACTGTACCTGTCTCTGGTCTACTTAGGACACGTGCAAGAGACAAGAGTGAATGCATCCTACTTTGAGCAAGAGCAGAACTAATTCTGTTCAGTGATTTGACTTCTCAGCTCAGGTTCTTTTCAGAGCTGTACTTGCTGAAGTTCAGGGCACATTTGCATAGACAGTGGCTGCTTCTAGCAGTAACAACACTGATGGGTAGAGTCACTGCCAAGGACAGGGCTGCAGAAAGGCTCTTGCTTAGACTTGCTCCTGTGCAGACCAAGGGCACTGCTACATCTTGTGCTCCACCTTGGGGTGCAGGAAGTCAGAGGTGGCAGCTGTGAGGAGGAGCAGACAGAATAGGTGACCCTAAACTGACCAAGAAGGGATTCCATCCCATGGACACCATCTTCAGGATAAAGCTGAGGGATCACCAGGGTCAAGCCTCGTCTCCAATGGCTGGTGTCTGAGGAGGATTCTGTCTATTCTGCCTTTCATTCCAACCTGTTTGTTCCCAAATCTAGTTCCAAAATTCAGCTCCCATTTGCTATTAAGTCCAAGATGGGACTTCCCCAGTGCTTGCCCCCAGCATCAGTGGTGATAGAGTTGCCATCATTGCCATCAGGGATTTGGTTTGATACTGGTTTGTGTCTATTTGTATCTATTTCATTGGATTGTTCTTATTTCCCTTCCAGTTCCTTTCCCAACCCATCTCCCTGAATTCCCTTTCTCTTCCCATTGGAAAGGGAGAATCATAGAATGGCTTAGGCTGGAAGTGACCTCTGAGATTACCTACTCCAACCTCCCCACCACGGGCAGGGATGTGTCCTAAGTAGAGAAGGCTTCATATAGAACATGTGTCACTTCTTTAGTCACCAGTGCAGCCCTAACCCTTGACAACATGACCTGCAAGTGCCCTTCCAGGGAGCAAACCATCCTGACCAAGGCTGTGTACTTGGGAACCTTCTGATAAATGCCAAAACACATGGAAAGAGAGAAAGGAGAATTGTGCCTTGTGTAGCAGAACCAATGAGGATTGGTGCCCTCTATGTCCTGCACCATAATCCCAGTTTCCCTCTAATCTGGGCCACATTTTACCCAACAGCATCTTCTCCTGTATTGTGCTCTGGCTACAGCCTTGTTTGCTGGGCCATCTCATTTGAACTATACAATTAGCTAGAAAGAATCAACCAAATGATCCTTGGGATCCCTTCTAACCTAGCATTCTGTGATTCTCTGGGTCACAGATTGACAGACTGCATCAGGTTGGAAGGGACCCTCAGAGGTCATCTTGTCCAACCCCCCTGCAGTAAGCAGTGACAGCTCCAAATAGATCAGGCTGACCAGGGCTACATCAAATCTGATCTTGAATATCTCCAGGAATAGGGCCTCAACCACATCCCTGGACAACCTCTTCCAGTGTCTCACTGCCCTCACTGTGAGGAACTCCCTCCTTACATCCAACCTAAATCTACCCTGCTTCAGTTTAAAACCATTGCCCCATGTCCTATTGCTACAAGTCCTCCTGAACAGCCCTGCCCCACCTTTCCTGTAGCTCCCCTTCCAATACTGAAATGCAGCTACAAGGTCTGCAGGCCTGGAGCCTTCTGCTCTCCAGGCTGAACAGCTGCAGTTCCTTCAGCCTGTCTTCACAGGAGAGGTGCTCCAGCCTTCTGATCATCTTTGTGGCTGTCCTCTGAACCCGCTCCAGACCTATGTCTCTCCTGTGTTGGGAGTCCCACAGCTGGACACAGGGTCTTCTCCTGCCTCTCCACGCCACTGGGCAGGGCTCTGCCTATGGCGGCTCTGAAGCCCTGAGAACACAGCTTGGCTGGTCGCTGAGCGATGGGGAACAGACTAGTTTTTCCTGCTCTCCTGACAGTGGATATTAATAGCATTCCTCCCCTGTACTTAAATAGGGATTTTCACTTCTAGGAGCAAAATACCCCAGTGACATCTACCCTGCTATCAAACCAGGGAGCTGGGAAGAGTTGAAGTGACAGAGGAGTCAGCCAGCCCTCATTGTTTGACTCTTATTTTTAGCTTGGGTTTGTAAATTCCAGGGAGAAGGGAGGGCTGCAGTTACACAGGGCTCTTTGCCTCATACCTGCAACATTCCTTGCTTCTGCAAGTTATTCCTGGTAGGGTTGCTCCTAAATCCAAACAACTCTCTTGAGTATCAAGATGTCATTTTGTTATTTCAGCTCCAAAGCATCATCAAATCAATTTTGGATTACCAAATGATGAATTCCTAAGCAAACATGCCTCCAAATTCCATTGTGCCATTCCAGGCACAATGGTTTTGCAGTTAAAAATACTCATGGGTTTAAGTGACGCCTTAAGCGGCACCTGGCTAGTGCCAGGGGTTGCCAAGCGTGGCAGGCAGGAATGCTTCACCAACAGCTGAATATGTCCTCCAGCACTTGTGTCCTGGGTGGTCAGTGCTCACAGCTCGAGCCTATCTCCTTCTCTGTAGACTTTCAAAACCTGACTGGATGTTGTGATCCTGTGCAACCTGCCCTAGTTTAACCTGTTTTGTAAGGGAGTTGGATTAGATGATCTCTAGAGGTCCCCTCCAATCCCTACCATTCTGTGATGTGTGATTTTGTGATCTCTTCTCTTGGCAGTACTCAAGCAAATCATGTGTGAGAGCACATAGCAGACATAATATAAAACCCTAGCAGGCCTAGATTGTCATTTCTAGCCTATCATCAGTGGGAGAGAATCATCACCCTCAAAATCATCAGAGATCAGGTCTAACTGGATGACAGAGTCCCAACCACAGAATCATCATAGAATGGTTTGGGTTGGAAGAGACCTACAAATGTCATCTAGTCCAACCTACTACTGAAGTCAGCAGGGATATCTACAACTACAACAGGTTGCTCAGAGCCCCAAACCACCTGACCTGGAATGGTTTGAGGGATGGGATGTCTCCCACCTCTCTGGGAAACCTGGAACAGGGTCTCACTACCCTCAGTGTAAAAGGTGTCTTCCTTCCCAAGTCTAAATCTCCTCTTTTAGTTTTGAACTATCACTGCTTGTCCCATCACAACATGCCCTGATATGAAGTCTGTCCCTATCTTTCTTCTTGGTTCTACCACTGGCTGGAGAGGAGACTACTTGAGCTGGTGCATTATTAGGAAAAATTTTTTTCCTGCAAGAGTGGTCAGGCATTGCACACCCTAGAGGTGCTCAAGAAACGTGTGCACGTGGCACTTTGAGACATGGTTTAGCGGCCATGATGGTCTTAGGTTGATGGCCGGACTCAATGATCTTAAGAGGTCTTTTCCAACCAAAACAATTCTAGGATTAGCAGAACCTGGAGACAGGAGGGTATTCCTCAGTGGGCAGTATTCCCACTTTTCACAGCTCCTGGTTGCCTGTAATGTGCCTGACATCTGGATTCAATTTCTTCAAAGAAATAACCTGCGACATTTTAATCCCTTTGGCGACTTCAAGTCTCGGCGAAAACGAAAGCATCCAATTCTGCTCATGGCAGAGTCATTTTCATTGTGCTGTGTGTTATGTTTTGAGATCCTATTAACTAGGAACTGAAATCCACCTCAAAACTTCACTTTACAGCTATTCTTAACGTGCTATATATAGCATAACATGCGGAACACTCAAGGTCTGGAATAAATAAGATCTCCACAGGGAACCATCTTCTCCCATACATGTTCATGCACCCAGGGAAGTCAGACTCTGTCCACCATAGACCAAGTTGTTTACTGTCCATGAGATGTGTTTAACATTCCGCTCCCAGATATTTATATTCTGAGCCAAATTCAGAGCAGGATTCTGGAAAATGAGCGAAAGTAAGCTATGACCCATCAAGAGACTATTGGGTCATCTGAAAAGTTTACGAGCCGGTCTGGAATCCAGCATTTATTTTGGGTGCTGAGAGGTCACTATAATTAGCTGCTGTTCAGCTTCATTATACAGCTCCAAATCCAAGAAAAAAAACAGAAAAAACCCCCAAGAAAATCAAATCCCACTCCAAATTGCAGAGGCATTTTCACTGAAATACAACCCATGTTGTTCTGCAGACCTCTAGAAAAACAGTTGCCTCAACCATCTCTGAACATCTGTAGATGACACTAAGCTGAGTGGTGTGATTGACACAACAGAGGGATGGGATGCACCCAGAGGGACCTGGACAAGCTTAAGAAGTAGGTCTAAGAAAATCATGAGTTGCAACAAGGCCAAGTGCAAGGTTGTGTATCTGATTCAGGGCAATCCCCAGTATCAATCCAGGCTGGCTAGGGAAGGAGTTGGGGTTGCTGATGGGTGAAAAGATGGACACGAGCTGCCAACGGGTGCTCACGGCCTAGAGCCAGCTCTGTCCTGGGCTGATCCCCAGCAGCATGGGCAGCAGGTGGAGGGAAGGGATTCGGCACCTCTGCTGAGACCCCACCTACAGTGCTGGGGCCAGCTCTGGAGTCCTCAGCACAGGACAAACATAAACCTGTTGGAGTGGGGCCAGAGGAGGCCACAGCAATGATAGGAGGGCTGGAAGCCCTCTGCTGTGATGCCAGAATAAGAGAGTTTGGGTTGTTCGGCCTGGAGAAGGCTCCAGGGAGACCTTGTGGTGGCCCTTCAGGACTTAAAAGGGCTGACAAGAAAGCTAGGAACAGACTTTTTTTCAGGGCCTGTTGTGACAGGACAAGGGGTGATGGTTTTGAACTCAGAGACTTGAGAGAAGGAAGAAGCTTTTTACACTGAGAATGGTGAGACCCTGTCCCAGGTTGCCAGAGAGGTAGTAGAAGCCCCATTCCTGCAACCATTCCAGGTCAGGTTGCTTGGGTGTCAGAAAAACCTGCTCTAGTTACAAGATGTCCCTGCTGACTGCAGGGGAGTTGGACTACATGGCCTTGAAAGGTTCCTTCCAATCTAAGACATTCTATGACTCCATGATTGGTGTGCTCAGGCCAGAAAAACAATTTCCATCTTATGAATACAAATGCAACACCATCAAACATGGACTGCTGAGTCTCGTGGTGTTATTAAACACAACATCTACTCCAGCAACAGAGCAGTGGAGCAAGAAGCTACAGTTGACTTCAGCTCCCAAGCTGCTCACGTGCCAAATGTTGTTTTTCAGAGCTGTGTGGCGTAGCCAATGCCAGAGATGTTCGTTGTGATCAAAGTCTATTTCCAAACACAACTTTGTAACGTATGCACAGGCACGTTCTTGCATGAATCAGACACGCCAATAAAATCCTCATAAAAGTCCTCTATAGAGTGGTTGCATCTTTGGGAGGGGGAAGGGAGAAGGGGAGCACTAGTTCTGGTGTTTCTTTAAAGCTTGTGGGCATGTATATTGAGGACTGGAGCATCTCTCTGCTGATAAATGGCTGAGACACCTAGGGCTGTTGAACCTGGAGAAGAGCAGCCTGAGAGAGGATCTTCTCAAAGATGACCAATAGCTAAAGGAAGGGGGAAAGACCTTTTTCAGTGGTGCTTAGTGACAGGACAAGGGGTAACAGGCACAAGCTGGAACCTAGTAGGTTCTGCCTAAACTTCTTTCCTGTGAGGGTGCTGGAGCCCTGGAGCAGGCTTGCCAGAGAGGATGTGGAGTGTCTTTCTCTGTCAAACCTCCATTGTGATCCTGGGCAACCTGCTGTGGGTGACTCTGCTTTAGCAGAGGGCTTAGACTGGACGATCTCCAGAAGTTCCTTTCAATTCCCCACCCTGTGCTGGGATTCTGTGATATCCAAAGGAAGGAGTTACTACTGCAGTTTCTTGCATTATTTAGTCATGATCTATAGAGGAGATTTAGATTGGATGTTAGGAACAAATTCTTTACCACAAAGGCAGTAGAACACTGGAATAGCGTGCCCAGGGAGGTAGTTGAGGCCCCATTTCTGGAGTTATTCAAGGTCAGGCTCAACAAGGCTCTGAGCAACCTGATCTAGTGGAGCATGTCTCTGCTCATTGCAGGGGGGTTGGACTAGGTGACCTTTGGAGGTCCCTTCCAATCCAAACTATTCTATGATCTTTACCCTGTGTTATCTTTTCCTGAAACTAAGCTGCTTGTGAGGACTCTGACCATGGAAAGACACTGGACCAGCAAGAGCACAGGTACACAAGGATTCTCTTTCCCCCTCCTCTAAAAAGGCAGAATCCATTTACTTTCTCTGAGGGACTGTCACTGCCAGCTTTATCATCTCTGCTGCCATAACTAGTAGAACTCTAGGGCTTGTTTGGGCTTAGTAATAGTCATAGAATTGATCAAAAAATGTGAGTAAGACTTTGAGGACACCTCACGGACTTCATAAAAAGGGTCCTCACTATGACTTAACTTTCTTTCTGAAATCCCTCTTTCTAAAGCCTTACAAAGACATCCCATAACCAACAGAAAACAACCAGACCAGATGTGATTCTTACATTACTCAGCCTGGCTTCATTTTGCCTCTGGTGAAATCCACCGGTGCATCTGTCTGTTGCCTGCCATATACTGGTAAGTGTTTATCAAGTTGCTAACAAACATCAAGCTACACACACCTTCAAAACACACACGGTCCTGCTTCCTCCCAGGAATCATCAAACACCTTATGTAACTGTGGAACCAGCTCAGATGTCATCACTTCACGAAAAGTCAAGCAGCAACCTACCTGAAGTGCAAAAATAATGCCTAAAGATCTGCTCCACAAATTCCTGCCCTCCAGTTATTGCCTCTGTCCTGGCACTGCAATTCATTCTCCCTTCTCTCCTATCCAGACAATTATCAACAGCTGTGGCTCCAGACAGAGGCGGGGTGGGTGGGGGGGAATCATCTCCTTTCTCCCCAAAAGAGGGTGTTTTGGCACAAGGGAAGGGTTGGCTCACTGCTGAAGGAAGTGGATGCTGTAACTGTGGTCTCAGGTTGTGTCCTGGTTTGAGCTAGAGCAGAAGTAATTCTGGTCAGTGATTTGAATTCTCAGCTCAGGCGCTTCTCAGGAACTGCATTTGCTGAAGTTCAGGGCAGGTTTGCACATGCAGAGGCTGCTTCTAGCAGTGACAACACTGATGGGCACAGTCACTGGTTCCCATCTGTCATTGAGTTCTGTCTGGGACCTGTCTGGGACCTCCCTAGTGCCTACCTGCAGCATCAGTGGTGATGGTAACATCATTGCCATCAGAGGTTGAGGCTGATATTAGTTTTGTATCTATTTGTATCTATTTCATGTTATTGTTATTATTTTCATTAAAGCTGGCTTAGTTCCTTTCCCAACCCATCAGTCTCTCTCCCTTACTCCCTTTACCTCCCCTTTGTGAAGGCATAGGGGTTAATAGAGAGCATCTGTCACTGGCTTAGTCATTGCTCCAGCCCTAACCCTTGACAGGTTATAACTTCCTACTTACATTTTGGTAACATTTGGAAGTTTTTAGGCTGTAAGTCAAACTAGATGCTTAAGAAAGCAAGTTTGTTTTTGAGTAGGCCCCTGGGTGGCAAGGAGGTGGTTAATGAGCCCAAATAAACAAGAATAGCCCTGGGTCTGGGCTGGCCTGATCTCCCTAACCAGTTTGCATCCCATCTTCCTGGTATGTGGAAGCACGATCTCAAAACGTGTGAGGTTTAAACATCATTAAAGGGCTGCTCAGCTTTTCCAGAGACAGGTACACGTCCCAGTTAAACAACCCTTTCCCCTCTACATTTATTTTAAACATGGGGTAGGCCGCCAAGTCTGGGATACTAGGGTGCAGCTCCCTGCTCTGAAGAAGCCCTTGGTGGGATCACCATCTCTGCAGCAGTTTTTGTCAGCAGAAATTATGTCTAGTACAAGTGTGAGTGCAATATACTGGCAAAACTCCTCTGTAATCACAAGTACGGTGACAAAACAACAGCTTGTCAGCTGAGCTCTGTTTGCAGGGGGAGAGTGCAGCTGGAAGAACAGTGATGCTGTGGAGTTAGACACTTTATAGAGAGAAACTGTCAAAAATCAGTTCCCATCTATAAAAGGGGGATAAACAAACTATGGGGGAGTTGACAGCAATGTTCTGAAATTAACTTGATTTGCTCTTATTTCATCAAGGATAGACAGATCTGTGCCTGATGGAGCCAGTTTTTAGGCTATTGGTTCACCCTTGCCAAACCTAGACAGAGAAAAGAATAATCACAAAAGTGTTCAAGGAGACGCAGAAGTCCTGGTGATGTGCTTTGAAAATCTGTCTGCAGAGAGCTGACTGGGGAGCTTTTGAAACTTTTAATTACCCTGAGAGATGGTATCCAAAAGCCTAAAAATGACAATCCAATCAGTACTGTTAATGTTTTTTAACAAGAATACTGGGGTGTGTTGTTGTTGGAATCAAATGTCCAGGAGAGCCTGACCCCTACTAAAAAGAACAAGTTAAAAAGTCTTAAAAATTAAAAAAGGTTAAAGAAAAGCTGCAGCCTGAACTTTGACTGTATCAGCCTTGGGATTTCCCTTTCAGCTTGGAAGATTTCTGTTGGAACTCTTAAAAGGCAAGTACCAAATTACTGTTGATATTTTAGTTTTACCTTGAAGGGATTTGCTTTGTGAGAGAAACCCTAACTCATGCAAGTTTGTCCAACACATGAAAAGGTAGTTCAATTAAAAAGATAACAAAGAAAAGAAAAAGAAAATCCTCTTCCCTGAGGGCAGATTTCTGAGCCACAACACTCCCATCTGCATTAGAAAAAAAGAAAAGAGCTCAGAAACAAAACAAGCCCAAAACACAGTCAGCTCAGAGGCATCAGCACTGCTGTGTCACAGCCATCAGCAGATAATCTTTCTTTGCTCTTTTCCCTCCCCTACTGGGAAATTACTGGGGTGGTCTTATCTGGGTCAGGAGATCTAGCCTCGAGAGCTCAAAGCTCAGAGTTTGCCTGATGGACAGGACATGATGGTTACAGAAAGCATCCAGTAGTCAGGCAGGGCTAATAAATAATGCAGAAATGCAGTGACAACACCAGAGGATGCCCCGGCCATTAGGTCAAACAGGAAATTCCCCACTAACAAATTACTTTTAATCTCAGCCTAATAAACCCTAAAAGCCACTTAGTTAACTCTCAACTCAGTATCTGCCTTCCTAGGGAAAACCCTGTTTCTCTTCCTTCGCCTCTTCACAGAGGTGCCTGACAGTGAGATCTTCAGGACAGTAGGAAGGAGTTTCTCTTTCAGACAATCGAGCTTGGAGAGTCACGGGGGAAAGATGCAGCTCCGCACCTCTCCACCCTCTCTATAAATCACAGAATTGTTTTGGTTGGAAAAGACATTTAGGATCATAGAGGTCACGTATTTTCTATCTCTACCAAGTCTAGGGCTAAACCATGTCCCTCAGCACCACATCTCTTTGTCTTTTAAACACCTCCAGGAATGGAGATTCAACCACCTCCTTGAGGAGCTTGTTCCAGGATTTCAGAACACTTTCAAAGAAGAAGTTTCTTCCAATGTGTGACCTAAACCTGCCCTGGTGAAACCTGAGGTTGTTTCCTTTTGTCCTGTCACTCGTTACTTGGGAGAAGAGACTGAGCCCCCTACCTAGCTCCAAACTCCTTTTGGGGGGTTGCAGAGAGTGAGAAGGTCTCCCCTCAGCCCCCTTTGCTCTAGGCTAAATAACCCCAACTCCTTCTCACCAGACCTATTCTCCAGTCCCTTCAGCAGCTTTGTTGCCCTTCTCTGGACATGCTCCAGCACCTCAATCTCCTTCTTAGAGTGAGGGGCCAAAAACTGAACCCTCTACTCAAGGTGTGGCCTCATCAGTGCCAAGTACAGGGGGACAATCACTTCCCTGGTCCTGCTTGTCATGTTATTGCTGATGCAAGTCAGGATACTGTTGGTCGCCTTGGCCACCTGAGCACACTGCTGGCAAGTCAGGTTAATCCACAGCTTTAAAAACAATTTACCACCCAGCCAGTCCAGCTTGTTTGCAACACAATGACGTGCACTAACTAAAGTCAAACAAAAGCAACATTTGAAGGAGATTTGCACAGTTCTGCTTTCTGGCACTTGGAAATGCTTATGGGGTGGGGGTGGGTTACACACATTTATTTCACACAACATTACAACTGTGGCAAGTTTAGGACTGAAATGATTAAACCAGGAAATCACAAACTGTTATGGATATCACCAGCAGGACTCAGCCCACCCCAGAGGTGTATGTGAGAGCAAACACAGCTGTACGTGTTTCTAAACTGTGCATGGAGGAATGCAAACACAGCGAGCACGGCACTCCCCTGCAGAAGCCACTAGAGTGGAGAGGATTGCACAAGTGTTGTAGAGCAAAGCATTTTAGTTACCTTAAAGTCAAGGCTGCAGAGACTGACCACATCATCATCTTTCTCTCGGCGCTTCCTCTTCTGTAAGAAATGAAACAGATGTGAGGTCAGAAGGAGCCTTCTGGCTTTTTTTCCTTTTTTATTTTTTTTTTTTTTTTTAATACAGGAGACTAGAGACATTTTCATTCTTAACATCTCCAACTAATTGCAAGAACTCAAAAAAAATAAAGGCTGAAAAGAGAGACAAAGTGTTTATGCTGTTGCATTGCTCTCTACAACTCTCTGAAAGGAGGTTGGAGTGAAGTGGGAGTCAGTTTTTTCTCCCTAGTATCCAGTGATAGAATGAAAGGAAATGGCCTGGAATTGTGCCAGGGGAAATTTTGGTTGGACATTAGGAAAAATGTCTTTCCTGAAATGTTGGTCAGGCATTGGAACAAGCTGCTCAAGGAGGTGGTAGAGTCCCTGACCCTGGAGGTGTTTAAGAAAAACATGGATATGTCACTTTGGGACATGGTTTAGAGGCTATGATGGTGTCAAGTTGAAGGTTGGACTTGATGATCTTAGAGATCTCTTCCAACTGAAACAATTCTATGACTCTAAGGGGTGTGTCACCTGATCAATACCTCTAAATTATGTGGCCCTGATGTCATTCCTCTGTACTCCCATAATTGCTGTCGTAAGTAAAGTCTTAAACGGCAGATTTCAGTAGGAGAACAAAATGTAGAGGTTAACATAGTGAAATGATTTGAGATTCAATTCACAGAATCCCAGCATCATAGAGGTTGGAAGGGATCTCTGGAGATCACCTAGTCCACCCAACCTGTTAAAGCAAGGTCACCCACAGCAGGTTGCCCAGGATCACAAAGGCCAGGTAGATTTGGAATCTCTCCAGAGAAGGAGACTCCACAACCTCTCTGGGCAGCATGCTCCAGGGCTCCACCACTCTCATAGCAAAGTACCTCCTCATGTTCAGATGGAACCTCCTGGGTTCCAGTTTGTGCTTGTTGCATCTTGCCCTATCACTGGGCACCACTGACAAGTGTCTGGCACCACCTGTTTGACCCCTGCCCTTTAGATATTGATCAGCACTGAGAAGGTCTCCTCTCAGGCTGCTCTTCTCCATGCTCAACAGCTCCAGGTCCTGTGCACAGGGTTATTGCTCCCCAAGGGCAGGCCCCTACAGTTGTCATTCTTGAACTTCATAAGGTTCCCCTTCATCCAACTCACCAGCCTGTCCAGGTGTCACTGAATGGCAGCACAGCCTGATGGGGTGTCCTGGTGTGTCATCAGTTAAAGGAAGCATTTTTGTGGTTTGAGGTCAGCAATCCACCAATTAAACTGGGCTTTCAGGATGAGTTTGATAATAAGAGGGCAGCCTTGGTGATTCTTAGGATCTGAGGTCTCTAGTAGACATCAGAAGAAACCCTGCCTAGAATCTTTTATTCAGAGGATTCTTACTGTGTATCTGGGATTTGTTTTATAGTGCAGTTCCCTGAAAAGCTGAACACATCTATGGGAGGGCACTTTGATCACCTATTTAATTCATTACTTTGGACGTGGCTAGAAGAAAGCTGTGGCTGAAGTATCCCTGCTAGGAATGCATCAGGCTAAAAGAATAATGGTTTTTATAGAAGAAAGATGAAGCTGCTGTTGGCCAGGCAGCTCTTGGCTGTTTTCCTTTCCAAAGAGGAGTACAAGCCAGTGGAACAATGATCAAAGACATCTGCGCTGAGCTTCCTGATACCTCCCACTATTTCTGTTGTATCTGGGCTTCTACATTATTTTTTCAGTACCCAGATAATGGAAACCCAACTGTGGACTCATCCTGTCAGACTGTGCCAGCTTGCAGATCACCCAGCCCGGAAAACACATGGGTCACGAGCATGAAATGTTTGGTCATCCATGAAACAAGTAGTTGATTTTCTTCCCGTGTTTGAGTCCTTCAACATTTCAGAATGAGTCAAGTTCATCCTCCTTCACTTTGTTAAGTACAAAGGAAAAAGAAGAGCTCTTTTGTATTTTTATTTTGATCTACATCTTGTTTATCAGTTTAACAGACCCAGACACTCAAGTAGGTGAAATAAGGAAAACACCTCTGGGCAGCACCAGAAGGAACTCAGGTCCACTCTGGAATTCAGCAAAACTCAGTTATGTGCACTAGTCGCCATAGAATTTCAGCATGGTGAGGGTTCAAGGCATCATCCAGTCCAAATCCCCCTGCTAAAGCAGGGGCACCCATAGAAAGTTGCCCAGGATTGTGTCCAGGCAGGCTTGGAATCTCTCCAGAAAAGGAGACTCCACAACCTCTCTGGGCAGCCTGTGCCAGGGCTCCACCACCCTGACAGCAAAGAAGCTTCTCCTTATATTTAGGTGGAACAGTTTGTGCCCATTGCCTCTTGTCCTGTTGCTAGGCACCACTGACAAGAGTCTGGCCCCATCCTATCGCTCCCCACCCTTTAGTCTCTCTTCAGTGATACCCAGAGATAGGAGGAGAGGCAACAGATGTAAACTCAACCACAGGAAATTCCATCTCAACAGGAGAAAAAATTTACAGTGAGCCCTGGAGCAGGCTGCCCAGGGAGGTTGTGGAGTCTCCTCCTTCAGATATTTTCAAACCTGCCTGGATGTGTTCCTTTGTGACCTGCCCTAAGTAGCCCTACTTTGCAGGGTGGTTGGATTCAATGATCTCTGGAGGTCCCTTCCAAACCCTACCATTCTGTGATTCCATGATTTTAGGTGCACTCACTAGTTTCTTATATTTTAGGTTTTGTTGCTGTGTTGTTCTTTCTCTCAGCTATTAGAATCACAGAATTGTTTTGTTTGGAAAAGACCTTTAAGATCATAGAGACCAACCATCCTCTATCAAGGCTGCTGCTAAACCATGCCCCTCAGCACCACATCTCTTTCTCTTTTTCAACACCTCCAGGGATGGTGATTTAACCACCTCCCTGGGGACCCTGTTCAGGTGTTTGAGAACCCTTTCAGTGAAGATGTTTCTTCTAATGTCCAACCTAAACCTCTCCTGCTGCAACTTCAGGCAGCTTTCCTCTCATCATATCACTGGTTAGTTGGAAGAAGAGACCAACACCACCCACCTTGTTCGAGCATCCTTTCAGTTGCTTGCAGACCTGTTAGCCAGCCTTAACGAGAGAAGTAGATTCAAACAAATTCTGCCAATGATTTAAATTTTTCTTTTATTTGTTTGGTTTTGGGTAGGGTTTTTTTGGTTGCTTTTTGTTGGTTTTTATATTTTTTTGGGGGGGTGGGTGTCTGTTTTTGTTATTTTAGTTTGGTTTTGAGTGGTTTTAATTTTTGTGTGTGTATTTTTTTGGATGTCTGTTTGTTTGTTTTGCTTTTTCAAAGACAAGACACCGACTTTGTCACAGGAGTCACTTCACTGACAGATTTATTACTTTGCAGAGGAGAAAGATCTCACATTAGCCATTAAGTCTTATAGCACTGACACTGAATTAATCTCCTAGCACACTCCAGACTTTTAGAGCAAACCTTTGGCAGGCTTGGGAACACATGCAAACTGCAGACATTTGGGGGTTTATTTATTTTTTTTCCCTTTCTAAGGTTTAGCAAAATATTCAGGGTTGGTTATTTATCATACCCTGCTCTAACCACACCTTTTTGGTCTGCAAATTATTTTTCCCATATGTGTGTGGAGGATATTAGCATCTATTTCACAGAAGAAAACTTGCAATCAAGACAAAAGACACCACCACGCCTTTCTGCTCCAAGTGTTATTCGTTCCTTATGCAGTCAAGTACATTAACATCTTGAACATACAGCTCCAGACCAAAGCCCAGACACGAAAGGAAAGCCAAAAAAGTTTTTGTTTTTAAACTGGCTAGACTCATGCAAGGAGTGTTGCATTGGCTGGACCCCATTTCCTTTGCCCAATATAGCTTCATACCAAAATGTAGACATTTCAGGCCAGAGCCAGCTGTAACGTTCCTGTTCAGGCCAGAAGAAAAAGATTCCAGGAAAACAACCTCTCAGACTGCTCAAATCTGGGTGTTTAAAGCCACATGACAGAAAAGCAACTGCTACAGCACTGTTGTCTCACATTTTTGAGGTGGTCACCACCAGAAATCTGCTACATGAACCTTCTCACGAAACTCCAGTCATGTGGAAAATGTTATTGCTCCAGAAGTTATTAAACTGTGGAAGACTGTGAGACCCAGTTGAGGCTACTCAAAGAGGTATGGTAAAGGGGAAACATAAAACTTGCTAATTAGGAGGCAAAATCTAAATATTATGTGACTTCAAGCAAGACCCAAACAATGCCATGAGCACAAATGTTAATTGTATTGCAAGGATTCTGATTAAAGCTCCCAGGAACGTGTCTCAAGACTGTGCTGGTTTTCAATTTGAAAACAATTCCAGTCATCTTGTTTTCCTCTCTCCTACCAAGGGCTTTTGTCTAAACCCAGGATATTTTGTTCTTTAGGGATCAGTCTGGGGTTTTGCTGCTTATTGCCCACCTGAAGTCATAAAACACCAATAAGGCTTCAGGTGAGGAATGTGTATCAGGACTGTTAAGTCAACAAAGATCAAGTACCTGTTTCTCCTAACAGAATCCTCCTTAATGAAAAGGACAAAAGGAAAACAGACCATGAGTAACCTTCCTTCCAGTCAGAAGCCATCCAGGGGGTGTCTGAACCCAAACTGTGTTACTCTTGTCTTAGAATTATGCAGAGCATGCACTAGTCCTTCTCTTTCATAAAATCATGGAATTGTTGTGGTTGGAAGAGACACGTAAGATCACCCAGTCCAACCATTAACCCAGCACTGCCAGGTCACCACAAACCATGGCCCTCAGCATCACATCCACACAGCTTTTAAATCCCTCCACATATGGTGACTCCACCACCTTCCTGAGCAGCCTGTTCCAGGGTTTGACAATCCTTTCGTAAATGAAATTTTATCTGATGTCTAACCTAAATTTCTTCGGGTGAAACTCGAGGCCATTTCCTCTTTTCCTATCGCTTGTCACCTGGGAGAAGAGACCAGTCTCCACCTGGCTCCAACATCCTCTCATGGAGCTGTAGAGAGTGAGAAGGTCTCCCCTCAGCCTCCTTTACTCCAGGCTGAATGACCCCAGTTTTCTCAACTGTTCATTACAAGACTTGTGCTCTAGATCCTTCAGTTTTGTTGCCCTTCTTTGGACATGCTCTAGCACCAAAATGTCCTGCTCACAGTGAAGAGCTCCTTAAACCCATACCACCTCTGCAGGCATGAAAAGGACATTTGGCTTAGTTAACCACTTCCCCTGGTGGTTCAGGCCAGGTACATATTACAGACTTTTAGCCAAACAGCTGCACAAACTACGGCACAAAGAGGTGCTATTTGTGAGTGGCATTTGAGTATGTGATTGCCATGGGGGAAGAAAACCCCTTCTGTAACTCCAATTCCAGTTCATGAGACATGACACCAAGAAAAGTTGAGTTCTTGCTTGCCTGCAACAGGCTGCTGCCAAAACACAGTGCTCTGGTCAATGTATGTCAGCAATAACCTCTTCGTGTTCTAGTTTGTTCAGAGGTTTGGCCAAATATCTGGAAAACATACCTGGCCTGAGCCTCAAGTGGAAGTGGTTAACTAAGCCAAGTGTCCTTTTCATGCCTCTAGAATTGGAATGGGTTTAAAGAGCCCCTCAGTGCAAGAAGGACATTTTGTTGCTGGAGTATGCCCAAAGAAGGGTGAAGAAGCTGGTAAATGATCTATAGCACAAGTCTTCACATTGGCCACAACACTACCATGCAGTGCTACAGGCTGGGGACAGAGTGGATGGAGAGTGGCCTGGCAGAAAGGGACTTGGGGGGTAGTGGTCAATAGTAGGCTGAACATGAGCCAGCAGTGTGCTCAGGCAGCCAAGAAGGCCAATGGTATCCTGGCCTGCATCAGGAACAGTGTGGCCAGCAGGAGCAGGGAGGTCATTCTACCCCTGTACTCAGCACTGCTTAGGCCACACCTTGAGTCCTGTGTCCAGTTCTGGGCCCCTCAGTTTAGGAAAGATGTTGAGTTGCTGGAAGGCTTATAGAGAAGGGCAACAAAGCTGGTGAGGGGTTTGGAGCACAAGCCCTGTGAGGAGAGACTGAGGGAGCTGGGGTTGCTTAGCCTAGACAAGAGGAGACTCAGGGGAGACCTTATTGCTGTCTACAACTATCTGAAGGGAGGTTGTAGCCATGTGGGAGTTGGTCTCTTCTCCCAGGCAACCAGCACCAGAACAAGAGGACAAAGTCCCAAGCTGTGCCAGGGGAGGTTTAGGCTGGAGGTTAGGAAGAAGTTCTTCACAGAAAGAGTGATTTGCCATAGGAATGAGCTGCCCAGGGAGGTGGTGGAGTCACCATCACTGGAGGTGTTTAAGAAGAGACTGGATGGGGCACTTAGTGTCATGGTTTAGTTGATTAGGTGGTGTTGGGTGATAGATTGGACTTGATGATCTCAAAGGTCTTTCCCAACCTGGTTAATTCTATTCTATTCTTCTGAGAGAGGTAGCTGAGTTAAGTGGGAGTGTTCAGCCTGGAGAAAATTTTGGACTACATGACCTTTAAAGGTCCTTCCCAGCCTAAAGCCTTCTATAATTACATTGGCAAAGCCTCTAAGCAGAGACCTGATCCCTGGACTTCAACAAGGGTATGTCTGCTGGGCAACAGCACTGCAGTTCTGTGCTCTCCATTATTCTTTCCCTCCTGTACTTGATTCTCTTCCAGCTTTAGATGTGTCAGTCCAAGACTAACCTTTAGCTAGCTCTCTACAACTCTCTGAAAGAGGGTTGGAGAGAGGTGGGGGTTGCTCTCTTCTGCCTAGAACCAGGGGATAGGACAAGAGGAAATGGCCTGAAATTGAGCCAGAGGAGGTTTAGGTTTGACATTAGAAGAAAGTGCAAGAGTGGATGGGCATTGGAACAAGGCTGCCCAGTTATGTGGTAGAGTCACTATCTCTGGAAACATTCAAGAAATGTGTGGACAAGGCACTTCAGAACACGAGGCCATGGTGGTGTTGGGTTGACAGTTGGACTTGATGATCTTTGAGGTATTCTCCAACTGAAACAATTCTATGGTTCTACTCACAGGGAAAGCTGCAATCTCCAGAAAAGGGCTGGAAAAGGGCTGCAGCTATAGCTGCAGATGAAGCTGCTTGGGCTTGAAGAGAGAAGTAGCAGTGGATCAGGTTGATGAAGGACATGATGGGGGAATGCAGATAAGCAATTAAGTCCTTCAAAAGCAGCTTCTTTGTTTTTTGTAGTCTTTCATGGCAGACAATAAGTTCTAACAGTAACTGAGATTTGGACTGAATATGCATAGTCAAATAAAAGCAGATTTAAAAAAAAGACCCATGCAGACAACAGGAATAACTTGAAATTCAATCAAAATGCTTTTAATTTGTGGGGTTAGACAATACTTTCACATTTCTAGGACTTTGTATTATTCAAATGTGTACGTTTCATGTAGCTGTCGCCACTAGATGAAAGTTGCTAAAATGAAACAGAAGAAAAACCTACCAGAGCTTAGGGCTTGGTTTCATCCACTCCCACACTGAACTGGTGCTTGTGCAGCCTCAAAATGGCACATTGAATGTCAGACTGGTTTGAGTTGGAAAGGACATTTAAAGGCCGTTTAGTCCAGCCCCTCAGCAGAGATATCTTAACTAGATCAGGTTGCTCAGGGTCCCATACAACCTATCCTGGAATGGTTCCAGGGATGGGGCATCTACCACCTCTCTGGCCAACGTGGGCCAGTGTCTCACCACCCTCAAGGGCAACAGTTCCTTTCTGGCTGCCTTTCAAGGCACAGTCAGCAAAGTATTTGTCTACATGTGTACATAGAAGAAGCTCCAGCTGATTTTAAATAGGGTTTTCTTCATAAAAGGTACTCCTGTCTTTTTTCCCCACCTCCAGACACATTCTCACACCCTCCCCCATTCACATGGCTTGTGCTGAATCAGCTCAGCCAAACCTCCTTGTTTTCTTTTTGCAAGGCATGTTTTTCAGCCAGATCAGTTTGCTCATTGAGGAGAAGATTGACCCTTCCAGGGGCAGCAGAGGGCAAATCAGCTTAGGCAGCTCATGAAAATGAGCTTTAAGATGGGACAAGATTTATACAGACAACACCAAGTACTAAACACCTACTTCAGCTGACTAATCACCTTGAAATCCTCAGTGTATGAAGCAGGACAGACTGCATGAAGCAGCAGTTCAGAGGACAAAGCTAGTGCAGGTCCTCTGACCCCCTCTCTAGAGTGGTGTATCTTCAGCTCTAGAGGAAATGAACCAATTCACAGAAAGAGAATGCATTGAGTTGAAAGGGACCTTCAAGGCTTATCTTGTCCAACCCCCTTGCAGTGAACAGGGACATCTCCAACTAGATCAGTTTGCTCAAGGCCCCATCAAGTTTGACCTTGAATGTCTCCAGGGATGAGGACACATCTCTGGGCAGTGTTCCATCACCCTCATATGAAGACCATCTTTGGTAAGGCATGTTAAAGGATGGAAAGGGCAAGGCTAACAGCAATTAGGCCACACTTCTGCTCTAGGTAGCATCTCTGTAAGGGACAAAGTTACAAAAATTTGCATTCAGTGTAAAAACTAGAGAAGGTAGACTTCTATACCATGTTTTACATCTTGCCTATTACATTGCCAGCTTAGCAGGACTGCTGAAACACATTAGAAGTAAGAGGTTCATAAAGAAAATAGTGTCCAGGATATCCTGGCTCCCCATAATCCCTGTGTACAAAAAGCACCCTCCAGCTAAAGCTCAAGAAGACTCAACGGCTCAAAAAGAGTCTAGCCAGGTAAAGAGGAATGTGGTGATTGCATTCTTCTCCATGCAGAAGGACTTTCACCTTTGTACTCTTGCTTTTTTTCCAAATGCTGGTGTGATATGTGCCCACCAGTTGTTTTACTCACCAGAGTGAAGTCCCAATGTGGTCCTGGAGTCAGAAAGGTGAAAGAGCTGCCTCGTCTGAGAGGGTACCTGTGAGCAGAAAAAAGGGAATATGATGAGTAACTTCAGAGGTTGATGGAGGTCACAAGAGGTTCTCCTCTGACTTAGTAAGGCCACAAGCAGAGCTCGACAGTTCAAGATACGACAAAGAACTATTGGAGACAGTCCAGTGGAGGCCACAAAAACGCTGAGACCTGGGGCTGTTGAGCTTGGAGAACAGCCTGAGAGGGGATCTTCTCAATACTCATCAATATCTAAAGGGTGGGGCACAAGAAGATCAGGCTGGACACTTTTCAGCAGTGCCCAGTGACAGGACAATAGGAACAAACTGAAACACAGGAGATTCTGTCTGAACATAAGGAAAAACTTCTTTCCTGTGAGGGTGCCAGTGCCCTGGAGCAAGCTGCCCAGAAAGGTTGTGGATTCTCCTTCTCTGGAGAGATTCCAAACCCACATGGGCATTGTGATCTTGGACAACCTGCTGTGGGTGACCCTGCTTTAGCAGAGTGGGGTTGGACAGGATGGTATACAGATGTTCCTTTCAACCCCAACTAGGCTGAGATTCTGTAACTGGTAGACTAGATCTTATTTCTACTGCTTTGATGGTATCACACACCTTCAGCTTTTAGTGCAGAAGTCATGAAAACAATGAGGACAGCCATTAGGAAAGAGAGACCAAAAGGTGTGCCAGTGCTCCCCACAACAACTGAGGTTCTAAAGTGAAAGTCCAAGCTTCTACAATAAACAGCTCTGGGTAACAGAGATGAGCAAAAAACATCTGCAGGAAAAATCTTGTGACCACAGACTGCTGATCTGACTAAGAGAAAGGATTAAAATAAAAATACTAATAATACTAATATTGTGGCCTTGTTTTCCAAGGTTAACAAAGCCGCAGTGAAAGGAGGCAACAAACTGCACCTTTGACAACGCAGCCTTATAGTTTCCCATCAAATTACAACCAGGACTTGCGTTGTGGTTTTTCATTAAGTCATTCTTGATCCAAGAAAGTTAAAGCAGCAGAACACTCTTGCACACAATAGGCCGCTTGTATAATCCTTGCTCTTTGAACAATGCTAAAGGCATTGCCTTATGCAAGTCGTTTATTGTGCTAGCAGCGAGTTAAGCAAACACGCTACGGTCAAACTTTCACTGTCTGGTGGACCTTAGGTATGTTTCCAGCAGTAATTTTTTAAAAGGCTTATTCTGGCCAGAGGATGGAGAAACATTTTTATCTGTTTGTTTGGTTTGTAGAATTTTAGTCCCAAATGGGCTAGGGAGGCTTCATGCCTAAGGAAGGCTGATGAAGACTGGATAGTAGGAAGAAATTCTTTACAGTGAAGGTGATGAGATGCTGGAACAGGTTGGACAGGGAGGTTGTGGATGCCCCTTCCCTGGAGATACTGAGGGTTGGGTTGGACAAAGCCTTGAGCAACCTGGTCCAGTGTAAGGTGTCCCTGCCTATGGCAGGGAGGATGGAACTAGATGGTCATAAAGGTCCCTTCCAACCCAAACCATTCTATGATTATAAGATTCTCACAGTCAGCCAGCTGCAGTGCCTAATGGGGAGAAGGTTTCCCCCTCACTATCAAAAACAGAAAAGGCATCTCCTTGCCAGCTGCATCTTTCTTCTTTGTGCTGAGATCCCACAGGTTTATCAAAAACCTGGAAATAATACAGGAATGCAAATCCTTCTGACTTTCAAGGGACTTACACTCTGGCATTGTTGAGGCATTACTGAGACCTCATTGGTCTCTACAGCTACCTAAAAGGAGGTTGTATTGAAGTGGGGGGGGTCAGTCTCTTTTCCCTAGCATCAGGTGACAGAACAAGAGGAAATGGCCTGAAATTGTGCCAGGCAAGGTTTAGGTTGGGTATTAGGAACAATTTCTTTCCTGAAAGAGTGGTCAGACACTTGAACAGGCTGCCCAGGAAGGTGGTGGAGCCACCATCTCTGGAGATGGTCAAGAAATATGTGGACATGGCACTTTGGGACATGGTCTAACGGCCATGGTGGTGTTAGGTTGACTGTTGGACTCGAAGATCTTAGAGGTCTTTTACAACCAAATCAGTTCTATGATTCTATGAAAATTTGCCTCACAGAGTATCAGTAGGATGTAACGCCAGCAGCTTGTATGGGAAGGGAAAAGCATTTCTTTGAAAGGTTTGTCCAGGGTGGAGCATTCTGGATTGGCATTTGGAAAGTATAAATCAACCACCTTAAAAGTATTTCAGCACTTGCACCAGTCAATGTAAAGAAACAAAATAAATAGGCTCTACAGAGGGATCTGGCAAGGTAGGATCAATGGACTGGAGCCAAAAGAATGAGGTTCAACAAGGCCAAGGGCTGGGTCCTCCACTTGGGTCACAACTACCCCAGGAACACTCCAGGCTGTGGGCAGAATTGCTGGAAACAGCCCAACAGACCTGGGGATCTTGGTTGACAACTACTGAAGACTGAGCCAGTGTGTGTCCAGGTGGCCAAGGAGGTCACCAGCATCCCAGCTTGAATCAGCACTAGTGTAGCCAGCAGGAGCAGAGCAGAGGTGGTCGCCCTGTACTGGGCACTAGTAAGGTCACACCTCAACTCCTCAGTTCAGTTTGGGGACACTCACTCCAAGAAGGACATTAAGGTGCTAGAGCATGTCCAGAGAAGGCAAAAAGACTTTTGAAGGGTCTAAGGCACAGGTCTTGGGAGAAGCAGCTGAGGGAACTGGAGTTTTTACAGCTGGGAGAGGAGGAGTATGAGGGAAGACCTCATTGCTAACTCCCTGAAAGAAGGTTGGAGTGATGTGAGTGTTGGTCTGTTTTCCCAAGTAGCAAGAGACAGGATAAGAGCCTCAAGTTGCACCAAGAGAGACTGAGGTTGGACATGAGAAACAATATCTTCCTCAAAAGGGTTGTCAAGGCATGGACCAGGCTGCCTAGGGCAGTGGTGGAGGCCCCATCCCTGGAGGGCTTTCAAAGCTGTGCCTTAATTGTTAGATGGAGAAGCAACTTCTGGAAGGGAAAGTTCTTTGGGATATATTTTTGAGTACATACTGCTCAGGAAGAAAATCTGGATTTATTTGAAATTTAAAAGAGGCATTTTTTTCTCATGAGAAAGAAAAATCCTCACACTTTAATCCCAGCATCTAACCTGCTAGGCTGCCCAGACTATAATTTATGAGCTTGATTAAACCTTCCTTGACTACAGATAGAAAAGCAAAGAGATAATTAATGGGTCTGCAAACTGTGCCATGTAGGGCTATAAAGAGCTACCAGAATGGACTGCAGCTCAGTTTCTAAGGCAGGCTTCAGCTTTCATGCTGGGAAGTAGGAGCACAATTTTATTCCACGAATGTTCATCTCTTGATACTAGAGGCATCCAAAATGTAGTCTGGAAGACACAAGAGGCTTGAAAACTGTTCACAGTGACTGCCAATATGGATGGGAGCTGCTTGTAGGTGCTGTAGCTGCATTATCTAGGTCCTAGACATATGCCAAGTTGTGCCCCCTTCTTGGGAGGAACAATGGGACTGCAGGTATGAAGCTGCTGTTGAGAAGAAGCAGGGGTTTAGCTTGTTTGTACAAGGGCACTCAGCTTCCAACCAAATGGAGATTTTAGGGGATGAAATAACACAAATCTTATGGAGATCGTCTGAGGGAACTTGGGTGTTCAGCCTGGAGAAAAGGAGGCTGAGTGGACCTGGGAGTGTTGGTTGATAGCTGGCTGCAAAAGAGTCAGTATGTGCCCAGGTGACCAAGAAGGCCACCAGCATCCTGGCTTAGCATAGCAATAGTGCAGCCAACAGGGGCAGGGCAGGGATCATGCCCCAGAACTGATGCACTGCAAGGCCACACCTCAAGAACTGGGATTCAGTTTTGGGCTCCTCACTCCAAGAAGGATATTGAGGGGCTGAAGCGTGTCCAGAGAAGGGCAACAAAGCTGGTGAAAGGTCTGGAGCACAAATTTTGTGAAGATCAGCTGAGGAAACTGAGGTTCTTCATCTTAGAGCAAAGGAGGCTGAATGGAGACCTTCTTGGCTCTCTAAAACTCCCTGAAAAGAGACTGGAGCCAGGTGGGAGTTGGTCTCTTCTCCCACAGAATGAGTGACAGGACAAGAAGAAACAGCCTTGAGTTACCCCAGGTGAGGTTTAGATTGGACACAAGAAAATTTCTTCCCTAAAAAGGTTGTCAAGCCCTGGAACTGGCTGCCCAGGGCAGTGGTGGAGTCCCTATCCCTGGAGGAACTGGAAAGCTGTGTATGTGTGATGCTGAGGGTTTAGTGGTGACCTGGCAGTGCTGGGTTAATGGTTGGACTGGATGATTTAAAAAAAACAACCCAAAAACTCTCTTGCAACCAGAACAGTCTTTTGAAAAGCTCAGATTTAAAGGTATGCCCACATCCTCTTAGATTTAAAGCAACCACTGTAGTTTTCCATTTACTGCCCAATGTGTTTCATTCCTACTCTACAGGCATTATTCCAAGGTTTGATCCAAAGCAGTGCTTCATTTTGGTGTGCACTCTGTGAGGTGATGTAGCTTGTTGGACTGCCTATATGGTATTGTACTTTCCTCTACTCCAGCTGGGGTGGGACTCTTATGGCTGAACATGAGATGTCTCCCACTCTGGCCACCCCACTGTCCTTGAAAATGGCTTTCTGCTGTCTCCTGGGAACATGTCTGATGGTAACTACCCAAAGATAACCTGTAGAGATGATCACACAGGTATTTACTTCTGCTGCTGCTCAATATCGAGACTATAGTGATTTTTCTTTCATGAAACAGAGAAATGATCAAGTATGAGAGGCACTGACATGGAAACCTCAGCAATTTAAAACGAGTTGTAGATGTGGGAAGTACAGTAGGACTCAGGTTCAAAAGTCTACAGGCAATTTTCAGTACTCCACAGGAGCTGGAGAAAAATTTCTCCATCTGAGATCCCATCATCTAAACTTTTCCTTGGTCATTCAGCTGCGGGGAGAAATGCAGCTAAACCCTGCTACAAAAGGCATAATATAGAAGCATCTGCCCCAGCTATGAAGTTCTCTTCAGTCCTCCAAACGTCCAACACATCTACAACAGAGCAGCTGCTTTTTCCTCCTCTTCAATCCTAGTAAAAGGACCCAAGAGAAGAGGGCAAATAAACAAAAACTCATCCTCCTCCTCACATGCCACCAGCATCAACAACGTTCTGGAAACAGGAATTACATAATCCATACATGGTTGGGGATGGAAGGGACCTCTGGAGATCATCTAGTGCAACCTCCATGCTAAAAGCAGGGTCATGCACAGCAGGTTGCACAGGACCACAATGTCCATGCAGGTTTGGGGTCTGGAAACTCCACATCTCTGGGCAGCCTGCTCCAGGGTTCTGGCACCCTCACAGGAAAGAAGTTCTCCCTCATGTTATTTGTCCTAAAACCTGGTATCACAGACACTTCCTAACCATGTTTTGTTAAGAGGATTGAGCCTTTTGTGGTGTGAAGAGATCTTACTGATTTTCCTTCCTTTTAAAGTCCTTGGCCAAGTAAGACTTGCTGAGACCTGCCAAGAACCATCAGGAGTGGCAAACAGAACAAACACTGAGGGAAACAGATTCTTCTGCTAGGTGGAAAAAAAACCTTTAGGAGAGTGGCCTCTTATCTCAAAGCTTCTTCACATCTCCAGGAGTCCTATCTCTAGCTTGCTAACTGAGCCATGATGAGGTACCATTTAAGCAATCACTGGGATGACTGCTTGCAGAACTGCTTTTCTTTTTGTTCCACTCAAGCCTGCAAAGCTCTTCAGAAGCACAGAGCCAAGTTTAGTCACCTGCATGACTACCACACCTATTTTGTGCAGATGGATGACTCATGATCACTCAGATGGGCATCCCTTTTGTGGTCTGTCAAGAGTCTGAAGACAGTGCTGGTGAAATGAAGGTCAGTGATGACTGTAGGAGCAATCCTGGGAGTTTTATCTAACTGCTCTCACAACAGGAGAGAAAGCAGAGCTGCATGATTGGTTGTTGCTCAAAACACTCCATGATTAATTGAGTCTAGTGCAGAGTGGCCTGAACACAAAGTTTTAGCACCTGAAGATTGCAGCTGGATGTAGTTAATTGTGGTGTTTACTACAGAGCTGTTGCAAGAGCCCAGCCCAGTCATAGGGATGTTCATAGATATTTCTGCTGTGTCACCCAAAGGGAAAGACTCAAGTTGTCTGCAGTCACTTCCTTGAAGAAGATTCCTCTTGATAAACTGTCGCCAGCATGATTTCCTTGTTTGGGGCAGGACAAGCAGATACAGACCTTGCCTTATCTTACCAGGCTGGAGACAAGCAGAAAAGGTTAATTATAAGTGGGTGATTCATATAACTTTGAAGTCCTTCTCAAACTTTGAAGCCCATCTCCAGAGACTTTCAAGACCTGCCTGGATGTGTGCCTATGTGATCTGCTTCAGCTGATCCTGCTCTGACAGAGGGGTCAGACTTGATGACTTTAGAGGTCCCTTCCAACACCTAAGATTCTGTGATTCAAGACCTTCAGGGTCACAAAGACGGTGATATGAATGCACAAAAACACCTTTAAGAGATGTAAAACGTTGCAGCAAGGCACTGGCAAAGAGCAGCTCTCCAAAGTAAGAGCAGGGGAAGGGCAATTTTGTTGAGACTACAAAAAGAACAAACACTTCTGTTTTGGTACCCTCTGTTTGCCTCAAGAAATGAATGTTCCAGGCTGCTTACCAGCAAATGATGACACTACCAGTCTTGCCAAGAGTAAATCTTGCCAGAGCCTGTCAAAATAGAGATTGCCATGCTGATGGTCCATAGAGAGATCAGCTGTGAAATATTTTTAACCTTAAGAGTACGTGTCATTTTAGTTTCAAGCTAGCCTGCAAACCAGGTTTAGAAAACCAGCTACCAATGTTGAGAGAGAGGCAGGGGAAGCCCTGGATACAAAACCTGTTCAGCAACATAGCAGGAGAGGAGCTGAGGCCCCAATAATCTTAATAGAGGAAGTTTGGGCAATTTAGTAGATAACATATTGATAAATGCAAGTGGGCAGGCTTTGCCTTTTTTGGTTTACATTGTTGCCTGGTGAAGGTAACAGTCATTGTTCACCACCTTCCTTGAATAAACACTGGGATCCTCTCGCCAGCACAGGATGGTATCAGTGTAGCAACAATGGTGAGCACTTGGCCAAATCTGTCCTCAGAATTTAATTTTGAGGTTGTGGAATCCCTTAAGAGCTGGACACACTTGAAAGTTCAGAAGGGAATCACACAACAGCTTGGGCTGGAAGGGCTTCAAAGATCATCTATTTCCAACCCCACACCTATCTTGGCAGAGACATCCTCCAAGACCAGGTTGGATGAGGCCTTGGGCAACTGATCACCTCCAGAAAAGGGGCTTCCACGACCTCCCTGGGCAACCTGTTCCAGTGCCTCACCACCCTCACTGGAAAGAATTTCTTCCTAATTTGCAGTCTAAATCTCCCCTCTTCCAGCTTCAATCTACTCCCTCTCACCCTATCACTACAAGCCATTGCAACAAGTGCCTTCCCAGCTTTCTTGTAGCCCCTTTCAGGTACTGGAAGGCTGCTGTAAGGTCTTCTCAGAGCCTTCTCTTCCTCAGGCTGAACAGCCCCAAATCTCACAGCCTGAAGTGTGAGAGAGGGACCTGGGGGTACTGGTTGATGGTAGGCTGAACATGAGCCTGCAGTGTGCCCAGGCAGCCAAGAGGGCCAATGGCATCCTGGCCTGTATCAGGAACAGTGTGGCCAGCAGAAGCAGGGAGGTCATTCTGCCCCTGTACACTGCACTGGTTAGGCCACACCTTGAGTCCTGTGTCCAGTACTGGGCCCCTCAGTTTAGGAAGGAGGTTGACTTGCTGGAACTTGTCCAGAGAAGGGCAACAAAGTTGGTGAGAGGTTTGGAGCACAGCCCTATGAGGAGAGACTGAGGGAGCTGGGGTTGCTTAGCCTAGAGAAAAGGAGGCTCAGGGGAGACCTTATTGCTCTCTACCACTACCTGAAGGGAGGTTGTAGTCAGGTGGGGGTTGGTCTCTTCTCCCAGGCAACCAGCACCAGAATGAGAGGACAGAGTCTCAAACTGCACCAGGGGAGGTTTAAGCTGGAGATTAGGAAGAAATTCTACACAGAGTGATTGCCCATAGGAATGGGCTGCCCAGGGAGGTGGTGGAGTCACCACCATTGGAGGTGTTCAGGAGGAGACTTGATAGGATGCTTGGTTGCATGGTTTCATTGATTAGGTGGTGTTGGATGATAGGTTGGACACGATCTTGAAGGTCTCTTCCAACCTGGTCTATTCTATTCTATTCATCTTAATTTATCAAGAAGCAAATGGCCTTGTCAAATACTGTGTTGCCTAAGCATCTTTTCATGTCTTCACCACAGCCAGGGGCCTTTGTGTTAGCTTTTAGATTTTTTTCTTTCTTTTGAGGAAGGGAAAAAAATAAAAACATAAATAAGACTTTGGGGTCAACAAAAATCCAAATGCTATCCACAAAGGGTGCGCTTGAGCAGAATCCTATTAGTCAGACTAGAGGTTAAAGCAAAGAGCTTCGCTCACCAGGTTAGAGCAAGTTCCCCTTTTCAACTGTTACTTGAGAAACACTTTCCTCTCTTTTTACTGTAAATCCACACTGCCTAGTCAGCATCACTCCACAGTCTGCACTTTTTTTTCTTTTTTAAATACGTATTTTTGATGACTTCTCCAGGAAACTGCAGAAATGCTTTGATCTGGCAGTTCTCTTAACATTTGCAAGTTCCAAAAAACATTCTTCAGACTGGGCAGCAGTTCTATGTTTCCTTCCCTTCTGACTTCCAATACAACCCCCCTCCTTTTTTTTTTTTTTTTGGTTTTCAGTGCAAGCTGTTCTTAAATCTAAACCACTTGCACCAGTAAAGTATTGGTGAATATTACAGTAACACCAAGAGATTAAAAGTCAGCCTTTCCCCAGAGGAGCCAGCCACACCGGTGATTCCTGTTTTTGAATGACAAGAACAGAAAAGCTCCACAAAGAGTCTTTTGAATTTTCATTTAAAGCTTTTCTGCAGGGGGAGGGAAGTAAAAAAAGAAAAGACCCTCTAGAGACTCCTTCTCTGAAGCAATTCCAAATCCACCTGGACATTGCAATCCTGGGCAACCTGGTCTGGGTCACCCTACTTTAGCAGGGGTATTGGACTAGATGATCTCCAGAAGTCCCTTCCAAACCCTACTATTCTGGAGAGGAGCAGATTGAGAGGGGATCTGATCAATGCTCAGCAAGAGCTAAAGGGTCGGGGGCAAGACAATGGGGCCAGACTCGAGAAACTTGTTGACTTCAAGGGTGCTGGAGCAGGCTGCCTAGAAAGACTGCAGAGTCTCCTCTGGAGAGATTCCAAACCCACCTGGACATTATGATCCTGGCCAAACTGCTGTGGGTGCTCTTGCTTTAGCAGACGAAGTTGGACTAGACAACATCCAGAAGTCCCTTCCAACCCCCACCACACTGGGGATTCTGTGATTTCCAACTTACTGTAGTTCATATTTTTACCTCAACAATATCCAGAAGCCTTAACCAGTGTAAGAGGCCTCCCAAGCACCCTGCAAACAAACTCTGACTAAGGGCACTTAGGGCAGTGCTTGTCACAGTTCCTTATCTTGAAAAGGCCCAGGGTAAAAGCCTTACTTGAAGGGAAAAAAAATCACTTGACAGACATTTTAAATATCTAAAAGCAAGAGAGAAGAACTCAGCACTTCAATGGTTGGAGAGGAAAATGGTGCTGGATGAACTCTGCATGGAGTTCAAGTTTGCAGACTGCTTCCCTGTCATTAATGCTGCCTCATTAATGGCTCTGGCTGCCAGCAGCACACAAAAGAAGCGGGCTCCTTACAGCCCTAATTATATAGAGAGCAGAAGAATGATGGGTTGCTCTCTGGAAATGTGGTTTAGAAAAGCTTGCAATAACTTTCTGGCAGCAGCAAGTAGGGTTTGCAACACTGGGGCAATTAGTAATTCCAGCAGGCTCAGCTTGCAAATAGCAAAGCTCTGAAAAGCCACAGCAGTGGAGTTAAACGGCGATCAACAACACTTCAGTCCACCTACCACTTGGAGAGGACCCGAGCAGCGCTACTGCTGTGCTTGAGAACTTCTTGTACCTTTCAGACTCTCTGGAATAACCATTATTTTGTTCTTTTATGTTGGAACAAGCTCTGCTCCTAAAAGGAAGTGCCTTCAGACACTCTGGGCAGGTTTAAGCTATACCAGGAACATTAAATTTGTTTCAAAAGGATTATGAAGTTCAGCACAGACTGGAGGGGAAGAGTGATTTTCCATTTTGGAAGTGTTTTCTCCTCATCAGTACTGATGGAACATAACATCTATTTGTCTGAAGAAGCAATCACCAGCAGCACTGGACACAAAGCAGATAAGCCCCAAGGAGATTAAACATACACTGATATCCTTAAATAATCACACATGTGACCTCTGCAGAGCTGCACATTAACACTCCCTCCATAGCCAGCACAGCAACAGCCAGTTTCACCTCAGGATTGAGGTGATATCTTCTCACCACAGACTTCCCTTATGACCCAAGCATCTTCCTTCCAGTTTGCCTACACACTTCCCTCCCCCAACCCTGCTCTGAGTAGGATACAGGGAACATTAAATTCAGCAGCACTGTGGTTAAGCTGGCAGTCTGAGCTTTCTGAAAGGACGCAGAGGTCTCTTCAGCAGCACATGGTCAAATCTCCTCTCTTCCCCACCCTGATCCCTTTTTCCAACTGTTTGAGTTACTTTGACGTTGATGTTTAGCACACAGGGACATTTTTCCTGGTGGAATAATGCACACCACAGCACACCATCCCCTGGGCATTGAAATGAAACAACAATAGCCTTTTGTGGAAGATTATTTGCAGGAGTTCAGTGACTCAGTTTACAACAGGACTGTGCAAACATTTGCTCTTGCCAAACCAAGAGATAGCAAACATAAGCCTGGGGAGGAAAACCTTTGGTCAACTTTGCTCCAAGTTTGGCCTGCTGAGACAGCTCTGCAGCTGCACAGACTATCTTCAACTGCCATCCTGATGGGAACACCACCTCAAACATCTCAGAGAAATTTTACTTCTAAGGAAACATGTGTAATGGTTTGGAAATGGATGTCCTGAAGAATCTATAAGCATAGGCCATATCCCAGCTGAGAGGACAGAAGCACAGAACCACACAGTTTAGGCTGGAAAAGACCTTTAAGATCATCAGGCCCAAACATTAACCCACCATAATCAAGTCCACCATTAAACCATGTCCCTCAGCAACACACTTACACATCATCTAAATCCTTCCAGGGTAGGGATTCCACTGCTACTGTGGGCAGCCTGGGCCAGGGCTTGACAACTCTTTTGCAGAACAAATATCTCCTTTCCAACCTAAACCTCCCTGGTACAACTTGGGGTTGCTTCCTCTTGTTTTACCACTTGTTCCTTGGGAGAAATAACTGATCCCCACTTGGCTCCAACCTCCAGAAGCTCTCCCCTCAGCCTCCTTGGCTGCAGGCTAAACAATCCCACATCCCTCAGCTGCTTTTCATGCGACTTGTTCTCCAGACCCTTCATCAGCTTTATTACCCTTCTCTGGACATGCTCCAGCACTTCAATGGCCTTTTTGGAATGAGGCACCCAAAACCAACCCAGTATTTGAGATGGAACCTCACCAGTGCCAGGTAGAGGGGGATAATCCTGGCCCTGCTGGCCACACTGGCTCCTATACAAGCCAGGAAGCATCACTACACATGAGCCCAAATTGTGGTGCTCCAGAAGTACAATCCCTCTTACAGGTCTCAGGAGGATGCTGGTGTCACTGCAGACTCATCAACATTAATGTCTTCATGCCAGTGACATCCCAGAACATTGCCCAGCTGTTTCTTCACCCTTGCAAGACAACAGAAAGAGACTCTCCACACAGCCTTAGAGAGCACCTAGGGGCAGAGCTGCACAAAGACATCTCCAGTTCTCCAAGCAGGTATTCTTGCCTGCAAGCACGTACAAGAGGATTATGGCAATAATCCCTCATTAGGAAGAGAAAAACTTGATTCTTCTTTATGAAGAGAAAATGAAAGCTGCTGACAGGACTAACATCTCCTGATACATGGGTAAGCACATGCTATGTGTAGTAATTCTACCCACTTCACAGAGTTATTTGTACTCTCCTTTCCAGAGATATGATGTAAATGCTGAAGCAGAAGGGGGAGGAGGACTAGAGGGAGAAGCAATGCAGCTGCTGACAAAAATATTTTGCTTGTCAGCAGGCATGCAAAGGCTCTCACTGCTGCAGGATCATCTCTGGCAGGGAGGACAGATCCCTGTGGCAGAGCTGACGCACTCCCAGAGCTCTGGAGCCACTGAGCTGCGTGCATCAGGTCCTTGTCAATCAGGCTGTGCGCAACTTCTCCCATGAATGATGAGCTAGAAGATAATCCTAAAACATTAAAAACCAGGAACAGAAATAAAACCACACCAACACCACATGCTGAACCTTAGCTCCCCTTTTTCTGCTGAACATGGAGAACCAGGCCAGGGCTCGGCTCATCTGTCAGCCCTGCAATGGGGTGCCCAGGCTCCCCTGTCACTCCTGGAAATAGGGTGACACCTCCAGCCAGGCATTTTAAGCTGGCCTGGCTCTGCCCTGGAGGCGCCTCTCTTTCTGCAGTGGCTATAAAGGAACCTTGTGTGAGGCTTGGATTTAAGCAATCGGCTTTTAGGTGACCAAAGTTAGGTGAAATTAATCTTCCATGTGATGCTTCGGAGATACCAGCTGACAAAAGTTCTAGTCAGGGTTCAAATGCAGTATTCATAAATACATTCTGGGCTCATTGGATCAAGTCACCCTAGCTGCACAGTTGATAGCAGGTACCTCTAAAGGCTTAAAGAGATCTTTGGGCAGGCTTTATTCCAAAGAGTTCACAACCCCTTCAGTAATTTTGGTGCCAAGATCAGAAATGAGCTGTACTGCAGAGAAAGCACCACCATGAGAAGAAATGAAAGCAGACTGCTTGTTGCAAAGTTGTTGATACGAAAAGGTGACAACACACAAGCATGAATAATGCCATGAGGTATCTGGAGGACATTCAAGGAGGAAGCAAATGTTGTAAACAATAGCTGTGCTTAAAGGAAAGGACTGTCTCAGAGACTAGACGGGAAGATAAGGTAATCTTCACACCAAAGCAAAGGTCACCATCTAAGTTCTTTACTATGAGAATGGTGAAACACTGGAACTGGTTGCCCAGGGAGGTTGCCAGGGAGGAGGCATCCACAGCTTCTCTGGACAACCTGTTCCAGTGTCTCACCACCCTCACTGGAAAGAACTTCTTCCCAATCTCCAGTCTAAATCTCCCTTCTTCCAGCTTCAATTAATTCTCCCTCATCCTATTACTATAAATCCTTGTAAAAAGTCCCACCCCAGGTTTCTTGTAGGTACTGGAAGGCCCTGTAATGTCTGCCCAGAGACCTTCTCATCCCTGGAAGTGGCTTTGAGCAACTTGGTCTAGTGGGATGTGTTCTGGCCCATGGCAGGGGGAAGTTGGACCTTCAAGGTCCCTTCCAACTCAAGCCATTTAATGAATTTATGAGGACTCTACAATCTCAGGGTGCTTCAGTGAACTTCTGACACTTTGGGATTAACTTTATCTGGCCTGTTTTCATTCCCACAAAACCAGGCTCTGAGTGAACTTCAAACCTAGAGCAAAGGGCTCCAAGTTCAGCTGAAATGAGTTTTATTGAAACGTCTCTGTTTCCACTGTGTTACTCCTGTGATCCCTATTTTAAACACCCTCAGGGGAAAGCAGTCGGGACAGAGGAATTCCAAGTGCCCAGAATCCATGGGAGAAAGCTCTGCTGCCCCACAGCCATGCCAGCCAAGGAAGACCATATCAGTCCAAATCTGGACAACTATTTTGAGTTCTTGTGGGAACTGAGCTTGAGCCAATAAATATTGGAAGTTATCACAAGTGAGCACTCAGGAAAATGTACATTTTAGTGCAGACAGGCGCAAACTTCCCTCTTTTTAGCTCTAAGCAGCTATGCAAACAGTCACTGCAGCTGTGTGTGTTTCTTTTTTCTAAGAAAGATGTTACTGCAGTCCCTGGTATAGAAACACAGAATAGTTTAGGCTGGAGAAGATCTTTAAGATCATTGAGTTGAACCATTAACCTAACACTACCAAATCCACCAGAAAACCATGTCCCTCATCAGCACATGTACACAGCATTTAAAGCCCTCCAGGGACAATGATTTAGCTACTTCCCTGGGCAGCCTGTTCCAGGGCTTGACAACACTTTTGGGAAAGCTTTCCCTCATGTCCAACCTAAACCTCTCCTGGCAAGCCTCAAGGCCCTTTCCTCTTGCCCTGTCATTGGCTCTTTGAGACAACAGACCAACATCCAGCTCACTACAGCCTGTTTTCCAGGAATTGTAGACAGTGAGAAGGTTTCCCCTCAGCCTCCTTTTCTCCAGCCTCAACAATCCCCGTTCCCTCAGATGCTCCTCACAACACCCGTTGTCCAGATCCTTCATCAGCTTCAGTGCCCTTCTCTGGATGTACTCCAGCACCTCAATGTCCTTCTTGAGGGGAGTGAGTGAACTCAGTATTTCAGGCCTCACCAGTGCCAGGCACAGGAGAACAATCTCTACTCTGGTCCTGCTGGCCATACTATTGCTGACAAGCATAGTGGCCTTCTATGATGGAGTGACTACAACAGTGGACAAAGGATGACACATGGATGCAACCTATCTGGACTTCTGTAATGCCTTTGATACAAACCCCAAGTTGGAGAGATACAGATTTGAAGGGTCAGCAGTTCAGTGGATAAGGAACTGGCAGAATGGTCACATCCAGAGGGCAGAAGTCAATGGCTTGAAGTCCAGATGGAGATCAGTGACAAGTGGTATCCCTCAGAGGTCCTACTGGGACCAGTACAGTTACCTTAGGTGACCTTTGGAAGCCCCTTCCAACTCAAACTGTTCTGTGATTCCATGTTTCAAGTCAGGATGCTGGTGGTCTTTTTGGCCACCTGAGCACATGCTAGTTCATCTTCAGTCTCTGTTGATTAACATTCCCAGAGGTCCTTTTCTACCAGGCTGTTTGCAGCCACTCTGCCCCAAGCCTGGAACATTTGTGGGGTGGTTGCAACCCAAGTGGAGGACTCTGCATCTGGCCTTGTTGAGCCTCAGATCAAGCAATCCATCCTGGCTAAATCCCTCTATAGACCTCCGCATCCTCCAGCAG